>NC_092739.1:10577545-11213123 GCF_047496795.1 Chiloscyllium punctatum
CTGAACCAGGCTGCATTCTCAACATTGCATGCTTGCTCCCTTAGTGTTTATACAATTAACACCTATCTGCAAGCTATCACTCTCCATGCCCAAGTTTTCTCGCCCTGACTCTATTTCCTGGGGATACGTGAGGCACAGTGACAACACTGGCTCTGTATATCCCGGGACACTGTGACAGAAGCTGCAAGTGTGGGAAGCCATCCTATGCTGGTAGCTATCAAGGTCACTCCTGCACTGAACCTCAATGTGACTGGCTCCTTCCAGGGAGTGTTGGTTGACCTGTGTAGGGAAACTAAGTAAGCACCCAAAAATGCCTCAGGACAGTGATTAGTGTCATTGGTGCAAGATCCCACCAGTTCACTCCTGATTTCAACTGTGCAGAACAGGCAATGTACAGTTAGGAGGTGTGTTACCCACTGCAAAATTCCTAGCCTCTAACCTACTCATTTCTGATCAATAATAACCCTAAAGATGTTGATGGTGGGTTTTCTTGTTGGAGATAGGCATTGCCTGATATTTGGATGGCACTAATGTTGATAGCCACTTATTAGCACATACATAGATATTATCCAGGTCTTACTGCATTTGCACATGAATAGTTTCAGTACCTGTGGGTACATGCTCTGTCCACCAACTTGGTACCTTTTTTAATCAAAATAAATTCTACGCGTTCAATATGCATTGCTTTTTAACCACAGGCAGCACATTCTACAGGTCTGTGTTTGCTCTCCTGACAACACTAATGACTCTTTTATTCTCTGCCAGTCCCCCTCAGTTACTTCTGTCAGGTACACAACTATAAAGAAAGCCTAAAGTGAAAGCCAGGAATCATGCAGCAAACAACAGGTTTTCTCAGGCCATGTTTGTGTTGCCCAAACCTTTCCAGAAGAGCTTTGTTGTATTGTCCTAAATGTATATACTAATCTATAACTGCTCCACAACATCACCATCATGAGTTGTCTTGCCCATCATCTGGACAGCAACAAATGCAGGAGAAGGAGAGGAAGTGGAGAGAAAATAAGGATGACCATGGCCATCACCATTATAAAAGTCAATCTGGTTACTATTTGCTTTAGGAATGGAAACCTGTCCCCTTTACCTGGTCTGGCTTACATGTGATTCCAGACCAACAGCAATATGTTTAACTCTTTACTACATGCTAAAATGGCCAAGCAAGACTCGCTGTTTAAGAGCAAGTAGGATGGATAGCAATTGTTGGCCTTGCCAGTGACTCACACCACTGAAAAGAAAAACGTAAATCAATAACTAAGTTGAGAATTACATAGAACATAGAAAGGTACAGCACAGAACAGGCCTTTCGGCCCACGATGTTGTGCTGAGGTTTAATGCTAATGTAAAATATAGTAACTTAACCTACGCACCCCTCAACTCACTGCTATCCATGTGTGTGTCCAGCAGTTGCTTAAATGTCCCTAATGACTCTGCTTCCATCACCACAGTTGGCAACACATTCCATGCATTCACGTATCCTTTATACCTTCCTCCTAATATCTTCAAACTATGACTCCTTGTACCAGTCAATTCTGCCCTGTGAAAAAGTCTCTGGCTATTGACTCTATCTATTCTTCTCATCATTATCGATCAGGTCTCCTCTCTTCCTCCTTCTCTCCAGAGAGAAATGTCCGAGCTTATTCAACCTTTCTTCATAAGGCAAGCCTTCCAGCCCAGGCAGCATCCTAGAAAACCTACTTTGCACCCTCTCCAAAGCCTCTGTATCTTTCCTATAGTAGGGCGACCAGAACTGGACACAATATTCTCACTAGGGAATTGTAAAGCTGTAGCAAAACCTCACTGCTCTTAAACTCGATCCCCCTGTTAATGAAAGCTAAAACACCATAAGCTTTCTTAACAACCCTAGCCACTTGGGTGGCAACTTTGAGGGATCTATGTACTTGCACGCCCAGATCCCTCTGTTTCTCCACACTGCCAAGAATCCTGTCTTTAACCCTATATTCAGCATTCAAGTTCAACCTTCCAAAATGCATCACTTCACATTTATCCAGGTTAAACTCCATCTGCCATTTCTCAGCCCAGCTCTGCATCCTGTCAATGTCATGCTGCAGCCTGCAATAGCCCTCTATACTATCGACGTCACCTCCAACCTTTGTGTCATCTGCAAATTTACTAACCCACCCTTCAACCTCCTCATCCAAGTCATTTATAAAAACTACAAGAGCAGAGGCCCAAGAACAGAGCCCTGCGGGACCCCACTCAACACTGTCCTCCAGGCAGAATACTTTCCATCTACAACCACTCTCTGCCTTCTGTCAGCCAGCTAACTCTAAATCCAGACAGCCAAATCTCCCTGAATCCCATACTTCCTGACTTTATGAATGAGCCTAACACGGGGAACCTTATCAAATGCCTTGCTGAAGTCCATATACACAACATCCACTGCTTGACCATCGTCGACCTGTCTTGACACCTCCTCAAAGAACTCAATAAGATTTGTGAGGCATGACCTGCCCCATAAACATCAAAACCTGCTACTTTTGCATTTTTACAGAATCTGCCCACCTATGAGATCTTCAATCTCTCTACTGCTATTAGGTGGCCTGTAGAAAACCCCCAATGTGGTGGCTGTTCCCTTGCTGTTCCTAAGTTCCACCCATACTGACTCAGTAGACAAACCTTCCTCAACAACCTTTGTTTCTGTAGCTGTGATGCACTCTCTGATTAGCAATGCTACACCCCCCTCCTCTTTTTCCACCTTCCCTGTTATTTTTAAACGTTCTAAACCCTGAAACATCAAGCAACCATTCCTGCCCCTGTGAAACCCACATCTCCGTTATGGTCACAACATCATTGCCCCAAGTACTGATCCATGCTCTAAGTTTGTCACTCTTATTTCGGACACTCCTTGCATTAAAGCAGACACACTTTAACAGATCCCTTTGTTTCATCGCATGAGAAAACTTCCTGATAGATTCAATAAATCCTATCACTGTCCCGTCTGCAACTGACCCCGTCTTAGACACGTGGCTCTGATTCCCACACCCTCTGCTAAACCAGTTTAAATCTTCCTGAATCACACAAGCAAATCTCCCACCCAGGACATTTGTGCCCCTCCAGTTCAGGTGCAACCCATCCTTCCCCGAAAGGTATCCCAATGGTCGAGGTATCTGAAGCCCTCCCTCCTGCACCAGCCTCGCAGCCACGTGTTAAGCTGCATTTGCTGACTGTTCCTCATCTCACTATCTTGTGGCACCGGTAGCAAACCTGAGATCACTACTCTACTCGTCCTGCTCTTCAGCTTCCAACCTAGCTCTCTGTAGTCACTTTTCAGATCCTCAATCCTTTTCCTGGCTATATCATTGGTGCCAATATGTACCACGATTTCTAGCTGCTCACCCTCCTCCTTCAGATCTCACCCACTTAAAACCTTCCCAGAAGTCCTTTGCTCCTCCCTCGCACCTCTTGGCAAATGGAGGCCACGACACCTGAAGTAAGCGTTTTAAACAGCTAGACTCACCTTCCCAGAACTCCTTTGCTCCTTTGTAATAAATACAATTACTTTATTTCATACTGTGATGCTTTTCCTTTTTGGGCTTTGATTCTGCTTTTCTTGGCAAAAGAATAAAATATATCACTCAGAACAAGTTATTTTAAGTGCAAACACACTCAGTCCTCTATCCTGTTTTCTTCTAGTCTGCCTCAGTGATGTGCTGCTACTTCAATCTCATCGCTCACCATACCATAGCGAACTGTCCCATACCTAATACTTAATGAGTTTATCTATTCATTCTTATTTGTTTTATTTGTGAATCAGTATCCATGAGAATTTCCCCAAAACTAATCCAATTCATTATACTTTATTTTTTAAAAATACAAAAAAGAGGCCAAGGTTAAACTGAACTGAATTTTACATATTTTGGCTCAGCGTGCTTTTTATTCAGGTTTTATCCATGGACCTTGGAACAGCCAAGAGCTAATAAAGAGCTAAGAGACAGCATGAAACTAAAAGGGTTTAAAAATACAGAAAAAGGACAGATCATGCTAAATGGGAAAGATCCAAATATCAACGAAGGGCCAAAAAGCAACTTATAAGAGCTACTAAAAGGGATTATGAAAACAAACAGGGACATGAAAATCAATAAAAAGAAATGTCATAGTTCCATAAAGGGAAAGCACGTGGTCAGGAGCAATGTTGGCCCACTAAAGACAGAAAGTGGGGATTCTGTCATTGCCAATGGGGAAATAGCAGACATGTTAAATAATTACTTTCCTACGTGTTTCCAATAGAAAAGGAGGGAAGTCCCAAGGAAATTAATAGTAGATTGGTAACAGGGACTGAACATTCTCCTTTTAACATAAGTAAAATATTAGTAATGAGGAATTAATGAGTCATGAATCCCTGGAACCTGATAGTTCCCATTCAAGGGTGTTAAAGGAAGTAGAATCATAGCATCATGGAATCTGGATACTTCAGAAAGAGATCATTCAGCCCATTGAGTCTGCACCAACCATCTGAAGAGCATCCTATCTCTGTTACTCCACGTTTATCATGGCTAATCCACCTAATGTGCACACCCCTGGAGAATGCAGAGCAATTTAATGTGTCAAATCCACCCAACCTGCACAGTCGATTTGGCCATACAAAATTGTCCCATATTTTACAAGGATGTACAGGTTAGATAAATTAGACATAGTAAATGCGGGGTTACGATTAGTAGGGTAGGGGAACTGCATCTGGGTGGCATGTTCTTCAGAGGGTTGGTGCAGACTCAGTGGGCTGAATGGCCTTTTGCAAATGCAGGGCTTTTATCTTTGGACTGTGGGAGGAAACCAGAGAGCCCAGAGGAAACCCACGCAGATATGAGGAGATTGTGTGGTGTTTGCAGTCACCAAAGCCTGGAATCAAACCTGGGTCCTGATGTGGGCAGCAATGCTAACCACTGAGCCACTGTGCCACCCCCAAGTAGCGGAAGAAATTGTAGTCGCCCTAATTATAATGTTTTATAGTTTCCTAGATACAGGTGTCATCCCCTGGATTGGAAAATTGCACATATCATTCTGCTTTTTAAGAAGAGCAAAAAGCGAAAACCAGGAACTTACAAACCAGTTAGCTTAATATCTGTGGTGGGAAAATTGTTAGGGTCTATAATCAAAGTTGACGTAACTGAATACCTTGAAAATGTTTCAGTCAATCAGGGACAGCAAACATGGATCCATGGCAAGTAAGTTATACCTAACAAACTTTATTGATTTTTTTTTTGAAGAGGTGACAAGGGTAGTGGACAGAGATAGGAGCATATTACTGCAGATGCTGAAATCTGTACTGAAAACAAAAAATGCGTGAGATCACAGTGAATCAGGCAGCATCCATAAGGAGAGAGCAAGCTAATGCTTTGAGTTTAGATGACTTCATCAGAGCTGAAGTAAAGTGTGAAGGAGATAGCATTTGTGCTATAGTTGTGGGGTGGTGGTGGGATGTAGAGTGCTGAGGAGAAAAGGTGTTGATAGTTCAGATTAAGTGATCAGAATGTGAGACAGTTGTTGTTTATGTGTACTTTCAGAAAGCATTTGATAAAATCACACATAAGAGACAATTAACTAAGGTAGAAGCCCACTAAACTGAGGACCCACTAATGTGGCTGATGTGAGGAAATTAGTTGAGTGACAGATGATAGAAAGTAGGGATAATAGGTGGGTACTCAAAATGGCAGGTTGTGATCAGTGGTCTCCCAAAAATGATCTGTGTTAGGGTTTCAATTACTTTATTTATTAATGTCATATATCCAAATTTGGTGATGACGCAAAGTTAGGGAATATTGTAGACAATGCAGATGCTGGCATAAAATTACAAAGGAATATTAATTGTGGCCAATGAATTTCGATGTAAGCAAGTATGAGGTTGTCTATTTTGTACCAAGAAATTTTAGATAGTTTGAAGTTAAGTGCAATGGATGCCAAAGAAACTTGAAAGTGTCAAGAACAGGTGCAGGAAATAATCAAGAAAGCTAGTGGAATCTCATCTTCAATCTCATCGCTCACCATACCATAGCGAACTGTCCCATTCCTAATACTTAATGAGTTTATCTATTCATTCTTATTTGTTTTATTTGTGAATCAGTATCCATGAGAATTTCCCCAAAACTAATCCAATTCATTATACTTTATTTTTTTAAAATACAAAAAAGAGGCCAAGGTTAAATTGAACTGAATTTTACATATTTTGGCTCAGCGTGCTTTTTAATCAGGTTTTAATCAGGACTGGAGTACAGAAGAAATGCTGCAGTATTTCAAACTTTTGTTTGACCACACTTGCAGTATTGTGAGCACATCTGGGCACCACACGTTAAAAGGATATATTGGCCTTGAAGAGAATGTAATGTAGATTTACAAGAATGACAACAGGATTTCAGGGTTTAATTTCAGGGAGAGGATTTATGTACAAAGTAGGCTTGTTTCCTCTGGAATTTAGAAGGTAAAGGGGTGATCTGACTGAAGTTTTCAAGATATTAACAAGAAAAGACAGGGTAGATAAAGATAAACTATTTCCTTAGATTGGGGTTTCTAGAAGTAGGTTGCATAGTATGAGAATGAGGGCAGGATTATTCAGGAGCAATGTTAGAAAGCACTTCTACACACAAGGGCTGAAGATGCTTGGAACTCTCTTGCAGGATCAGCTATTAAATTTAAATCTGAGATAAATGTTTGTTAAACAACAATATTAAGGGATATGGGCTAAAGACAGGTAAATGCAATTAGAACACATATCAGCCATGATCTCATTGAAGGAGGAACAAGCCCAAGGGACTGAATAGCTATATTCCTATGTTTTTCGCCACAAGGCCTAATGAATTTTCTTGCCTTACCTTACCATACCAAACTCACTTCTTCAACTACTTACCCCACCTTTCTTGTGTCTTTCTCAACCAATTCCTAGCCATACTTTACCATGCACCATTCCCAGAACAAAGAACCATTCAAAAGATATCTGCCAAAAGCCCAGCATCCCTTGCACATATGCCATCTTTAATCACCTTTTATGGACCCAGACAAGCACTGTAAGTCTGGAGCTTCTCTGCATAGTTCCTGACATTTGCCCCAGGAATGGCTGAAAAGGAAAGTCGACACCCTACTTTGTGGGGGAGATCTGGAGGTCCTGCTGGGTAGCATTGTGCAAATGTGAGATCTGGAATACCAGCAGTGGAGGCCGTGACACCAGATTAAGCCAGCCTGGTCCAATGTTGCTAACCTGGATGTTGCAATCTCAGCTATCTGGGGGGAATACAGAACACTGTAGGAGGGAAGTCAATGAACTTCTTCACTCCACCAGCATAAGTTTCACAATCTTGTCTCAGCTACCTCGCATTTACTCTTTCTTGCTAATGAGCCCACCTTCCATCAAGGCTCATTCTCTGCACTCTTACTATTGCTTGCAACATCTTCCCCACTCGCTGTCATTCACCCCAAACCCTGATTGCTCTAACCATGCTACCTACCTACTCACACAGGACATTTCCCTGCCTGCATCAGAAATAACACTTTTGAGTGCCAGCCATTTTTATCTTCTGTAATACAGGAAGGAAGCAGCCACAACATGGCAAAAAGAGTCAAGATGTGAAGTGTGTTGCCTAATATTCAGCTCCTTATCCTTATGCAGAAAGCATCCTGATTCAGACCAGTTTGAGTGGCTGTCTGACTGTGTCCAAGCCCCAGGATTAGTAATGACGGCAAGACAGAAGTAATATGAGCCTGAAATCTCTCCCTGAGGCATCAAAGCTGAACAAGGGAAGGCAATGCAATGCAAGCCTGTGATGCTATAAGCATCCAGGTAGGCTCAGAGTGAGTGAACACTATGACAACAAGTGAATAGCCTAAAAAAACAGTATGGTCCAGTCAATGATCTGAGTGCCTATCTCTGAGTACAGTGTTCTTGCAACTACATTACAATGATAGTTGCCAATCTGCCCTGCCATGCTGCATTGAAGTGCTGAAGCATCCTGTAAGTCAACTGGAGATATATCATGGGGGTTCTTAGGTTCTTTCACTTATAAGATGCCAATCTCTTATCGATGTGGGTTGGTTATGGCCAGTGCCATGGATGGCCATGGAATGTGTCCTGTGTTATTGGTGCCCAACATGGAAATCCTTTGGAGCATGCAGTGAGCTGAAGTCACAAGATATCCACTCTCACTTCCATGTGGAGAATTCTTGCCATCACTTTGTTCAACATGTTTGGTAAGATAGGAATCTGAATATTAATGATGCAAGTTGTGGTATTAATGGCATTTTAACAAACCATAATTCCGCTTAACTGGCAATTTGCCACTGCCTGTGGAGAAACGTACCTCGCCAATCAGTGGATGCAGCAAAATGCTCCTGACATCAAGATAGGCTGTGCTAGACTTATCACATAATTCCTCCAAAATTGTGCCATAGATTATTCCAGAAGGCCTTAGACTTTGTGCATAACTGCAGAAACCTCAAAAATGATGTAGATGATGCTAAAGATGCTTAATGGCAGATTGAGATTTACAAGGTGAATCATGTACCACTGTACTGGGGACATGTTCAAGATTCACAGATAAGTCATCACAGCTGTCAAAGGTTTGGAAAGAATTTATCTGACAGCAAGGCAGGGGTGTTGGACTTGCGGATCGAGCAAATGATGGAAAGATCAGTATGATTAAGGGACTCTACCTGGTTCTGGCTTTCAACTTCAGGGTCACGTCTCCACTCTCCATAGCTACGTTATAGAGTCACACAGCATAGAAATAGACTCTTTGATCCAACCAGTCCATGCCAAACATAATCACAAACTAAACTAGTCCACCTGCCTATTCCTGGCCCAGATCCCTCCAAACCTTTCCTATTCATGTACTTATCCAAATGTCTTTTAAACGTTGTAATTGTGCCCATATCCATCACTTCCTCAGGAAGTTCATTCCACACCCAAACTACAATCTGTGTAAAAGATTTGCTCCAAGTCTTTTTTAAATCTCTCCTCTCACATAAAAAATATGCTGCCTAGCCTTTAAATCCCTCAGTCTAGGGGAAAGACGACTACTATTAATTTTATCTATCCCCTCATTATTTTATAACCTTCTTTAAAGTCACCTCTCAATCTCCTATGCTCCAGAGAAAAAAGTCCCAGCCTAGAATGATATAGATCACAGTGGGTTGGGGCTTTCCATGGAACAGAAATGCTGAGGATATGAGGAAAGACCTCAACAAAAACGCTGATAAGGTTGTTCAATGCAATTTCTTTATAGATAACCTCAGGGAGACATGATAATCAGTCAGGTCAACACAGCTATGCTCGCAATTCTGATAACTCCTTGGCTCATATTTAGCTGCAGATTGTGGCTTCAAAGGAACTGACAGAGGGTGGCTCAGAGTCATGCATAGCAGCCACCAGAACATCAATAGAGAAAGGCTGCAGAGGTTCAAGTAACGTAGGATGCTGGCAACCAGTGGCCAACACATTGAAAAAGCACTGGCACTTAACAATACCAGCTAATGTATGCAACAAAGGAAGGTGCTTGGGATGTCTCAGGATGCTATCAGTTATATATGCCTCCTGTGTCTGGAAAGGCAATCCAGCGCTGGAATGTTGAAGGATTCCACAGCATTTAACTTTTTCAGCTGTGGCTGTTAGCCTGGAGACATGTGTGAAATATCCCAGTCTGCCACACATTAAATCATTAGAGGTGTGCAGATGTTCTGGTCAGAAGAGCAAATGATTTTGTAAAATTCACTACTGACCTCAAGAGCCAGGCAGAGCTGCAGGTGTTGTCTCCATTACAGGTTTTCCACAGGTGACAGGCATAATTGACTGTACACATGTGGCTCTGAAAGTTTGCTGGGATCAACTAGTAATGTTTATTAACAGAAAGGTTTTTCTCACTCTGGTCAGTGCTCACTGGAAACAAAACCTTCAGGAGCTCTTTATGATGCATACTTTCTCCCCATCTCGCAAGTGCCATAAGTATTTGTTCCACCTCATTAACTGTAGGTTTTTAATAGCAAACATATTATCCTGGAGCAGAAGTAGACCACTCAGCCCCCAAGCCTACTCTATCATTAAACAAGATAATAGGAATTCCACATTCCAATCTACACCTGACAGCTCTTCATTCCCCTACTTAACAAGAATCTATTCACTTCTGTCCTATAAATATTCAAATATTCATCTCCACTATCTTCTGGGGAAGAGTCCCAAAGTCACACAACACTGAGAGAAAAATATGTTTCATCTCTGGATGTAGGTTTGCTGGCTGAGCTACAAATCTTCTCAAAATATTTAATCTCTATCCTAAAAGGATTGTCCCTAATTTTAAAATAGTACCCTTTACTTCTGAACTGACCCTCAAGACAAAACTTTTTTTTAGCTCTACCTTGTAAAGACCATTCTAATTGTTAAATACTTGAATAAAGTCACCCCTCACTTTTCTAAATTACCGTGAAAATAAGTGACTTCAGGACAGGCAGCAGTGAAAAGTGGCTGAGCAGAGGCTGATAGCTAAGTTCGGTACCCATAGGGAGGGCCTCAACTGGGACCTTGGGTTCATGTCACATTACAGGTCACCCTTTTGCACTATACACACATACAGACACTCCTACACGCACACAGACACTCCTACACAGACGCACGCACACACACAGAGACACTCGTACATACACATACACACTCTCACATGCACCATCTCACAGACTTATACCCCTTTATACGCACTTATACACTCTCAGACACACACACAACTCTTTCCACCCCCCCCCCCCACATACACACACACACGCACATCACATACACATATAAGTTTGTGCAGTGAATTTGTACTTGCAGAGTTACATTATACATTGCTCAAAAACTGCATGAATCCATGTAAGATTCTATTAATTCATTTTTTTAGATTAGAATCAGTGTAAACATTATAGCACAGACAGCAGCACACAAGGGTGCTCACATCTACAATACATTATTTGGGCTGACACTAATTGTTAAAGTTCACTTGAAAATATAACTTTTAAAAAAGGTTTTGCGATTTACATATGAAAGAAATGAAACTAACATGGTCGTTCTAACAGATGAGAGACTTAATAAACAATCAAGATATCTTCAATGTACAATTTCAGTTACATCACACTGTAAACTTTTGTTATAAATTCTGGCTTACAATCATGTACTCCACAACCACCTGATGAATGAGCAGTTCTCCAAAAGCTAGTGCTTCCAAATAAACCTGTTGGACTATAAACTGGTGTTGTGTGATTTTTAGCAGTGAAAATAATCATACCCTGAATAACCTGTTCATTCCAGTTTCAATCTAGTCAGCATTTACTGAACTATATCCAATGCATCCTTCTTTAAATGAGGAGACTGAGAAACTGCATTTAGTATTCCAGGTGTGGACTCACTAATGCCGTGTACAACCTTAACATTGCATTCTTACTTTAATATCCAGCTCCTCTGGAAATAAAGGATAGCATCCCATTAGCCTTCTTGGTTACATGCTGTACTTTTGTGCTAACTCTTTTTGATTCATGTACCAGAATACCTAAATTCCTCTGCACATTAGAATTATGTATTCATCTTCCATTTAAGTAATACTTTTTTAATTGTCCCTCCTAAGTGAAGAACTTCACATTTTCCCACATTTTGCTCCATCTGCCACATTTAAGCCCATATACTCAACTAGTCTAAATTCACCTGCAACTTCTTTATGTCTTCTTTACAGCATACTTTCTGACCTGTCTTGCTGTGGTCTGTAAATTTAAATACAATGCCTTTGCTTCTCTCATCTAAGTCATTGAAGTAAATTATAAAAAGTTGAGATCACAACACAGACACCTGTAGGACTCCACTTGTCAAATACTGCAAATCAGACAAAGACCCTTAATGCATACTCTATTTCCTGCTGTAAATTTTGGTATGGCATCTTATCAAGTACCTTATGGAAATCCAAGTATACTAAGTGTGCAGTCTTTATCCATAGCATCTGTTACTCCATCAACAAACTCCAATAAATTGGTTAAATGTAGTTTCCCACAGTGAAACCAACTGACTCTTCCTGGTTACCTTGAGTTTTCTGAGTGTATAGCTATACTCTCTAATGATTAATTCTAACATCTTCTCCACTAAAGATGTCAGGCTGTCCAGCCTTTGGTTTCTTGTTTTCTGCCTCCCTCCCTTCCTGAATAGAGGAGTTATTCTTAATACTTTAGTTTGGTGGAATCTTTCCTGAATCTAGGGAATTCTGGAAAATTAACGTCAACATTTCATGAGTAACTTATTTAATGACCTTAGGATGAAGTCCATTTGTACCAGGAGACTTATTAACCCAATCTTCCCCTCCCCACCCCTCTCTGCCTTCCACAATGACTGTTTCCTTTGACAGTCCTTGGTTTGCGCCACTGTCCCCACCAACAACCCCCCCCAAACCCCCAGGTACCTTCCCCTGCAACCAGAAAAGATGCAAAACCTGCTGGTACACCACACCCCTCACCTCCATCCAGGGCCACAAACAGTTCTTCCAGGTCAGACAGAGGTTCACCTGCCTCTCTTCCAACCTAGTTTACTGAATCAGGTGCTCCTGATGTGGTCTTTTCTACATCGAGGAGACCAAACGTAAACTTAGGGAATGGTTCAACGAGTATCGCAGCTGGGTTTGCAGGGGCCGACCCGACCTCCCAGTCATTGCCCATATTAATTTACCTTCTCACTCCTTTTTCGACTTGACCATCCTTGGTCTCCGCCATTACCGCAACAAATCAAACTGCAAACTGCAAACAACACGTCATCTTCTGCCTGGGTAGACCTTAACCCGAAGGACTCAACATTGAGCTCTCCAATTTCAAATAACCACCCTTCCCTTCTCCCAAATACCTTCTGCAGTTTTTTTTTGTCTCGTAACACTTCCCTCATGATTGTAATTTTGCAAATTTCCTTCCACCTCCTGATCAAGAGTTAAGTGAAATGCTTTTTGCATCCACTACAGTGAAGACAGAGTCAAGGTATTTGTTCACTCCATTATTTCTTTATTATCTACAACTTACCCACTTCCCACATTCTAACTTTTTGGAGGATCAATTTTGGCCTCCTAATTAACCATTTAGTCATTCTCTGCCATTTTTTATATGCTTATTCCTTAAGTTTGATATTTCCCTAAGTTCTTTAGTTAACCACAGATGGCGAGTCTGACTTCTGAAATCTCTCTTTGAAGTAGGAATATACTTATTCGGAGTATTCTGAAATATCCCTTTACATGCCTGGCAGTGTGTTCTATTGATTTATACACTAATTTAATTTGTTATTTCACGTCACTTAGCTCAGCTTGCCCATGTTCTTGCCCTAATTAAGGCAATATCACTTAACTAGCAATACCACTTTGCCTCCTTTTCCTCTTTGTTTGTCCTTTCCTAAAAATCCGAATTCCCTTCAAATTCCGTTCGCTGCATTCTAAATGCTTTAGTAACATTCATGTAGAAATCCTGTCAGATCTCAAAATATCATAGGGCAAATTTAGAAATATAAAAAAAAAGGAATATTCTACATGGATGGCATTCCCAATGGGAAGCAAAGCTTTTAGGAATTGTATCAGAGAAAGTCATGGTCATATGATTTACAATGTCCTATCGTTGAAATGAATGACTGAAGCAAACATGTAAAGAGCTGTGATTTTTTTTTAGATGAGTGTCCTTGAATTCCAGTGCCCTACTGGGCTGTCCCATTTGCAAAATGAGACAGTGAATTTACACTCTGATAATGAAGTCAAGTATGTTTGTTGGAATAATCTTAATTGTTTCCAGTACTATCTAAATTTGGAGAGAATGAACAAAAAAAATTAAAAATATTACTTTATATTGAAAAACATGGCTGAGGCTGGTCTGGGATGTCAATTCCAGCTCCCACTGTATTGCAAGAACCAAAACTGTGTTGTTCTTTGTTTTCCTTTCACTTTGACAATTGCCGGTCTGCTCAATTTCAACTAAATTAAATTTAATTTAATTTTCAGTTAAAGGTTCACCTTTACAAGTAGGATTTAATTAACAAACGTAACTAGTGAGACATTTGAGATATATCCTTTCGATAATGATAATGACACTGAGAATGCTTTTGTCAGAAGTACTTTCCCCCACAGGCTTCTTCTCTTTAAGCATTCTTTGAGGTGTCATGATTTGGAGGAGCCGGTGTCGGACTGGGGTCTACAAAGATAAAAAAATCACACAACACCAGGTTATACTCCAGCAGATTTATTTGGAGCACTAGCTTTCGTAGTGCTGCTCCTTCATCAGGCAGCTGTGGAGTATAAGATCATAAGATACAGAATTTATAGTAAAAGTTTACAGTGTGATGCAACTGAAATTATATATTGAAAAAGACCTGGAGTGTTTGTTAAGTCTCTCATCTTTTAGAATGGACACGTTGGTTTCAGTTCTTTCATATATAAATCCCAGAACTTTTTTAAAAGTTACATTCTCAGTTGAACTTCAACAATAGGTGCCATGTCGGCTCAGATAATGCATTGAAGGTGTGAGGTGCCCTGTGTGCCCCAATGTTAAGACTGGTTCTATTTCTCAAAAAGGGATTTCCAGAATTTTACATGGATTCATGCAGTTTTTGAACAAAATACATTATAATTCTGCAAGTGCAAGTTCACCCCACAAACTTATATGTATGTGTGTGCATATGGGTGTGTGTGTGTGTGGAGGGGTATGAATGTCTGTGAGAGAGTGTGGTATGTGTGTGAGTGTGAGTGTAAAGGGCCAAAAGTGAGAGGGTCTGCATGTGGGTGTGTCTGTATGAGCATATGATAGAGAGCTTGTGTATGAGAGTGTGTGTGTGTGTAGTGCAGTGGGGTTACCTGTAGTGTCACATGAACCCAAGGTCACAGCTGAGGCCATCCCCATGGGTACTGAACTTGGCTATCAGCTTCTGCTTGGACACTTTGCATAATGAAATGTTAAAAAAATTCAGTATAAATATTTTTACAAGTAGATAATTCTTATAAAATTGTGGTTGTAATTAAGACTTACAAATTAAAACAGTGTATTTGTTTTTTACAAATCTTTTGGACAATATTTTCTGTTTAAAGGTTATGTTTAAATTTATTCATTACATAAATCAAGCACATTGCTGACAGAACTAAATGCCTCATTTCATTGTGATAGTTACTTGCAAAATACAGAAGAGACTTGAGAACATTATTTTAATTCCCACATTTGGTTCAGCACAAAATGTTCTACACATCCCCACACTACACTGTTGACTTGATGTACACATTTCATACCCAAGACAGAATTGCAAATTACAATAATTCTACTCTTTTATGTTTTTAGTTTAAGATGAATTCCCAACATGTAAAGATTACTATTATGATTTTGTTACTCAAACAGTCAGACAAGGTTTTTGGGGTGTTAGTAGTAGTGAGAGAGGGTCATGTCATTTTGTGGCAAGGTTCTTGTCATGACTTTTGTGCTATGTAGGTATCTGTAAATTTAAGAGGCAACCACTTATAGTAACTGCCCTTATTTCACAATGCAAATAGAAAACTAAATTACTTTTTTTAATATAAAAACTTTATTTGTCTTTCTGAACTTGTCTCTGTATATCATTTCCTAACAGGGTCAATATGATGTAGCTTGCAAGTATATTTGGCAAGGTTATGAGATTGCCATGACTTTGGGTGATCTACATCTACTAGAGATTATGCAGGTCAATTTTGGCATCTTCAAAGCTCATGCAATGATGACCATATATTGTCACCACGTAGAAGCTGCTGGGCACAGCAATCTTGAACGTTTGGTAACATGGAAGGATAGTAGAAAAGACACATTTAATGACCGCATTACAGAAGGTAAGTTGTTGGTCACAAAACACTTTAGTGATTCTACGTTGTTAGTAGCTAAGTCACGTTACAATACGATTAATTTTTCTCTCATCATTCACTCTTTTATTTCCTTATTAAATGTGATATATTTGAGGCTACCTTCCTTCTGTTACCAAACATGGTTAGGTGTTTCTAATTGTAAAAAAGCTAATTCATTGCCCAAAATAACTGTTTGCATTGTTAACCTCTGCTAATTGATAGTAGCAGTTAAAGCAAGGATGCTTGAAAATGTTCTTAATATAAGTAGGATATTGAAAGACAATGTTGGTTAGTCTTTACTAATATGAGTGTGTTGACCCCAGTTAGAAATATCTGAAGTAAAGATGAAAAACAAAAATAATGACATTCACATTAGTCTTTTAGTTATCACAAAATTGCATATTTTCTATGAATGCGAATAAGTACAGTACAATGTGTTTTATAAATTTAGACATACAAATTCTACTTGAAAAAAATGTATTGTTTGAAACAGTTTATTCAATTTAAAACTCAGGCAAAATTTGCTGATCCCATGCTCTCAGAACGTAGTATTGCAAGAAGGGAGATTGATTTGATGACAACATTGCAATTCTCCCTTGCATTAAAGCATGGTTCCTTACCGACAATGTCGAATCAGTGCATTAACCCTGAATTGTAATATTTTAAATGGGCAAACTTATAAATGTTATTAATATTGAAGCAACATACTCCTATGTTATAGAATATGGTTAAGTATAACATTCCAATGCAAATGCATTTGTTTTAAATTGTTAAGACTAGGAATTTGGCAATGATACACTGTGATTACAAATGGTTCTGTGATTTTGTAAGACCTGAATAATTCCAGCTGCACCAATTTTAATGGTCAAATTTGATTGTGGATATTTGTCTGTAGTGTAATTATTAATAGCATAATTCTCAAAGCTGCTGCAGAAGTGTTATTGATTCAATCTGAGATAATTGAGCTAATTATCACTATTAAATTGACAAGCCATTGATACAGTATGCACTTCAGAGATGTTGCTAACACTGCATCTGCAAAGGCCTCCAAGACCATTTCCTCCAATTATGTCATTAACCCTCATTATTTCAACAATGTTCAAACACATTCAGCGTAAAGAGAGAGTGGAAACATTTTCAAGTCTTTTCAAATTATTTTAAAAACTCCTTTAAATTTTTATTGCATATTGATACAAGTTTGAATTTAAAATACATTAGAAGTGAGAGATGATATTTTATATTTTATTTTTATGTTTTGTATTAGTTTTATTGTATTATCTAAAGTAGTCATGAAGTGAATAATATAAAACGATGTCAAAATTTCATTAGGACTGAAAGACGCTGGAATTGTGAAATTACTTTGGTGAAATTCTTTTTGTATTCTTCGTAATATTTAGCACTATTTGAGTCTAGCATCAGATCATTTTGGTAGGGATGGAGGAGAAATTGGGTTCTGTAGAACATTTTCCCCATTCCAGTTGTTCTCCTAACCCACAAGCTTACCAAAGAGACAGATCATGACATCAGTTGACATGGAGCACTGATTTGAAATCAGTACTATATTTCTGAATGTCACCTTCCGGCCTACACCCTGTCTGAACCTCAGAAAGTGGAGTATATCATTAAACATCTTGAAGGACCCCAGCAATCCTACTTAAAGGAATAATGGATTACTTATGAGTTAATTGCTGAATTATTTCTTGAACTTGTTGGTGCAATTCTATGCATTTTGTGGCACTTTGTATACTTGTCTTGAAGTTCCAGTGTTCCACTGGGAGTGTGGTGCTGCTGTTAAAATATCTTTTTGGTGATTTACAGAATGGGAAAAACTGATAGAAAAGGGAGGGGTGGGAATGGAAAGACACTCAGCAAAACCCACTCAGAGATTCTTTAGAGAACTATTCATGTGCCTCAACTTCAGTCGAGATCAGTAAATGAGACAACTTCATTCCACTGAAGAGATTATGACTGAAATCTGCCAATTGATTTTCTCACCATGAGAGAGTCCGTGCTAATACATTGCTGTCCAGACTTCTGGAAACTCCTGGTCAATAGTCTTGCATTAACTTTATAGTTACGATCTGAGGAGATTTTTCCTAGGTATATCCATTTTTGTGAAAAGTTTGAATGTCCTTTTTCAGAGCAAATACCAAATTGCTTCCAACTCTTTTCATTTTGCATCTCTTCATCCAATTAGTTGACAATTTTCCCAAGAGTTTTTACTTCTGGTAGTCTTCCTAGATTGTTCTGTAGTCTTTGTTTTATTACGTAAACTAGTCGACCTACAGACGCTCTCTCTAATGTCTTTATGGTCTAATGCTACAAGATGTCTCCCTCTCATGATCGGAGATTCTGTTATTAGTACGTGATTGTCTCTAGCATAAGCATCACTCCCAGATCCACAATGACAACTCACAGTGTATATTTTTCATTCCATTGTTTCACAAATTTTTGCCAGTTCATTTATCTTAACTTATAATTATATGAATGTGACATATAGAGTGGCTCAACATATTCATCAATTGCTCAGATTCTGCAGGTTTGTATTCAGTTCAAATTAACCGAGACGAATGGTTCTTCCAATAGAGTGACTACCATTTTGGTGAATCAGTGTGTTTCCATAGTTGAAAAATGTGATGCTGGAAAAACACAGCAGGCCAGGCAGCATCCGAGGAGCAAGAGAATCGACATTTCAGGCATAAGCCCTTCTTCAGGCCTGAAGAAGGGCTAATGCCTGAAACATTGATTCTCCTGCTCCTCGGATGCTGCCTGGCCTGCTGTGTTTTTCCAGCATCACATTTTTCAACTCTGGTCTCCAGCATCTGCAGTCCTCACTTTCTCCCAGTGTCTTTCCATAGCAGCCTACCAACTTACCTGAACTTTTTCACCATTTCTTATTCTTTTGTAGTATAGTAAATCCACATAATTAAAGTTTATCTTTAATGGTCATATATATTCCTGTAGAGCTCCGCAAATTTTTACTGAAATTTCTGACTTTATGAATGCCCTTCCCCTTGCTTGTAAAGCATTGAAGCATTGAAGCAGAAAACAATGGAACTAATCGTGGTCCTCTCTAGTCTGGAGATTAACACACAATTATGGAAGATATTTTGGGATTCCAATTGATAAGGAGTATAGCCCCAGCAATTTGAAGCAAATTATTTGGATTTGCTGCCCATGCTAGGGCAGCTGTTAGTTTGCAGTTTGGCTGATTGGATACGATTGCATGGAAATTCTAATTGATTACCGTACAGTCTCTTTCACAGAACCCATTGCTGAAAGGACTTTGAGTTGGGATAATTATGACTACTATATTTGTCTTTTTTCATTTCTCTAAACTCATCATTAACAGACCTTCTCTCTCATTGCCAGTCAGAAGTTTAGCCAGAGCTCCCAGCCCATTTCTTTATCTTTACTCCTTCAATCTTTCTTACAGTTTGTTAAAGTACAAGATAGACTGTCTGTGGAATGACTGTCATCATTTTGAAGTTTTCAAAATCTGACCATATCTTGTAGCTAATTAATCTTTCTTGTAAATTTTATACATGAATGTCAATAGAAGATCCAAACTTTCATCAGCAACTAAATGACATCCAACTCAAAAAATACTTCACCATGTCCTCATGTCCAATGTATTTTTTCACCAATTACAAGGTTCAGCTTCAGCGAACATCAATAAGTACTCTTACCTTTACAATTTACATTGGCTTGTAGCCGTTCTTCATAAAAATAACTAAGATTATTATCTTTTGTTAGGCTGAATCTCTTTGTTTGTCTAAACACGAGTTCCATTGAATTTTTTACCAAAGGCCTACCAAGTTTTCTTACAAATCTTGCCCCATTGACAATCTACCCTGCCCTATGGCATCCCTGTTCTCCAATTCTAACTCCACCTTACCACATATTGCTCTCAAAATAACTTGCATCTCACCAGAAATCCAAAAATGACCAGCATTCCTGGTGCCAGTGATAACTCAAAAAGCCATTGTGCATCTAGATAATCACTGTCTAGCTGGGACTGCCCTGTATGGTTCCTGGTAATTACCCCAGATATAACAGACAAAGGGAATTTGGTACTTCTCTTCGCTGGCAGGGTCATAGAGGGGTGGTGCACACATAAGATTCCTCTTACCACCAGAGGATCCAATGGAGTCCATGACACCAAAAATGCTAGCCTGGTATGAGATTACCCTCTGAATCAGTATAGTCTCAGCCATCTGGAGGAATACATAACAATGTAGGGAGATGGCTAATGACCACCTACGCTCTGCCAACATAAGTGCTGCCATCTTTTCTATGACACCTCAAACTCACTATCTCTGCCACTGTACCCACCTCCCACTAAGGCTCATGCTTTATCACTCTCACTGTGGTCATCAACATCTTCCTTCACATGCTGTC
The DNA here is from genome assembly GCF_047496795.1 of Chiloscyllium punctatum. Taxonomy (NCBI): domain Eukaryota; kingdom Metazoa; phylum Chordata; class Chondrichthyes; order Orectolobiformes; family Hemiscylliidae; genus Chiloscyllium; species Chiloscyllium punctatum. Next base: position 10,597,786 of record NC_092739.1, read on the forward strand.
ACCCAGCCAAACCCTGACATCACTAACACTGCACACCCTCTGCACTCACTCTCTCAAAACATGTCACAACCTGTAACAAAGGTAACAACTGTGCCATACCTCTTCAGCTCCCATAATACCTGTCTCCACTATTCCTTGAGGAAAACAACCTTCACTTGTCAAAAAAAGATGAGTAATATGCTGTCCAGCATTCGGCTCCTGGTCCATATGAGGAAAGCATCTGATTCTGACCACCACAAGTGGCTGACTGAATGCTTCCAAAGAGACAGTGAGATCTGCAGATGCTGGTGATCAAAGTTGAGAGTGTGTTGCTGGAAAAGCACAGCAGATCAGGCAGCATCCAAGGAGCAGGAAAATCGAAGTTTCAGGCCGGAATCCTTCATCAGGATTGAGGCTGGGAGCCTTAGGGGTAGAAAGGTAAATAGGAGGGGGGGGGTGGAATGGGGCTGGGGAGAATATTGCTGAGAGTGCAACAGGTGGATGGAGGTGGGGGTAAAGGTGATAGGTCGGAGAGGAGGGTGGAGCGGATAGGTGGGAAGGAAGATTGTCAGGTGGGACAGGTCATGAGGGCGGTGCTGAGCTGGAAGGTTGGAACTGGGGTAAGGTGGGGGCAGGAAAAGTGAGGAAACTGGTGAAATCCACATTGATGCCATAGGGTTGAAGGGTCCCGAGGCAGAAGACAAGGCATTCTTCCTCCAAGCATCAGGTGGTGAGTGAGTGGCAATGGAGAAGGCCCAGGACCTGCATGTACTCAGCACAGTGGGAGGGGGAGTTGAAATGTTTGGCCACGAGGTGGTGGGGTTGATTGGTGCAAGTGTCCCAGAGATGTTCTCTAAAGAGCTCTGCAAGAAGACGTCCAATCTCCCCAATGTACAGGAGACCATATCGGGAGAAACGGATACAATAAATAACATGTGTGGAAGTGCAGGTGAAACTTTGATGGATGTGGAAGGCTCCTTTGGGGTCTTGGACGGAGATGAGGGAGGAGGTGTGGACGTAGGTTTTGCAATTCCTGTGGTGGCAGGGGAAGGTGCCAGGAGGGGAGGGTGGGTTGTTGGGGGGCGTGGACCTGACCAGGTAGTCATGGAGCAAACAGTCTTTGTGGAAAGCAGATAGGGGTGGGGAGGGAAATACATCCCTGGTGGTGGGGTCCATTTGTAGGTGGTGGAAATGTTGGCGGATGATGCGATTTATGCAGAGGTTGGTGGGGTGGAAGGTGAGGACCAGGGGAGTTCTGTCCTTGTTGCGGTTGGAGGGGTGGGGTTTGAGGGCAGAGGTGCGGGATGTGGATGAGATGCATTGGAGGGCATCTTCAATCATTTGGGAGGACAAATTGCGGTCTTTAAAGAAGGAGGCTATCTGGTGTGTTCTGTGGTGGAACTGGTCCTCCTGGAAGCAGATGCGGTGGAGGCAGAGGAATTGGGAAAACAGGATGGCATTTTTACAGGAGACAGGGTGGGAGGAGGTATAATCCAGGTAGCTGTGGGAGTCAGTGGGTTTGTAAAAAATGTCAGTGTTGAGTCAGTCCTCGTGGATGGAGATAGAGAGGTCTAGGCAGGGGAGGGAACTGTCAGAGATGGTCTAGGTGAATTTAAGGTTGGGGTGGAATGTGTTGGTGAAGTTGATGAACTTTTCAACCTCCTTGCGGGAACACGAGATAGCGACGATACAGTCTTCAATGTAACGGAATAATCATGAGGAAGTGGTGGACGCTGGTACAATTACAACATTTAATAGACATCTGGATGATATATAAATAGGAAGAGTTTAGAGGGTTATACGCTAAGTGCTGGCAAATGGGACTAGATAAGGTTAGGATATCTGATCAGCATGGATAGAGTTGGACCAAAGGGTTTGTGTCTCTGCTCCACATCTCTATGACTCTAAGTATGGCATTCAGGAAGGTATTCTTCTGGCAGAGTTTTACCAGAAATCAGCGTAAGTACCAATTTTGGTGAGGTAAAATCAATGACTGCAGATGCTGGAAACCAGATTCTGGATTAGTGGTGCTGGAAGAGCACAGCAGTTCAGGCAGCATCCAACGAGCAGCGAAATCGACGTTTCGGGCAAAAGCCCTTCATCAGGAATAAAGGCAGTGAGCCTGAAGCGTGGAGAGATAAGCTAGAGGAGGGTGGGGGTGGGGAGAAAGTAGCATAGAGTACAATGGGTGAGTGGGGGAGGGGATGAAGGTGATAGGTCAGGGAGGAGAAGGTGAAGTGGATAGGTGGAAAAGGAGATAGGCAGGTAGGACAAGTCCGGACAAGTCATGGGGACAGTTACTGAGCTGGAACTTTAGAACTAGGGTGAGGTGGGGGAAGGGGAAATGAGGAAACTGTTGAAGTCCACATTGATGCCCTGGGGTTGAAGTGTTCCGAGGCGGAAGATGAGGCGTTCTTCCTCCAGGCGTCTGGTGGTGAGGGAGCGGCGGTGAAGGAGGCCCAGGACCTCCATGTCCTCGGCAGAGTGGGAGGGAGAGTTGAAATGTTGGGACACAGGGCGGTGTGGTTGATTGGTGCGGGTGTCCCGGAGATGTTCCCTAAAGCGCTCTGCTAGGGGGTGCCCAGTCTCCCCAATGTAGAGGAGACCGCATTGGGAGCAATGGATACAATAAATGATATTAGTGGATGTGCAAGTAAAACTTTGATGGATTTCTCTCCATGACCACTGTTGTGATTTCCCATGTTATTTTCCCAAACACACTTGCTTCCCTGTGGACAACATGCTTAGGTTGTCCCATTCATTTTGTCTTCTCTTTCAGTAGAGATGGAAGTATTTGTGACTGTTGGGACTTCCTGCAATTCCCAGCACCACAGCACCATTTTTAAAGCCCAACAGCACAACTTGTCAAGTGCTGCCAGTCAGGAGTTGCCCTTCACCAAGCACATAGTGGGATGGGAAACAAATAAAAATCTCTGAGGATGCAAAGGTGGTACAGCTGACACTTCATTGCAATTACAAGTGCATATTTGTAAATTTACTGCTATTTATGAATCAAACCACACAGGTTCAATGTCTTTTGAATCATTCCATTTTAGAACCATCCCTAAGGCAATGCTACTCTGCTCCAACGCTCAATGTAGCCTAACGCGTTCTCATCGTTCAATTTTGAACTGTCACATACTGTAAAGTCTTCAAGAGTTGAAAACTCTATCTTTAATTCAGCAACAGTAAAATTACAGAATAAAACCATTCCATCTGCTATGTCCCCAGTTGAAGAATGAGTTGCATTGTATCTCTCACCTAAATCATCAGCCACAGTTGCACTTGTCCCAAAGCAACCAAGCAACTTACAATGTATCCAGTCCATGAAGTTTTATCGGACTATTTCTTACAGTGCAGCATGGCTACAAAGGTGAAAATACTTGGTAAGATGCTAAGTACTATAAAGTGGAGTGATGGATTGGGTATAGCAGAACTGAGATGACAGAAGAAATATTAGAACCATTAGGAAAGGTATTAATACGATTGGGAATACTGAATGAGAGAACCTGGGAACATTGGGCTGAATTACACTGACACAATTTCAGATGTAGCAATTTACACAGAGTACTTTTTTTTAAGAAATGAAAGAGCTAAGGGAAGGTTTTAAGAATATACCAAATCAGTCTCCAACCAGACAAATCCTACCATTACAATAGTCAAAAAACTACTGATGGTGAATCCGTGGTTGGTGTCACCAAAACTTTATTATTTAATGATTTAAAGAGAGATAGAATAAATACTGTAAATTTGAATATATTTGAGTTGTATCTGTATTACAGGACTGCTACAGAATCTAGTCCTAATCTCATATAATTGTAATAATGAAGAGGTTCTATCTTGATGCAACATTCGCAATGGCAAATATAGATAGATTGAATTCTTAGTTCCTGTTCAAAGCAGCAATGTGATATTTGTAAAACTGGTCTGTACAGATTTCCCATTGACATTGGGAAAAGTCTATGATTTTAATACACATTTTAAGCTTTGTGCATGCTTAATATTTTTAGTGTTGCAATGATTCCTTTAAATTTATCAGCAAATGAACCAACAGATCATGTAATAAAATATTACTTCAGGAACAAGTTGAACAAATTTATGAGTAAGTTCATGCGTATGTAAGCTAATCTACTTTAATATGCTTGGATCCTATTTGTAAAGAATTGATTTGATTGATTGATCACCATTTCCATATGTCTAGAAGTGCAGAATTATGTTTAACAGCCACTACTGAAATCTGTTTAGTATTTACGACTTTACAATAGACCGTTACCTGATCAAAAGCAATAAAATGTTCAAATATTTTAATGGTTTAATGAAGTGAATCATTTTAGCTAGTAATTCTGCAGAGTTACAGAATGTCAGCAAGGCTAACAGTTGTCAATGTACAGAATATATAGACTGTTACAATGGGGTTGTATTTTAGGGAGTATTCAGATTGGTCGGTACCAGGGAGACACTAGCTATCTTGGCTAATGACATATAGGTACTGATTCTTCAGACCTCTCAGGTGGCTCCATCGAACCAGTTTCTTCACTATGATGAAAAGGTTGAGATAAAATAAACTGACAGTTGCAAGTCAGTGCTGGCAGTAGACTGCACCCAGACAGCTGAGACCCCAGGAGTCCTATTTTACAAAGGCTTTTTACTGCTATAAGCACAAACTCTAAAATAGGCCAGGTTGGCAGCTGGTGGTTAGTTGTGTGTGTGTTGGGGGATGGAAGTGGTCGTAGGGGAGGTGGTGGTGTGGGAAAAGGTAGTGGTGGTGGTTGGGGACAGGGTGTGGAGGGATAAATTAAGGGAGGGAAAACGGGTTACTCGAGAATTGTTGGCTAATTGGAAACCATTCCCACCTAGTTAAAACCAGGCCATAAAGCAAAAATCATTTTTCATCCCGCTAATACCATTGCACATGACATTATGCTCCAATCAATAGCCTCCCACTGGCTGCCTCAGCATCTGTAAATAAATACACTGCAGTTCAAGAATTGAGTGGTGCATCAAAAGTGTAGATCTCTCAACAAAAAGACCTTTCAATTCAGAGATAACACTGCAGCACTTTGTATTATGGAGCTGAAATGAAGAAATCAGATGGTGAGTATTGACAGCTGTCAGAACAATGATACGTTGCTGGAATGAGAGGTCAATAATTGTTTCATTTTATCATGCGATTCCAACAGTAAAAAGAACATTACAAGTGAACCATGATGGTTTTGTTCTTTAAGTCACTTTTAATTTAAGTAAAGTGTACAGTTTGAAACTGTAATGGAACTGTAAATGTTTAAAACTGAAACAGCATCTTCTTGGATGTAGGAACCGGAGTGTTGGACACAATAATGGGTTAAAAGCAAGACCATCAGGCACGAGCATGAGTGCTGCTAATTGACTAGAGTTATGACTTTCAGCTTCTGATGTCAAATGCAATAAGTATGGTACAGCACCTGTTTTGCCCCAGAGTATTGATTTTTGAGATGATTGCAAAATGTGCCAAATACTATATTTTTTTCTTATGAAATGTTTAAAGTTAATAAAATTAACCATATCCTTTCCACTTTACAACTCTATACAAGTAAAAAGTCTGTTTTCTAATTTGTTTCAGGTGAAACAAATTCTGCTAGAGTTTGGGAAGAGTAAGTGGTGACAAGATTGAAAAAGGGTCTTGACAGGGTAGATGTAGAGAAAATGTTTCATCGTATGGAAGAATCTATAATTAGGAATTAGTGTTAAAAAGCAGTGGTCATCCATTTAAAGCAAAGATGAGGCAAAAGTGTTTCTCTCGGTGTGCCATGAGTCTCTGGAACTCTATCTGAAAAGGTGGTGAAAGCCTTGAATGTTTTTAAAGCAGAGATGAATAGATTATTTTTAAGTGAGAAATTGGAAGGCCAAAAGGTGGATTTGAGGTACACTGAACCCAGCCATGATCATATTGAATGGTGGAACAAGCTCCAGGTACTGAATGGCTTACTCGTGATTGATATGTTCACATCAGGCCCAGGCCTTGAGTCCTAAAAATATCCCAGGTATGATGGCCCAAATCTTTGAGGCAAAAAGGGTCAAGAAGAAAGCAGGCTCTCTCCAACTCAGCTGCAGATGTTGGAACTGCACATAGATGTACTGGAAGTAAAAAGAAAAAAATATATTTAAGATACATTATTATAAATTTTCTTGCACTTTTGGGAACATATGTGGACTTGAACTCCTAAGTTGTCTACCTCAAAGTCTTTGTTAATGTTGGACCTGGTTAAGTAGCAGTCATGAGAGAGAAAAGCAGCCTAATTAGATAGCCCAATGATGAAGGCAGTTGTAGTCGTCAAGCAATGTGCATCTTTCGCAAGCAACCAACTCCTTGATTGCAGATAGCATCAGTTGTTACAGATCATTGAACCATGATATTGATGACCACAGTCAAGTCATTGCACTTCAATATGGATAATACTAAATCTAAAAGCAATGTTCAGGGATTGTACTCAAACCTAGCCTGCACATATGTACCCATTTTGAGAGTGAGAATACAGACTCATTGGTGGTTTCATATATCTCTGAAGGGAAAGATTCATTTTATTGTCAATTATTCAACAGAATGCACAGCCATTCAAGATTAGGCTGTTCCCATAACCACTTTCTCACATAGTGCATTCATCTGCCAAGAAAAGCTGCATAAAGCATTACCTCTCCGAACTTAAATATTATTCAATAGGATGCTCAAACATTTCAGGGCAATTTAGTCAATACTGTCACAGCTCACTGGGGTAGCACGACAGATATCAATCACTTCCTGAAGTCATCATGAAAGTTAAAGTTTTAAAAGAAATTTGCAAAATTCCAAACTACTTGATTTCACAGTTTGGTAGAAAACATGGACCAGGTTTCTATACATAATAAGAATCACTATTTATTACAGGTAATCACATCAAACTAAATGACAAACTCAACAAATTAAGCTCTAAACCCAGTATAAAGTCCTTCATGCACACTCACAGACAAACATAAACATCATTGAAACAAAACACAAGGAAAGGAGGAAAATTGGAAAAACAGTTCTGTACTTTTTCTTCACAAGATCTATTCATTGGTTCTTGCTGATCTGAAGGTTTCTCAACCCTCTTTTTATGAAATGTTTCCACAGGGCTGTAAGAGTGGTTGGTATACTTATGAACATTCTCTATCCAATTCAATGTCACAACTTGCAGCACCTGCTAAAGGAAAGATAAACTGGTTTTCTCAGGTTTAAAGTGGCTTACTGCAGAGAACTGACTGTGTTTTCTGATGCTGCCATATCTACTGGTTTCTCTTTGATCTAACTAGCTTCTGTCTATATTGTTTGCAGTCCAGGCTCTTCAGCTACTTGACAACTAATCACATTCCTATTGCCTTCAAAGGACCTTTGTCATTGATCATTGGTTCCTAATCCACAAACCAAACATTTTCATTTGAAAACAATCCCTCAGCTCCAGGTCATCTGCACATTGTTGGAATCCACATCAACAGAAACAGGGTTCACATTAGTTATCAAGTTCCTTACCTTGAAAACATCCAGACATCCTTATAAATCCCTAGTTTTCAAAACAGTTCTTTCTCATTCAGCATGGTGGCTCAGTGATGCTGCCTCACAGCGCCAGGGACCCAGGTTTGATTCCAGCCTTGGGCGACTGTCTGTGTAGAGTTTGCACATTCTCCCCATGTCTGCGTGGGTTTCTTCCGGGTGCTCCAGTTTCCTCCCACAGTCCAAAGATGTGCAGGTTAGGTGACTTGGCCATGCTAAGTTGCCTGTAGTGTTAGGTGCCTTAGACAGGGGTGAATGTAGGGGAGTGGGTTTGAGTGTGTTTCTCTTCGGAGAGTTGGTGTGGACTTATTGGGCCAAAGGGCCTGTTTCCACTCTGTAGGGAATCTAATCTAATCTTAAGAAGTGTGAAAATAAAAATTAGTTGCTTTCTTTGCCTCTGCCCTGACAAATACAAAATGCTTTTTCAAAAATGCTTTTCATCACAATACACAAGACTTAAATCCATTCATATTTCTTCCCTTTCAGGAAACCTTAAACTGTCTTAATATTGATTAAACATTTCACTCATTCCAACACTTTACATTCAGGACAGTGCAGCCACAATTACATTCTGTGTTCCCATAATATGACTAACATTTTATTATATGACTATAATTAAAGACAACATCTAAATAGCTTGAAGTCACACGACATCAGGTTTACGCTTTCGGAATACTAGTCCTTCATCAGGTGAAGTGAACAGAAGCACACAGGCACAAAACTTATAGGCAAAGATCAAAAGATCATACAAATAGTGTGAGTGATGTGTCAACAGGCTGAATAATAAGTCTCTGCAAGTAATTAAGTGTCAGATGGTGCAAATAAAGTGTCAACAGCTGAATAACAAGTGAAGGGATGACCAATAATCCAGTTAATTAAGGCAAAGATACAATTACAAATAATCAAAAATAAGACGGTGCTAGAGACAAAGCAAATGGCTGCAATAACATGAGTAGGTATCAGAGCTGCATGACAAGGGTCTAACCAAAGTAACAATCAAAAACTGTACAAACTAATTAAGGTAGAAACATAATCACAAGGTAATGGTTTCAAAATAGAACAGTAAGGAATATTTTACAAACACATAACAGAATGGGGGGTTAAATATAGTGCAACATGACCCCGAGATCAAAGTTGAGGCCGTTGTCTTACATGCAGAACTGAGCTATCAGTTTCTGCTCAATGATTCTGCGTTGTCATGTATTTTGAAGGTCGTCTTGAAGGATGCTTAACTGAAGATTGGAGGCTGAATGTCCTTGACAGCTGATGTGTTCCTTGACTGGGAGGGAACACTCAGAGTAATAGAAGTGTACAGCATGTCAACCAGATATCCTAACTTAATCTAGTCCCATTTGCCAGCACTTGGCCCATATCCGTCCAAACAATTCTTATTCATATACCCATCCATATGCCTTTAAATGCTGTAATTGTACCAGCCTCCACTACTTCCTCTGGCAACTCATTCCATACACGTACCACCGTGTGTATAAAAAAAGTTGTCCCTTAGATCCCTTTTTATATCTTTCCCCTCTCACCCTAAACCTATGCCCTCTAGTTTTGGACTCTCCCATCCCAGGGAAAAGGCCTTGAGTATCTATCCTAACCATGCCCCTCCTGATTTTATAAATCTCTATAAGGTCACCCCTCAGCCTCTGATGCTTCCAGGAAAACAGCCCCAGCCTGTTCAACCTCTCCCTATGGCTCAAACCCTCCAACCCTGGCAACATCCTTAAATCTTTTCTGAAGACTTTCAAGTTTCACAACATCCTTCCTATAGGAGGGAGACCACAATTGTACACAATTGTTCTGACTAATAAAGGAAAGTATATCAAATGCCTTCTTCACCATCCTATCTAACTGCGACTCTACTCGATGATCTGGCATGTCTTTCAGAAGTTACCATGGCAGTGTTGTGTGGTGTTTTGGTCTCTGTTCTCCTGAAGCCTGGTAATTTGGTACGAACTATGGTTTGAGGTTAGGCAGCTATTTGAAGGTGAGTAGTGGAGGTTTAGGGATGGCCTTGGCAAGATGTTTGCCTTCATCAATGACATGCTAGAGGCTGCAAAGAACATGCAGCCTCTTTCACTTTCAGCATCTCATTCATCTCCACCCCAGTCCAGCACTGGCATCTCCATATCTAAATAGTTTCACGTTCCAATTTTTAAAAATTTCAGTGAAGACCAGTGATTATAATCAGTGCAAATTAACATTTCCTTGTTATCATGTTAGATATAGATTTCAAAGTGTTGACTGGCTAACAATAATTCCAAAGTTTCTTTTTCCTTGGCTGCTTCTGTTACTGTTCTAATTTCCTAGAGAAGTACTATATTGGCTTCCTAATCCTGACTCATCCCCCTGCAGCAAGTCAGCACCTACCCTAAATCACTGGCATCAATTGCTATTTTGAAAGGTATGGACAAGCAATGAGTAACTGGTTAATTTATTAAGATTACCTTCAGCTTCTCAAAGATTGCTGACCATGTTTGAATGTTTCTTTAGCAATTTTGCTAAAGACACAGCTATCATACTGAAATTATGCTCAAATTTCCAGTAAAATCCACCCATTCCTAGAAACATCATGAATTCTTGTTTAGTTTTAGGAACAGGGAATTCTGTTACAGCCTTAATTTTTGCTGACCTTGGCAACACTTTCTTTGTCCATGAATATGACCCAGGTGAGTTTATTTTCAGCTAAATTTATTACAAAACCAGCCAACAGTAATTGCTTAACTAGGTCTTCAACTTGTCTCACATGCTCTTCCCATCTGCCACTCGTGTCATAGAGTTGCACAGCACGGAAACAGACCCTTCAGTCCAACTCATTCATGCTGACTAGATATACTAAATTAATCCAGTCATTTGAACCATATCCTTCCAAACCCCTTCCTATTCAGGTCCCCATTCAGTTGCCTTCTAAATGTTGTAGTTGTACCAGCCTCAACCACTTCTGCTTATTCTGTACAAGCATCACCCTCTGCATGAAAACATTCCTTTCAACCCATTTAAATCTTTCCACTTTCACCTTAAACCTATATTGTCTAGTTTTGGACTATGGTAGCCTAGGGAAAGGATTTTGGCTATTCACCCTATCCATGCCCCTCATGCTTTTATAAACCTCTATAAGGTCACCCCTCAGTCTCCGACACTCCAGGGAAAATAGCTCCAGCCTATTTAGCCTCTCCCTCTAGTTCAAACCCTCCAACACTGGCAACTTCCTTGTAAATCTTTCCTGAATCCTTAAATGTTTAACAACATCTTTCCTATTGCAGGGAGACCAGAATTGAATTCTAAAAGCGGCATACCCGTGATACACCCGTGGTATACCCGTGGTGGGCGGCACGGTGGCACAGTGGTTAGCACTGCTGCCTCACAGCGCCTGAGACCTGGGTTCAATTCCCGCCTCAGGCGACTGACTGTGTGGAGTTTGCACGTTCTCCCCGTGTCTGCGTGGGTTTCCTCCGGGTGCTCCGGTTTCCTCCCACAGTCCAAAGATGTGCAGGCCAGGTGAATTGGCCATGCTAAATTGCCCATAGTGTTAGGTAAGGGGTAAATGTAGATATAGGGGTATGGGTGGGTTACGCTTCGGCGGGACGGTGTGGACTTGTTGGGCCGAAGGGCCTGTTTCCACACTGTAAGTAATCTAATCTAATCTAATCTAACATGACATCCCAATTCCTTTACTCAATGCACTGACCAATAAAGGCAAGCATACCAAACACCGTTTTCACTACCCGTTACACCTATAACTTCACCTTCAAGGAACCATGAATCTTGGTCTCTTTGTGCAGCATTACTCCCCAGAATCCTACCATTAATTGGATAAGTCCTGCCCTGAATTTCCTTATGAAAATGCAAACCTCACATTTATCTAAATTACATTCCATCTGCCACTCCTCATCCCACTGGCCCATCTGATCACGGTTCCATTGTACTGTGAGATACTTCTTCACTGTCCACTACATCACTAATTTTGGTGTCGTCCGCAAACTTACTAACCATTCCTCCTGTATTCACATCCAAATCATTTATGTAAGTGTCAAAAACCAGTACCAATCCTTGCAGCACACCACTGGTCACAGGCTTCCAATCCAAAAAAGAATCACTTCCATCCTCTGTCTCCTACCTTCAAGCCAATTTTGTAACCAAATGGCTAGCTCTCCCTGGATTCCATGTGATCTATACTTGCTAACCAGTTTACCATGCAAAATCTTGTGAATGCCTTGCTGAAGTCCACATAGACAAAGTCCACTACGCTGCCTTCATCAATCTTCTTTATCACTTCTTCAATAAACTCAGTCGACCTAGTAAGACGTATTTCCCAAGCACAAAGATGTATTGACTATCCCTAGTCGTGATTTGGAGATGCTGGTGTTGGACTGGGGTGTACAAAGTTAAAAATCACCAGGTTATAGTCCAACAGGTTTATTTGGGAGCACTAGCTTTCAGAGCGCTGTTCCTTCATCAGGTGATTGTGGAGAATAAGATTGTAAGACAAAGAATTTATAGCAAAATTTGTTATAAATTATTCTAGATATATTCATCATGAGTACAACCAGTACCCTGGATTGGACTGTTTAAATTCTATGACAGTCAATTAACTTAGGCATGCAGAAATTAGTATCTAACTTTGTGATTTAAATTAACTTCTTGCCTTCTGCCACAACGCATGCAAATGAAAATCATATTTAGGTTCAGAGGTGTTGGTTCCAATCATCTATAATTCAACATTATTCATGAATATTTGGAAGAAGTGTAATTAGCATGGAAATTCAAGTTAATTGTTTAAGTTCAATTGAACAAACTTATTATTCAGATATCATTCAGGTTAGATCAATTTCAACTAAACTTTATATCCAAAGCTACTTATATGGTGACTGACACATTCATTTTTAAACCACAAGTCAACTACATTATGCCATTTTGGGCTCTGGATAGTTGATGTCTACTGCTGCCACCCAATCCTTCTTTCCACTGTTTTGAAATTATAACCAGTTGACCAAGTTAAGCAAAAATCAAAATTCTCAGTCTGAAAAGGGCTCTGTAACACAAATCCAAATCACAAATGAAATTTAGAAATTTAAATTAAATTTATTTTGGAATGAGGGAAGACAAGAAGTGGTGTTGTATCCTGGCTCCTTTGGTGCCCACTGGTCATTATGGGATTGTGTTCAAATAATGACCAAAATCGGCGAGTGGTGAAAATTGTCCCTTTTATTCAGTAACACAGCACAAGTTTGAGGCAGCAATAGAATCCTGAAATGCTGCTCTTACCCTATCTCTTCTATATACAGTTCTTACACATATGTGTATCTGTGCAGTCTGCTTGTATAATAGGGAGGTGTTAGTACCGCTATAAATAAGTTAGAAATTATACCTGTACTTAATAAAGGATATTAAACTGATTACAACAGCTGGGTTGTGAGATTTGTTTGGTATTTGTTGGTGTGAGTTTCATTAATTCATACAATTTCAAGGAAGCACTGTTTTGTCAGTTAGTTTCTTAAAGGGATTATGGTCCAGTTAAAAGGTATTTAACAGGTACTTACTAACTGGGGAATCTATTCAGTCCAGGAGGTGGTTGATAAGGGCTGATTAATATTTTGTTTCGTGGAGACTTGATGGGGATGTATTGTTCTGTATGCTACACTGATTCAGAGGTAAACATTGCTTGTAGCAAGGGCTGATAAGGTGTGAAATGGAGTAATGGGTTTGGAGTAATTGTTTTGATTAGAAAAGGTTGTTTTAAATTTAGTAGTAAAATATACTATAGAGCCACGGTTTTATGAATGAATGAACGGGAACCCAATATTAGTGAATATAGCGAACTGGTGAGTGAGTTCATAAAGATAATTTAAAATCCAATATCACACAGTCCCCCCCTTTTGATTCTACTGAAATCTTTCAAAGAGAATGACACAATTCTTATCCTAGCTTACATACATTTAACAGTTTGGCAACAATACTTTACAAAAGGAAAACATGCACAGTTAAAATAACAATAACAAACATCATGGTAGCCAAGATGTGGTGGTGCCGGTGTTGGACTAGGGTGGACAAAGTTAAAAATCACACAGCACCAGGTTATAGTCCAACAAATTTATTTGAAAAAAGTAGCTTTCAGAGTGTTGCTCCTTCATCAGGTAACGATTGGGACAGGATCATACGACACAGAATTGTTCATGTCTCTCTCTCTCTCTCTCTCTCTCGCTCACTCACACACTCTTACATACTCACACTCATGCAGACCCTCTCTCATACACACGTTCTTTTTCAGACACACACATATATCACCCACACACACACCCTCTCACAGGCTTACACTCCATCACGCTTATGCACACATTCTACCAAGCACACATACACGCAAACACTCATGTGTGCACACATTCACGTGCACGCACACACACTCACTCTCTTTCTCCCTCACATGCAGACAACACACAAGTATATGGGTGAATTTGCATTTGCAGAATTGTATTTGCAGATACGTTCTATTTTTGCTGAAAAGGCACACAATCTGCAGGCAGTGAATCAATGTAACATGTTATAAATTCCCACTTTGGAAATAGAACCAGTCTGACTCAAGATTGGGACACAGACAGACTCGAACTTCACACCTTTAATACATTGTCTCAGCTGAGATGTCACCTCTTTTTTTTAAAAAAAACTTTACGTTATCTTGAGAATGTGACTTAAAAGAAGTTCTGGGATTTACATATTAATGAACCAAAACCTGCAACCCATTCTAAAAGATGAAAGATTTAACAGCAATCTAGGTTTGTTCAATATATTGTTTTAATTGCATGAACTGTGATCTTTTGCTATACATTCTGTGTCTTATGATACTATCCCACTACTTACCTGATGAAAGATCAGCACTCTGAAAGCTAGTACTTCCAACTGGGACAACACATCTATCCTGGGACAGGCTAAGCAAAGACATGCCAGAGAATTCCTAGAGCCCTGGCACTCCAACCACAATGCCATAAACAAACATATTGATCTAGATACCATCTATCAACCTGACAGAAAATGAACAGGAAATGACATCACCACAAACCCCAGGAACCCCATCCAGGACAAACATATAAATAGAAAGCAAGAGACAACAGCTTTGTTTCACTTGGAGGTTGCCACTGATGAAGTTACCTAGCCAGGTAATGAAACGTCTGGATATCAAACCTACAGCTCAGCGAGCAAACCTACACCCTAAACGTCCAAATAAACCTGTTCAACAAGCATCATGGCGGTCAGTCAGTCTCTGGTCCCACTGTATTGTCAGGTGACCATTTTGATGTGAGAGGCATGAATCCAGGCCTACTTTCCTCAGACCTTGACAGCGTCTTGGTGATCAGCATCTGGTATGGTCCTTCCCACTTCGTACCTCCGAGTTCTTTTTTCACAAGAACCCTCTTGCCTGACCCAGTGTTGTGACCTCCCTTCAGCAGGTCTTTCCAGGTAGCCAATACCTGTGAGGAAGTAGAGCTTACAGCATTGGTTAATAACTGACAGGAACACAATAGGGCACCGCTCATAAGATGACAGTCAGCAGCATAGCAGCGGTTTGTGTAAAGGCTGGCAGACTGATCCTCTGCTATTCTGCAGGCTTCCATCAGAGCCCGTAATTCTGTTGGCTGTGCAGATGCTCTGGCGGGGGTGGGGGTGGGGGTTGCTTCCAGTTACCATTATAGTGCTGAATGTCTTGAAAGCCCATCCACTTTCCTGTGATCTCTAGTTAATATCCATTTCCCATATGCCTTTTGCATGGGCCACACTGGGCTGCAAGAGGTGCTGTGGGTTTTTATTAAAGTCCCTTTTTCCTGTTTAGTACAAGGTGGAGGTGTTCCTGTAAAAGCGGTGGGTTCCATTTTCTGTAACAGGCAGTCATGGTATTAGGGGCAAAATACTGTCATGGATTGAAAATTGGTTGGCTGACAGGAAACAAAGAGTAGTGATAAATGGCTCCCTTTCGGAATGGCAGGCAGTGACCAGTGGTGTGCCGCAGGGATCAGTGCTGGGACCGCAGCTTTTTACAATGTACATTACTTTTATTACCTTCATCTATATCATGAATATTAGCAAATTTGCTGATGATACAAAGCTGGGTGGCAGGGTGAAATGTGAAAAGGATGTTAGGAGAATACAGGGTGACCTGGACAGGCTAGGTGAGTGGATGGATGCATGGCAGATGCAGTTTAATGTGGATAAATGTGTGGTTATCCACTTTGGTGGCAAGAACAGGAAGGAAGATTACTACCTAAATGGAATCAATTTAGGTAAAGGGGCAGTACAACGAGATCTAGGTGTTCTTATACATCAGTCAATGAAAGCAAGAATGCAGGTACAGCAGGCAGTGAAGAACGCTAATAGCGTGTTGGCCTTCATAACAAGAGGAGTTGAGTATAGAAGCAAAGAAGTCTTTCTGCAGCTGTACAGGGCCCTGGTGAGACCGCACCTGGAGTATTGTGCGCGGTTTTGGTCTCCAACTTTGAGGAAAGACATTCTGGCTATTGAGGGAGTGCAGCATAGATTCACGAGGGCAATTCCCGGAATGGCAGGACTATCTTGTGCTGAAAGATTGGAGCGACTGGGCTTGTATACGCTTGAGTTTAGAAGGCTGAGGGGGGATCTGATTGAGATGTATAAGATAATTAAAGGATTGGACACTCTGGAGGCAGGAAGCATGTTTCCGCTGATAGGTGAGTCCCGAACCAGAGGACAGTTTAAAAATAAGGGGTCGGCCACTTTGAACAGAATTGAGGAGAAACTTCTTCACCCAGAGAGTGGTGGGAGAATGCTCTGCCCCAGAAGGCTGTGGAGGCGAAGACTCTGGATACTTTCAAGAAAGAGTCGGATAGAGCTCTTCAGGATAGTGGAATCAAGAGTTATGGGAATAAGGCAGGAACAGGATACTGATTTGAGGATGATCAGCCATGATCATAATGAATGGTGGTGCTGGCTCGAAGGGCAGAATGGCCTACTCCTGCACTTATTGTGTATTGTCATCCTTGTCTTCAGCCCCAATTGAGTGATCTTTTAGTTCTCCCCTTTTATAGGGTTCTGATGGATCACATTACTTGTCCATCATTGAAATGTAAAGATGAATTTAGCTGGGTGAGGATGACTGTTCCGAGGAGCAGATGGATTACAGGTCCTACCCATATGCAGGTTACTGACTCATTTCGGACTAATTCAACGTGCATACATTTGGTCTGTTTGATTTCAATCCTGTCAGCTCCTGCTCCATAAGCTGTCCTCACTGTCCTGTCTAGGGGAAGTTTGATCTCATACCTCTGGGGTAGGCACATCAATTCTGTTCCAGTGTCCAAAAGGCACTCATTATCCAGATCGCCTGCCCTCAGGTTCACATACAGTCCATCTCCCCTGTGCTGGCATAAAGCCAATAGAAAAGTAGAGGGGTACGGGGTTGGCTCTTTCAGGCCTTTTTTTTCATTTTTAGCAGCTCTTGCTACTGCTGGATAGTTGGTTATTTAAACCATTCTCGGAGATTGGTTTTACTTCCAGCTTCCTGGGTCTCCTCTTCCTTTTTGCTTATTGGGCGACTTCTCCCTTCTCCCTTTGCCAACACCCACTGGCCCAGTAGTCTTCCTTCCCACACGAGTGAAACTTCCCTGGGTGTTTGTCTGAGTCTTCCCAGGGTTCCTGGGGGTCTGTTTCATTTGTCCTGGGTGAAGGGCTCGTAATTTGGCACCCATATATCGGTTAAGCTGGTGGGCTCGGTCCACCAATTCATTTTAGTTAGTCCCCCTCTGGTCCCAGTCTGGATTGGTTTGGTTAACTTTTAACAGCTTAATGAACTCAGGTTTAAGTCCAGCTACAAAAGCAGACTTCAGCGGGCCATAATAACAACCTTCAAAATCCCTGTCACCCTGCATATTTGAGACTCCTGCATATTCTTTCCAGGTCGTCCTAAACCTTTCCTCATATTCTGTGACTTCTTCTGTGGGGTTTTGACAACAAGCTGTTACTTTTGTCCAATCGGTCTTATGTGGACTATACCCCTGTAACCCTACTGTTTTATTGCTGTGCAGCTCCTGCTCATACTATCTAAGAGCACCTGTAACTGCCTCATGGAGGAGGTGTTCTTCTCTTTTAGTTACAATCACATCCTGCATTTGTACCCCTTCCCAGGGATGGAGCCTATATATTCCCCTTAACTGCTTTAGGCTTTCCCATGTCTTCATTGGCCCCTTCTTTGGTTGAGGCATTTCTCTAGACCATCTGTCTATATTCTCAGGGGTCACAGGTACACGCACAGAGTGCATTTTAGTACTTGGTACCTCAGTGCCATCCTCTAATCTCTGCCTGACCATTTTTTCTAACTTTACATTCCTGGTTTAAAGGAGTCATTAAAATGGTACTGGGGATATACAATCCTCATTGCTTTCACTGCTACAGTCCCTGTGTTTCCCAAGTACAATAGGTTGGTTTTTCTTAATCACTTCCTGAATGCCTCAGATTGTTGGGTACAAAATGTTTGTGGGCTTGGGAACTGGGGAAGTAACTGACAGAACTATTATCTCATTCTTCAGTTTCTTGTTCTCTTTTTGAAGCTCCTGATTTTTAAGGTGCGCTTTTTCCTGTTTTGATCTTCCTGTCTGCAGCTGTTCATGCACTGCTTTTAATTGCTGTTTAAGTTGGTTTACTTCATGGTCATGGGCTGATTAGGACAGGACTTCATTTCTCTGGCCAATTTGTTCCATCAATGCAAGGGATCATTTAATCCTGTATTTACTTTTCTGTCGGGTAGTTTTTCACCAGACCCATCTAGCGTCCATTGTTCTTGAGGCATATTATACTTCTGCTTGATTTTGGATAGGGTCTTCCCTAACGAGAACTGTACCTCAAGGTAGTTCTACAACTACCACAGCATTTCTACCTCAGTTATGTCTGAAGAGGCTAACCCACCTCTGGACATTGTAGGCAGTTTTCTGGGGTCACACATGATCACCCTAATCACGCATCGTGGGCAATTTCCTGCTGTAGACTATGTTAGCAGATCTGAGGTCTAGGCACAGGGAATTCAAAATGACATGGCCAACTCACAGTAGGCTCGACATCGCATTTGGGGACTAGATCATAACTCTAAGAAGGAAGCTTCTTGCCCTTGAAGAACTGTCAGTGACCAGTCAGTTTAGTCGGTGTCCCCGACAATCCTGCCGACTATGCCAAGTTGTGGGATCATGTTCAAATAATGACCAAAATCGGTGAGTGGTGAAATAGCCCTTTTTATTCAGTAGCACAGCACAAGTTTGAGGCAGTAATATAATCTTGAAATGTAGTTCATACATGAGTCCTTTTATACACAGTTCTTACATATATTAAAATTCAATGACTATAGTGTGACATTGTTTCATCTATAGGACACAAAGGTTTGAAGGGCTTCTGTCCTGAACAACAGGAGATGGGTTAAAATGTGCTGAGTATTGGCTGCTACTTCTGATGGGATTAAGAGTGTCTGTCCAGTCTGCTTGCGTAATAAGGAGGTGTTAGTCCTTTTGTCTCTTAAATGAGTAAATGTTAATAAACATCCTATATGCTCTAAATAAGTTAGAAATTGGACTGTACTTAATAAAGGATATTAGACTGATTACCACAGGTAAAAACAATGACTGCAGATGCTGGAAATCAGATTCTGGATTAGTGGTGCTGGAAGAGCACAGCAGTTCAGGCAGCATCCAAGTAGCTTCGAAATCGACGTTTCGGGCAAAAGCCCTTCATCACAGCTGAGTTGTGAGATTTGTTTAGTATTTGCTGGTGTGAGTTTCATTCATTCAAACAATTTCACGGAAGCGCTGTTTTGTCAGTTTTTTACAGGGATTATGGTCCAGTTAAAAGATATCCAACAGGTACTTACTAACTGGGGAATCTATTCAGTCCAGGAGGTGGTTGGTAAGGGCTGTTTAATTTTACAATATTATAATGTTTTGTGGAGACTTGATGGGGATGGTATTGTTCTGTATGCTATACTGATTCAGAGGTAAACATTGCTTGAAGCAAGGGCTGATAAGGTGTGAAAATTGAGTAATGGGGTTGAAAGGGTTGTTTTGATTAGAAAAGGTTGTTTTAAATTTGGTAGTAAAATATACTACAGAACCGCAGTTTCATGAATGAATAAAACCGTGATATAGCAGGTAGTTATGAATGATTGAAATGGGAACATGGTGTTTGCTTGTTAATAGATGAGTAAAAGAGTTATGAATGAATGGAAACCTGGTATTAATGAATATAGCAATCTGCTGAGTGAGTTAATAAAGATGACATAAAATATAATATCTCATATCATAAAGGACCTGAAGCTCACCAGCAGATACCATATGCTCACTTTTCCAAGAGCATCCAGACATGGACATAATCATGGAAGAGAAGTTGCCATTTGGGTGCAACAAGCCCCTCCGTACCCACAACCTGAACCTGTGAATGTCCATGTTTGCTAGTCCCAGGAGAAGGTCCTCTGATATGCCAGCCCATGTCCACACTAAATGTCCAAAGATCAGAGCATGGGGCTGAAGTGCTGCCAAAAATTTAACAACTGCCCCATTCTAAACAAAAGAAAGGCTGAACTGCTACCACCAGATGTCAAGGTGAATGCCAGGATTTTCAGACAGCAGAAAAAATGTAAGGAAGCGAACAGTGTGCTGCCACAGCTTGTACAGGAAACTTCAATGCTGGACACTTGTTGACACCCACCAACAATTTCCTACAGGATCACCAGCCTGCTCTTCCACTATCCAGAAGAGCATAGTGGATAGTGGCGATGGATCAAAGTGACCAACCAGGAGGATAACCTTGCAGTGATCAGTCCTTTATGACCAACACTCAACCCCTGTAGGACAACAGTCAGAGCAGGTGAGTGGTATCTTTGGTCTCCAGTTCATGCTAGTTCTCTGACCAAGATTCCTCACAGGGTTAAGGTAGACTTCCAAGTAGAAGAGTGGGTGGTGCTACAGGTGAAAGACATGAGTTCCTAATCCATTAGCTACTGATTAATCCAGAGCCCATATTTTCTCAGTTGATCCTTGCTGACAATACTGTAGAATATTTCTCTGAGCCTGTCATATCCTCCACAGGTCCATGAAGACAAAGAGAACATTATCAGTCTAAACTGAAAGACCTACCTCATGGCTAGCCAGCCCAGAGCCAAACCTGACAACTTCCACTGCAGGAACCACAAAATATTATCATAATCTCAGCTGATGTTATTACTGAACAAGTCAGGTCCCAAGCTGAAACATTATATTTTGATTTTTTTAAAAAGCAATCTCTCAGCAAAAAATAAGCACACAAAATTGCAGTTTTTAAACAGAAGAAATGAAATAGAATAAACCAAACTATCTACTTAAAATACACATTGGAAGATTTTCACAGTGAAAGAATAATTCCCTATTAATTCCAAAACACTAATATATAAATTGAGAAGAAATGCAATAGCTTTTGTATCATACCCAAAACACACCCTTAGTGCAATATCCAAAAACACCACACATATAAAAGTCCCCCCATCGTCCCTGTCTCTAACACCTCCAAGGATTTAAGTCACTTGTGACTTTAACTTACAGATTGGAATTGCAGATAGCTTCTTCCTGGAGCTATTATACACCTGAGTTTGAACATATTTCACTTTAAATAATCTCTTCAGGATGTTATTCCAAAACGTCAGGTCTGGGACTAACAGTAACACTTTTAAAGGTAATCTCAATTCACTATATTCTTCCCTTCTCAGGAGCACTGTTCTGCACAGCCATCTTCATCCGAAGACTTCAACGGGACTTATGAAACCCAAAGTAAAACTAAAACAAATCTATCTTACTAAACTGAGTATTTCCCTGAAGCTTAAAGGTTCTCCCAACCTTTTAACTGGAGCTTGTTTTTCTTGTTCAGTCGTAAAACAGTAAAGGAACAGCAATATAGTTCCACACGAAGATGCTGTATGACTTAGACGGGAATTCGCAGTTAGTGATTTTCCCAATGTTATCCTTATCTTTCTCAGCAGATTAGGAAGAAACTGTGTGAAGAGCCTTGGTGAGTTGTTGCACTGTACCTTGTATATGGTAGGTATGACTGCCACTATGTGTTGGTGGTTGATTCTGTGAGATTGGATGTCAAACAATAGGCCTGTTTTGTCCTGCATAGTGTTGAATTTCTTGAGTACTGTTGGAGCTGCACTCTTCCAGGCAAGTGGAAAATATTCTATCATGATCCTGAGTTTAATCTGCTAAATGGTCAACAGGCTTTGAGGAGTCAATAGGTGACTTACTCACTGCACTTTGAGCCTCTGACCTGCTCTTGTTGCTGCAGTCTTTATATGGTTGCTCCAGCAGTTTCTGGTCAATGGTAAGCCCAAGGATATTGGTAGTAGGTGGTCAGTGATGGTAATGCCATTGATTCTATATTATTGGAGACGGTCATTTACAGGCACTTAACAAAAACTGAAAGAAGTACAGATGCTGTAAATCAGACAATAGAAATTGCTGGAAAAGCTCAGCAGGTCTGGCAGCATCTGTGGAGAGAATTAAAGTTGATGTTTCGAATCAAATGACCCTTCCACAGGGTCTTCTAAAGAAGGGTCACTCAACCTGAAACATTAACTCTGATTCTCTCCACAGATACTGCCAGACCTGCTGAGTTTTTCTGGCAATTTCTATTTATGAATACATGTTTGCTGCAAATGTTACTTTCCACTTATCAGCCCAAGCTTGAATATTGACCAGATCTTACTGCATATAAGAGTTGGGATGTCATGCTATGGCTTTTTAGGTCAATGGTGAGGCCACTTTGGAGTACTGCATACAAACTGGTTGCCCTGCTTTAGGAAGGATACTATTAAATTGGAAAGCATGGCGCTGAAATGCAACCAAAAATTGAAAAGCAGCCCCTTTAAAAACCTAAACAGGAACTGCAAATCAAACCATTGAATATGAATGTGAGAAAACATTTTCCTCCGAGCATAAACCCCAGCATAAGTAGCCAGCAAGCCTGAAGGGCTTTTGCCTGAAACATTGATTTTTTTTTTCCCTGCTCCTCGGATGCTGCCTGACCTGCTGTGCTTTTCCAGCACCACTCTGATCTAAATCTGGTTTCCAGCATCTGCAGTCCTCACTTTTACCTGAATAGCCAGCAAACCTATTCTGCTATTGGATGGGACTGCTGCATGCAATACTCTTCACTCCAGACCCCCAATGGAAAAAGGAAAGACCCCTTTACAGAAAGCTCTCTAGTGGGGATCACAGCTATTTAAGACAAAGGTGAGGAAGTGGAGAGCGTGCAGCAGCAGATCATACAGGCAAATCTTCTGGACTGTTTTAAGGACACAGAGGAAGTTTCTTAATCCTCATTTCTATTCTTTTTAAAAAAAACACTAATCAAGTTAAACAGCTCCATGTGGGGACTGTAACAAAAACAATGTTTAGCAGTTAGTGGAAACTTACAAAGCTAGAGTGGAAACCTAAAAATCAAATCAATATAACTTTACCCAGGGTGATGATCTATCAGAACCCCTGTGGTGCCTATCGATCTCTTCAAGGCCTTTATTGTCTTGGCAGACACTGCATTCTGTCTCTCAAAGGACACCCCCGAGGGCAGACGTAACCACAGAAGAGGGGCAGGCACTCAGGTATTTTACAAACACTTTCACTGCACCTGTCTTGGACCTATTAGTGGTCTCTGACATGCATCACTTTCCCTTCATGGGCAAAATGCCCATAGATTAGGAAAATGGGTCTGAAGTGCAACCAAAAATCGAAGTGCTTCAAAATACTAAACAGTGAATGCAAACAAAAACATTTGATATAAATATGAAAAAACATTTCCACCAAGCCACAAAAAGTATATGTGGCCTGGCACTCAGTGAATTTATTTAACCTATTATTACAAGGGACTGCCACATGCAGTATTCTCTACCTCAAATCCCCGATGAAAAGACTAATGATCCTTATGTAGAGGACCCACCACTGGAGTCTCTGCTACTAGCAGCAGAAAGGTGAAAACATTGGAGAGTGTGCAGCAGCAGCCAATATAGGGAATGTCTCTGTGCCATTTTGAAGGGCAAGATATCATTCTCGTAATTGTCTTTTCTACACTGTGTCTGAAAGTCTCATTTTGGAGGTTACACCACCGATGAACATTAAAAGAGGCAATTGTCTTACGTAAAGAACTATAGATCATCACATGATCACAATAGATTCAATTTACATTGACTGGTTAGGCATAATTATTTCAGATTATCAGGAGCCAGAGATGATGAGATGCAACCTCATGTTAAACTGCTTGGTTTTCCACACAAAGACCGTGCAACATTATCAGATTGGATGAAACCCAGTGTAACCTCAACATTTAACTTTCAGAACCATGACCTTCAACAACAGATTGTTGAGACTTTTATATAATGTGAAAACCGATTAAAGTCTGAAAACATATGCTAAAAAGCCCAGTAACTTTGGCTGAAACTAAATGTTGTCATCTGCTTTAACAACAAATTTTATTTAGAAACAGGTAGCTTAGAATTTCTGCATTCTTAAACTGAAAGTTTTTATAAAGAATCATTTTCTTCCTATTATTGCTAAAGGATGATTAGGTGTTAGATGTTGGTAGTTCCTCTCATACTGCTTCAACTTTATAACATGGAATTACTTCAGTCCAGTGTGAAGTAGCACACTCAGGCCAGTTTCAGATTGGGTGCATATTCTCATCAAAAATTGGAAATCAGCTGCTAAGAAAATAGATTCTACATCACAATCAGAACATATCAACTCAGATAACTCTAGGCTTGAAGTCATTCACATCCACATTGCACACTGTTAGTCTTTTCTATGGTCCAATTGACTTGGGAAAAAAAATTCTGAAGCGCTAAGTGGCCAGATTTTCATGAGGCAACTTGAGTCAAAATGGAGGCCAGATGGCATCACTATTCTGCAGCAAGGTATACCTCTTTGCTTCTGATTTTTTCCAATTTGCATGGCAGCAAGAGATATGTTGGCTTCAAATTTGTTTGCATTCCTAAACAACTAATAATAGTTAAATTGCTTTTATAAACCATCTTTGCAAGTGTTTTGAATCTTCCTAAACCAGAATTCAACAGCTTCTTCATCAGACTATCAAAAGGTAGGCAAGGACCATATCAAGGGCAAATCGAGGACCTCAGAAAAGTTTTACAAAGTAAATGTTTATTCTTCTCATAGCCTAAAGGACTTACATCTTTGAAGTTAAAGAGGCACAAACACTTCACAGTAAGTGGAGAAATCAGAATTAACAACTTTTCCCATTTTAAGAGTTATCATCCCCTTGTCATCACATGGACATCAAAGCAGTGGAATTCACTTGAACACCAGGAAGAGTGTAGCTGGAAATTAGAGCTGCAACCTCAGAAATTAAGGCAATTGGAGATGAAGAATGGCAAGCTGCAAAGGAAGAGCATAGAACCAGGTGTCAGGAAGCTGGGGGAGTGTGGGTGCTGGGGAGGAAAGAAGGTGGAGAGGGGCATGAAGTAGAGGAAGGACTACCATGGATTGAGAATTTACAGGCAGAGATGAAGATACTTTAAGATAGCTGAGGAACAGTGCTGAAGGAAACTGTGATTCTGCAGGCACATGGTCACAGACCCCTGTTTCCTCATCACTGTGAACCTCTGAGGCATCTCACAGTTGACTGCAGAGCAGTGCATTACTCAGCTGAAGATTACCGCTTCATCGATACTATAGAACACATTGGATGCTATCCTGGGCTCAGAGGACTTAGTCCAGGACCTGTCAGTCATCTTAGTCATTGTGGTAGTCTGCTGCTCTTTTTATGACGAGTCCCCAGAGAAGTGTGGACCTTGAGGACAGTGAGGCTTTGGAAGAGGACAACTATTGGGTGAGGATCAGGAGATAAGAGAGGATGAGGAATTGGAGGCTAGTCACTGGGAAGGTGAAAATTCAGCCTAAAGACTCAGCAAATGGATATAGCTACTGTAGGTTAAGTGGGTGTGCAAAAAGAATAGATGGAGTAGTATAAAGTGAAAAAATGTGAGGTTATTTACTTTGGCAATAAGTATACAAAATCAATATATGATTACATTGGTGAGAGTACGACAGAATGGTGGAGTATGACATGCTCACTGTGTCCTTAGACATGAATCATAAAGGTTAGTGTGCATGTAATTAGGAAGGTGAATGGAATGTTGGCCTTTAGTAAAATTGTGTAAACTATAAATGTAGGAAATTCTTGTCCCAACTGTCCAGGACATTGCTGAGGCCATTCCTAGTATTCTGCATACAATGTCGAGAGTGTGGTGCTGGAAAAGCACAGCAGGTCAGGCAGCATCCGAGGAGCAGGAGAATTGACATTTTGGACATTAGGAATCCTGATGAAGGGCTTATGCCCAAAATGTCGATTCTTCAGCTCCTCGGATGCTGCCTGACCTGCTGTACTTTTCCAGCACCACACTCTCGACTCTGATCTCCAACATCCGCAGTTCTTACTTTCTCCTCATTCTGCATACAATAGCCCAAATATTATAATGCCAGATATTCATTGGAGCAGCACAAACTGCAGTTGCATGACAAAATCATGTGGAAATGCCAACACAACTAAGTCCATGGGAATTGACTGGGAAATTGAAACTTCCAACAAGCAATTCCCCTGCGTTCAAAAATGACATTTGGCCGGCCCATGATGCCCGCCTAGCTTGTTAAATGAGCATAATTATCCGGTACCAAGCTCCTGCTTTTCCCTCATTAGCCTCACATATTATTTTTAGCCAAGGCTTTTTTAAATGCCTAACTTGAACCAACCACGACCAGACTACGAGGCAGTGCATTCCATACCTTAACTACTTGCTGAATGAAAATGTTTTTCCTCACTTGTTTCTTTTGCAGATTGCTTTAAATCTATGGCCTCTTCTTTTTCTATGTTTTTCAGCTGGAACTATTTCTCCCTATCTACTCTATCCAGTCCACTCATGATATTGAAAACCTCTAACAGGTAGTCTAAGCTCTTAGCCTTCATCTCTCCAAGAAGAACTGCAATCCATATTCATAACTGAAGTTCCTCATCCCTGGAACCATTCTTGTAGACCACTTCAGTGCTCTCTTCAATGTGTTTACATTCATGTTCTGTAGTCAGCTTTGCAATTTGAGCTGTTTTCTCACTGAGTTTAATAGTCAAGTTAAATATCAAATTTTCAGTCTGGGATATGCTGGCCATAAATCAGGAACTCTGATAAATATTAAAAGGGATATATGTTCAGTACATTTATAAATCAACATTAAGCGAGGAAGTACTGAATTTCATAATCGACAATTGCAGCATAAACTGAAGTTCTGTGCATGAAGATACTAAGTGACTACTTAGCTAATTAATGTGAGCTGTTGAATAACTGTCCTATTTACTTACATCAACAGGGTTATCAACAACAATTTTTCTCTATTTCTTGGATGAAATTTACTACATAATTGCAAAATTGTATCTAATCCTAGAATTCATCACAATCTCTTCACACTTATTGCTGGAAATCCTATCATCTAATTAAACTCCAAACTAGCAACAAATATGCAATTGACCCCTGAGGCAATGAATAATGTTACCAGCTGATTTCATATAGTTACAGAGTTTGCATATATCTCTTTTGCAGCTCTTTGTCCTTTGTAGAACACTGTAGCACCCATGAAAATTAGACAGTTGACTCAGATGCTGCACTTCATGGTTATTAAAGACTTCAAAGAGTAACCTGCATGACAAAGAGCACTTCTGTCCAAGTGATCACTGATCACAGTAATAGATAAATGTTTCACACAGTAATTAGATACACCGTGATTACAGCAACAACTAGTTTGTTGTGATCAATATTATTATAATCAGTATTGGTGTCTACTTTGCTACAGTATATATCTTATATTTCTAAAACTGTGTTGTCGTGACCCGAAGTGTCCTTCAAAATAGAACTAAGGTAGTAGGCAGAAGGTGGTTGTGGAGAGTTGTTGTTCAGACTGGAGGCCTGTGACCAGTGGTGTGCCACAAGGATCGGTGCTGGGTCCACTGGTGATTTGGGTGTGAACATAGGAGGTATAGTTAGTAAGTTTACAGATTACAGCAAAATTTGGAGATGCCGGTATTGGACTGGGGTGTACAAAGTTAAAAATCACACAACACCAGGTTATAGTCCAACAGGTTTAATTGGAAGCACTAGCTTTAGAAGCGCTGCTCCTTCATCAGGTGGGAATGGAGGAAACAATTGTAAGACAAAGAATTTATAGCAAAAGTTTATAGTGTGATGTAACTGAAATTATACATTGAAAAATACCTTGATTGTTTGTTGAGTCTTTCATCTGTTAGAATAACATGATAGTCTCACTTCTTTCACACGTAAATCACAAAACTTTTTTTTAAAAAGTTACATTCTCAGGTTAACTGTAACAATTGGTGTCAGCGCAGACAAGATGTTGAAGGTGTTAGCCCCCTGTGTTCCCTGTCTCTGCTATAATGTTTAGACTGATTCTAATCTAAAAAGTGAGTTAACAGTGTCATACATGGATTCATGCAGTTTTTGAGCAAAGTACAATGTAACTCTGCAAGTACAAATTCACCCCATAAACGTGTGTGTGTGTATATATATATGTGCATGTGGGTTTTTGTGTCTGTCTGTCTGGGGGTGGGGGTTGTGAGTGTGAGAGAGATTGTGTATGTGAGTGAGAGTGTCTAAGTTTGTGAGAGGATGCATGTGTGAGTGTCTCTGTAAGAGTGTGTGTGAGTGCCTGTAGAGTAATGGTGGTCACCTGTAATGTGACATGAACCCAAGGTCCCAGTTGAGGCCCTCCCCATGGGTACCGAACTTAGCTATCAGCCTCTGCTCAGGCACTTTTCGCTGCTGCCTGTCCTGAAGTCCGCCTTGGAGGACAGTCACCCGAAGGTCCGAGGTCGAATGTCCTGGCCCACTGAAGTGTTCCCCAACTGGGAGGGAACCCTCCTGTCTGTTGATTGTTGTGCCGTGTCCATTCATCCATTGCCGTAGCCTTTGCTCAGTTTCCCAATGTACCCATACCTCAGGGCATCCTTGCCTGCAACGTATAAGATAGACAACGTTGGCTGAGTCACATGAGTACCTGCCACGTACATGCTGGGAGGTGTCCCCACATGTAATGGTGGTATCCATGTCCACACTCTGACACATCTTGCAGCGCCTACCGTGACAGGGTTTTATGGAGTTGTCCTGAGAGCCGGGCAGCTTGCTACGAACAATGATCTGTTTGAGGTTTGGCGGTTGTTTAAAGGCGAGCAGTGGAGGTGTGGGGAAGGTCTTGGTGAGGTGCTCATCCTCATCGATAATGTATTGCAGGTCATGCAGAACATGGCGTAGTTTTTCAGCTCCTGGGAAATACTGAACAACGAAGGGTACCCTGTTGGTTGCAACACGTGTCTGTCTCCTGAGGAGGTCATTATGGTTCCTTGCTATGGCACGTCAGAACTGGTGGTCGATGAGTTGAGCATCGTATCCTGTTCTTATGAGGGCATCCCTGAGTACTTCCAGGTGCCCGTCACGTTCCTCCTCATCTGAACAGATCCGGTGTATGCATAGCGCTTGTCCATAGGGGATGGCTGTTTTAAAATATTTTGGGTGGAAGCTGGAGAAGTGTAGCATTGTGAGGTTGTCTGTGGGGTTGCGGTAGAGTGTGGTGCTGAGGTGTCCATCCTTGATGGAGATGCATGAGTCCAAGAATGAGACAGATAGTCGAGAGTAGTCCATGGTGAGTTTGATGGTAGGATGAAACTTGTTGATGTCACTGTGTAGTTTTATCAGTGACTCTTCGCCATGGGTCCAGAGGAAGAAAATGTCATCAATGTACCTGGTGTATAATGTTGGTTGGAGGTCCTGCATAGAGAAGAAGTCTCGATCGAACCTGTGCATGTTGGCATATTGGGGTGCAAATTTGGTCCCCATGGCTGTTCCATGTGTCTGGATGAAGAACTGATTGTCAAAGGTGAAGACATTGTGATCGAGGATAAAGTGGATGAGTTGTAGGATGGTGTTTGGAGATTGGCAGTTGTTGGTGTTGAGTACGGAGGCTGTTGCGCGATGCTGTCATTGTGGGGGATGCTGGTGTAGAGTGCTAAAACGTCCATTGTGACGAGGAATGTTCCCAGTTCGACTGGTCCGTGTTGAGTTTCTGTAAGAAATCCGTAGTGTTGCGACAAAAGCTGGAGATCCCGGTACAATAGGTTTCAAGGTGCCTTCAACATAGCCGGAGAGATTCTCACACAGGGTCCCATTGCCCGACACGATGGGACGTCCTGGTGTGTTGGCTTTGTGTATCTTTGGAAGGCAGTAGAAGTCGCCTCCACGAGAAGTACGTAAGATGAGGGCGCGTAGGGAACTCTGAAGGACTGGATCCAAAGACCTAATCAATGTGTTTCATTCATGGGTGTGTTCTTTGTTCAGATCAGCTGGTAGTTGCCTGTAGTTTTCCTGGTTGTTCAGTTGTCGGTAACTTCCTTGCAGTAATCTGTTCTATTCTGAATGACAATGGCTCCTCCTTTATCTGCTGGTTTGATGACAATGTTATGATTGAGGGCCCCAACCGGGACCTTGGGTTCGTGTCACACTACAGGTG
The DNA here is from genome assembly GCF_047496795.1 of Chiloscyllium punctatum. NCBI lineage: Eukaryota > Metazoa > Chordata > Chondrichthyes > Orectolobiformes > Hemiscylliidae > Chiloscyllium > Chiloscyllium punctatum. The sequence continues at coordinate 10,627,912 of NC_092739.1, forward strand.
ACCACCATTGCACTATATATACACACAGACACTCCTATACACACACAGATACACGTATACACAGACACACACACTCCCACACTCTCACATGCACCCTCTCACAGACTGAGACACTGTATACTCACATACACACACATATACACTCTCTCACACTCTCAACTCCCCATCTCAGACACACACACACACAAAAACCCACATGCACACATATGCATATACGTTTGTGGGGTAAATTTGTACTTGCAGAGTTACATTGTACTTTGCTCAAAAACTGCATGAATCCATGTAAGACACTGTTAACTCACTTTTTAGATTAGAATCAGTCTAAACATTATGGCAGAGACAGGGAATACAGGGGGCTAACACCTTCAACATATTGTCTAGCTAACATTAATTGTTAGAGTTAACCTGAGAATGTAACTTTTAAAAAAAAAGTTGTGTGATTTACATATGAAAGAAGTGAAACTATCATGGTCATTCTAACAGATGAAAGACTCAACAAATAATCAAGGTATTTTTCAATGTATAATTTCAGTTACATCACACTGTAAATTTCTACTATAAATTCTGTGTCTTACAATTGTGTCCTTCACAACCACCTGATGAAGGAGCGGCGCTCCGAAAGCTAGTGCTTCCAATTAAACCTGTTGGACTATAACTGGTGTTGTGCATTTTTATTCCTGATGAAGGGCTTTTGCCCAAAACGTCGATTTTTGAAGCTCCTTGGATGCTGCCTGAACTACTGTGCTCTTCCAGCACCACTAGTCCAGAATCTGGTTTCCAGCATCTGCAGTCATTGTTTTTACCTCGTTGATTTTTAACCTTTTACACCAAAATTGGAGGTGTAGTGGACAACAAAGAAGGCTACCTCAGAGTACAATGGGGCCTTGATCAGATGGGTCAATGAACCAAGGAGTGGCAGAGGGAATTTAATTTAGATAAATGTGAGGTGCTGCATTTTGGAAAGGCAAATCAGAGCAGGACTTCTACACTTAATGGTAAGGTCCTGGGGAGTGTTGCTAAACAAAGAGACCTTGGAGTACAGGTTCATAGTTCCTTGAAAGTAGAGTTGCAGGTAGATAGGACCATAAGAAATAGAAGTGAAATTAAGGCCATTCAGCCCATTGAGTCCACTCGGCCTTTCAATCATGGCTGATGGACATTTCAATACTACTTACCTGCACTCTCCCCGTATCCCTTAATTCCTTGCGAGATTAAGAATTTATCAATCTCTGCCTTGAAGACATTTAACATCCCGGCCTCCACTGTGCTTCATGGCAATGAATTCTAGAGGCCCACCAATCTCTGGCTGAAGAAATGTCTCCTCATTTCCATTCTAAATTGACCCCCACTAATTCTAAGGCTGTGCCCACGGGTCGTAGTATCCCCAACTTTTAGAAACAATTTCCCAGCGTCCACCCTTTCTCAGCCATGAATTATTTTGTATGTTTCTATTAGATCTCCCCTCAATCTTCTAAACTGTAATGAATACAATCCCAGGATCTTCAGCCATTCATCATATGTTAGGCCTACCATTCCAGGAATCATCCATGTGAAACAGTGAAGAAGGCATTTGGTATGCTTTTCTTTCTTGGTCAGAGCATTGAGTATAAGAGTTGGGAGGTCATGTTGCAACTTACGGGACTTTTGGAATATTGCATACAATTCTAGTCTCCCTCTTATCAGAAGCATGTTGTGAAACTTGAAAGGGTTCAGAAAAGATTTACAAGGATGTTGACAGGTTTGGAGGATTTGAGCTATGGGGGAGACTGAATAGGCTGGGGCTGTTTTCCCTGGAGCATCAGAGGTTTATAAAATCATGAGGGGCATGGATAGGGTAAATAGACAAGGTCTCTTCCCTACGGTGGGTGAATCCAGACCTAGAGAGCGTAGGTTTAGGGTGAGAGAGCAAAAGTTTAAAAGGGATCTAAGGAGCAATGTTTTCATGCAGAGGGTGGTGCATGTATGGAATGAGCTGCTGGTACAATTATAACATTTAAGAGACATCTGGATGGGTATATGAAAAGGAAGGGTTTAGAGGGATCTCTTGCAAATACTGGCAAATGGGACTAGATTAATTTTGGATATCTGGTCGAGTTGGTCTGTTTCTGTACTGTACATCTCTATAACTCTATGACAAAAAGTGCTGGCCAGTCAACAAAGCCCACATTCCATGAGTAAATATTTTTTTTAATTAAGCACAAATTCATCAACTTGGCCCCTGGGAGGAGAATATTTCCAATGATAAGAGGCAAATTGGATCTATAATCTGTGGAGTTTAGATTATAAGATTTTGAAGGGTCTTGATGGGGTTGCTGGAAAAGATTGTTTCCCCTGATCCAAGAATCAGAATGTGATATTGTTATCTCAAAATAAGGGGTTGATCATTTAGGACTAAGATAAGGAGAAATTACTACAAGGGCTATAAATCTTTGAAATATTTTGTTTACACTTAGGTAGACAAACTTTTAGTCATGCAGATAATCAACGGATTTGGAAAGTGGGCAGGAAAGTGGAGTTGAAGCCCAGGATCAGTCGTGGTCATGTTGAATAATAAAAAAAGCCCAACAAACCATATGACCAACTCTGCTCTGACTTGTGTTTTTGCAATTGTTGGTGTCATAGTGTCACTTCCATGAGAGAAACCTCTGTAATGAGGACAATTGAAAACCGAGTTGGAATCATTAGGAAACTGAGAACACAATTGAAATGCAGTAATAAATTCCATTAGTTTGGAAAGGAGAAAATTTGATATATATCGATAATCAATATGTTTTGGACTTAAACAGAATCTGTTGTGTTAGGCAACTTAATCAACACCCCACCTATCATCATCACTTCCACTACCAGCAGCATACCATGACTATAATATAAGCCATCCATAAGAGGCATGACAGCCACTCACTAAGCATTCTGGTATGAAGGTGTTGAAGTGTACTATACGTTTAAGAAAATTAAAAATTAGCTGAACTAGCTGACAGCGCCAAGTGTTCTGAACAAGATACAATGTAACCTTTTAGTCCAGCAGCTAATATAGCTGGTTGCCTGGAGACAAAAACAAATTTGAATTGGGCCAATCAGTTTAAAATATACCCTTTAAAAAATACCAGACTCCAATCAAGTTTGAATTGAAGATATTGAAACTATTAAAAACCAATGACACAATCCAATGCTTTGGGAGTATATTGACCAGGAAAATCAGGAGCACTTGATGGAGAACTGCCAAGTCATCAACATCAGTGACCTGTGAAACATAATCCCTAAGAAGAAGAAAAGAAGACTCGACAGCTGGATGGTTTTGAAATTTGAATTTTTGGTAAATCTTAATTGGGGGTTTTATTGGACTAGTATTGTAGACCATGTGCCAGATTGATAAGGTGACTAGTCTTTTTTTTTTCCCTCTCTTTTAGTTTTCAGTAGGCTCGTTGGGAATTTAGGATAGTGGGAATGATGGTTAGGGCAGTTGAATGTTCCTCCTGCGGAATGGGGGAGGTAAGGGTCACCATCAGTTTCCCTGCTATTTGCACCTGTGGGATGTTCACCCAACTTCAGCTCCTCGAAAACCACGTTAAGAAACTGGAGCTGGAGCTGGAGGAACTTCGGATCATTCGGGAGGCAGAAGGGTTATTGAGAGGAGTTACAGGGAGGTAATCACACCTCAGGTACAAGATGTAGGTAGGTGGGTTACCATCAGGGGAAGGAAAGAGAACCAGCAGGCAGTGCAGGGATCCCAGGTGGCAGTTCCCCTCAACAAGTGTTCCGTTTGGATACTGTTGGGGGTTTACTTACTAGGGGTAAACAATGGGGCACAAGTCTCTGGCACAGAGTGTGTTGCTCAGAAGGGAAAGCGGAAGAGAGCAGAGAATTAGTCATTGGGGACTCCATAGACAGACAGGAGGTTCTGTGGGAACAAGAGAGACTCACAGTTTGTGCATTGTCTCCCAGATGCCAGGGTTCATGATGTCTCTGATCGTGTTTTTGGGATCCTTGAGGGCGAGGGGTGCAGCCCCAAATCGTAGTCCACATTGGCACCAATGACATAGGTAGGAAAAGGGATGGGGATTTAAGGCAGAAATTCAGGGTGCTAGGGTGGAAGCTTAGAGCTGGAATAAACATAATTGTTATCCCTGGTTTGATGACCACGCCACATGCTAGTAAGAAGAGGAATAGGGAGAGAGAGAAATTAGACACATGGCTACAGGGATGGTGCAGGAGGGAGGATTTTGGATTCCTGGATAATTGGGGCTCTTTCTGGGGTAGGTGGAACCTCTACAAACAGGATGGTCTTCGCCTGAACCCGTGGGATACCAATATCCTGCGGGGGGGGGAGCTTTGCTAATGCTTTTCTGGTGGGTTTAAACTAATTCAGCAGGGGAACTAATTCCAGTGTAGAGGAGGTTGAGAGTAGGGAGGTCCGAAATAAGATTTCAGGGTCACAAGAGGGCACCGGCAAGCAAAACATTGGTTTGAAGTGTGTCTATTTTGACGCCAGGAGCATCCAGAATAAGGTGGGTGAACATGCAGCATCGGTCTGTACCTGAGATTTCGATGCTGTGACCGTTTCAGAGACATGGGTAGAGGAGGGACAGAAATGGTTGTTGCATGTTCCGGGATTTAGATGTTTCAGTAAGAACAGAGAAGATGGTAAAAGAGGTAGAAGTGTGGCATTGTTAGTCAAAGACAGTATTAAGGCTGCAGAAAGGACGTCAGAGGACTCTTCAACTGAGGTAGCATAGACTGAGATTAGAAACAAGAAAGGAGAGGTCACCCTGTTGGGAGTTTTCTATAGGCCTCTGATCGGTTCCAGAGATCTAGAGAAAAGGATAGCAAAGGTGATTCTCGATAGGAGTGAGAGTGATGGGGTGGTTGTTCTGGGGGGCATCACATTCCCAAATATTGACTGGGAATACTGTTTTTCAAGTACTTTAAATGGGTCAGTTTTGTCCGTTGTGTGCAGGAGGGTTCTCTGACACAGTATGTAGACAGGCCAACAAGGGGCGAGGCTACTTTAGATTTGGTACTGGATAATGAACCTAACCAAGTGTTAGATTTGGAGGTAGGTGAGCACTTTGGTGATAGTGACCACAATTCAGTTATGTTTACTTTAGCTGGGGGAAAGGCAATTACGACGCGATTAGACAAGATTTAGGATGAATAAGATAGGTAAGGAAACTACAGAGCATGGGCACAATTGAAATGTGGAGCTTATTCAAAGAACAGCTACTGTGTGTGATTAAGTGTGTACCTGTCAGGCAGGGAGGAAGTTGTCAAGCATAGGAACTGTGGTTTACTAAGGAAATTGAATCTCTTGTCAAGAGGAAGAAGAAGGTTTATGTTAGGATGAGATGTGAAGGCTTAGTTAGGGCGATTGAGAGTTACAAGTTAGCAAGGAAAGACCGTAAGAGAGAGCTAAGACAAGCGAGGAAGGGACATGAGAAGTTGTTGGTGGACAGGATCAGGGAAAACCCTAAAGCTTTTTATAGGTATATAAGGGATAAAAGATTAGCGAGAGTAAGATTAGGGCCAATCAAGGCCAGTAGTAGAAAGTTGTGCGTGGAGTCAGAGGAGATAGGGGAAGCGCTAAATGAATATTTTTCGTCAATATTCACACTGGAAAAAGACAATGTTGTCAAGGAAAATACTGAGAACAGGCTACAAGACTAAATGGGATTGAGGTTCACAAGGAGGAGGTGTTGGAAATTCTGGAAAGTGTGATAATAGATAAATACCCTGGGCCGGACGGGATTTATCCTGGGATTCTCTGGGAAGCCAGGGAGGAGATTGCCGAGCCTTTGGCTTTGATCTTTATGTTGTCATTGTCTGCAGGAATAGTGCCGGAAGACTGGAGTATAGCAAATGTTGTCCCCTTTTTCAAGAAGAGGAGTAGAAGCAACCCTGGTAATTATTGACCAGAGAGTCTTACTTCAGTTGTGGGTGAAGTGTTGGAAAAGGCTATAAGAGATAGGATTTATAATCATCCAGAAAGGAGTAAGTTGATTGGCAATAGTCAACAGGGTTTTGTGCCCCGCAAAACTTATTGAGTTCTTTGAGAAGGTGACCAAACAGGTGGATGAGGGTAAAGCCATTGATGTGGTGTATATGGATTTCAGTAAGGCATTTGATACGATTCTCCATGGTAGGCTACTGCACAAAATACGGAGGCATGAGATTGAGGGTGATTTAACGGTTTGTATCAGAAATTGGCTAGTTGAACGAAGACAGAGGGTGATGGTTGATGGGACATGTTCATCCTGGAGTTCAGTTACTAGTGGTGTACTGTAAGGATCTGTTTTGGGTCCACTGCTGTTTGTCATTTTTACAAATGATCTGGATGAGGGGGTAGAAAGATGGGTTAGTAAATTTGCGGATGACATTAAGATTGGTACAGTTGTGGATAGTGCCGAAGAATGTTGTAGGTTACAAAGGGACATAGATAAGCTGCAGAGCTGGGCTGAGAGGTGGCAAATTGAGTTTAATGCATGAAGGTGTGAGGTGATTCACTTTGGAAGGAGTAACAGGAACGCAGAGTACTGGGTGAATGGTAAGATGCTTTGTAGTATTGATGAGCAGAGAGATCACAGTGTCCATCTACATAGATCCCTCAAAGTTGCCACCCAAGTTGATAGGGCTGTTAAGAAAGAATACGGTGTGTTGCTTTTATTAGTAGAGGGATCAAGTTTTGGAACCATGACGTCATTCTGCAGCTGAACAAAACTCTTGGTTCAGAGGAGATTTACTAGGATATTGCCTGGTATGGAGGGAAGGTCTTATGAGTTGTCATTTAATACTGTATTATCCTTTAATGCAAAAGGTTGAGGGACTTGAGGCTGTTTCTGTTAGAGAGAAGAAGGTTGAGAGGTGACTTAATTGAGACATATACGATAATCAGAAAGTTAGATCGGGTGGACAATGAGAGCGTTTTTCCTCGGATGGTGCTTAGTGGTGATAGATATAGGACAAATGTCAGAGGTAGTTTCTTTACTCAGAGAATAATAGGGGTGTGGAATGCACTTCCTGCAACAGTTGTAAACTCGCCAACTTTAAGAGCATTTAAATGTTAATTGGAATAGCATTTGGACGAGAATGGAATAGTGTAGGCTGGATGGGCTTCAGATTGGTTTTACAGGTCGGCGCAGTGTCAAAGGCCGAAGGGCCTGTACTGCACTGTAGTGTTGTATGTTAATCCCAGATCAGAGACTTAATGATGTGATTTGTGCTGGCAGTTCAGCAGAGGACCAAAGGATTACAATGCTTCCCATTCAATTAAAGATAGAGCATAGCAGTTGGGTGTTTTCTGATCTCCTGGTCAATATCTATCAACTAATAAGGAAAACAGATTATCTGCTTATTTATGTCACTGGCATTTAAGCAATTTTGCCATGTGCAAATTAGCTGCTATGTGTCCTTGTTGTAAGAATGGTTACAGGTCAAAAGTACTTTACTAGCTGGAAGTTCCTTGGGATGTACTGAATTTGTAGATAATACTATAAAAAATATTGAATCTCTTTTTTTATTTCTTATACCCTGGATGGATGGATCCATGAGTTTGTTTAGTACCCAGTCTTTCATATCAAGTTCATTCCTTTCTGTCCAGGAGACTCTTCTGATCCAAAAAGGATATTAAAATCCAACACTGAAACAAAGAAAACAGCCTTAGTCTTGATGCTAGTTCCATAGCAGTTGTCATTTAATACTGTATTATCCTCTCATGGAAATGATAGGCTTAATTATGGAAAATCATAACTTTTGGATGTGTGTGAGTTTCAGATTTTAATCAAGTGACAATGAAGAAACACTTTTATTGTTCAACGTCATGATGATGTATGACTAAGAGGAGAACTTGCAGACAGTAATTCTATGCATTTGCTGCCTTTGTTTTTCTTGGTGGTAGAGGTAACAGATTTGGAAAGTACTGAAGGAACTTTGGTGAGTTGAGGCAGATGACATGAAATGTGTAGAACATTATTATACTTTTGGATTTGGATTTCAGAATAGAAGCAAATGGACACAGGTTAATTTTGTGTAGTGACCAGAACTGTAGAGATTTTAGCTATGACTGGGTTTGTTTTCTCTGGAATTCAAGAGGTTGAGTGGTGACCTGATAGAAGTGTATGTGTGTATGGTGGGTCAGAGTTTAAAAGAGATGTGTGAGGCAAATTTTTCACACAAAAGGTGGTGAGTGCCTGGAATACACTGCCAGTGGAGGTGGTGGAAGCAGAAACAATAGCAGCATTCGAGAAGCACCTGGATGAATACACGAATAGGAAAGAGATAGAAGGATATGGATCCTGCAAGTGAAGACAGTTTTAGTATAGAAGGGAAAAATGTGTGGGCACAGGCTTGGAGGGCCAATTCCTGTGCTGTATTGGTGAACCAAATGGGTTTTTAATTAATCGATGGTAAATTAATTAATTAGATTTAACTTCCATCAGCTGCCATCTTGGAATTTGAACCCACATCCCTGGACCATTAGCCTAGGCCTCTGGATTGCTTGCCCAGTGACATTACCAGTATGACACTGCCTCCCAGATTTCCTGGCTGTAATCTTCTATTGTTTCCAAACATGAAAATTAAAATTAAAAATCTATAAATATGGAAATTGTTTCATTGCGCATAAGTAACAAGATGGTTAACTGTAACAACTTATATGCTTTCGCCAAGCATTAATGTATTTTATGGATTGTACAGGATGATGAGCAAATTTGCACTGCAATAAGTTTCCAAACTTGGCTCAAGATAATTTATAGATGGCTACACTTCCATTTTTCTTATGATGTTGTTTGTTTCTGAACTGAAATTGAACAACTTTATTTTACTGTCTTATAGTTTTCTTCATTGTAATTCACACTGCATCTCCAAAACTCCCTTTGTTTCAATTTCCCCATTTCACTTGCTGACCTAATATTCTTGGAGCAGTAATGTATTTACAAGCTTCCTCACATTTCAACCAAACCTCCTTCGGTGTGATATTAGGTCAAGAACTGAGCTGGTTAAATCACAGCCAAATTACACATTAGGCATGTGGAAAACTACCTCGTGAAGGTGCCTTCAGAGCCCAATAGGTTGTGTGAATTTAATGATCATGAAGGAATGCAATAAGGTACAGTAAGGAAAATGTGATTTCTTTCAAAGATCCAAAGAATATAAAATTGTTTTTAGTCATGATTGAAAAGGATTTGGCATCAATTATAAAGGAATCTGTTTGTAATCTTCTTGGATATTGAAAATACTGAACTGTCTGACTTGGCAACCCTTAACCTAGAAGCAGGAAAAAATTAAGAAAGAAGCTGTGTGTTTGGCAGACACAAAGGAAAGCTAAAACAGAGAAGCTGGAGGAGGAAGGCAATCAATACACAGATTCAGACACAAGGAGAAAGTAGACAGAGACAGAAAGGTTAAGATGGATAGTTCATGATAGGTGAAGAAATAAATTATTCTCAGGAAGAGATCTGTCTTTCAGTTTTGTTTTTCAAAAAAGGAGACAAGTCTTGGAAGTATTGCAAAAGCTGACTAAAAAGATATGAAACCTGGACAGCTCCAAGAATAGCTCATAGATACTGAAGAACTGGATATTTTACCAGAAGTGGCCAAACCATGAACTGTTCATAGTAGTCATGATTTGGAGATGCCGGTGTTGGACTGGAGTGTACAAAGTTAGAAATCACACAACACCAGGTTATACACCTGTTGGACTATAACCTAGTGTTATGTGATTTTTAACTGTTTATGGTTGATTGTTTGTTTGATAATGATTGCTGGAAAACTAATCATTATTTCCTTTCTTGAAAAAGATACTGAAACACAGATCTCTTCCTGAGAGTAATTTGTTATGAGCTGGGGGACAGAGGGCTTATAGAAGTGTGCATTGGTGATGATAATTATGCTTGTGAAACTTGAACTTGGAAGCTGTCGTTAAATGGGCCTACTGACCTACCTTGCATGAATGAAGAATGACATACTGTAGAACTGGGAAGCCACATTTGTGCAGGGGTGATGCAAATGCTTCTCATCACATAAGCTATCTCTTAGTTGTAGCAACTATATAAAATGAAACATATATCTTTATTTGAAATATAATTTGTCCATTAATACGTGTAAGTTTGCATTTCTTTTGGTCTATATTAAAGTAAAAGGTACAGAAAGTGGAATCGTTATGGTGATTTCTTCTTCTGAGAATCATTTAGTAAATTTGGTTATTTTGTTTTACAGTTTCCTCATGGAGATAATAACAAAGAATCTAAATTGATAATACACACAATTAATCACATTGCAAAATAATTTGTCATTTTGTGTGGTTCTGAGTTTTCTTGTTTGTTTAGATCATTTGAATTGCTGTTATATTTTTCCTGCCAAAATTCTGAATAGCTTGTCTGGCACCTGTTGTAACTCCTTTTTTTGTAAAATTACTTAAGTAAAATTTCAGAGTTTTAAATAATCTAGATTCTGTACATAAACTATAACCTGTAAATTAACCCATGGAATACTGTTGTAACACAAATTTGATTCAGTTTTTTGAAGAAATAACGAAGAAGATTGATGAGGGCAGAGCAGTAGATGTGATCAACTTCGACTTCAGTAAGGCGTTCGACAAAGTTCCCCATGGGAGACTGATTAGCAAGGTTAGATCTCATGGAATACAGGGTGAACTAGCCATTTGGATACAGAACTGGCTCAAAGGTAGAAGACAGAGGGTGGTGGTGGAGGGTTGTTTTCCAGGCTGGAGGCCTGTGACCAGTGGAGTATCACAAGGATCGGTGCTGGGCCCTCTACTTTTTGTCATTTACATAAATGATTTGGATGTGAGCATAAGAGGTACAGTTAGTAAGTTTGCAGATGACACCAAAATTGGAGGTGTAGTGGACAGCAAAGAGGGTTACCTCAGATTACAAAACAGGATCTGGACCAGATGGGCCAATGGGCTGAGAAGTGGCAGATGGAGTTTAATTTAGATAAATGCGAGGTGCTGCATTTTGGGAAAGCAAATCTTAGCAGGACTTATACACTTAGGGAGTGTTGCTGAACAAAGAGACCTTGGAGTGCAGGTTCATAGCTCCTTGAAAGTGGAGTCGCAGGTAGATAGGATAGTGAAGAAGGCGTTTGGTATGCTTTCCTTTTATTGGTCAGGGTATTGAGTACAGGAGTTGGGAGGTCACGTTGTGGCTATACAGGACATTGGTTAGGCCAGTGTTGGAATATTGTATGCAATTTTGGTCTCCTTCCTATCGGAAAGATGTTGTGAAACTTGAAAGGGTTCAGAAAAGATTTACAAGGATGTTGCCAGGGTTGGAGGATTTGAGCTATAGGGAGATGCTGAACAGGCTGGGGCTGTTTTCCCTGGAGCGTCAGAGGCTGAGGGGTAACCTTATAGAGGTTTACAAAATTCTGAGGGGCATGGATAGGATAAATAGACAAAGTCTTTTCCCTGGGGTCAGGGAGCAAATAGGTTTATGGTGAGAGGGGAAAGATATAAAAGAGACCTAAGAAGCAACTTTTTCACGCAGAGGGTGGTACGCGTATGGAATGAGCTGCCAGAGGATGTGGTGGAGGCTGGTACAATTGCAACATTTAAGAGGCATTTTGATGGGTATATGAATAGGAAGGGTTTGGAGGGATATGGGCCGGGTGCTGGCAGGTAGGACCAGATTGGGTTGTGATATTTGGTCGGCATGGACGGGTTGGACCGAAGGGTCTGTTTCCATGCTGTACATCTCTATAACTCTATGACTTATCCTACTCATCTAAAATTTGTTGCTCATTATTTTGTTTTCAGATATGTAAACTTATTTGAAATAATCACATTCCCTAAAATAGCAATATTTATGTTATTTATAAGCATAAGTTCAGATCTATGAGTTCTTTGTTATTTAATTTACTGATGATATGAACTGGATAAAATTGTGACATGATTTTAAATATATGGTTAATTAATAATTGTGACAAATTCATAAGTATTACAAAGGAAGAAAAAGTATAATTGCAAAAGGAATTGACTTTTCACTGAAATACCTGTCTTATATAATCCAGCTACGGAGAATGTGCAGTACAGCGATTGAGTTGTTATGAGTTACAAACCATAAAAAAGTTAGCAAATTTAACAGGGATGAAAATGTTCTGTGGAACCATTTTATTTCCTCATTATTTCCAACAGAATGTCCCATGAATCAAGTGTTGTGGGTGCAGGGATAGTGCTACAGAACCTCAGTGTCTCAGGTTAAGAATATTGGATACAGTAAAGAACATTCCTACTCCTCTTGGCTCAATAAGAACATTTTTAAAAATTCTATCCTTGTGGATATTCCTTAGACTGCAGCATCTGCTGTGGATGCCTAATTAGGGAAATTGTGGCTCCTACTCTCCACTCTGCAATGCCAGTTCGCTCGAGCCCCTAGGCTTTATTAAGGAAGACTTGACAGGATCGACAGAGGTGAGTTTGCTATTGTCATGTTTGCCAAGGTCAATGCCAGGTGTTCTACCTTGTTTCATTCCCTTTTTTAGTTGATAGTGTTGTCATTAATCTTGACACAGACCACAGGAGGACTCAGGAATTCTCGTTAGCTTCATGTTTATTTAAACAATCTCAGAGAGAGAGTCTGATGAGTTATATAGAATTCTGTCTGATAGTCTGTCCCACTCTGTCTGATCTCTATCCAATTTCTGTCTAAACTCCATTTGATCTGTGCCCAATACATACCACCTCCCCCCCCGGATCCATTGTGATTGCATACGTATACATTGTTGACATTTCATTCTTGAACAATAAGCAGAAATCTTCCATCCTCGGTCCTTCTCTTATCCTATCTACAGGAATCTGTTTATACTCTTTAGTATGATACCAAGGCTGTTACAGGTCTTCAGGTGCACAAGGTTAATCCCAACTAAATGTTCTTTACAGTAGTAGCTTGTCTGGCACCTGGTGTAACTCCTTTTTTTATGAAAAATCTTATTTAATTCCCATTACAATAAGATTGAATGACTTGCCCCCATTTCAGGGGGCATTTTAAAATCAGTCACATAGATGTGGATTGAGAGTCACATGTATGCTAGTTCAGTTAAGGATAGCAGATATCATTACTTAGTAAACATTAGTAAACCAGACGGAATGTTCTAACCATTGGCAATTGTGTCAGTATTACCCTCTGTTCCCTTTACACAAATATTTAATCAGTTTTCCCTTAAATGTATCTATACCATTTATTCCAACTACCTCCTGTGATAGCATGTTCTACATTGTCATCACCTACTAGTTATAGATGTTCTTTCTGAACTTTGTTTGGTTTCTTGCTGAGTACCTTATATTGACAGTCTTTTTTAGTTTTTCTTTTTTGCAAAATGGCAACATTCACTCTATGACTTTTCTAACAAACCATTCTGCAACTTAAAGACATCTATTAGGTAACCCCTTAGACCTTTCAAAACAAAAGATATCTAGTTTTTTAATCCTGCCATTACTGATAAGTAGACCTTCATATTTCTAGCATCACCCTTGTAAATTTATTTTTCATTCTGTGCAACACCTCTCTATCCTTTCTATAATATGACTGCCAAATTTGCCCTCCTGTTGTCCACCATGTTGCACAATCACCTCTCTCAACAACCACCACCATCACCTTTGCAGAGTTTTGCAAAGTTTTCACTCTTCCAATAATGCCCTCTCCATTTCTCTTCTCCAAAGGTGTTGTCCCTGACCTTTGAACTTTCTAGGCCCAACCTTCTCTTTCCCTCCTCTCTGCCTCCAACTGCCGTCTGGAGCTACAGGCCTATCCCATAGTTGTCTGCAGTTGAAAAGCAGAGTTGAAAACTTTCAGTCAGTTGTTGCCAATAGGGTTCTCTCATTATGCCTGAGAGAAATCCATTCTCCTGGGTTTCCTAATCACAAATTGCCCAGACCACTATCACTCACTGAGTCACTGATCTCTATTCACATCCCCACTGTCCATTAATACAAGGCCTAATAACTCAAAATGTTTACCTTATTTTGGTTGGAAGTAGAAAATTCTAGGGGGTTTCTTCACAATTGAAAAACTCCAGTTATTTCTATCCCTGAGTTTTGCCATTGCAGTACAAATATTGTCTGTGATTAAGGGCTACAGAGACATAGAGTCATAGAGATGTACAGCATAAAAACGGACCCTTCGGTCCAACCCGTCCTTGCCAACTAGATATCCCAACCCAATCTAGTCCTACCTGCCAGCACCCGGCCCATATCCCTCCAAACCCTTCCTATTCATATACCCATCCAAATGCCTCTTAAATGTTGCAATTGTACCAGCCTCCACCACATCCTCTGGCAGCTCATTCCAAACGTGTACCACCCTCTGCGTGAAAAAGTTGCTTCTTAGGTCTCTTTTATATCTTTCCCCTCTCACCCTAAACCTTTTTGCTCCCTGACCCCAGGGAAAAGACTTTGTCTATCTACCCTATCCATGCCCATCATAATTTTGTAAACCTCTATAAGGTCACCCCTCAGCCTCCGACGCTCCAGGGAAAACAGCCCCAGCCTGTTCAGCCTCTCCCTATAGCTCAAATCCTCCAACCCTGGCAACATTCTTGTAAATCTTTTCTGAACCCTTTCAAGTTTCACAACATCTTTCCAATAGGAAGGAGACCAAAATTGCATACAATATTCCAACAGTGGCCTAACCAAAGTCCTGTACTCAATACCCTGACCAATAAAAGAAAGCATACCAAACGCCTTCTTCACTATCCTATCTACCTGTGACTCCATTTTCAAGGAGCTATGAACCTGCACTATGAGGTCTCTTTGTTCAGCAACACTCCCTAGGATCTTACCATTAAGTATGTAAGTCCTGCTAAGATTTGCTTTCCCAAAATGCAGCACCTTACATTTATCTAAATTAAACTCCATCTGCCACTTCTCAGCCCATTGGCCCATCTGGTCCAGATCCTGTTGTAATCTGAGGTAACCATCTTCCACTACACCTCCAATTTTGGTGTCATCTGCAAACTTACTAACTGTACCTCTTATGCTCACATCCAAATCATTTATGTAAATGACAAAAAGTAGAGGACCCAGCACCGATCCTTGTGGCATTCCACTGGTCATAGGCCTCCAGTCTGAAAAACAACCCTCCACCACCACCCTCTGTCTTCTACCTTTTGAGCCAGTTCTGTATCCAAATGGCTAGTTCACCCTGTATTCCGTGAGATCTAACCTTGCTAATCAGTCTCCCATGGGGGACCTTGTCAAACGCCTTACTGAAGTCCATATAGATCACATCTACGGCTCTACCCTCATCAATCCTCTTTGTTACTTCCTCAAAAAACTCAATCATGTTTGTAAAACATGATTTCCCATGCACAAAGCCATGTTGACCATCCCTAATCAGTCCTTGCCTTTCCAAATACATATACATCCTGTCCCTCAGGATTCTCTCCAACAACTTGCCCATCACCAACGTCAGGCTCACTGGTCTATAGTGCCCTGGCTTGTCCTTACCATCCTTCTTAAACAGTGGCACCATGTTAGCCAACCTCCAGTCTTCCAGCACCATACCTGTGACTATCGATGATACAAATATCTTTGTATCAGCAATCACTTCTCTAGCTTCCCACAGAGTTCTAGGGTACACCTGATCAGGTCCTAGGGATTTATCTTGTCCATTCTTTAATTGAAAAAGAACAATAGAAAATGTCTCATCGTGAATTATGCAAGTAACCGTGTTAAATAAGCATTTCATATCTGTGATCTGGGCCTAACTTTGTCTTTTGAGTACTTTATAAATTAAATTAAAGATGATAAAATACTAACAGCTATTCTTGCACAGATGAAAGAGTCTCTTTGATTATACATTACGTTTCATGGTTGACGTAGAATAAAATTGTAATTTTTTTTGTAGTCTAGGTCCCTTTTTCACAGTGAATAGTAAAAGATGGGAGTCAGATTGAGGTATTCTTACTGCAAAGGCATTAATATGATTTAAAGTCAAATGCAAATGTAATATTCTGTTTTTATTGCCAATCTGTAAGGCACTTCTCACAACAACATGTACCATTGAAAATAGCAGATATTATGTTATTTTCATAAAGCACAGAAGATAAAACCACTCAAACCTGGTTCACAACTTCCATAAATTCGCATATTATTAGAGGAAAATTTACTGCTTAATTAAAGAAAACATTAAGTAGTATCAATCGATACCTTACTTTTAGAATCTAAATGTAAAGACTTTGCAAATCATAAAGCACAAAATGCCTTTGGACAATCATGATAACAATCTGACAAAATAAATAGTTTATTTAAGCATCGTGTCCTTAAAAGTGGCTAAGACAAGATCCCTACTGATTAAAATTGTCACCTCTGTGAATCTGTTGAGGCAAACATTTAGCTCATTATCAATTTTTTAATAGCTTTTCACTTCCCAAACCCATTCCAGAGGTTCAGTGGATGCTATTAAATTTCACCTCATAGATATACTGTTATGACATGTAATAACTGCTTGAATATAAAGGGGATTAATAATTTAGAAGGAGTTAACAAATTAGACCCATCATTAAAAAAAAGAGACTTCAAACCATTTCACATAAAACTCAGTCTAAGGTAATGCTCTGTTCTTATGATAAAGAATTACTACATTAATTCTGCAAAGTGAGCTTATTGCTCCTATTCATCTCTTAAATCCCTGGAGCATGTGAAGACACGAAGACTGAAAATGATAATGGCAATATTTAAAGCATGATGGTTTGAATATTTTTAAGCCATAAACAACTTCACAGTTGAGCTCTTCCCAGTAATTTCACCATAAACAAGATGAATGTGAATTTTTCCACATATTCGTTGTTTTCAATATCATTTTTAATGGCTCCCCGTAATCAGCAGAAGATGGAGTGTGATGGTCATTTCTGTTTAATATCAAAGACTGACTTGTAATGTTATATGAGTAGTCATGCTCGTTTATGGTATTCTTCCTTGTGTGACGTGTCTCACCTAAGGCAGAATCCGATATAAGAGGCAACTTCCTGTTGTGTAATTAATTTGAACGATAACATTAATTAAGCAACAAAGGTATTTATCTTGCTATTTGTATATTCACTTGATTGTATTACTTTTTGTTCTATTAAGTAATATTTTTACTCTTTGCAATGACAAGAGAAGACATAAGTGTATCGGACATTGATTGCGAATGCTTTGCTTTATTTTCTGCAGCATTGTTAATAGAATGTTTAAAACCAAGTTTGTACTCTTCATTGAAAATTTAGAATCAATGCTGGTGATGATGAGCTAACATTGTAAAATTGAAAATCATTAATTTTGTCAAAACTTTCCACTCAACAGAAGAATTCGTAACATTTGTACTGTATGAGAGGAGAGTGCGAATTAGTTTGCAAGCAGACTCTGGTGGTGGAGTTTTTTTTATTTCAAAAATATGCTTTATTCATTAAATGATTTGATGGTCTGTACATTTGGTCATGCCATACATATGTCCACATTTACAAACACAGATTCGAATTTATCATTTATACAGGTCTTTGCATTTCTCAATCTTATGCATATATTTGGCTGAGGCATCAGCAGAGCCCAAAAAACGTCCGCATGGGCCCCCTGTTCTTCTTTAGGCAGGCCGATGTTACACGGTGGTCTTTCCCCACCGTGCCTTGGCGGCAGCTGCCCCAAGCTTCAGCGCGTCCCTCAACACGTAGTCTTGGACCTTGGAATGTGCCAGTCTGCAACACTCGGTCGGGGTCAACTCCTTCAGCTGGAAGATCAACAGGTTTCGGACCGCCCAGAGAGCATCCTTCACCGAGTTGATGATCCTCCAGGCGCAGTTAATGTTAGTCTCGGTGTGAGTCCCGGGGAACAGGCCGTAGAGCACGGAGTCCCGCGTCACGGCGCTGCTCGGGACGAACCTCGACAAGCACCACTGCATTCCTCTCCAGACTTCCTCTGCAAAGGCACATTCCAGAAGGAGGTGTGTGACAGTCTCGTCCCCCCCCCACAGCCGCTTCGAGGGCAGCGTGCGGTGCGGCAGAGAGTCCGGGCGTGCATGAAGGATCTCACAGACAGAGCCCTTCTCACCACCAGCCAAGCCACGTCTTGGTGCTTGTTGGAAAGTTCTGGCGATGAGGCATTCTGCCAAATGGCTTTGACAGTCTGCTCAGGGAACCGCTCGACAGGATCCGCCCTCTCCTTTTCCCGAAGGGTGTCAAGGACACTACGTGCTGACCACTTCCTGATGGACTTGTGGTCAAAGGTGTTTTTCCTCATAAATTTCTCCACGAAGGACAGGTGATACGGAACGGTCCAACTACTCGGAGCGTTCCGTGGCAGCGAGGCCAGGCCCATCCTTCGCAACACCGGGGACAGGTAGAACCTCAGTACGTAGTGACACTTGGTGTTTGCGTACCGGGGATCCACGCACAGCTTGATGCAGCCACACACAAAGGTGGCCATCAGGGTGAGGGTGGCATTGGGCGTGTTTTTTCCCCCATTGCACCGGTCTTTGTACATTGTGTCTCTCCGGACCCGGTCCATCTTTGATCTCCAAATGAATTGGAAGATGGCCCGGGTGACTGCAGCGGCACAGATCCTGGGGATAGGCCAGACCTGTGCCACATATAGCAATACTGAGAGTACCTCACACCTGATGACCAGGTTTTTTCCCGCAATGGAGAGCGACCGTTGCCCTCATCTGCCTAGTTTCTGTCTCATCTTCCTGATCCGCTCCACCCAGGTCTTGGCGCACTCCCCAGCCCCCCCAAACCAAATACCCAGCACCTTCAGGTGGTCAGTCCTGACGGTGAAGGGGATAGAGGATTGGTCGGCCCAGTTCTCGAAGAGCATGGCCTCGCTCTTGCCTCGGTTTACCTTGGCCCCAGAGGCCCGTTCGAACTGGTCACAGATGCACACGAGTCTGTGCACGGACAGCGGATCTGAGCAGAAAACAGCGACGTCATCCATGTACAGGGAAGCCTTAACCTGCAGGCCCCCGCTGCCAGGAATAGTCACCCCTCTCAGGCTCGCATCCTTCCTGATGGATTCGGCAAATGGCTCTATGCAACACACAAACAAGGCGGGTGAGAGGGGGCATCCCTGCCTGACTCCAGATCTTACAGGGAAGCTATCTGATTCCCACCCATTGATTGAGACTGCACTGACAATGTTGGTGTAGAGCAGTCTGATCCAATTTCCGATTCCCTCCCCAAAGCCCATTTTGGAGAGGACATCCCTCATATATGTATGCAATATCCTGTCAAAGGCTTTCTCCTGGTCCAGGCTGATGAGGCAGGTGTCCACCCCCCTGTCCTGCACGTAGGCGATCGTATCCCTGAGGAGTGCAAGACTCTCAGAGATCTTCCTGCCCGGTGCAGCACAGGTTTGGTCCGGGTGGATCACCGATCCCAGAGCAGACCTGACCCGGTTGGCGATGACCTTTGACAAGATTTTGTAGTCTGCATTTAACAGTGAGATCGGTCTCCAATTTCTAATTTCCTCCCTCTCCCCCTTCCGCTTGTAGATGAGGGTGATGATGCCTTTCCTCATGGATTTACTCATGGTACCTGCCCGAAGCATACTGACATACACCTCCAGCAGGTCCTGGCCGATCAAGTCCCAAAGAGCGGAATAAATCTCGACCGGTAAGCCATCGATTCCGGGAGTTTTATTCTTTTCGAAGGACTCGAGGGCCTTGGTCAGCTCATCCAGAGATAGCGGCTGGTCCAGCCTCTCTCGTGTTCCGTCGTCTAGGACCTCCGTGATAGAGGACAGGAACGACTGGGAGGCCGCGCTGTCGGTTGGCTTCGAGTCATACAGGCTGGCGTAGAAGGATTTGCTGATCCTCATGACGTCAGCCTGAGATGATGTTACCGAGCCATCTTCTTTCTTCAGGCTGCTGAGCACAGAGCTCTCTTTGTGCACCTTCTGGAGAAGAAACGTGAGCACGTCTCGTCCTGCTCCACCGAGCGGACCCTGGACCGGAAGATTATCCTGGAGGCCTCCGAGGCAAAGAGCAAGGCTTGCTGGCCCTTCACCTCCTTGAGGTCCTCCGTGACATCGACCCCCATCGTCTGCAGCAGGAGCAAGTTCTGCATACTTTCCTGGAGCTGGGACAGTTTTCCCCACCTCTCTCTCGCCTCCTGGACACCTTTTGAGGATAAAGAACCTCTTGATGTTCCCTTTTACCATTTCCCACCAGTCCGCTGGAGACTCAGAGGGGCTTCACGGTTCTCCAACCTGCGTAATCCCTCTTGAGCTCTTCGATGTTTCCCGGGGTCAACAGCTTAGTGTCCAGTTTCCACATTCCCTTGCCCACCCGCTGTTCG
Organism: Chiloscyllium punctatum; assembly: GCF_047496795.1. Classification (NCBI taxonomy): domain Eukaryota; kingdom Metazoa; phylum Chordata; class Chondrichthyes; order Orectolobiformes; family Hemiscylliidae; genus Chiloscyllium; species Chiloscyllium punctatum. Next base: position 10,648,186 of record NC_092739.1, read on the forward strand.
TCCTGTAGGTGACAGTCGGCCAGCAGGAGGCAGTGGTCAGAGAAGAACACCGGCTTGACGTCGGTGGATCTGACCGAGAGCGTTTGTTGTAATGGAGAATGCGCCATTTAATGATGACTGACTGTTAGCCTATATTCTCTCTAACTTTGCCTGCTGCTGTGTGGACTTCCAGTGGCACACAGTGACTTCTGAAGCTGAAAGTCAATGCTTCCGCATGCTAACTGACATGTCCAAACCTTCGAATTTGGCTGCACAGCCATGTGGCCATGCAGCTTAGAAGAAACATTGCTGTTAGCTTTAAATTGTAAATCAGGTAGATGGGTTCTGATTGGTCAAGACATTGTTCTGAGAAAGGAACAGCAAATTGCTATTTTGTTGAGTTAAAAAAGGTGCAGCAAGTACATGTGTTTTTTCTGTCTGCAAAGGACGGGACTCTGTGTTTTAATATATGTAGCTTCCTGTACATCCAAGAGTGATGTGGAGATGCCACTGTTGGACTGGGGTGGACAAAGTCAGAAATTACCCAACACCAGCTCATGGTCCATCAGGTTTATTTGAAATCACAAGCTTTTGAAGTGTAGCCCCTTCGTCAGGTGTAGTGACGAAGGGGGTACACTCCACAAGCTTGTGATTTCAAATAAACCTGTTGGACAATACCCTGGTGTCATGTGACTTCTGACTACATCCAAGTGTGCCACACTACAAGTACAACTGATAATCCTAAATTAGTTGCCAGCTTAATTTTTCATTCACTCTGGATTATCCAGCAAATGTTGCCAAATTGCAAAATAACATCTAATGTTGAACACTATGCATTTTGCAAGTGTGGTCTCATTGAGTATAATCAGTACCTTGCTTGTAAACAGCCAGTCGAATATCCTAATTTATAAAATCCACTAGTCTTTGTCTTAAGAATGCAGTGGTGGTGAGTCCCTTCTTGAATTGCTGTAGTCAGAATGATGTGTGGCTTAGAGGAGAAGTTGCAAATAGTTGTGCATTTATGCACCTGCTACTTTTGCCTGTGTACTAGAGATCATGGATTTGTCATTTACTGTTCAAGGAGACATAATGAGTTAATTGAGTCTGTCTTGTTGATGGTACATACTGCTGTCATTTGTATCAGTGGTTAAGTTCAATTTGTGGTCAATGGTGACCCCTAGGATGTTGTTAGTAAGTAACTCAGTGCTGGTTATGTATTAACAATCAAGGAGAGATGGTTAGATTATCTTTTGTTGGAGATTGTCATTGTCATTGTCTGTCCTTTTTCTGGCATGAATATACTTACCACATCAACCCAAGCCTATGTGTTGTCCAGGTCTTGTTTCATGTGTATGTAGACAGCTTCAGTACATGAATATTGTGTAATATCAACTCACATCTGCATTACTGACCTTATGATGAAAGGAAGGTCATTGACAAAGTAGCTGAAGATAATTGGGACTCTGTTGAGGAACTCTTGCAGTGATGGCCCCATATTGAGATAGTGACCTTCAACAACAACTATCTTCCTTTGTATTAGATGTGAATTCAGCCAGTTTGTTTCTTAATTCCTATTGGCACAAGATTTATTAGGACTCCTTGATGCCACGCTCAGCCAAATACTGCACCGATGCCAAGGGCAGTCCCTCTCACTTCACTTCCGGAATTCAGCTCTCATACCAGGTTTTATCCCAGGCTGTAATAAAGTCAGAAGCAGAGAGACGCTCGCAGAACCCAAACTGAACATAACTGAGTAGGTTATTGCAAGTACCCAGCAAGTAGTGCTTGATAGCGTTGTCAACAACCTATTCCATATGTTGTTGCTCATCAAGAGTGTACTGAGAGAGGTATAATAGACTGGCTTGTATTTTTTTTTGTGGACAGGACATACCTGGGCAATTTTCCACATTGCTGGGTACCTGCCTGCTTTATTATTTGCAGAGAGATAGAGACAGGTTGAATGAGTGAGTAAAAACTTGGCAGATGGAAAATGAGAAAATGTAATGTTATGCACTTTGGCAACAATAATAGAAAAGCTGAGTACCCTTTGAGTATGGAAGTACTGCAGAAAACTGCAGCGCAAAGGGGTTTGTGGATTCTTGCGCATGAACTAAAAAGACTAGCATCCAAGTTCAGCAGGTAATAGGGAAGGGAAATTGACTATTGGCCTTTATTTCAGAGGGAATAGATTATGAAAAATAGGGAAATCTTGCTAAAACTGTACAACTGTACAAAACAATACATGTTGGACTACACTTGTCATACTGCAAACAGTTTTAGTCCCCATATCTAAGAAACAATATACTTACATCAGAGGCAGTCCAGAGAAGGTTCACTAGATTGATTCCAGAAATGGAGCGATTTTCTTATGAGAGGTATAGTAGGTGGGCTTGTGCTCATTGCAATTCAGAAGAATGAAAGGAAAACATACTGAAACATAAAAGGTTTTTATGGGGCTTAAAAGGGTATATGCAAAGAGGTTGCTTTCCCTTGTGGGTGAGCCTAGAACAAAAGGACATATCTCAAAGTAACAGTCATGCATTCAAAGCAGAGATGAGGAGAAACTTCTGTCAGAAAGTGGTGAATCTATGGAATTCTTTAGCACACCGGGCTGCAGAGGCTGTGTCACTAAGTTTATTCAAGACTGAAATAGATGTTTTTTTTTAATCAGTAAAGAAGTCAAAGACTATAGAGATAAATCGGGAAAGTGAGGTTGAGATTATCAGATCAGTCATGCTATGATTGGATGCCGGAGCCGAATGGCCTACTTCTGCTCCTACATCTCATGGTAACTATACTGGAAGAGATTAGGAGTGCACAAATCAGATGTATTCAAGGCACATATCTTTAGCATTATCCTGTTCCTTCCTCCATTTCTTGATACTATATGGAATCAAATCGGTTAATCACTGGTCTCTGTAATACCAGAGATTTTAGAAGGAAACTTACCTAAAACATCCACTTGAAACTTCAGGATGTCTGTCTTTTGCCACTACTTGCCCCAAGGAACAAGTCTTGATAGCAAGGTATAGCCAATCACAACAGGACTGAATCTGCACCCTGAGGTGGAGTTATGGTACAGATCCCAAGGTTAGATATAGTGGATAAAATCTTAAAGAACTGTGAATGCTGTAAATCAGAAACATAAACAGAAGTTGCTGGAAAAGCTCTGAGGAAGGGTCATCAGACCCAAAACTTTAACTTTGATTTCCCTTCACAGATGTTGCCAGACCTGCTGAGCTTTTCCAGTAACTTGTTTTTATAGGGACTGTGGGGCCTTTGCTGGGGAGCCAGTTATGATTAAGCTGATGTGGCATCAGTGTACATAAAAATCTGTGTCCAGATACTTTATTACCATACTCATTCTCCTGTTAGTGGTGAATGCTACTGCATTTGCTTCACCATCTTTGTTGGGCTGCTAATCCACCGACACTATCACCATGTGATATCATCTGGACTCAGCTCAATACAAAATCAGTTAAAAGTCCATATAGACATTGGATTGGTGCTTCATTGAGAGATTGTTCATACCTGTGTTTGTAGGTAATTTCAGAGTCAAGCTTTGGCCACTAAAAATAACTTCTGGCTATCTCCTTTCTGACAATGTCACACTGACCTTAATGACATGATTTAACATCTGTTACTTTACCTGTGCTGAAATGATGATTCTCATTACCCATAGGTGATGTCTTGCTTTTTCTAGCTTCCATGTGACATATGACTTCAATTCTGGAGTCATACCTGTTGTGTAACAGTTTGAGAATGGTTGCAAGATTTGGGACAAAGCTGCCATTTCTCCCTCATGAACTGTCATTATCACCTCTTTATTGCTACCTTTGCCTCTGGAGCCATGACTCACCTTCTCTCAGCCTAGTATAAATACCTCCCTATTTCTCTCTTTTTTAGCTTTGACAAAGGGCCAGTTAGACTCGAAAGGTCAGCTCTTTTCTCTCCTTACAGATGCTGCCAGACCTGCTGAGATTTTCCAGCATTTTCTGTTTTGGTTTCAGATTCCAGCATCCACAGTAATTTGCTTTCATCCAGTTGTTAATCATGAGTTCAATTATGGCTTTTACTTATGAAAGTGACTTGTGTAGTCCCTTAGCATCAATGACATGGCTTAAATATTCAATGGAGGATTTTTTAAAAAATTACATTTATCTTTCCTCACTTTTAGACCATAATCTTCAAGTCTCCGCAGAGTAACATCTAAGTGGTAGAGATGCTTTCTCTTGGTACCCTTTGTGACTAAAAAATTGTTTAGGTAACGTTGGATTCCATCCAATTCCCTTAAATCTAAACCATGGCATGTTGGAATAAGACAGGTGCAGAAATGATTCCAAATAGAAGCCTCTTTTATTTGAATAGCCCTTTACGTGTTAGAATGGTCAAGTCTTTGTGACTCAGGATCTACATTCATCTGTAGATGGGCTTGACTAAGATTAATTTTACTGAAAAGCTGACCTCCAGCTAGTCCAGCAAATAGGTCATTGATTAAAGGAAAAGAATACTGCTCAGGACACAGTACTGGATTAATAGTGACCTTAAAATCACCACAGATGTGTAATGATCCATCTTCCTTCGTTATAGTTACAATAGAAATAGCCAATCACTCACCTTCGATCTAATTGCATAAAACACTAATCTAGCCTTGCAATATTTTGCTTGATACTCATTCTTAATTTTAAATTTGACAGAGATCTTTTGTATCCTTCCCATGTTCCCATTGAAAACCATGAATTTCTTTTAGAATTTGTGATAGAATGTTTGAAGACTGTGTCAAACGATTTACTTCAGCCCAATTTGAGTTTGAGTTTGATTTTCTCCAATTACGTTCAACCAAACATTCACATTGATGAACCCCTTAAAGGAACCACTTTGCCTGTGCACTTTCTTAGTACAATTTTTGAGGTTTGCAGTGCAATGTGACTCAGCTTGCTTCAATGGCAGTTTTCAGCAGTTGATGCACATCTCTCAGCTGCTATCTTTCTAAACTCTCATGCTCAAACTTGCTGTTGAACTTCCTTGGCTACTCATTCCAGTTGCTTCAAGTGTGTTCTTTAAGACTAGGTTCCTTCCCATTAGTAATCTCTTCTGATGGCTACCCAAAATTACCAATGACATCATCATTACATCACATGATCAACTCTTAAAGTGACATCCACCATATTTTCATCAAAACACCAACAGTGACCATTCCCTGAATCTTGTCTTGTCAAAATCCTTCTAGCCTGTAACAGGCAACATGTCTCCTAGTTTGCAATCCATTGCTGCAATAGAAATGTGGCTGGGGGTCTTTATTAGCAGAAGAGGTATTCATGGTATTCTTCCATGGTGTAATGTGTCATCAGTTCCCTGTCTCCATCACTCTCCATGCACCACATTGCAATATTGAGGTGTACTGTAACAATAAAGATGACCACTCACTTTATGTACAGTTAATGTGACCATGCACACCACACCATGTTCATGAATACCTGCTATCCTGACAGTGAAGTATTCACTCTACAGTTCAACCAAATTTTCAGCCACCAAGTCAAATCAGAAGGTTGTTGCTGGCTGTCAGCACTAGCTTATGACTTCTTCCACAGCTCAACCATACATGGTTATCATACATGTAATAAAAACTGCTGCCCAAGAAACCTGCAAGCAAAACTCAAGATCCCATTGTACAACTGCTGAAAGCTTATCCTGCCAGGGCTTAACTGTTTCCTGGGACCAGTAATGATACTTAATATTTTCACAGTCCCAAGGATCAAAGTTTTTCTGCTCCCCCACAAATTGTCAAGAATGAATTATCAGGAAAAAGAGCTTCTCAGTGAAGGCATGGCTAATGATAGCAGATGGGAACACTCTCACTGCAGTTAAAGGGAATTATATCTTAAACCAAGCGACCATCGAGTACTCATTGGTCTTCTTGAGGCAGCAGGTCCTCATTTCAACCAATCCAGTGGAGCACTGCATTATACACCAGCAAGCATCTCTCATAACATTGTCTTCTGTTGAGCTTTCCACAACATAGTGCAGTGTAGGAGGGAAGTTTGCAGAGTGAGGATAATATATATACTAGTCACTCCTCAACTGATGAGGAGGAATCAGAACAGGGGGTAGAGAGTGATAAGCTCCCTCCACTGAAGCAAGAGACAAAGAGATGCCTCAGAACAATTCATCATCATACTGATTTTCTGTAGCCATGTGATTTAGGAATTAAATGTTCATGCAATAAAGTTCATTCCAACTTTGATTAGATATTGCTGATTATTTTCCACACCATCATCTAAAGCCCAGCTTTTTTAGGAGCACTGGCATATCTGAGAAGCTATTTAAACTTGAACTGCCCTCACCTTGGAGACTACTGAAGGAGCAAGAATGTAGGATTAGGGATTAATTAGGAATTAAAGTCTTCCATCCATTCCTGCTGTGAACATCCATTCATCTAGTAGTGGACTCTGATAAGGCAATAATAAATCTATAAATGACCCACATGAGTAGTGAGATGCAATTATTGGAACTTAGTTGTCAATTCTTAAATTGCACCAAGTCCAAATACTTTTAAACTCTTGATGCATCTGGGTGCTCCTCTCAATGCATTGACAAGTGCTTCTACTCTCAACCTCTGCACTTTAAAGTTGAGGTAGAGTTAAACTGCTAATCGGGTCCTGTGACCTAGGATTACCTTTTCATCCAACATCTGGCTACCTGAGGCCTGGACAGCCCAAACCTACTGATGGGTGCAAGATCACTTATGTGCCGCCATGACAGCTGGTGGTTTAGGAGTCACTGATGGAGGGGTGGGGGGGGGGGGTGGTGAGAAGCCACTGTCCAAACTCACAACACCCTTGGCAACTTTGCCGCTTTTCCTCCTCTCTGGAAGGTACAGTGACATGCACCTGCTGACCTGAGGTAGCTGAGCACATGACATAGATTCCAATCTTTCCAATCTTCTCATTCCCCTCTTGCCATGCCACTGTTTTTGAGCTCAACAGATATGCATTGGTATTCAGCATCTACTGACTGGTTTCCAGTATCTGACTCTCCATGACAGTAGTCATCCTCTCAATAGAAGAAGCTAGGCATGCCACCCACCAGAGATATGAAAGCTGTCTTGGCCAGGATGGATCTTTTTGTCACCTGTTTATAGTTGTGCGTAGCCTCTGGCAGCTCCACCAAATGTCCCCTTACCTTTTACCATAATTCCAGCAAGATCTGAGACCAACACCAGAAGCCCGTCGTGAGCCTGAAGCTCAGCATTGATGTGTCCAGATTACTGCCTCTGTCCGCTGCTCAAGTGTATCTGCGATGTGTTCATCAGCTTGTGACCCTGAATCTAATCACAGATTCATACCCATAGTCATGGGAGTATCTGCACTGTAAAGAAGATAGAGGAATTATTAGGTATTTCAGCCTCTGAGGAATTATAGGATGACAGGTCTCAGTTATCAGTGACCAGCCATCCAAATATTTAAAGACTTAATTAAGAACACATGCAGTTAGGAATTAAAGTCTTCCATCCGTACCTGCTGTGAACCTCCATTCATCCATTAGTGGACATAGGTTCCATGAGTCCTGACTCTCTTCGGTTATAGCTTTGCTTTCGCCATTTGCAATGCCTGGCGTCCCTGCGATCCAGTGAATTCTAGTACCTGTTCATCTACCAGCACCAGTCATTGAATGTTAGGCACACTGTCACCAGCCATGACCTATTCCTCACTGTGGTGAGCCCATTTCTTCTGACTTCAGGTTTTGCAGAAGACATATGGTATCCATTTGCCCCATTATAGGTACTCATTACTGCCCTATCCAGATTTCTATTTTGAAGGTTCATGGAAGCAGGAAGCAAAGATAAATGTGCAACTGTCATTTTGCAATGTGCATGGGTCACACTTAAGATTCCTGCAGTCAGCAGTGGTCAGCCTTTAGATTGCAGAATATGCACTTTGAAGCACATTCCCCATCCAGAGTGCTGCTGTGTTATTAGCAGGATTCAAGGCAGAACTGAATAAGTGAAATCTGTTGCCTGCATCTGCAAATAATGACACCAAGATTGGTGCTTCGTGGCCAATGGGCCCTACAGCTCGAGGTCATTAATAACTGTCACGAGATCATGGTCAGCAATCTACATTTCTTCCATGAAGTGTTGTGGTCGCTTCTTGGTCTGCTGTTGGGAGCTGCACCATGCACATTCATTTTATCCTACCAAATGCAGATTTCCACTCCATACTATTCTCTAAAATTCTGATTTGTGGCTGTATGTGTGAAATCAAGTAAAGTGTTTCTTCTTCATTAGTTTCAATCTGTAGGATTTCAGCCTCCCATGTTGCTATCTGGCTAGGTGACAGTTTTTGAGTATCTATAAGCATAAAGCCAAAAGATAAAAGAGAAAGCTAGAGATATGTAGTAATAACATCTGCAGACAGTAAATAAGAAGAGATAATGGGATGAGGGGAAAGAGGGATCTGAGAAGGTTAGTATCTTAGAAGTATGCTGTCACCCTCACTTGCTTTAGCCATACCTCTGGCTGTAGCCTCAGTATTAGCTGCATTAGCAAATATTAACAGAACCTTCCCCTCTGATGTGAGGATGCACATGCTTGTCTGTTGTTGCTATGTCTGATTGTGTGCCATCTTATCCTGCAAACAAAATAGTTTAGTGGTGTAGTATATTTGGCTGATGTTAAATCGTGTGTGCAAAGTATAAGACTTGAATATGTGACTTGTTTCAGTAGTAAAGATGCATTCCTTCACTTTAACTGGTCTGGTGAGCTCATTAAACCTCTCGTGCCATGGCATGCAGGTCCTCAAGGTGAGAATGCTGACATTACCTGTGACTGCGATATGCTCCCACTGTCTTCTTAGTATCTGCTTGGATTTTGAGAAAAACTTTATATTGGCCCCAAGTTTTCAGAGTGAAAGGAAAGGCTGGTAGGTATAGGGAATGCTGGATGAATAAAGAAATTGGTTAAGAAAAAGAAGGAAGCATATGTAAGGTATAGACAGGAGAGATCAAGTGAATCCTTTGAAGATTATAAAGGAAGTAGGAGTATACTTAAGAGGGAAATCAGGAGGGCAAAAAGGGGACATGAGATAGCTTTGGCAAATAGAATTAAGGAGAATCCAAAGGGTTTTTGCAAATACATTAAGGACAAAAGGGTTACTAGGTAGAGAATAGGGCCCCTCAAAGATCAGCAAGGCGACCTTTGTGTGGAGCCGCAGAAAATGGGGGAGATACTAAATGAGTATTTTGCATCAGTATTTACAGTGGAAAAGGATATGGAAGATATAGACTGTAGGGAAATTGATGGTGACATCTTGCAAAATGTCCAGATTAAAGAGGAGGAAGTGATGGATGTCTTGAAATGGGTAAAGGTGGATGGTTCCCCAGGACCTGATCAGGTGTACCCGTGAACTCTGTGGGAAGCTAGAGAAGTAATTGCTGGACCTCTCGCTTAGATATTTATACCATCGATAGTCACAGGTGAGATGCTGGTAGACTGGAGGTTGACAAACATGGTGCCACTGTTTAAGAAGGATGGTAAGGACAAGCCAGGGAACTATAGACCAGTGAGCCTGACGTCAGTGATGGGCAAGTTGTTGAAGGGAATCCTGAGGGACAGGATGTACATGCATTTGGAAAGGCAGGGGCTGATTAGGGATAGTCAACATGGCTTTGTGTGTGGGAAATCATGTCTCACAAACTTAATTGAGTTTTTTGAAGAAGTAATAAAGACGGGTGATGAGGGCAGAACAGTAGATGTGATCTATATGGACTTCAGTAAGGCATTCGACAAGATTCCCCATGGGAGACTGATTAGCAAGGTTAGATCTCACAGAATACAGGGAGAACTAGCCATTTGGATACAGAACTGGCTCAAAGGTAGAAGACAGAGGGTGGTGGTGGAGGGTTGTTTTTCAGACTGGAAGCCTGTGACCAGTGGAGTGCCACAAGGATCGGTGCTGGGTCCTCTACTTTTTGTCATTTACATAAATGATCTGGATGTGAACAAAAGAGATATAGTTAGTAAGTTTGCAGATGACACCAAAACTGGAGGTGTAGTGGACAGCAAAGAGGGTTACCTCAGATTACAACAGAATCTTGACCAGATGCGTCAATGGGCTGAGAAGTGGCAGATGGAGTTTAATTCAGATAAATGCGAGTTGCTGCATTTTGGGAAAGCAAATCTTAGCAGGACTTATACACTTAATGGTAAGGTCCTAGGGAGTGTTGCTGAACAAAGAGACCTTGGAGTGCAGGTTCATAGCTCCTTGAAAGTGGAGTCGCAGGTAGATAGGATAGTGAAGAAGGTGTTTGGTATGCTTTCCTTTATTGCTCAGCATATTGAGTACAGGAGTTCGGAGGTCATACTGTGGCTGTACAGGACATTGATTAGGCTACTGTTGGAATAATGCTTGAAATTCTAGTGTCCTTTCTATCGGAAAGATGTTGTGAAACTTGAAAGGGTTCAGAAAAGATTTACAAGAATGTTGCCAGGGTTGGAGGATTTTCGGGAGAGGCTGAACAGGCTGGGGCTGTTTTCCCTGGAGCGTCAGAGGCTGAGGGGTAACCCTCAGTGGACCTGTGCCTCACCACCCACTTCACAACATAGTCTACAAACAAACCAACGCACACCCATGGGATCTCCGCTATCAGGATTCATAGCAGAAGTGGTAATGCAAAGACTAGAACAAACAGCCCTACCAACCATCAAACCAAAAATCTTGGTCCGCTATGTAGATGACACCTTTGTCATCCCAAAACGAAGCAAGATAGAAGAGACATTTAACATCATCAACAACATCCTCACAGGCATAAAGTTCACCAAGGAGGAAGAAACCGACAACAAACTCATATTCCTGGACGTCACAGTAGAAAGAAAGGACAACGGAGAACTACAAACCTGCGTATACAGAAAACCGACAAACACTGACCAAATACTTAACTACACCAGCAACCATCCCAACACACACAAACAAAGCTGCATCAGAACACTATTCCAACGAGCCACCACACACTGCAGCACAGACGAACTTCGGAAAACAGAGGAGAACCACCTATACAACGTAATCAAGAAGAATGGATACTCAAAAAATACAGTGTGCAGATTCCTCAAGAACAAACCACAACAAGCAGACCAAACACAGCCAGAAACCCTAACCACCTTACCATACATCAAAGAAGTTTCAGAAATGACAGCCAGACTACTAAGACCCCTCGGAATCCTAGTAGCACACAAACCCACCAACACTCTCAAACAAAAACTAACAAACTTAAAAGACCCAGTACAACCCATGGACAAAACCAACGTCATCTACAAAATTCCATGCAAGGACTGCCACAAACACTACGTAGGACAAACAAGAAGAAAGTTAGCCACCAGGATACACGAACACCAGCTAGCCACAAAAAGCTACGACCCTCTCTCCCTCGTAGCCCTACACACGGATGAAAAAAACCAACATTTGGACTGGAACAACACATCTATTCTGGGACAGGCTAAGCAAAGACATGCCAGAGAATTCCTAGAGGCCTGGCACTCCAACCACAAACGCCATAAACAAACACATAGATCTAGATGCCATCTATCAACCCCTCTGAAAACGAATAGGAAATGACATCACCACAAACCCCAGGAACCCCATCCAGGAGAAAGATATAAATAGAAAGCAGGAGACGACAGCTTCGCTTCACTTGGAGGTCGCCACTGATGATGTTACCTAGTCAGGTAATGAAACGTCTGGATATCAAACCTACAGCTCAGCGAGCAAACCTACACCCTAACCCTCAACCTGAGCTACAAACCTTGCAGTAACCTTATAGATGTTTACAAAATTATGAGAGGCATGGTTAGGGTAAATAGGCAAAGTCTTTTCTTTGGGGTGGGGGAGTCCAGAACTAGAGGGCATAGGTTTAGGGTGAGAGGGGAAAGATATAAAAGAGACCTAAGGAGCAACGTTTTCACTCAGAGGGTGGTATGGGTGTGGAATGAGCTGCCAGAGGAAGTGGTGGAGGTTGCTCTGTACAATTGCAACATTTAAAAGGCATTTGGATGGGTATATGAATAGGAAGGGTTTGGAAGGATATGGGCCGGGTGCTGGCAGGTGGAACTAGATTGGGTTGGGATATCTGGTCGGCATGGTCGGGTTGGACTGTTTCCAGGCTGTACATCTCTATGACTCTATTGAGCAAGCATTAGCTGTGAGATCTTTAGACTCAAGGAATCTAATTTCAAGCCTGTTTTTTTTTTGTTTGCTCAACTGCTATCTGAAAATGAAATGGTTGTGTAGTAATATTGTGATACATTTTAATAAGATGGGGAGAAAACATCACCTAAAAACAGAATGCTATGTTTGGTAAGCATGTCCAATTCTTTCAATCATTTACAAAGCTCATATGAAATACAGATGTTTATTTTCTTGTTTCTATTCACGTGTTCATTTATCTTGATTCCCCTCCCCAGTAAAGAAGTTCCACAGTCAAAGAGTCCAGTTGCTTCTGTGATTAATCCCTCTTTTTAAGCATTACTTTTTTGTGCACAGCAGCTAGAACTCTATGAGAATGTAAAATTCAGGGTGTTGCTCAGTTCCAAGGGAATGTTCCATCCGACTATTCCAAAAGATATCAATTGCACCCACATCTGACTCAAAATAGGGTTGGGATATTTGCAAAATTTTCAATTCTTCTTTCAGGACAGTTCAGGAGTACTGAAAAGGAGTTCAAGGGTTAGAGGGAGTTAGAGAAAGAAGCAGACAGAGACAGAAGCAGACTCCATTTTAGACAGGGCTGTTAACTGTGATGCTAACAGCAATTAAACTACACAGGTTCTGTACAGTTAGGGCTCAGGGAAGTCCTGCTGCAGTTGAATAGCCATGTGATGAGGGTTCAAGGAAATCCTAAGAGGTGGGAAGGACTTGAAAGAAGCTAGAGCACAATTCATAGTTCAATACAGTAGAGAGTGGGGGTTGAAAACCCCTAAGCAGTATTTGCTTGATACAGTTGAGCGAGCTTGGAGCTCAGAGAATAAAACAAGAGTGGTTCTAAGTTGATGAACTTAGCTGTTGGCAAAAATTGAACTTGTGCCTGTGATTAGGATCTGCAATTCAGTTTCTGGAATCCAGGGGTGTGTAGTCCCAAGAAAGGAAGGTAATCAATCAGTATAAGAGCAAGCACTGAAACAATGACAGAATGACTGTTGAGTTTTTCAAGGTCAGATTTTTCTTTTAAATAAACTTGTTCAGGGTTGTTATAACATAGCACTGAAGCAGGTGGGACTTGAACCCAGTTCTACTGGCTTAGGGGTAGGGACACTACCACTGTGCCACAAGATCCCCTTGAGGCCAGAATGTGTTATACTTTCTAATGAATCTGTTCAGATATGTTATTACACAGCTCTGGAGCAGGTGGAACTTGAACATGGTTCTCCTGGCTCAGAGGTAGGGACATTACCACTGTATCACAAGAACCTTTCAAGGTCACATCTGCAAAGCTGACACATTGCAATCATCTGTGGAGTTTAATAAGATCTGATGAGCCACTGCATCATTAAGGTCTAGGGGGAATTGATGAGAAATCCGCAGGATCAGTCTTAATCACATTTACTATCTGATGTGTACTGTAGGTTATTCGATCATAGTCTGTTATCCATCTTTTCATATGTTAATTCTGAATGTTAAATTACAAGTTGAACATGTGTTATAGCTTATAATTAGGTTCATTGTTGTTTGTTCAAAACCATGAAATCTTGTGGATTTATTCTTTAGTAAGCCCCCTGAATCTCACACTTTTTCTACTTTGAAAAAAAAAGTTATAGTCCCTAGCTAGGTCATAACAATCTCTTATAGGACTGTATCACTGTTGAGTGTTTCTCTGTGTATATGCACATTTGGCTCTCAAAATCCCACACAAATATGTTTTAAAAAGGAACATAGGTAGCTGTCCTGTCTTGACCAAGTAAAACAATTGCTTAAAGCCCAGCTAATGGACAGCTATTCTGGTATACTCTGGAAAAAACCCGAGAAATTACAGGAACAGCCAGGACTTGATTCTGCTAAAAGAGGAGTAAGTTTGCCCTGATGCTTTGCACACAGAGGAATCAAGGGTACATTACACAGAGCTTCTTGACCACCTCAGTTGGGCAGCCAACGTGGAGGTCTAACTGAAACAAACTTTAAGGACCTCCTCATCTTAAGAAACATATCTCTGAGAAGTCTCTGTCATTATCCCAGCCACCTCCACTGGTCTTTCCATAATTTAACTAATGGCAGGCATGCTGGGGTGGCCATAATACCAGGAGTGCCTGTTAATGGCAAGGAAATTAGGGAATCTTACTTATCCCTGGAAGTTTGCCAAATTCAAAAAGTACTTTGAGTGTGATGCAATATCATTGTCAAGTTTACAATTTCCCAGATTTTCAGGTGTTAGTTCCTTTTATCTTTCTCTGTTGTCTCCCATCTCTTTCCCATATGAGCTACATTTATTTTAAGAAACTAATTTGGAAAAGTCCCTCCTCTCCTACTGAACAGATATTTCAAAATCTTAACATTTCTTAAACTAATGAATGTTAAGTTTGACCTGGAGTGAAATACTCATTCTTTGATTTAACAGTTCACTTGCATAATACTACATGATTGCATTGTAAATGAACTCCTTTATGAGCACAAACTTGATTAAACCAAGTTTGAAGAGTTAGGCATAATTATAGTAGCGCTAAACATAAAAAATAATGTATTTACTTTCTATTGATACCTTTTAAGAAGAAAAAAGGCATGAATAAAAATTCAAGGTGGTAAAATGTGATTGCATAATACTCATATCATCGGTGCTACAAGGTTTCTTTTGGGTCTAGAGTGGCATCTATACTACATGGGTCACGCTAGATGTTGTTTTGGGAATTTTGCTACTGCAAGCACTGGGAGTAAATGTCAGGACTATGCAGAATAGACAGATTGTGTATTCAGTCAGATTTGGTTTGGCTCCAGTTGTGCCATTGTTTAGCTGAACACTTCAACACACATTATTTTAGGCAAGAGATAGGATGGTTCTCAATTATGAGTTTTATACCCAGAGTCAGTCAAGGAATCTGGAGTACCTTCTCTTAACTTTGTATTGCTGAATGTTCAAGATCCCCTGTAATGTTATTGAAATTGTTGGCAATAAGTGATGTTGTCACTACTTCATCAGAAAGATGAGCTCCAATCTCTGTATAAATGCATAGTGGCACAGTGGTTAGCACTGCTATCTCACAGCACCAGTGCCTGGGTTCAATTCCAGCTTCAGGCGACTGTATGTGGAGTTTGCACATTCTCTTTGTGTCTGTGTGGGTTTCCTCTCACAGCCCAGAGATGTGCAGGTTAGGTGGATTGGCTATGCTAAATCGCTCATAGTGTCCTGTGGGTTAGATGAATTAGGCATGGGAAACACAGGGTTAACAGAATGAGAGAGGGTAAAATCTGGGTGGAATGCTCTTCGAAGCATTAGTGTGGACTTGTTGGGTCAAATGGCCTGTGTCCACACTACAAGGATTCTATAGATGTCCAAAATTAGCACCTATTCCTCCAAGCTCCTTGACAGTAACAGCAAACAGCAGGCAAGAAATGGACCAAAGTTTTGATGTGCATTCTCACCAGTCTTTTTTCTGTTATTTGCTTGTTGATGTCCTCATCGTGACCTTTACATCAAGACGCATGTGTGACTGTGCTCTCCGACAAGTTGACACCTGCACTGTTCTTTTTCCTCTATACTTTGTGTCCGAGAAAATGCAGATCCTGCCTCAAAGCTCTTCTTGAAAGTATAAACAGTGTTAATATTAAATTAGTGATTGCAAGTATGAAAGTAAGTGATGCTCTTTCTTCTTCATTAGTCTTTTTCTTCCATTTCTTAATCTTGCACCACTACTTGAGCAGGTGGCACTTTTGTGGTAACTGAAAAACAGAGCACTCAGGTAGGGCTGAGGAACAAAGTAGGAGGAGATATGAGTAATAAATGCTTAGACCATTTGTCTGAGCGTAAGTACTTCACTTATTTCTAGCTTTCCTAGCATTTAAATGGCACTGTTTTGTTGTAAAGGTTTCCCCTGCCTGCCAGAGATTTCAACATTACTAACAGTACTTCCAATATTCATTGGCCCTTCTACTGAACTTCACCTCATGACTGTTCCTGCAGATTATCAATGCCCAACGCAATCTGTACAGCTAGTGTTTCAGCACCATTGAAATTCTAGCTCACCACGGTGCATTTCTTACCAAGCCTGAAGATCTTGTCTCATAGAATCTTGCCCTAAAATTTTTTTGTGCCGAGTTATAGAGTAATTGAGATGTACAGCACAGAAACAGACCCTTCGGTCCAACTCGTCCATGCCGAAGATATCCCAACCCAATCTAGTCCCACCTGCCATCACTTGGCCCATATCCCTCCAATCCCTTCCAATTATTCATATACTCATCCAGATGCCTTTTAAATGTTGCAATTGTACCAGCCTCCACCACTTCCTGTGGCAGCTCATTCTAATCACGTACCACCCTCTGAATGAAAACATTGCCCCTTAGGTCCCTTTTATACCTTTTCCCCTCTTACCCTAAACCTATGCCCTCTAGTTCTGGACTCCCCCACCCCAGGGAAAAGACTTTGTCTATTTATCCTATCCATGCCCTTCATGATTTTATAAACCTCTATAAGGTCACCCCCTTAGCCTCCGATGCTCCAGGGAAAATAGCCCTAGCCTATTCAACCTCTCCCTATAGCTCAAATCCTCAGCCCTGGCAACATGTAAATCTTTTCTGAACCCTTTCAAATTTCACAACATCTTTCCGGTAGGAAGGAGACCAGAATTGCACACAATATTCCAACAGTGGCCTAACCAATGTCCTGTACAGCCACAACATGACCTCCCAACTCCTGTACTCAATACCCTGACCAATAAAGGAAAGCATACCAAACACCTTCTTCACTATCCTATCTACCTGCGACTCCACTTTCAAGGAGCTATGAACCTTTGCTCCAAGGTCTCGTTGTTCAGCAACACTCCCACGGATCTTACCATTAAGTGTATAAGTAAGAGTTCTCAAATGTTCAGCTCTTCAAGCTGTTGACTGTCTGCTCAAGCAGCCAACGTAATAATGCTGGAAGAATCTTCACATCTCAACAGCTGCCAGCATTTTGTTTGCCACCATATTGTAAGATTAATCCTCACTGCTGCTCATTATAGGATATTTGCTGCCACCATCCTCTTTCCCACTGGATACCTGCAAGGCAAGGGAAACCACTTGATAATCATTTGAGGCTCTTGTCTCAAATGAGATATAGTTTATTTCATGATAGCACTAGTACAAATTACGTTGGCTTGTTAGACATGAGAGAGTGCTCAAAATTAGGTCTTACTTCTTCAAGATCTAACTCTGTTCCACTGCCAAGTCCATGTGAAATTGTTATCTTGGTCAATGCTTAAAATACTCCTCAGTACAAAGGCAGTCTCCAACTTTTCATCTCCTGCACCCAAGGCCTTCAGTGCTGCATCATTATTTACAGGAGAGATGATGGCCTTGTGGTATTATCACTAGACGATTAATCCTGAAACTCAGCTAATGTTCTGGGGACTCTGATTCAAATCCCACGATGGCAGATGGCAAATAAATTCAATTAAAAAAAACCTGCGGTTAAGAATCTACTGATGACCCAGGAAATCTTGACTATTGTCAGAAAAACCCTTTCAGTTCACTAATATCATTCAGGGAAGAAAATCTGCCATCTTCATCTGGTTTAGCCTTCATGTGACTCCAGACGCATAGCAATGTGACTTTCAATTGCCTTCTGAAATGGCCTAACAAGCCACTAAGTTGTACCAATTGCTACAAAGTCTCAAAGAAATGAAACCTGATGCATCATCTGGCATCGATCAAGGTAGCAAAAACCAGAAACAGTCTGTGAACCCTGCAAAATTCCAAATGACACTATGGGTCAACACAAAGCATGTGGACTGCAGCGGTTCAAGGAGGTAACTTATCACCACCTTCTTAAGGGCAACTAGAGACAAGCAATAAATGCTGGCCAGCCAGCAACACCCACATCCTACAAATGAATAAAAAAGAAGAAAATTCAGACTGCTTTCAGCTCAAAGACTCCTCCCAACAACACCCATAATCTCCTCCAGCTGGGGTGTATGTCCTCTTTAAGGTGCAGGCTAGCTTTCAGTGCTGGTCGGCTTATCCAAACTTGGACCCCCTACTGAGGGCACACAGCCACTTAGTGCATTTCACACTAGCTGCACACAACTGTAGTGCCAATGGCCAAGCAGCATAATCATCACGATCCTCAAGCCCACCTTCTGGGGCTGTCCAATTTTGTTCCCTAAGTTGACATTTTAGTGACATTTTTAGTGTAGTATTATCTAAAATTAAGACTTTTGTTGTGACTTAGAAACTTACAGATCAATTGGGCTTCACTTTTAAGCTAGGGAAAAGCTTGAACAGAAGCTCTTAATTAGAAAACAATACTGGGTCAGTTCCAAAAGATAGTATCAGATTTCCCTTGCAGGCATCTATGACAAGGAACTTTCTTTAAAGAATCTCTTAATGAAATCAACATAATTATAATCAAAATTCTTGCAACGTACAGAGATTCCTAAAGGCTAATAGCTCTACTCAATTGAGTAACTCAGATAAATTATCATTAATTAGCTAATAAAAACCAGCAGGTGGTTTTCAGCCCAGAGACATTCCCTTATTATTTAAATTATATATATTAAACCACACGAATGGTAAATGAAAGGAACACAACAGATATATGTCTATGAAAACCAATGAAGGAGAGTGCTTCAATGAAATCTCTCCGAACTCATAGATCTTACCCAAAGGAATACAAGTAGCTTTAACCTCTGTTTAAATAATATAATCCATGAATTAACAGATAGCCCTGTGCAGCTCGGAGTTAAACACTAATTATGCATGCAGTGCACAAGTGTGAGAGCAGCGTTCCTCAGAGGACTGTTCCTGTGTTTGTTTTAGAAAAATTACCAATAATGACTCGTAGAAAGCAGATTTGATCAAGTTCTGTTTTGAGATCACAAGATCTGACAAAGGGTATGCTTTGATTACTGAAAAGAACCTGATGTACAGTAAATAATGTTTGTTTACACCTTCATGGTTTATTCATGTTAACATTAGACACATGGCCATAATTTATGTAATTGGTGCCATTGTTGCAGTTTGATCTATATTTACTTATGTCCTTCTTTACTATGATTTAAATTTGAAGGGTATGTCAAATATCTTTTTAAAGGATCTGCCTTCACTGTCTTGTCTAAAATTGCAATGCAGTTGACCACTTCAGTCTCTCTATGTGTGGTATATTATTTGTAAATCAGTATTAGTAATATAATTTTATGTAGAGGTATAGGTAAAAGAATCTGATTTACAAGTACGGATTGTATTAACTGAGCCACATTCAGAAATATTGTTCCCACATTAACTAAACTGTTCATAATAAGAAAAGCATAATTTTTGTTCAGAGAGGGCATCCTTTGAAGACCTTATCCAGCTATCTGTGCAACAGCAATTTGGATTTATCTAGCACTTTTAACTTTAAAAAACAAAATCCCATTCATCAAATAACCCTGAATTTACTCATCTCAATTCATTCCTGGGCAATCAGCATCCTGATTTTAAAATTCTCATTCTTGTCTCCAAATCTCTGCATGAGCTTGCCCCTCCCCATCTCTGTAATCACATTGAGTCAATGAATCTTCTGTGATATCTGTGCTGAAGAGTTTGGCCTCTTCAGCATTCCCAATTTTAATAACTCCACCATTGGTGGCTTCACCTTCATTTCCCTGGGCCTAAATTCTGCAAGTCCTTCTCCAAAACTCTGTCTCAGGTACCTTTTTAAAGCATATTCTGTAACCTGCCTGTTAAATTACATTAATGATCTACTGCCTTGATATCACCTTAGATGGCTCAGTGTCTTATTTTGTTTTAATCCCTCTGTAAAGCATCTTAGGACATGTAGTTACATTAAAGGCTCCATATAAGTACAAGTTGTCACATTTAAATCTTCAGGAATTTTTGCTGACCTTGGGAGAAATGCTGCAATGATATTTGTTTATCTCTGTAATAATCTCTCTTTTTATGACACTTCTTTACATCTTAATGATGCATTCACCTGTGGCACTGTCAGTGGCTGCAGTCTCTACTCTTGCTGCAGACTCTGATGTACCGAACTTTACCCTCCGTATTTTTGAATTGTGATGAAGCAATCAACTGATATTTGTTGCCCATTCCTAGTTTCATTTGCATATTAAAAATCAACTGCATAGTTTGGGACTGAAGTGAAATTTTGGCTGGTTTCCTTCCTCACAAGGTAGTAAAGGATCAGTTGGTTTTAGCAAGTAACCAATAGCTTTCATGGTCATTTTGTGATGCTCATGAGTTTAGTTTCAGAGTTGTGCAATGAAATATGAACTTGCAATCTCTGGGTTACCAGCCTAACACTTCCAGTAACCTTAACAGAGAAAAACATCCAAACATGTTAAACAGAGACACACAAAAATTGTTATTGCAAAGATAATTCTAGGTTTTCCCCCCAAGTACTTTGAGGTAGCAATATGAAACAGTGAAATCAGCAATGCTTTTAGTACTACCAGAATTTTCTTCATTTTTTTTTACTGGCATCAGTGGGTGTATCAATCAGTTATTAATGCAGGTTATCTATATTTTCTTTGCTTTCTGGTCTATGTAGAACTTCATAACCTTTGGGCTAGAAAATAAAATTGTAACCGCCAAATAGCTGTGCAGATGCTACCTGTTTTTCTGTTGCAGTTCATGGCGCCAGTACTATTTTAATGATTTGGAGCACTGAACATAGAACATAGAACATAACGGGGCCTTCGGCCCTCATTATAACTTGTGAAACCAATCTGAGCACCATGTAACGTACACTATTCCATTATCATCCATATGTTTATCCAGTGATCATTTAAATGCCCTTAAAGTTGGTGAGTTTACTACTGTTGCAGGCCTGTTCTTCCACTCCCTTACTACTCACTGAGTGAAGAACCTACCTCTGACATCTGTCCTATATCTATCACCCCTCAATTTAAAGCTATGTCCCCTTGTGCTAGCCATCACCATCTGAAGAAAAAGGCTCTCACTGTCTACCCTATCTAATCCTCTGATCATCTTGTATGTCTCTATTAAGTCACCTCTCAACCTTCTTCTCTCTAACGAAAACAGCCTCAAGTCCCTTAGCCTTTCCTCATAAGACCTTCCCTCCATATCAGGTAACATCCTAGTAAATCTCCTCTGCGTCCTTTCCAATGCTTTCACATCCTTCCTAAAATGCGGTGACTAGAACTGTACACAATACTCTAAGTGTGACTGCACCAGAGTTTCGTAAAACTGCTGCATGACTTTGTGGCTTCGAAACTCAATCCCTCTAGCAATAAAAGCCAGCACATCATACGCCTTCTTAACAACCCTATCAACCTGGGTGGCAACTTTCCAGGATCTATGCATACGGACACCGAGCTCTCTCTGCTCATCCACACGACCAAGAATCCTATCATTAGCCCAGTAGTCCTTACTTGCTTCTTCCAAAGTGAATCACTTGACACTTTTCCGTACTAAACTTCATTTGCCACCTCTCAGCCCAGCTCTGCAGCTTATCTATGCCCCTCTGTAACCTGCAACATCCTTCTGCACTGTCCACAACTCCACCGACCTTAGTGTCATCTGCAAATTTACTAACCCATCCTTCTACACTCTCATCTAGGTCATTTATAGAAATGACAAACAGTAGTGGCTCCAAAAGAGATCCTTGTGGTACACCACTAGCAACTGAACTCCAGGATGAACATTTCCCATCAACCACCATGCACTGTCTTCTTACAACAAGCCAATTTCTGATCCAAACCACTAAATCACCCTCAATCCCATGCCTCCGTATTTTCTGCAATATCTTCCCGAGGGAGCATTATCAAACGTCTTACTGAAATCTATATACACCACATCACCTGCCTTACCCTCATCCACCTGTTTGGTCACCTTCTCAAAAAACTCAGTAAGATTTGGAAGGCACAACCTACTCTTCACAAAACTGTGTTGAGTATGCCTAATCTTTAAATTAGTCCTTTCTAGATGATTATAAATCCTGTCTCTTATAACCTATCTAACACTTCACTCTCAACCGATGTAAGGCTCCTTGATTACCAGGGTTGTCTCTACTCCCCTTTTTGAACAAGAGGACAACGTTTGCTATCCACCAGTCTTCTGGCACTATTCCTGGACACAATGACAACATAAAGATGAAAGCCAAAGGCTCTGCAATTTCCTCCCTAGCTTCCCAGGGAATCCTAGGATCAATCCCATCCGGCCCAGGGGACTTATCTATTTTCACACTTTCCAGAATTGCTAAAACCTACTCCTTATGAACCTCAATCCCGTCTCATCAATAGCCTGCTAACTGCTATTGTAGAACTACTCACCTATTAGTGCCCATGGTTAGTTTTCTTTCCATCATTTATGTGACCCTTCTGACAGTGATTAGATTCACCTGTATTTATAAAAGCAGTCATTCTAGCTGATATGTTTCTGGATACAAAGTGTATGTGGGTGAACTGCATTTGGAATCTCTGAATGCTATTGTTACTGTCGATATGGAAAGCAAATCCCACGTTGCAAGAAGTATATAAATAAAAGCAGTCCATATTGCCGAAAATGATATGATATAAAGCACCTATAAAGTGCTTAACATAATAATAATCTCAGACACAAAGTTGTATCAAATGCAGTCTTCTAACAACTACCTGTGTTCTTTTACGTAATTATAAACGTAAAATATATTTATACAGTGAATTTTACAAAACATGCAGGCAAAGTGTTATTATTAAATGCTCACTGTATTGGAGCTATTTTTGTTATATCCAGTCACACTGGGAAATAATAAAATGATTCTTCAGAAAAATAATTGCTGCTATTAAGTAAATGTTGCAATAGATTTTACTGTCTCTACCGAGATTTAAAATGCAAATTAAACAATGATGCAGGTATAATTAAATCAACATTCTTTGAAAATGTTATCAATATTTGAATATTTGATATTGCATAGAATTTTCAAGTGTCCATAATCTCATCAGATGCAATCAGCCCGATATAAGTACAGTATCAGTTTTTGTATAACTCTATGAATAGCGATGATTGAAAGTATTAAAACAATGAGTTTTGTTGCCTTTTTCACCTTTTATAATCTTATTCTCATATTTGAATGTAAACCAGCTTTCAGAGAAAGAGTATAATCCTCCATAGTTTCATTGCTAGACCTTTCCCTAACTTTGATGTGATATCAACCATGACCACATTGATTTCCTCTACACATGTTTTCATTCTCAATAATTGAAAAAATAATTCCTTTTCTGTTATATTCAATAGAAAGAGCAAATTATTGTAGATAATCAATTGTCTAGAGACTAAAGCTGGTTGTTTTAGTATTGTGGGTCGTACTTCTTCAGAAAAAGAAATGGAGTGATGGAGATAATATGATATAGTGATCGATTCATTCAATCATTGGGTATAAAAACATTAGCCCTGGGAAAAAAGCTGCCACTGAGAGCATTAACCACTGGTCTCAATAGTATGACACTAAGTGATTTGCATTTTCAGAGAAATTTCATGGCCAGAGTCAGCTCGAGTGAAAATGTGAATAAATTGCTTTTTCTCTTTCTTTTTATATAGCAGACAGTGTGTAGCTGAATCCATTAGGGGCTAACTCTGTGTGTAATGAAATGAAGGCAATAACTGACATGATGGAAACCCTGGATTAGTTTTCAGACTAGCCTGAGCCCAGCTATTATGGCCTCTGTGTCAAGTTTAGGGTCCTTGGGGAGTTCTTGAGTGCCTCTAGATACTATAGGATGGAAACCATCTCTTGAGTTGCAAGAAATATTTAAATAAAAGTAGCACAGATTGCTGAAATTGAAGCAGTTGAAACTGCCTATAACATGCTTAACAGCACACTCATTCCACCACAAAAGTACCTCAAATGCAGTTCCATAAAGCTTGTGTTGAACATGTGATAATGAAAGATGTCAGAACAGTGCAGGGTAAACAAGGTTAGCTCATGTAAAACATTTTTGTCAGCTTCAAAAATGAAGACATTTACAGTCTAATTCCTTAACTGATGCTGTAAAATATACTAGTGTGGAAGGTTAATTGCAATGTAATTAGTCCTGAAAATGCATTATGTACTGAATTGATGCGTGGAGCTGCAGAGCCATAAAACATTGATTGAAACTCACTATTTCTTACACAATTAAGTTCCTGATCTCATCAAGAGGAATGTTAGAGAGTTGCTTGCCCTGAGGGAGAGAAAATATGAGGCCAAGTTAGAAAGTGCTACAGTACCTCCTTGTAGCTAATTCACAGCAGTTTTGCAAAGGCTTGTTGATGACTTCTGGTCCACACAACTGGAAGATCTGAAGTGGGTTTGAAACAGGAGAGAATTAACTTGAAAAAATAGAAACTGGAACATGGGTTTTAAGGGTAGATTGTTATAAGAAGATGTTGAGACTGAGCCTTTTTACCACAGTAAGTGGACTCTAAATATAAATTATTCAGCTTTTAATGTTTTTAATTTATTTCTATTAAAATATGAACTACATTTGGAAATGCAAATATA
Source organism: Chiloscyllium punctatum (assembly GCF_047496795.1). Classification (NCBI taxonomy): domain Eukaryota; kingdom Metazoa; phylum Chordata; class Chondrichthyes; order Orectolobiformes; family Hemiscylliidae; genus Chiloscyllium; species Chiloscyllium punctatum. The sequence goes on from NC_092739.1 coordinate 10,672,819, forward strand.
TTAGACCTCATCAGTGTATATATGTATTATATATATAGCATGTATCCTCAAATCATGATCATTTTCATAAAAAGGTGGCCCAACCTATGCCCATAACGATTATTTTTTCATATACCTCATGTGGAGGTCAATCCAAAACACACCAAACTCAAAACATTTGAAGTCAAACTTGCACTATTGCAAATCTACTTGATAAAATCATAGAATAGCACACCATTGAATGCAAACGTTCAGCTCCTCGTGCCTGGGTGTGATGTCACAGTTACCACCCCCACACAAAGTTACCACCCCATATTGCATTCCTACCAGTACTGTCCTCTGATACAACAATATGCTATCAAGAAGGAACAGCAAATACTCAGCCTGGTTCAATTTGTTCAGGTTGTGGAGCAGAGAAATAATTGTGTAGCAGCTAGAGAATTCAAGACATCAGAGAAAATATTAGAGATTAAAGAAACTCTCTACACAGATTAGGTAGATCAGAGAATCCCTATAATGTGGAAGCAGGCCATTCAGCCCATCACATTGACACCAATCTCTAAAGGACATCCCAACCAGATCCAAAACCTACCCTGTACCTATAACCACGCAATTCCCATGGCAAATCCACCTAGCCTGCATATCCCTGGACATTGTGGGCAATTTAGCATGGCCAATCCATCTAACTTTCATGTCTTTATATTGTGGGAGGAAACCAGAGCAAACCCAACAGACTCAGGGAGAATGTGCAAACTCCACACAGTCACCCAAGGGTTGAATCAAACCTAAGTCATGGCACTCCAAGGCAGTAGCGCTAATCACTGAGCTACCATGCCAAAATAAATGTGCAAATAGAGGAAAATCTAGCACTAGCCTCAGTTAGAGCATAAGATTGAAAAATACAGAGAAACTTGCCAGAATGGATACTCTATTTCTTGCAGATCTGTCCAAATCATTTCTTTATTTTTCTGCCTTTAAATCTCTTTTATTGCTTTACTTTTCTGTGTTTTAAGGTAGTACCAGAGTGTAGCAACTCTATACAACATTTTTCACTATATTCTTAAAGAAAATACATGCAACAATAAATAAATCAAAATAAAATGTTTGCTCTGAAACAAGCAAAAAATCAGGTATTGCAAATTTCAAAGCCAGCCCTGGATGGTATGCAAGTTTATGAAGAGAAATAATTTTTTACTCTGACAGGAGACTGAGATTTTGCATAATATTTAAATAAGAGTTCAAGAAAAATTCTACCTGGTCTTTTTTCCAAGAAAAAAATTTGACCTTTTTTTATGCTACGTTTGAGGACAGGGTAGACCCCCTAAACAGTCTCCAACCTGACAACTGTGTAATAACAAGACAATGGATCATTTCAACTTTTCCAAGGTATGACTGTTGTAAATGTCAATCCCCAAGTTTATGGCTTCAACTTTAAGCTGATATTTTCCTTTTTTAAGTTAGAGTGTGAAGATGAGTGTCTTTAAGAGAGAAACACTGCCTGTTGTGAAAAAAAAGTACCTTGATAATCAATAGGATGCTGCTCCTGGACACTTGATCCATACAACTCTGTATCTCAAAGCACCAGCCTCACAACATCAGCGTGTCAGGTCTCGGCCCAACTCAGCATGACTTTAAGGCTTCAATCATATACTCTGGGGTGAAGGACACTTTCACAGGACTTGCACACACTGAGGGACAACCAGGAATTTAATGTATCTGCACAAGACTTCCAGCATTGACATTGAGCCAGGCATCTTATAGGTTTTCAACTACCTTTGAGTAAATAAGTTATTTACTGCTGAGTCAGAGGCACAATTTAGTTTGTTTTTTTTAATGCACAAGGTCTTTAAAGATGTTTTAAGGCAGCGATCCTCTGGCATTTAACTAGCTTTAAGCAAGCAAAATATTTAGCCCAGAGGGAGAGGCAGGCACCCTTTCTGGTTTAGTTTGCTTTTTAGCGGCTTGCATTGGTGGGCATCACTGAAGAGTTAAATGTATCCGTTAAGGACAGGTGGACATGCCATTTTACAGATGGTGCTATGTCAATGCACTGCAGCATACACCAGCAGCTTATGTCGAACCACACTTCATGTGTTTGAAGAAATTGGTCATATGTGAATGTCAAGGGTGTCTAGTGGGTTCTTTGTGAGGGTTGTCTTCAGGAAGTCAATGGATACTGCTACAGTCAGCTAAGAAACTGGTCCAATTCTGATCTTTGTCCAACGCAGATCCTAGGAACCATACTTTTGGAGTCTGAGGATTGGGCCACAGTCAGTTGTTGAGTTGAAGTACAAACAGTTCGGGTGCAATTGCAAGATCAGTTCAGGAATCACAATCAGTTGGGTCTGACCTGCTATGCCAGTGCTAAGGGTGAGCCACAGTTAATCCTGGGTTTGGTTGATAACACTCAGATAGCTTATCAAGGAGCAGTCAATGATGCATTGTAGAAAGTGGGCTGATCAAGTCTAGAATGGGATTCATTGTTCTAGATCCCTAAGGGAATGGTGACAATGATCGGGGACATCTGCAATTAGTAGGATGGGATATGATATTAATGGAAGAGGACTGTCTGTTGTCAAAGTAGGATCAAAGAGGTTATAGATATTCTGGCCTCTACATGGAGAATGTGCAGAGCCAGCATGGATATAAGAACTTCCAGAGTCCTGTGCTATGAAGGTAAAGTAAGCAAATTAATAATGATATCAAGGGGCTCAGTCAAATTTGGGAGGAGGCTGAAGGGTTATCAGTGCTACAACAACACAAAAGAAGAATAAAGCGAAGTTGGTGAGTCAAGTGGGAGTCTGCAAGTAAATCACACAAATACAATTTGGAATAATGTCATATTGAACTAAAAGTCAAGTGCACAATAAGTTCACAAAATGGCAAAGACCACATGCAAAGTGGGAGGAGTAAGTTATTGTTTTTCTTCTATGGGGCCGAGTTCGCAGGATTCACTATGAGGCCATGCAAAGAGCAATTTCAGTAATCAAGCTTTTACTGACTTAGCAATATTACTCATCTGCCTTCCGATCACAATTCATCTGGAAGCCAGTTGCTGTCATAGAATGCATATAATAAGGTAAGGCCTCAACAAATGATGAGCATTAAATTATACCAGACAATTGTCTCCTTGTCATGCAAGCTCAACAAGTCTTAAACTAAAAATGAACTTAAAAGTTGGATCTTATGATGCCACTTGGCAAAGACAATCTATCACAAGAATTTGAAGACTCAGAATAGCTGCTGTGTCCTCACACAGAAAAGTAAGTCTGTGATGACATGGGCCGTGATATAGAAAACAGGTTTTGGGGTTGCAGGGGTTTCATGGTCAATTGCTGAAATAAGCCTGTTTCCAGTGGAGTGGCCAATGAGTGGCCTCATTCCTGATGAAGGGCTTATGCCTGAAATGTCGATTCTCCGGCTCCTCGAATGCTGCCTGACTGACTGTGTTTTTCCAGCACCACACTCTTCAACTGTTTCTAGTGGAGCATAGATACCTTTATTTTGGGAGGCAGTGGTGTAGTGGTAATGTCCTTGGACTAATAATCCAGAACCCCACATTAATGTGCTAGGAATATGGGTCTGAATCCCATTGTGACAGATGGTGACATTTGAATTCAGTAAAAATCTGGAGCAAAAAGCTAACCTAATAGCAGCAAGCAGGAGGCTGGAAGAACACAACAAGCCAGGCAGCATCAGTAGGTGGAGAAGTCAACATCCACCTTCTGATGCTGCCTGGCTTGCTGTGTTCTTCCAGCCTCCTGCTGGTCTACCTTGGATTTCAGCATCTGCAGGGTTTTTTTGTCTCTAACCTAATAACAACCACTGTTGATTGTTGTAAAAATCCATCTCCTTCACTAATGTCCTTTTAGGGAAGGAAATCTACTGTCCTTATCTGGTCTGACCTACATGTGACTCAAGACCAAAGCAAAATGGTTGTCTCTTTAATGCTGTCTGGACAATTAGGGCAAAGAATATTGGCTGAACTAGTGATGCCCACATTCCATGAACGAATGAAAGAAAAATTAATGTGATACAGTCACATACATCAGAATTCCTTGTTGAGGCATGATGGCGACCTCTTTGGGAAGTCTCCGTGCTACACTGTGTGAGGACAGAACTTTTATTTGGGTTGTTAAGGATCTAAGGCTCAGGTGTCCCTTCAATAACATGGCGTGATCTGTAACTTTACCCACAAATTATTTGCTGATGGAGCTGAAATTACAGAAGCCACACCCCCCATCATGTGGCCTCACCCCAACTAAGATTTAACAGGAGAAGGAGGCAGCTGACAAAAGTTTCAGCAAGAAAAATGACTCTAACAGCTCCCGTATAGCACCACACAGAGAAACAGCAGGACAAGATCAACCAAGGGTATGCAAAGGAATGATGAAAACTGGGATTTTTAGGCTTTGCTGATATAATGAGCAAATGTTGGAATAGAAGAAAGTGAGGACTGCAAATGCCGGAGATCAGAGCTGAAAATGTGTTGCTGGAAAAGCGCAGCAGGTCAGGCAGCAACCAAGGAGCAGGAGAATTGATGTTTTGGGTATGAGCCCTTCTTCAGGAATTCCTGAAGAAGGGCTCATGCCTGAAACGTCGATTCTCCTGCTCTTTGGATGCTGCCTGACCTGCTGCGCTTTTCCAGCAACACATTTTCAGCAAATATTGGAATAACAATGCTGCAGAAGACTAAAGGTGTTCAGATTCTTTAGAATCACAGATCTATGTCAGCCACCGAGCAAATGTTAGCAGTCATGAGGACTGTATGTCAGTCCTTTGCTACTGGCCACTAAGATCACAACTGACATTATTCTTAGCTCACAGCTTGTTTCAGGGAGCAACAGAAGACCTCTGTGGCATCTCCTGGTCATGCACTCATATGTGCACCCCAGAGACACTGATGCTATTTTCACAAAGGCCCACCTCTTCATACTTTCAACCTTGACAAAGAGAGTCAAACAAATAGTGTGTTAGAAATGAACACAGAATTCTAGATATGCCCAGCAAATCTGGCAGAAACTATGGAGAGAAGAACTGTATTATCATTTTGAGTTAAATATTATTCTTCTTCAGAACAGAAAGCAGTTGGAAAAGAGGTTTTTTGCACTTCTGATAGAGATAGAGGGTGGTAATTTAGAGCCCCAGTGCTAAAGCTAAAGAGGTTGTTAAGGTGGTGAAAGAGAAAAAGAGATGTAATATGGGTATAAATTAATACATGGAAGGGAGAGAATGGGTCCTCTCTACTCAGAGCAAACTAGGATGTTGGAGAATCATAACATGGCTGGCATCTACCAGGTGCAGATTGTCAGTGATTGTGTGAGAGCACCCTAACACCAACCTGTGGTGCTTGTGATGGGACAAGATTTTACTCCCTTATTGTTCAAATAAATTACGACCATTAAAGTCACATTTTGAAGATCTTTGTGTATGGTAGATGCCAGGAGTCATTCATACTGGAGCACTCACAAATGGCTGTTTCTTTCCAAGATCCTCTGCCTATTCAAAGATGGCTGCCAGGAGACAGGGGGTACCTGACATATGACACCAGTGAGATAATAGGGCCCCTGATGATGAGATTTCAGTGCCAGGACTGCTCCAACAGGCTTTGCAGTATGCCCTTCACAACTTGCACAGGCAAAGGAGAATGTCCTGGATATGAACAAAAAGGAGAAATAAGACCAATCTAACGATGAAGATGAGCCTGGGGATTAGAACATTATACATTGAGGACTGTCCACAACAGGAGAAAAGAACAATGTTCATTGTAGCTGACAGGCCAGAGACAAACTTATTGCTTTTATTGCTTCCATATCTAAGTTAATTATCTGGCAGGCATCCCCCTCCTTAGTGTAATGGCCTTATTTAAATTATTGTTTTGCTGTTCTTCTTTGCATTGAAGATTAAATGTTACATTATCCATGTTAACCTAAAACTTATATCTTCAGTTGAAGTAGAGTTAATGTAACTACATAGACGAGAGAAGAGACAGAAATGACCCCGTTCTGTCTATCTCTGCCATTATCCTGTGACCAAGCCACCATTTCCATTTTTACAAACCTGGTCTGCCATTCCCCTTCCTCCCTGTCAGCCCCAGGTCCTAACCACTTACCTATCCACCAGACCTGACACCCACCCCAGTACCAACCCTCCACCCCCCCCCCCCCTACCCTGTACCCCCCACCCAGGAGACCCAACCTATCTGGCCTCCTTACACTCTGGCACTTTAGCCACCTGGTACTTAACACCTGGCACCCTGCATCTACTTACCTAGTACCATCGCACCCTACCTAGCTGGCACCATACTTGCCCAGTATCCTATTCCCTATTGTCCTGGCACCCTAAACTCACGCATACATACTTAACATTTGATAGAATCTATCAAAGTTGTTGTCTGTGATTATGGACCTTTAAATTTCAGAATAAAGCTGCGAACTGTTGTCAAAAGGGGATGTGTTTTACTTTCCTCCAACAGTTCTGCACTACAAAATGGAATGGTCAGAACGGAAGTACGGCTCTGCATTTCTGAAAAAACACTGAGCAAAATCTCCTGTCAGAAATGCAGAGTCCTCTCTGTTCATAAAACAGCAAGGACGAACTGGCAATCTGCACTAGATTGCCACTTCTCATAAAATCCAGCCCAATATTATGGCAGATAATCAAGAACCTGGATCAAAGAAATAGGTTTAAAGGAGGGAATCGGTTTAGGAAAGGAATTCCAATGCTTGGGGAAGCAGCTGAAGACAGTCGACCATCCATGGTGGAGCTATCAAAATCAGAAAAACTCAAGACACTAGAATGAGGTGACTGCTGTTACCTTGAGAAAAGGTAAGTCTAAAGGAGATTATAGACTTACTATGAGGCGAGTCACTCTGGATTATAAACAAGGAAGTCATAAACAGAATTTTTATCATATTTCAAACTTTGAGTCACTTTCATTACGCTTGACTATATCTAAATTTGATGGTCAAAAACAGTTTGGGGGAAGATAATCATGAAATATCAGAGAATGTTTTATCATTGGCAAGGAAAACCTAATATATACCACTGAAGATATACAATCTGAAAGCCACATTCTCTCATCTGAGTAGAAAGAATTCTTCAGCTGTGCCTTGTTCCATCACTTGGTTTTATCTGTGTTACACAATATTGTCCCAAGAGTGTCCAACAATGGATGAGGGTTATGTCAGTCATACAATACAATTGCCAATGTCCCATCATTCTTGCAGATCCCCTGACAGCTTTAATGATCTTGAGCAAATTTAGTTCTTCCTGGTTAATGACACAGCTTTAGCAAAATCTCATTTATATGCTTACAGTGGCAGACCCAGAGAAGCTTGAGGAAATTCCCTTATTTAACTCAATAGGATCAGCTCTCTGACATTGCTCCTTCAGGTAGTAAAGCCCAAGTCTCTGCAGTCTGTCCTCAGCACAGGACCCATGATACTGGAGATCAGGCTTGTGGCTGTTCTCTGCATCAACTCTAGTACTTAAGTGTTTCCTGGTTATCAGAACCTAACACCACATTCAAGGTGAAATCTGAGCAGACACTATATAGTTTGATTGCTACCTCCTGCTTTCACTCTATTGTTCAACATCCATTGCACACTTCTGGTCTGCATTGGATGCACAAGTTTAGTGTCAAGTGCAGTGAAGCCTTTACATCTTTTAGCTTTACCTTAACTGTTTCAACAATATTCATAGAGTGTACGTATCATCTATTTATTGTTTCTAAGAGTACTAGCACTTTATCCTTGTCTGCATTAAATTTCATTTGCCATTACTATGCCCACTTGCATACATTGTACAATTTAATCTGAGCTGCTTTTTTCAATTCCACTTCCTTTTTTGCTTCTAAATAAATGTCCTTTGAATGTATTCAAGCTGCAAAATAAGCAACCTAATACACTCTAATATGCATTGAGATATTGTTATTTATAATGCTGTTTGGATATGTTTCAGGGTTGATATTTACTTTCTTAGTTGAGCTGACTCCTACATTCAGGGCAGTCCAACCTTGTTTGGAATCTTTTCAATGCCTAGTTGTCTCAAAAATCATCAGACAGTACTTTGTCAATCTTTGAAAAAACATAGAGATCAGTGTGGAATTTGTGACAGTGTGGTTAGGGTAGAATTTCCACTCACTGACCTGATCTGGATACCAACTTATTTACTTTGCAGTTGCAACTTATTATTGTTGTAGGACAGCTTCCTGCTAGGATGTCTGCTACAACTTAAAAGACAAAATTCAATCATATTACAATGGGAAATCCAGAAGAGGTAACCTTAATTAAAGGGGTAGAAGGCCTTTCAATTGTTATTTTAAATTTCATTAAAGAAAGATAGATTTATACTGTAGCAAGATTCAGGCAGATGGCAGTGGAGTGTTTGTAAAACACACTCACTAGTCTAAATTTCTGGGCTGAGGCATTTTAACTCCCAGAATTATCACCAGTAGATTTCTTGTCCAAAACAAGCCTGAAGTGAATGGAGAACCACAGCCAACAGTCAAATATTGAGCAGTTCTTGGCTACCCAAACAGTTGGGTGGCCAATTGTTGGGGAATAAATTTGGAAAGGGTCTCATGGCCTTCCTTTTGGGGCCCAAGGAATACTCCTGATTCTCCTGACTCCAGAAAGGAAAGTTTTAACATTAACTTACATTATCTGCCTCTTCTGTCTGCAGGTCATCTGAACCGCAACTTCCACCAAATGGGAATACCGTGGCTGATTTCCCACTCAATCTGATTGATGTCTCAGAAATATTGATGTCTCAGAACAATTATTAATGAGGCTCTCCCAAACTCATTGGGCACCTCATCCACCATCAAAATAAATGCCAGAGAATGAAAGGCTCCATTTTAACTGCTTGCCCACTCTGTTCCCATCCATCAAGAAAAGCTAATACCACGCAAATGGTTTCCACATATTGACTGGTGAAAAAGAAGCAAGGGATCTTAGGTAAAAGAAAGAAGTTTAATCCTAGGCCATTACCTTCAAATTTTCAGCAATGCTTTCATCAAAACAAGGCTAACCCTCTCTTAACAGTCTCTGGAGTTTGCCATTGATGTTAGTAAGGGACATCGGTTGAGAATTTACTTGTTGTGGAGTTGGCTGGGCTCGGATCATCTACTTCATTGTGATGGGCAAAAGGGAGAAATGTGAATAGACAATGGTACAATCACAGTGTCATAGAGTTTTGCAGCATGGAAACAGGCCCATCAGTCTATCTTGTCCACGCTGACCAGATTTCTTAAATTAATCTACTCCCATTTGCCAGCATTTGGCTCATATCACTATCAACCCTCCCTATTCATGTACCACCCATTTGTCTTTTAAATGTTGTCATTGTACCAGCCTTCACCACTTCCCTGGCAGCTCATTCCATACAGTCACCACCATCTGCGTAAAAACGTTCCCCTTAGGTTCCTTTTATGTCTTTCCCCTCTCACTTTAAATCTATGCTGTCTACTTTTGGAGTTCCCTAATCTGGCAAAAAGACCTTGGCTATTCATCCCATCCATGCCCCTCATGATTTTATAAACCTCTATAAGGTCATCCCTCAGCCTCCAACATTTCAGGGAAACTAGTCCCAGCCTATTCAGCCTCCCCCTATATCTCAAACCCTCCAATCCTAGCAACATCCTTGTAAATCTTTTCTGAATTCTTTCAAGTTTAACAATACCTTTCCTATAGCGGGGAAACCAGAACTGAACACAGTATTCCAAAAAAGGCCTAACCAATGTCCTGTACAGCCATAACATGACGACTAACTCCTATATTTGATGTATTGATCAATAAAAGCAAGTATACCAAATGTCTTCTTCACTCTCCTGTCTACCTGTTATTCCACCTTCAAAGGACTAATTACCTGCACCCCTAGGTGTCTTTGTTTGGCAACACTGTACAGGATCCTACCATTAAGTGCATAAGTACTGCCCCTGATTTGTCCTACCAAAGTGCAACATCTCACATTTATGTAAATTAAATTCCATCTGCCACTCCTCACCCATCTGATCAAGTTCCCATTGTACTCTGAGATGACCCTCTTCACTGAACACCACACCACCAATTTTGGTGCCATCTTCAAACTTACTAACCATTCCACTTGTAATCACATCCTAATAATTTATATAAATGATGAAAAGCAGTGGACCCAGCACCAATCCCAGACCCAGCACAGGCCTCCAGTCCAAAAAAAACACCCTCAGCCAATTTTTTATTCAAGTGGCTGCCTCTCCCATGTGATCTAATGTTGCTAACCAGTTTACCATGTGGAACCTTGTCAAACACCTTGCTGAATTCCATATAGACAATGTCCACCACTCTGCCATTATCAATCTTCCTTTTCGCTTCTTCAATTAACTCCATTAACTTAGGGAGACACGCTTTCCCATCCACATAGCCATGTCGATTATCCCTAATCAGAGTGGGGGCAGGAAATCCAGTCAGATTCCTTTCCTTTTTCTTCTGCTATTTATCCTGATTTCAGGTAGTATGGTAGACAAAAATTTATCCTGTAATTTTAATTCACAGGCAATAATCTACTGTAATATATTACTTTTCTTCACTTTTTTTATTATAAAGGTTTGGCTACTTTTACAAATTAATACTCCTAGCACAGAGCTTCTTAGAAGAAGATTTACACACCCAATTTCTAATCTGTTATTCCATCAAGAGATAAGGACAATGCAGTGTTTGTGGCTCACTTTGCTCCCAACTACCTTTGTGCCTCCACGCTCCTGGATCATCTGGTAAAGTTAACAGAACAATCAAAATATCAGAAACAAAACTAACTTTTGTTAATAAAAGCCTTTTCTCCACATAGTCCAATGCCAACACTAGGTTTTTGCCTGTGGCATCAATCTGCACTGGCTGATTACTCCATCTTCAGGATTTGAGTGTTCAGTTAAAATGCCTCACTGCTTCCTCTGGTTCTGAAATGGCAGTCTGAATTCAGTTTCCTGTAAATTTTCATCTTTGCCTCTGGTGGTGGGTATACTACAATGCCTGTCTGTATAATTATTTCCAACCAACTCAGTTCTTTGGTGGTCTCAGCATGACAGAAATGTATCACATCTCACTTAATTATCACTGCAAAGAAGAGAATCCCAACCATTTTAAACAGACTGTTTCCACCGCTTTTATTATCATGGTTTTTTTGTTTGTTACACTATTTTCATTGCATGTATTCTTTAAAAAAAATTACAAATCAATAAGTTATGAGACAATTTTATTCCGTTTATAGAATACTATATTAAGTTACCTTTCCATGTAGACATGAATTGCAATATTATTGATATGAGAGTTTTTCTGGTTTAACCAAAAAGCAGAAATTTACCAAAAGAAAGAATTACATTGAGACAGCACTTTTCACAACCACTAAACATTTCAAAGTACCATTCTGCCTGGAAGCACTTTTGAAGTGTAGTCACTGATCTAATGCCGGGAATGTGGCAGCAAGTTCCCACAAACAGCAATGTTATCATGACTAGATAATTTGATTTTGTGATTTGAGAGGTAAATATTGATAAGGATGCTTGAAATAATTTCCCTGTTCTTCTTTGAAATAGTGCCATGGAATTTTATGCATCCACCTGTAAGTGCAGACAGGTCTTTCATTCTCCATTAATACAAAAGACAGCACCTTGGACAGTGCAGAGTTTTCTCAGTTCTGCATTGAAATGTCATCCTTAATGTTTTTCTTAAACTTTCTAGCTCAAAACTATAACAGAGCCATGACAGGAACAGCTAAATAATCATGCTGCCTGTGTCAGGTGCCCTGTCAAAAGAAGAATTTTAAATCTAGTTAATTGTTAAGCAAAATAAATAATTTTACTTATATAAAATAATGTTTTTTTCACTGTTTAATTGAAGGAGACATTCCAATGTTTCTAGCCTGAACATTGAGCATTTTAAAATCTGGTGGGGACCTTTTCAACCCATTTGCTCACCTGAATTAATGTTTCTTACAAATGAACAGTTAACACTCCTACCCAAACCAAGCAGGAGGTGTTTTTAAATTTGTAAACTGAGGTCCAACACTTGTAAGATTATGATTGCAACTCTCAAAGAGAAATGGGAGAAGCATGGCAATCCTACTTTGAGAGATCTAATTGGTGATCCTGATGGAACCTCTTATGCAAAATATATTTTAATTTTAAAAAACAGGAGAAGCTAAGATGTGTTCCTCAGGGCCCCAGCAAAAGCTCCCAGTCTATTTCCAGCCTGTTCTTACCTCACATTCCCCCCATCCTGCACTATCATTGCCTATATACTCTAGACTGTCCCTTGCTGCCATCCCCCAAAACAATCCTAAAGCACTGACCAGATGTGCACAGTCACCAAATGACTTTTGAATTTTATAAAGGATACACGTAGCACGGAAGAAGCCAGACATCTCAACTAGATTGGAGGTTGGATGTCACTCCATCCTCTGCTGATCTTTTCTTATCTAAAGCAATTGTGCTAGCCATCAATATTCGTCTCTATCAAATGCTTGTTCAATTCATGCACTGACTGAGGTTACCATGATAGACTCTCCCTCTCAACCCTTCCCCTCACTCAGGGCATGGCAACCCTCAGGTTAAACCACCACTAGTTATCTATCTTTCTCTAATGAGAGAATTATCCTATGACCTGGTAGGACTAAGTTGACTTTACCTTTTACTTTTACCTATCTAGTTTCCCTTAAGTGTACCAGTACCTTTGGTGCAACCAATCCCCATGGTAGCAAACTCCGCATTCACCAATTTTCAGGTACAAAGGTTTCTTCTGAACTCCTTATGATTTCTTGGTGATGATTTTATGTTGATACTCTTGCCTAGAAGAGGAAAGTTTCGGTATTCTCTCTATCAAAGCTGTACATAATTTAAAGACCTCAATTAGCAATTTTTTTAAAAACAAGAAAACCTATCTCTCAATCCTTTTATGATATGATTACTCAAGCATTGCTGGCATTATCTCTGTTGATATGGAGATGCCGGTGTTGGCATGGGATGTACAAAGTTAAAAATCACACAACACCAGGTTATAGTCCAACAGGTTTATTTGGAAGCACTAGCTTTCGGAGTGCCACTCCTTCATCAGGTAGTTGTGGAGTATAAGATTGTAAGACACAGAATTACAGCCTGACACAGCTGAAATTATATATTGAAAAAGACCTGGATTGTTTAAGTCTCTCAACTTTTAGAATGACAATATTGGTTTCAGTTCTGACATATATAAACCCTAGGACATTTTGTTAAGGTTTTACATTCTCAAGTGAACTTTAATAACTGGTGCCATGTCGGCCCAGATAATGCATTGAAGGTGTGAGGTGCCCTGTGTGAGGTATCTGTGCCTCAATGTTCAGATTGATTCTGTTTCTAAAAAAGAGATTTGCAGAATCTTACATGGATTCATGCAGTTTTTGAGCAAAGTAAAATGTAATTCTGCAGGTACAAATTCATATTCTTGGACCTTATTCATTCACCCACTATAGATCTCCTATCAAAGGCCTCTGAAAATCCAAATAAATGACATGTTCTGCATTACTATAGGAAGGATTTCATGGAACTTTTAAGGGTTAAGAAAATGTTTACAAGGATGTTTCCAGGGTTGGAGGGTTTGAGCTATAGGGAGAGGCTGAATAGGCTGAGGCTATTTTCCCTGAAGAGTCAGATGCTTAGAGATTCTAAAGATTCTAGAGATTCTAAAATCATGAAAGGCATGGATAGGGTAAATAGACAAGGTCTTCTCAACAGGGTAGAGATGTCCAAAACTTGAGGGCACAGGTTGAAGGTGAGAGGGGAAAGATTTGAAAGGGTTCTAAGGGCCAACTTTATCATGCAGACGTGGTGAGTGTATGGAATGAGCTGCCAGGGAAAGTGGTGGAGGCCTGAGTACAATTGCAACATTTAAAAGGCATCTGGATGGGTACATGAATAGAAAGGGTTTACAGGGATATCGGCGAAGTACTGGCAAATGGGACGAAATTAATTTCGGATATCTGGTCGGCATGGACGAGTTGGACCAAAAGATTAATGATGTATAACCCAAGTCCACTTTTTCTGCTACATCCTCCTAAATTTCAAGAGGGTTAGTCAAACAATATTATCTTTTTTGAAATTTGTGTTTCTATTCATTATTTCATATTTATACATGTTCCTCTATTCTGCCTTTATTAGGATTTTCATTATTTCCCTATATTAAGCTGATTCGTCTATAATTTACTGAACATGTGTTGTCTCACTTCTAACATGCAGACTTATATTAATTGTCTACCCACCAATCCTCTGCCATGATACTCTGTTCTGACAAATTATTAAATATGAACTTAACCTCTATTTCTGTTATCTCTTTCCTGGCTTCTTTTAAATGTGTAGATGTCATCTATCCTGGCCAGGAGTCTTATCCTTTTTGAGTTTGTTTAGTTTGTTCAATAAATCTCCTTTATTTATTTTAAATAAACTTATCCTTTCAATAAACTTCTCAGCCCCCCTTCCCCCTCCAAGGTCCCGATGAAGGGTCTTTCCCAAAACGTTGATTCTGTTGCTGTTCTGACGCTGCTTGATCTGCTGTGCTTTTTCCAGCTCCACATTTTCTTGACTCTGACTTACCAGCATTTGCAGTCCTCACTATCTCCAATAAGCTTCTCATTCAATGTCATGTCATCACTGATGAATACCAAAATAAAATAATCAGTTGATGTCCCAGATCCTTCAGGTCCAGATTGTTGGGGTCCATGATACAAAATGCACACTGGGATCGCACAGGTATCCTGTCACAATGACCACAATGTATGGGAATTGCCCTGGGAAGTTTGAACTTCTGATGGGCAATTTCCTTCCTCATGGGGACCTTTCACAATTGGTCTTCAGCTCCAAGTTGGAATTGGAGACTTTAGATAATTTGGCAGTGCTTGCCTGAATAGTTATTCAGGAAATGTTGGACAGATTAGGACAGAATAAGGATTTATATAACTCTCAAAACTGACAACCCAGTCACTCACAATGAGCCAACCAATGCCCCACATGACACCCAACTGCTTCCCCACACCCCCAACCTGAATAACCCTACTCCCTACCAAACTGCATTTTTTTTGTTTACCAACATAAACTTTAAAATCTCACATCACAATGGGTAGACTAGACATAGTTTCTATTTATGTGAAGATATGCTATAGAATTACTGAACAGACTTTTTTAAACTTGTTACAGAGAGCCCAGCTAAACAGCAAACATATGGCAAATTTCAGAGAAGTGTAAAAGTAAAAGGGTAGTAATTGTCGGGAATTTCCATGCCCCCAACATTAATTGGGGTAGTCATTGTGTGAAAGGTTTGGAGGGAGCAACATTCTTGAAATGTATCCACAATAGTTTTTTTAAGCCAGTGCATCAAAAGCCATAAAAGATAGGGACTTGTACTTAATTTTAGGTAACAAAGCTAAACAAGTGGTTGATGTATCAATGGGGGAGCATTTTGCAGACAACGATAAGCTTGAAATCAAAGTTCTCAACTGAAGGAAGGGTGATTTTAATAAGATCAGATATGATTTGGCCAGAGTGGACTGCGAGCAGATACTTTTGGGTAAATCTGCCTCAGAACAGTGGGATGCATTCAAGAAGAAAATGAGAGGACAGGGCCATCATCTTTTAATAAAGAAAATGGGTGGAACCATCAAATCCTGTGAATCCTGGTTATTAAAAGATACACAGCATTGACTTAAGAGATGAAGGGAAGCTACTGGCCAATCTCTGGGGCTCAAAGCAGCAGGAATCCTACAGGAGTATAAAACATGCAAGAGGGAACTTAAAAATGAGATTAGTAGAGATAAAAGGGGATATGAAAGGATGCTGGCAGGTAAAATAAAGGAAATCCAATGTTGTTTTGCAGACACATTAAAGATAAAAAGATATTGTGAGAAAGAGTCGGGCCCATTAAGGACCACAGTGGTAACTTGTGCACAGAACTAGAGGATGTAGGTAGGGTTTGAAATGAATACTTTGGCTCAAAGCTCACTGGTGAGAGGAATTATATAGATATAGAAATCAGGGAGAAGGGATTTGATACAGTTTTTAAAAACAACACACAGAGAGAGGAGGTTCTGAGTAGTCTGCTGGCTTAACAGTAGAAGTACCTCCAGGACTGGATGAAATGCATTCCAGGTTGTTCAGTGAGGCAAAGGAGGAAATAACAGGGCCACTTGCAAAAATGTTCAATTCCTCTCTGGCCATAGGAGAGGTGCTGCAGGACTGCAGGATAGCCAATGTGATAGCATTACTAATGAAGGGAGCAAGGAATAAACCAGAAAACTACAGGCTAGTCAGTGTAACCTTCGTGTTAAGGGAAGTATTGGAAGCAATTCTGAGGAACAGAATTAATCTGCATTAATCAAGAACAGTCAGCATGGTCTTGTTAAAAGTCATGTCTGGCCAACTTGATTGAACTTATTGAAGCAGTTGCCAGATGTGTAGATGAGGGTAAGGCTCTTATCTAGTCTACTTGAACTTTAGCAGACTTTGGATAAGGTCCTGCATGGAAAACTAATAGCAAAGGTAAGATACCATGGGATCCATGGAAATTTGGCAAATTGGATTCACAATTAGCTGATTGGCAGGAAGCAGAGGATGATGTTGTCAGGTATTTTTCCAAGTGGAAGTCTGTGTCCAGTCCACCCGGAGGAGTTTTGGAGCCCTTGCTGTTTTGTGGTTTATACAACTGATTTCATCTTGAATGTAGGAATGTTGATCAGTAACTTTGCAGATAATACAAAAATTGGTGGGGCGGTAAATAGTAAGTAGGATAGCCTTGGACTGCAAGAGGATATGGTCAGGCTAATCGGTGGCAAATGGAACTCAATCTGGATAAATGTGAGGTGGTATACTTAGGCAGGACAATCAGGCAAGGGAATACATGATAAATGGTAGAACACTGGGAAGCATTAAGAATCAGTGAGATCTTGGTGTGCATGTACAACTGTCCCTTAAGCTATCAGGACAGGTGGATAAAGTGGTTAAGAGGTCTTTAGTTGAGGCATAGAATTTAAGAGCAGGAAGGTTACATTAGAATTATGTAAATCATTGGTTAGGCTGCAAGTATTGTGTACAGTTCTGGAATCCGCATTATAGGAGGGATGCGAGAGCACTGGAGAGGATGCAGAGGAGATTTACCTGATGTTGCCTGGGCTGTAAAATTTCCATTACGAAGAGAGATTGAACAGACTGCAGTTGTTTTCCTTAGAGCAGAGGAGATTGAGAGAGGACAAGATTGAGATGTATAAAATTATGAGGGGGCATAGATAGAGTAGGCAGAAGAAACTTTTCCCTGTGATGGAGGGATCAGTGACCAGGGCATAGATTTATGGGAGAGAGCAGAAGATTTCGAGGAGATGTGAGGAAAGGTTTTTTTCACCCAGATGCTGTTGGGAATCTGGATTTCACTACCTGTAAGGATGGTAGAGCAGAAACTTTCATAACATTTAAGAAATATTTGGATGTACATTTGTGCTGACAAGGTAGAAAGTCTATGAGCCAAGAGCTGGAAAATGGGACCAGAATAGTCACAGGAAGGTGATGGTCTATTGGTATTATCAGCTCCTGGGTTCAAATCCTGCCATGGCAGATGGTGGAATTTGAATTCATAATATCTGGAATTATGCGTCTAATAGTAAACTGGAATTATTGTCAATTTTCAGGAAAACCCCATCTGATTCACTAATGTCCTTTAGGTTAAGAAACTGCTGTCCTTACTTGTGACCCCAGACCCACTGCAATGTGATTGACACTGTGTGATAAATGCGGCTTGACCAGTGACATCCACATCCAGTAAATAAAATAAAAGTAGGTGATTGTTTTCGACTAGCAAGTTTGTGATGAGCTGAACAGCCCTTTTACTGTGCTGTAAATCTCAGTGACTCAATGAACTTCCTCACATTATATGCTGCAAACTAGCCTGTGAAATAACCATGCATTGCATTGCTCTAAAGCCTCGTTACTTACTCATTAGCGTGCTTTTTCATAACCATGACCTCCTGATACCCCTCAATCACCTGACAGTTAATCAACCTCCCAACTATCTTCCAGGACCTGACCTTGCCATCCCCATGACCAAACCCACCTATCCTACTTTCAACCATATAACCACCCCGTTGAATTGACCTGATCACCTGTTCTGATTGAACATGTCTCCCCTGCCCCCAAACAGAACTGACTATCATCAGCTAACTACCCCGCCCCATCTGAGTTGACTAGTCCCTCACCTAGCTACCCTTCCAACCCGACAGTACTATCCCATGATCAGACCTGACCATCATCCTAATCTAACACGACTAGTCCTAGCTTGATTACTACTCCTGTCTTGAACCACTTACCCACTCAACCAACTGTCACCTCATGCACCTACCAGCTCACCAACCCTAACCACTTAAGTCACTTATCCTGTCACCTACCTAAGTACCCATTCACTGACATTCATAAGCACTCACAATTGAATTTATAAACTTATTTTATAGCAGCTAGTGTCATTAAAAGGAGCAAGTCCAATCCTCCCCCTCAATGCTACAGTGAATATGGCACTTCACATTTCTGAAAAAGTCAGGTTTAGAAGGCCCAGTAAGAGATGCTGAGCATTGTCAAAGTGTGCAGAAATTCAAACCGAGTGGCAATCTGATGATGATTGCTATTCCGTAGAAGATTTGGGCCAATATTTCTTCTATCATTCATTTGCTATGGTGTTATTTTCTTATCTAAGATTTAACAATCCTATTTCTACCACAATCTTTCTCTTCCTAATTGAGTTTTTTTTTTACTTCTTTCTTTATCTGTAATATTCTAACCATCTCACTAGGCACCAAACTGCAGTGACATGCCTATCTGTCACAGGCACTCAGATTAATCATATTTTGTAGGATGCCATGCTGTACCTCTAACATGGCGCCCATTAGATGACTAACGTAAAACTCCATATACGATTGAACAGTTTATTTTTCTTTGTTTGTTTTGTAAGAGTAGTAGGCCTGTTAGTAATCTGAATGCTAAACCCTGAGACCTCATTTTAGATACCTACTGTTGTCAAAGGAATTCTATTTGAATAGGTCCTTATTTTGTAAACACGAGTAGGTCAGTTAACCCTGAAACCTGTTGCTGCTGTTCACTGATAGCATGGCCGACCTGCAACCTGACCTATCGTTGTCCCATATTTCTTAATACATTGGATTAACAAAAATCTATAAATCTCAGATTTAAAATTACAAACTGACCTGGCATCAATTGTCATTTGTGGAACAATGTTTCGAGGACTGACTCTTCATTTTTGGTGTATGCTGTATAGTCCTAGGCTTACCAAGTCGTGGAACTAGTTTCGATCTACCCCATCTATCTCTACTGTCAAGTATATATTTAACATCCCACTAGACTTCTTCTGATATGTTACACCAGCGTAACTCATATAGTGCCTTTAACAAAGCTTCTGTAAGCACTTCACAGGAGTATTATAAATCAAATTATGACATCAGCAACATAAGGAGATAGTAGGTCAGATGTGCAAAACCTTGGTAAAAAGTAGTTTTAAGGACTGCCTGAAAGAAAGAGAGCAAGGCACAGGTAGAGATGTAAAGAGAGAATTCTCAAGCTTAAAACCAAGGCCACTGAAGGCAAAACTACCAATGTTGGAGTGATTAAAATCTCAGAGAGTTGTAGGACTGGAGGTGATCACAGAAATAAAAAAGGAGTGGGGCAATGGAGAGACTTGAAAACAAGAATGAGAACCTTAAAATCAAAGTAATATTTTACTGAGAATCAATGTAGGTTAGTGAACCCAGGAATGACAGCAGAATGAGACTTAAGTCACAGGTTGTAGAATTTAGATAATGTCAAGTTTAGAGAGGGCAGAATGTGGGAGACCAGATAGACATGCTTCAGAATAACCAAGAATGAACGTGTGATTAAAAATTTCAGCTGCTGATAAACTGAGATGGGGTGAGGTTGTGTGATACTACATAGAAATAGGCAGTTTTTGTGATGGTGCAAATGTACATGAACTCCCTGTGTCTTTGGACCTCGACCATTTCTTACTTTTCACCATTTAGAAAGTACTCTATTGTATCGTTTTTGAGTCCAAGATAAACCTCACGTTTGTTTATATGACATGTTTTTGCT
This sequence comes from Chiloscyllium punctatum, assembly GCF_047496795.1. NCBI lineage: Eukaryota > Metazoa > Chordata > Chondrichthyes > Orectolobiformes > Hemiscylliidae > Chiloscyllium > Chiloscyllium punctatum. The sequence goes on from NC_092739.1 coordinate 10,692,935, forward strand.
ATAGTTTTTACAGTTTTATTTTATTATTGGCTTAATAATTAATTTGATAAACAGTGACAAACTTTGTTAACATTAATTTTATGTTTCCATCTGCACTGCTCACAATCCTACCTATCCTTGTACTAGTGACAAACTTAGATATGTAACATTTAGTTCCTTCATCAAAATCACTAATAAATAATGAATAATTGAGGCCCAAAAACAGATCTTTGTGGGACCCCAATAGTTACATCCTGACAGAGTACCAGCCCATTATTCTCAATCTCTAATTGAAAATTTCCTAACCAAATCAATAATTTGTGTTTTCTACCATTAGTTTCAACTTGAGTGAATTGACTGTTAAATGAAACCCTGGCAAATATTTTCTGCAAGACTATATAAATAACTTCTATAGAGATTCACTTGGTTGTTTTTCAACAACTCAGCTAAATTCATCAGGCTTGACTTATGCTTACAAATCCACGCTGGGTTTCTGTAATAAGCTGAAAAATTTCAAGGCGTTGAGTTTGTTTTTAATTGTTTTCTCATTATAGACTTATTAAAGAATTGTAGACTCCTTACTAATTTCCAGGCATGATTTCCATCCTCTCACTTTTCTTAAGTAGCAGAGTAATATGCAAAACTTTCCAAACCAAAGAAACAGTTTCCAGGTCAAAAGCGTTGAGGAAAATTATAGTTGGGCTATCACCAATTTCTTAACTTTAAAATTCTTGAATAGAAATTCAAATCATCCTGGAAACTTGTCACTGTTTAATGCATTTATTTTCTTCATTACTGTTACTTTCTTTACATTAATTTTGGTGAGTCTCTATCTCTGATTCAAAACAAATTTCCTTAGAAAGTCAGGCATGCTGTTCTTCTCTTGCAAAGTAACTATTAGATATATCTGCCATTTCTTATTTTAATGTCAGTATCACCATTATTTGTTTTCATGGGACTCATATTATTCCTGGCCAATGTCTTTCTCCCAATAATTGTAAAATATTTGATTTCCTTGAAAGTCTGTTTTCATATTGCTTCTCTATAATATTTAACACTGTTTGTCACCCTTTGATATTTCTTTTATTTTTCCTTGTCGCAGGATTTGTGATCATTTTGGCATTTTTATATGCTTTCCCTTTTAATTTCATGTTGTTTATTAACTGTTCATTCCTCATTGGTTGTTTTATCTTGGCAGGTAAAGTAGTTGTCTCTGAAGAGTATTAACTGATTCTGTTCCAGAATAACATGTTAAACACCTTTAACAATGTTCTGTTGCTTCACCCATTAAACATTCATTCAATTTACTGTAGGCAGTCTTTGACTCTTGAAGTCAACCTTATCTAATCTAGAACTTTATTAGCTGTTTTGCATTTCTTAATTTTAAACACTTATGGGTAGTATGTAATGTCTGTGATGCAGTGGGTTTAGAGTTGCAGTTGAGGAGTCCAAACGTGTGGCACTAGCAAAGCACCGCAGGTCAGGCAGCATCCAAGGAGCAGGAGAGTCAATGTTTCGGGCATGAACCATCACATTCTTGATGAAGGACTTGTGCCTGAAACATTGACTCTCCCTCTCCTCGGATGCTGCCTGACCTGCTGTATTTTTCCAGCACCACACTCTCGACTCTGATCTCTAGCATCTGCCGTCCTCACTTTCTCCTAATTGCAATTGAGGAAGACACCAACAGCCAAATGGGATCATTAGTAACCAGCCAGTTAATGAAGTAGATGCGCAACTGGAAGGGACATAGATAGGGCAGAAAGCCTGCTGTCAGCAACAGTTATGGAATTTTTAAATCTACCTGCTACAGTTCCAAGGTATGTGATTGTTTTCCTGACTGCAACTGAGAAGACCAATATGTCACTCAGAACACCAGCCTTCAGCTCTACAACAACAAGGGTTGAGAAGAAAGATCTGCATCCAACAGTGGCCTCGAAAGAACTGTGTCTGCAATATTCAGTGAATGAAGCAAAAAAGAAATGATAACAGGGAAACAATGAAGGTCAAACAAAGAATGACCACATGCTTTCATAGTGATTATAAGAAAAAATCATCCTTTTGTGACAAAAGAATCCTGGTAGGAGGTAGCAGACTTTAATAATCTTTGGGTCTGATGCCAGAAGAAGGTCAATGCCTTTCTCCTCCAGGGTATAGCATTATATATCACACCAGAATGAATGATCCTTCAATGTGGTTTCTAGCCAAGAGAGTCCGCAAAACCACAGAAAAAGCAAAGACATGTGAAAGTGTGTGAGATCTGAGAACTCTTGCAGCCACTGAAATCGAGGCTTTTGATATAGCTGGAGAGAAGGAAGGTTAGAGTATCACTGATTGAGAGATCAGAATGAGGAGGCCAAGAAGTAGATGTTTCTGGACAGAGAACAAGTGTGCAACAGGGTTGGGCAGAAAAGTGAATATAATATTGTGTTCTTCCATCTGTGTTTCCAATCTCCGAAGGGATTAATCACTGCTTTGAGACAGGCTGTGCAATCCACCTCTGAGAAGGAAGGTATCAAGCCTCAGAGAATGCATTGACACGTCTTTTCTCCACGTCCACCGGAACAGATGCTTTCACCTCAATGGATTTGCAGTTGCAGGTCAGATCAAAGCCACAAGCTAATGAGCAAAGGTAGATAGGTGCTCCTCAGGCTCTCTGCTAGCAACTTCACCACCTCACATGAACGAGGGCACGAGGACTATTCTGCATTGGTACAAGTGCACCTCACTACAACACTGCCTTCAGGCATCCAGAGGACAGCCACCAAGGTCATCTCAGGACTAGCATAATATCCAGCATTCTGTGCTGCCTCCACATTAGCTGTTTATACAGGGCCCACGGCTCAGAAAAAAATCAGCAAACATACTTAGATGCACCAGCCATGGGTGTTTATGCCTTTGATGTTAATAAATTATTGCTGCGGGTTATTAAATTGTATTCATGCATTTATTTCTGCATCTTTTATTGTGTGCTTTACAAGTACAGAATGACAGACAACTTATGTGTTTGTAGAGGTGAAGTTGAAGTGTCTCTATCTTGGTGTATAGGCCACTGGAATTAAGAAGCTAGTCAATGGTCAATGCTTGATAAGATGTGGAGAGATGTGGCCTGATGGCGGTGTAGAATCACAAGCAACCAAGAAATAGATTGTTACAATACTCCTGAGTGGAAATATCCAAGGCTCTGGCTTCCAGAACAGGTAACTGTTGTGGCTGTTCTGCTGCCTCCACTTCCTCCTCTTCCATATCCTCCTCATCAGAAGAGGGGTAATTTGTTTTTTATATCCTCTGGATGAAAGCTTATACACCTCCCTGTCTCGCTGTACTGAATTGCGAAGAGTGTAGCAGTGACATGATACTGCAAATTTGCTGTATCATTTTGCACAGTTTCATTGGTATGATCCAGGAAATAGAATCTTGCCTTGAACAGACCTATTGCTTGCTTGATTGTGTCCAGCTCAACCCATGGCAGACATTATATGACACTGTGAGGGTTTCTTACCAGCATCGGTAGCTTTGTCTTGACAGGGATCCCCTGTCACCGAGGATCCATCTACCTAAGAGTACAAGGGACTCAAGCAACAATGGCAGCTAAGAGTTCTGGAGCACGTGTGCATCATGACTGGTCATGTTCCTTCTTGGCTACATTTTAGCTGAACTTATATACAATGCAAGGCCTCTCTGTTGGCAGGCTATAACAATCTGCATGCACTGTATATCGGAAGTTTGCAATGCCCTGAAGTCAACAGACCTCTCTGCCTAGTTATCAAGATCAGTTTGGAATCACACAATCTCTCCAGCCCTCTTAAGCAGTGTGTTGATCACTTCTCAGTAATGTGTAATGTTTGGAATGTCCCACACAAGTACCCCTGTTTATTTTGAAAAAAGAGATAGTAGCATCTGAATTCAGGTGATTTCTTGTGCTGCTGGCATCAGGTGCCCCCACCTAGTCCCTTTTGTTTAAGACTGACCTGCAGTATCGCACAGAGATTGGTGATGGACTCTCTCTTGTTCTGACAATTACAGACAGTAGCCACCTTTGACCTCACTCTTGCTTCCATTCTTCATGACATCCTTGTAAGCGTTCAGCTTTGGCCTGATCCTCTTGCTGCCCCTGTAACCAAGGTAATGATGGCTGTGGGGCACTTCTCCACTACTCAGGGGATCAAGAACATTAGGTGAACGAGTCCTATCTTTAAATGATGCACCACTTCAATGGCTGCTACTCTTGGTGTAATGTCCAGCAATTGCTTTGCAGTTTATCAAAGCTGCTTGTTAAATTCTCAGAAGTGCCTCTCTCATTGTTTGTTCTGACATTCCTTTCACAAGTCTGGCTGACACCACTAAAAACAATATGTATCCTTTAAGTATTCTTTGGCCTCCTCTTTCTTCTAGCTAAAATTTGCATTCCTATGGAAAGCAATTACAGAGTGTAAAGTCTCACCTAGAAGCCGTCACCTTTGAATGGTCAGGAATTTGACTGCCCATGATCCCCGTTTAGCACATGGTAGTACTGTGAATTTCATCAGACAATTAACTACCTTTTTAAAAATTCAGTTGCTCAATTCTTGTATGCAGCAATGTCACTTCCCTGCTTCCCCTCTACCAATGTGATTCAGCCCAATGATCCTGATGCTGAACCTTCAATACATTGTCTTCTCACCCATTCTATAGCCCCATGTTGCCCCCGCCCCTCCCAGCTATGGTTCCTATTCAAGATGGTAACTTTAACTTCTGCCCTCTAATGAACCTGATCATGTTATGCTATTGCATAAGTACTCATGCACCCTTAGATTGGTAACAAAATCTGGTTCTATCACAAAATTAAATGCTCCTATTTTTGTTCTAAGACATGATAGAAAACATTCAATTACAGTTTAGTGCAAATGGATTTCAATTCAGGTCAGGAAAAATTACAAAGTACCCAAAAACAGGTTGTCTCATAGTTGCATGGCTTGCCTGGTAGGGAGAGTCCCTGGGGTGCCTACTGATGAAAATCTGACAAAGAGTGTGGACATGCTTTCAAGCTAGCCAATAGCGACCTGGGGATGAGTATGTCACCTTTGAAAATACCTTCGAGAATGTACTGGTTACCTGCAAAGCTTGAGAGGATCACATCAACTCATGTCAAGGAAGCCTAGAGCTGAGACCCCCCAGGATTGTGCAGCACCCAGATAAACAATAATTGAAGGATATTTTGAAGATTGGACAGAAAACAACAAAAGAAATTCTAATTAGTGGATAAAATTGAGATGTGGACTGAGGGAGGCTTGAACAAAGCCAGAAAAGAAATGAAATAATGTGTACCATCACAGTATCATCAGATGAACAAATAATTGAGTAGGTTAGTACATTTTTTCCTACGGCAGCGAGAGACCATTCAGCCCATTGAGTTTCAACTGACCCTCTGGAGAGTATCCTGCACAGGCCTACCTCAACCCATCCCCATAATGCTGCATTTATCATGACTAATCCACCTAGCCTGGTTATCGCTTGACACTACAGGACAATCGACCTAATCTGTACATTTTTGGACTGTGGAAGGAAGCCAGAGCACTCAGTGGATAACCCATGCAGACACAAGGAGAACATCTACGCTCCACACAGTTAGTCACACAAGGCTGGAATTGAACCTGTGCCCCTGGCACTATGAGGCAGCAATGCTAACCACTGTGCCACCATGCCATATCAAAGGAAGATGACTGCAAGGTGGTGCAGGCTAGGAATTAGATATATCACATTCTGTATGAAGTCTACAGAAAAGATAGCGAAGATTGTAGTGATAAAGGAGTAGTTTTATTTAAGAGAGGCTATAATGAGAGATAAATGAACAGAAGAGAATTTTCGTGCAGCAGTCAGGTTTGGTAAAGGATTTAAGAAAAAAGAACAAAAAAAATTACAGCACAGGAACAAGCCCTTCGGACCTCCAAGCCTGCCCCAATCCAGAACCTCTTTCTAAACCTTTCGCCTATTTTCTAAGGATCTGTATCCCTCTGCTCCCTGCCAATTCATGTATCTGTCAAGATGTATCTTAAATAACGCTATCATGCCACTTCTACTACCTCCACTGGCAATGTGTCCCAGGTACCCACTACCCTCTGCGTAAAGAATCCTCCACACATATCTCCCTTAAACTTTTCCTGTCTCACCTTGAACTTGTGACCCCTAATCACTGATAAGCCCATTTTCTTCCAAATATAAGACTGGAGACACAAGTTTTCTAGAAATTAGCAACTTGTCTGGAATGTGTCTGTTCATCCCAATCAATTAAAAGTTAAAATTTCCACTTAAACCCACTCTCCTTTTGATAGATGCTTTTCTCATCTCTGCATTTATAATCTTGTAACCTTTCACAGATATGACCAGGGAACCAATAGAGAATTCCCACTACAGTGATCAATTGATTTCTATTTCTTCATTCGACTCATAAGGTCTCTATCATGATGACCCCTTGTAATCTAAAACCTTATCACGGGTAATTATATCCTTAATCACTAATGCTACTTGCCCCCACTCCCATTTTCATTATCCTTTTCTGCATTCCTTATGACCTAGAATATTTATAGTTCCCAATCCTGACCATCTTGCAGCCATTCTCAGTAATGTTTACCATTTTATGTCCTTCCGGATAAACTTGTATCTAAACATCATTCAATTTGTTCCTTATGCTCCCTGGGGTGAATTACGTGGGGCCTGCCTGAGCAAGAAACATGATAGGTGTGTGACTTAATTAAGAAGGAATTGAAATTTTGTTTTCCCATTATGGCATTCAGATTTAGAGATTAAATCAGCAGCTACTTATGGCAGGTTGAGTTTCATGTCATCCAGTGGGAGGTTTGAGGTGGAAGATATTTGCATCCCATGGATACTTATTATATTGAAACCTTTTGTAATTACATCCTACCATCAAGATTACGACAAAGGTACATATAAGAATCTCATGACACTGAGTTCATGTTCATTTAAAGGTGGCACGCAATAGTAGACTTTGTACAGTTGTGCCTGAGGTCCAGTAGTTTCCCCTATTGAAATCTGTGCCAAAAGGAAGGGAAGTAGGAGAATTGCAATGTGTATGGAGACTTTAAACCAGCAAGGGTTGGTTATGGGTGAGTTGAGAAGTGGGATTAAGGCATTGAGAAGTGAAAGGTTGTGAAGACAGCAGATGGGATCAGCGACATTGAGAAATAGAAGAAGGATCCAATGGAGGGCAGGGGGTGGGCTGAGGGAGCAGAACGGGGTAGGGGGAGTTAGGGTAATCAGTTAAGGTAAGAAAATGAGGGACCTAAAGAGTAGTCTAAGTACTTGGAGCTATCTCAGAGTGTTGGGTGGCAGAGTCTTTGCAAGGCTTTGAATTCACCTATAATATTTAAGTAATCTACTTGAGAGTCTTTTTGGACAATCTCCTTTTCAAGTGTAGAAGAGAGAACATGCAAAACTGCAAGCTTAGCCTTGTCCCATGGCGTAGACATAAACGTTCATTAAATAGTTAATACAACACTCTTTCTTCTACAAGAAAGGCACGCCTCTAACTTCCATGTAGTTAATGGTAATGTTTTATTCTAGCACATTCAGCTCTGACTAAACTTGTCTCAGCACATAAAAACAATAAAGGCATGAGTTTAAATTGTTGTAATGTGAGATACTGGGGAGGCAATAGCCTAACACTCTTATCATTAGACTATTAATCCAGAAACTGACATGGGGTTGGGTTCGAATCATGTGGTGAAATTTGAAATCAACAAAAATATCTAGAATTAAGAATCTACTGATGATCACGATTCCATTGTCAATTGTCAGAAAAAGCCATTCAATTCACCAATGGCCTTCAGGGAAGGAAACCTGACATCCTCACCTAATCTGACCTACATGTTCTCCAGAGCCAAAGCAATGTGGTTGACTCTAACTGCCCTCTGAAATGGCCTATCAAACCATTCAATTGTATCAATTGCTGCAAAATCTCAGCAAACAAATGAAACCAACAAACCACCTGGCATCAATTGGTCATCAAAAACAACAATAACAAAAACAGTCCTGACAACCCTGCAAAGTATCTCTTACTACTATTTGGGGGCTAATGCCACAATTGGGAGAGCTGTCACACAGACTGGTCAAACAATAGCCTGACATAGTCACACTCTCGGAATCATACCTTACAGACTTTGTCTCAAACACCACCATCACCATCCCTGGATAAGACAATGACAGCGCTTGACATGAAATATGCATTCAACCAAGTGTGGCATCAAGGCACCTTAGCAAAACTGGAATCAGGGGCAAACTCTCTACTGGTTGGAAGATGGTTGTGGTTGATGGAGGTCAATCATCTCAGCTCCAGGATATCTCTGCAGAAATTCCTCAGATTGGTATTCTAGACCAATGATCTTCAGCTCTTTATTCAGTTGCTCCTTCCCTCCGGAAGTGGGAATGTTCACTGATAATTGCACAATATTCAACACCATTCGTGACTCCTCAGATACTGAAGCAATCTATGTACACAATGGAAGAAGACCTGAACAATATCCAGTGGCAAGTAAAATTCACACAAATGCCAGGCAAAACCCATCTCCAATAAGAGTCAATCTAACCACAATCCCTTGACATTCAATGGTGTTAGAGTCACTGAATCACCCATTATCAACATCCTTGGAGTTACCATTGTTATGGACCATGCCAGATCCCCTCAAAACATTTCAAGAAAGTAGCCTGGATCCTAACTTTGCTAGTTGTTTTAAGCAGGTGTACAGTGGATATTCCAGGAGTAATGCAGCTGGCCCAACCACTTAGTTTTAAACAAAACAGAATGTGTTTGCAAGATTACTGAATGAAACACAAACAAAAGGGAACAGAATATAACTTACCCTATCTGAAACCCAACAGATTACCCCAACTAAATGATGATGTTCCAAATACTTGCAACAATCCCCATAAACACCCGTTGGCACAAAAGGTAAAATCAATCACAGGATCTTACAGGAGAGATGTCAGAGAGAGAGGTGGCAGAGAGATTCAGTGATGCAAATACCTCACCAGCTCTACCTACAAGTTTTGTTTGGATCAACCAAACTTACATGGTCACTGGCCACTGCATTTGTTTAGCCACTATTTCAAATGAGATGAAAAAGACTTCCATATCCTTCTCATTAAATTTAGGCAATGCGTGAATATATTTAAACAGATCCTCACCAGGACTTCGGCTACCATGAGTTTGCACATCCTCACTTTCTTCCTTACCTTCAGCCTTTGTCTCCATCCTTTTCAGATGGCGTTCCTGTCTAAGTGCCAATAGGACTTGGGGGGCCGAAGGGCCTGTTTCCACACTGTAAGCAATCTAATCTGATCTAAATCTAATCTGAAGTTCAAACTTCCTTTCCCATTTGTCCTTTTCTCTCTTTCTATCTTTCCCTTTGTTCTGCTAAAGTGATTTGTTCCTTTTCTCTTTCCTCTGCTTTTAATATAGTTCAAACTGTTGCATTTCTGCTGCCCTTTCCTTATCTTTTGCCTCTAACTCAAGCTGTTTCATCTTCAATTGAATTTTAGCCATCTCCAAATATTCTGACGGTGTTTCCAGCGAATTTAAATGCTGAGCTATTGCTGTAATTATCTCTGCTTTTCTTATGGAAGGAGGCAGTTCCAACTCCAGATTACCTACTAATTCCAGCAGTTTGGCCTTATTCACCTTTTCCAAGGCTCCCAAAGTCAATTCTTCCACCCCCAGAAAATTCTTGATGACTGAAAGACCCATTACTACACCAAACATGGTTTAAACCAACTGAATTTAACACCTGAAACAAAAGACACTAACACCTACCACTTGTTGCTTTCGAGTCCAATAACCCTAATCCCAGTTTAGAACTATAGAACATTTATGCAAAGAGCCCCCAATCTGTTATGGACCAGGCCAGACCCCCCCAAAACATTTCAAGAAAGTGGCACGGATCCTAACTTTGCTAATTGTTTTAGGCAGGTGTCAGGTAGATATTCCAGGAGTGATGCAGCTGGCCTAATCACCTAGTTTTAAACAAAACAAAATTTATTTGCAAGATTACCAAATGAAACAGAAACAACAGAGAACAGAATATAAAATAATGTAACCTATCCAAAAACCCAACTTAATGATGCTGTTCCCAAAACTCTCAACAATCCCCATAAATACCCCTTGGCAAAAAAGGTAAATTCAAATATAGGGTCTTACTGGAGATGTGTCAGAGAGATTCAGCAGGAAACACCTTTTTCCATAAAGCTGTTTTGAGCAGCAGCCTCAACCAAACCTGACTGCTTGCTCTGAATGAGGAGAAACTGAGGATTGCAGATGCTGGAGATCAGAGTCAAAAGGTATGGTGCTGGAAAAGCACAGCCGGTCAGGCAGCATCCGTAAAGCAGGAGAATCAATGGTTCAAGCATAAGGTCTTCAGGAATGTGGCGGCGGGGGGGGTGCAAAGGGGGCTGAGTGATAATTGGAGGGGGTGGAGCTGGGGGGAATATAGCTAGGAATGTGGTAGGTGGATGAAGGTGGGGGGTGATGGTGATAGGTCGGAGTGGGGGGTGCTGTGGATAGGTGGGATGGAAGATGGACAGGTAGGACAGTTCAAGAAGGCGGTGCCAACGTGGAGGGTTAGATCTGAGATAAGGTGGGGGACAGGGGAGATGAGGAAACTGGTAAAATTGACATTGATTTCACTTGCTCTGAATGGCCAGACTGCTAAAACCAAACCAAACCAGAGAAAAGCTGAAACCAAAAAAGAAAATGCTGGAAAATCTCAGCAATATCTGTAAGGAGAGAAAAGAGCTGACGTTTCAAGTCTAACTGACCCTTTGTCAAAGCTAACCTAGGAGAACTGGCCACTTTCCTTTCATTGTGGAAGTGTTTTTTCAAATGTGTAAGTTCTTTTGCCTGAGGCAGTATCTGTTAGCTGTAATCAAATTGGCCCTAAAACCCAACTAAATTAGACCTCCCGGAGTCTCTGCATTTATGACTCATCTTAAAAAAAAATCACGGACAACATAACCTTGGTAAAACAGCAGCATTGTCACACCATGACCAGAAACTCCACTGGACTCACCATATAAATACAGTGGCTGCAAGAGCAGGTCACAAGCTAGGAATTCTGCAGCAAGTAACTCACCTCCTGACTCTCCAAACCATTTCCACCATCCACGAGGCTCAAGTCAGGAGTGTGATGGGACACTCACAACTTGGCTGGATGAATGCAGCTCCAACAACATTGAAAAAGCTTGTCACCATCCAGGACAAAGTAGCCACTTGACTTGCACCACGTCCACAAACATCCACTCTCTCCACCACTGACAGTCAGTTGCAACAGTGTGTACTATTTACAAGCTGCACTGCATAAAATCACCAAACATCTTTTGACAGCACCTTTCAAGCCCACAGCCACTTCCGTCTAGAAGGACAGCAGATGCTTGGGAACACCTCAAGTTCCCTTCCAAATCACATACCATCCTGACTTGGAAATATATCGCCGTTTCTTCACTGTCACTGCAAGAAGATCCTAGAATTCCCTCCCTAAGGGCATTGTCAGTCTGTCGATAGCACATGGACTGCAGCAGTTGAAGAAGGTAGCTCCCAACCCCCTTCCCTTGGGCAAGCAGGGATAGGCAATAAATGGTGACCAGCCAGTGATGTTCATGAGTCATGACTGAATAAAAACAAATCAGAGATGACATTTAAATTTGAAATGTATCTGTTTTAATAATGTTCTTAATAACAATGGAATTAAGCAGGAAACATGAAAACATGTGGCAAAAATGCAAAGTCTATCATTTTCTATCCAAGATGCACTTTTGTTACCCACTGGAACTTGCTGCATTGTCAGCTGGTAGCAGGTTTCAATAATGACAAGCTTCTGTGCGGTTGCACATCTTCTGTGCACACTACTACCACTTTAAACTTCAATTGGAATCATGCAACAACTGCAAAAATGCAAAAGTGGCATTACTAGCATACAGCTTAATAGGTCAAGTACTGGGAAATGAGATTAAAGTAGATAGCTGCTTGATAACTTGTATGGACACAGTGGACCAAAGGGCTATTTTCCATACTATAATACTCTGTGACTTTATACTTACGTTAGTTATTGTGTTGTTTGAAGTTTGTTTTAAACTTTTGTTTTTGCTTTCCACATACTAACTTGGAATGCATAGTGTCGAAGAGTGTGGTGCTGGAAAAGTACAGCTGGTCAGATAGCATCCGAGGTGCAGGAGAATTGATGTTTCAGGCTTAAGGTCTCCATCAGAATTTCCTGATGAAGGGCTTATGCCTGAAACGGTGATTCTCCTCCTGTTCGGTTACTGCCTGACCAGCTGTGCTTTTCCAGCACAACACTCTTCAACTCTAATCTTCAGCATCTGCAGTCCTCACTTTCTCCTAGTTGGAATGCATAGTGGCCTGAATGATATATGCTATGGCAAGATTTATGGCAATATCACATGAGAAGTTTAACCAGGCCTATCTCAACAATGGGAGCAACTCACTGCACCTTTTGTAGAGCTTCAAGTCTGGTTTGTCACTAGGGGGCAATGAGTTACCAATTAAGAATGATCATTGCTTTATATTCACCTTATTGCCTTCACACCTCACCTCAATAATATGCAGGTTTCCTGTCTTAGCAAATGCACCGAGCAAAGTAGACACCAAGAATTCTTGACAGGAGGAGATTTAAACAATCCTTAGATAAGCACATGGATGATTTTGGAATAGTGTAGGGGGACGAGCTGAGAATAGTTCACAGGTCAGCGTAACATCAAGGGCCGAAGGGCCTGTTCTGCCCTTGTTGTATTGTTCTATGTTCTAAGTGAGAATGGCGATTTCAGCTTGCTACTGCCTAAAAAGTGCCTCCATCTTTTTCAATACGAAACAGCATCTCAGGGAAGGAAACAGACATCAGCCATATGCACACCTCATCCACAGATATTGGCATCTGATATTTGCCAACCCCTCAGAATATTCATAGCATCTCTCCAATCAACATGGAGTCATACAGATGTACGGCACAGAAACAGATTTTTCAGTCCAACCCGTCCATGCCAACTAAATATCCTAAATTAATCTAGTCCCATTTTCCAGCACTTGGACCATTTCCCTCTAAATCCTTCCTATTCATATACCCATCCAGATGCCTTTTAAATGTTGTAATTGTACCAGCATCCACCACTTCTTCTGGCAGCTCATTCCATACACACACCACCTTTGGCGTGAAAAAGTTGCACCTTAATTCCTTTTTAAATCTTTTCCCTCTCACCTTAAACCTATGCCCTCTAGTTTGGACTCCCCTATGCCCTTTGGATTCACCCTATCCATGCCCCTCATGTTTTTAGAAGCGCAGACCTACATTGCATTGACAGGATAATGCAAGGACACATTTGCTCACAGGGACAGTTTACGCATTGGATCAGGTTGCATTTAGGACTGCATGTTTACTCTTTTAGCACCTACCTGTATTCTCACAGCCACCATGCCTTGCCTGTCTGTGATGTGCCTATGGGTGGTACAGTGACACAGTAGTTAGCACTGCTGCCTCACAGTGCCAGGGACCTTGGTTCAATTCCAACCTTGAGTGACTGTCTGTGTGTGTGGAGTTTGCACTTTCCACCCATCTCTATATGGATTGTCTTCGGCTGCTCAAGTTTCCTCCCACAGTCCATTGGTGTACAGGTTAGGTGGATTGGCTATGCTAAGTTGTCCCATCGTGTGCAGACTAGGTGGGTATGCTGTGGTAAATGTGAATTTACAAGGATAGGGTCAGATAGTCTTCAGAGAATTGTTCCAGACATGATGGGTTGAATGTGCTTTAGGGATTCTATGAATTAATACTGTCAAGTAACCAGGCAATGTGTCTTGGTGTCAGTAATCCTCAGTCATGAGTATGTACTGTACATTTTACTTTACAGTATGTACCACTTCAGTCTTACACCTGCAACATGTCCTAGCAGCTTGCACAGCAAATATAATGCATGTGGCAGTCCTCCAAGAGCCAGCACTTTGAGGTGTTTCTTCCTCAGCTAGCTGAAAAGCTGTCACAGTAAGGTACTCACCAACCTATGTTAACATTGCCACTGAGGTGTCAATATGTGAGCTGGGGCTGGTAAGAGTGGGTGTGAAAAGATGTTGCAAGCATCAGTGAGACTGCTAGAGTATGAGCCCTTGTGATTGGTAGATATAGTGGCAGAGATAGATTGAGTGTGAACTATCAAAGAGACGATAGTGGCACTTATGTTAACGGAGTTGACATAGACATTGACCTTCCTACAGTGCTGTTCACCTGGGTGATTGAATATCCTTTAACTCGGAAAGCAACCTCAGGCCAGGCTGCCATAGTCTGGTGTCATGTCCTCCACTCCTGCTCCCGAGTTAAAAGGAAATACCATCTTTGCACCAGCTCTTTCAGCAGGAGCTCCAGGTCCATGCCCACACAGTGAGGTGCACATTTCCCCCTGTCTGCATGTACAAGGAAAATGTAAGGAACCATCCATGCCCGCTCTGGCACTGGCAGTAGCGTGGGTGCAAATGATTCCAGGGAATTCTGCGATATCCGCTGATTGGTGAGTAATTCCAGTCAGACAATTTGAATGCCATGGGCCAAGATTAATAGTCAATGAAGTTGGTTTTCTCAGATAAAGCAGGAAAACTGGCTATACCTCTGGTGAAAAACCCTCTAAAAAGCTCTGTGAAACTCACTTAGCCAAAGATACGTACAGTTCAGCCCTTTATAATAAAATGCGATGAAATACTCATAATTGCAGAATAGAAAAGTCAATTATTAAAATAATTTCATCACTGATTGATGAATTGTGGCAGTGTAATGAGTGTGAAAAATTGCTTTGGGGCAATTTTATATTTGAAGTTTGGGTCCTTATTTGATCATGTACAGAGGCCTTCCTGCTACCTGGGCGTTTTACAATCAAAGTTTCCACTTATTTTCATTAAATAATTAGTGTCTGCACTCTTCAATATGTATCAATAAAAACAATTCATGTAAATGTATATTTCAAAGTAATAACCCTGTCTTGCAACTCAGATTGTGTTGATGAAGTATTTGTGTTCTCTGTGAGCTTTATCTGTGGGTTATATTCTCAACTGTCTTGCAAAGGGTCATATAAACATGAGGTACATAAGGTGAGAAAATAATATAAGATATGAAATGCATTCTTACAATACCTGGAATGAGTAGGATCTTACAAGCAGGATAATCTTTCATTTCTGCCAAAAAATCAAAAGCTCCTGTCAGCATTTAATGATTTCCTATGTAGCAATGTATATTGCAAATAACCATTCTATATGAAATGTTCTTTTGAATCACTTTCTGGAGGTTAACAAAAACTGTCATTACAATATCACATGAATAATTTTGACAGTACATGGCTTGAATACCTAATGTAATAATAACCTGCTGTGCCAAAACTAAATGATATATGAATATAATCAACTTTTGTGATGACTATTCAAAAGTAATCCCTTTAGCTTTCAATTATAGCAGATATTTAACAAGGCAAAACTATATTTAAAAAATTGTCTTAAGACTGCACTGCATGTGCTTATGAACTCATTGTAATGTAATTAATACACAAGATTTATTTAGGAGTTGCTGAAAGCAAATCTGACTTTTAGCAAAATAAACACAATTTTGTAATATCATCATCAACCTAATCAACAATGATTACATTTTTGACATTGATGTTGGGTGATCTTGAATTAGAATCCCAGAGCAACTTGCTACAAAAACATTGCATGCACTATTAAATGCATTTCTAGGTGACGAGGCTGTAAGGTTGCATATATCACAAAGGTGGAGCTCAGAACTTTGAGGATGAAATCGGCCTAGAAGAAATAAGAATGAGGACTGTTAGAATTGGTCATGGACAAATGCTCAGTTTGGGTTCTGTAGTACCTCTTGGTTGCAGACTTCATTGATTCTTCAGTTAAAGTATGGACAAGTGTGAGGTGAGAAGGCAGCATTTGATTAAATGTGGCATTAAAGTGCCCTAGCAAAATTGAAATCAATAAAAATCAGAGAGAAACATTCCACTGACTGGAATTGTACCTCGCAAAAAGGAAGATGATCGTGGTTGCCAGGTCCCAATCTTATTAACTCTAGGATGTCATTACACGAGTTCCTTTTGACAATGCCCTAAGCCAAAGCCTCTTCAACTGTTTTGTCATTGGCTTTCTCTCCTTCATAATGTCAGCAATGGTAATGTTTACTGATGATTGTGTGGTCAAGTACCGGTTGCAACTTCTCAGTAAATGAAGCCCTTTTTTCCAATTTGCAGAATGTGAGCTTGAAGTAGTCAATGGCAAGCCACACAGATGTCAGGTAATGGCCATCCCCAACTTGACAGAATACACACCACACAAGACAGAACATAGAACACTCAAGACAACACAACAAAATAGCCCATTGGTTGTCACCAACCCACTGTTGCAAACATTCATTCCCTCCACCTTCTGCACTGTGGCAGCAGTGTGTACCACCTACAAAGCTTGACTCCACAACTCACATTGGAGCAGGATATAGAGCAAACATGTTGGAGGGTCCTGTCAACCACAATGGAGGGGAATTCTTATTTGAAGGAAAAGGAAAACAATATTGCAAGCACTTGTACAGAATGTGACAATTTCAGAGCCAATGGGATGGAGATGGAAAAACTGGGAGAATGGAATCGATTCCACACAGGAAGTAGAGTAGGATGAATTATGATTAAGATTGTTGTGGAAATCACTGGGATTCTTATAGCTCTTTATTGACAGTTTGTCCACATAAATGAGGCTAGATAAGTTAAGAAAGTAAAGAGTCAGCAATAAATAATGTGAAGGTAAGACAGGATTGGAAAATTGATGTTAAGTTGATAACATTTTCCACTTTCAGATGGTCTATTTGGAAAAAAAAGAAAAAACTCAGAGGAGAAGTGTTCAATTTGAGAAGTTCATCCAGATAGATAGGAGTAGCGCAGAATGGGGATTACTTGTATCTCCCTCAAGGAATCAACAAAAGGCCTGAAAGTTGTTCTAATGGCTGTTGGATATTTTGAGAAGTAGTATGCCTATTGAAAAAAACATTGTTAACACCACAAAACTAGAAACTATTAAAGTGTTGGAGGATGTTGGAAGATGTGAGACAAAAGAGACTAGTCAAGGGGAAAAAATAAAATTGAGTCAGAAAGCGTAAGTTCTGTAAGGAAAGAACATGATTAAAGTATAGGTATGCAAAGGCAGTCCAGTTTATGGCTCTTGGGAAAGAAGTGAAAGCAGGGTCTGCTGCAAGAACCAGCATTCTTGGACACACTATCTCCTCTGATCCAAGATAAACTCTTGCTTCTTATTGCTTAAGCTGCTTCTAACAAGCTTCATTTACGCTATCATGCAAACACTTTTAAGAATCAACAGATGTTAATGTTTCATAAAGTTTTAACTATATAAAACTTAAATTTTGCTCATGTATTTGGGAGGTTTCTCCTCTATATTGCCACACTTCTACACAAAAATACAAGAAAAAAAACAAGATCTGCCAGGCACTTGGTCTCTTGACAGTACAACCTCTTCACCTCTATCTGTTAGCCCTTCTTTCATTTCTCTATAAGCTATATCTAGTCAGATTTTCATTTCTTGTTGTTTCTAACTTTCAAATATCCCACCTAATATAATACACTACTCCCTATACTCTATGCTGAAGTTAGCCATAACTCATTGTCCAGTGGCATTATGAATATAATTGTAATTATTTAACATCATTACTCCACTGTAACTTCTGAAGTCTGCACGTGCACAGACTAATATGGTAGCTTCCATATGCATTTAGATAAATTGTTCAACACTTGATATGCCACATAACCCTATTAGCAGCAGAAACAAATTTAACTGTTATACATTATTAATTCAATCAGATAAGCTGTGTTTTCTTATATTTTTAACTGTTATACAACATTGATTCAATCACTGTTTTCTTATATCCCCATATCTCCCCTTTTTGATTCTTCCCAAACAGAATCACACATGCAAAGCAAGCTAACAATAGTATATAGTGTTCTTAGGGCATTGGCAAGCTGCAAGATATCGAACTTCAGGCTTTAGCATTTGTTGAATACAACATCTAAGCAACATGAAGGCAAAATACAGGACAAGAATTACTAAAAGAAAAACTACGATACCCTGCACTATTGAGGTAGCCAATAATCCTAACCAGCCAGTTGCCCAGCTCCACAGGGTTGAGGATGGGGGTTGTTTAAGTTTGTCCATCTACTTATGGATATGATCAGCCAAGTTAGTTATCTCCCCCGAGTTATCAGGAATATAGATGCAACATTTCTGACTTTTGAGGGCATAGGTGCAACCTTTCTCAGCTAAGATCCAAGTACACATCTATGTGGTTCTGCATACAGGTGGCTCATAGGGCAGTCATTTTCGCATTAATCCTATGAAGGGCTTGAGAGATGCCATTGGCTATGTGTTCTAGGATAGCTGCCATATTGATAGATCCTCTGGCTAGCTTTGCTGTTCCGTACAGAGGGAGCAGAATAGCAAATATTTGTTCTGTTTCTGGTTGTGTACCATAAAGTGAATTTCAACGAGGTCATAAATGTGACACATAACTGGGACTATAAAAGCAAGGTAACAGGAGCCTGTCCATGTGGGGGGCAACAAATGAAGTATGTGCTATTGTATGGGACAAACTGAGTTATATAGTCAGAAAACCAGATGTGGTCAATAGTTCCCGTTGATGTGAGGTTAATAAAATTAAGTTTAGCTGGAAGTCATGCATCAGGTGTGACATTAAAATAGGCCTGCAGTCTAACCCCTAGGCTCAGATCTAATGCGGCAAATAGAATGCACCAGTTTTCCTACCTTTGATATATTAGTAATGGTGGGATATGGGAGGTATTAAATTGAAATTGATTCCAACCTTCAAATGCCAAAAAGCTGTACCCTCTTAATTCCCACTTGTCTCAGGAACCTTTAATGTCCACTCATTATATCTCTGCTTCTGCAGAAGATGTGGCAGCCATGCAAGTCCCAGTCATTCTGGCAAATGACCTATTCTACCACTTCAGATATATTAAAAGAAATAGGTCTCAGAGGGATTTCGCCCTTTCAATGTATGGGAATGTGAGAGCAAACCCAGCAGCTAGAGACATGGGTATACTCAGCATAAATATAAGAAGTGTTTACATTGAGTTCATGCTTCTCAATAAATCCTCCTAATGCAAGGAGGATTAATATAGCTATGAGTCCCAAAGGTAACAGCAACTTCATGATGGATCGGGGGCTTTGGTTCTCTTAACATGAGATGTGTAAATCGAAGCTTTCTTGCCTTGTACCTTGACAGACAGCTCCACAGGGTCCTGTAAGGAGAAGTTGATGTGGGCCTTCCCAATTGGCACCCTTTGGCTCTATATGTATTTTCTTAACATAAACCCACGTTCTGGGAACTATATCATGTCTGCCCTCAGGGGGATCTACCCAAGCTGTTAACACCTGTTGGGAAGCAGAATTGACAGCACTGGTTAGATCCTGACAATACTTTCACAATGAGTCACTTAGTAGATGGCAATCCACTGGCCTAAGTCTATTGTACCAGGTAAAGTCTATACTACTTGGCACTCCCCATTGGGGAAGATATTCCTTACAGAGGACTTTAGCGGTATGATTGGTCTTGGCTCACAAAGCTGGAGATGCCTCGGAACACTTCAACTCCAAACGCCTCA
Organism: Chiloscyllium punctatum; assembly: GCF_047496795.1. Classification (NCBI taxonomy): domain Eukaryota; kingdom Metazoa; phylum Chordata; class Chondrichthyes; order Orectolobiformes; family Hemiscylliidae; genus Chiloscyllium; species Chiloscyllium punctatum. The sequence continues at coordinate 10,712,630 of NC_092739.1, forward strand.
TCTTCTGCCTTGGAACATTTCAATCCCAGGGCATCACCTCCATCCCCACCCCCATTCACCCATTGTACTCTTTGCTACCTTCTCCCACCCTCCTCCCTGATCTATCACCTTCATCCCCACCCCCATTCACCTATTGTACACTTTGCTACCTTCGCCCCAGCCCCACCTCCTCCCATTTATCTCTCCACCATGGAGGCTCCCTGCCTTCAGTCCTGATGAAGGGCTTTTGCCTGAAACGTTTATTTTCCTGCTCCTCAGATGCTGCCTGACCTGCTGTGCTTTTCCAGCACCACTCTAATTGAGATTGGAGATACTTCCACTTCCACCTATCTCAAAAATTTATCAACAATATTCAGATATCCTTGACACTTTCGGAGAGATATGTAGTCCATCTGCAGATGTTGGAAGAGTGCCGGGGGTCATAGTTGTGGTATTACCGTGGTTGATCCTGGATTGTTCTTTTGGTCTGTTAGACCACTACCACAGGTTGTGCATGTTTCTTGAACCTTCTTCCCCACCGGTTCTTTTGGAACCTAGCCATCGTTTGCAAAGGGGCCAGATGTCCCCATGAATTGATCTGTTGTGCCAAGAAAGACATTAAAGCTTATAGTGCAACTGGTTTACCTATATCTCTTTGCCTCCAGACACCATCCTCGCATAACTTAACTCCTGCTTCAATCGATGTCCATTTCTCCTCTTGAGAGCATTTGGTCTTGCTTGGTCTTTAAGTCCTGTAACTTGTTGGTGAGGGTTCGTATTTTGGGTTTTGGAGATCCACTAGAATGATTCCCCTGCAAAGCTTCATTTCTAGGCACATGATCGGCTAAGGCATTGCTTTGTGCTTCCACAGTGTTCTGTTGGGTATGAGTTTTACATTTCAAAACTGAAACTTCTTGTGTGAACTGTATGACATTGAGGAGGTCTTGTATTTCATCCCCATTTCGGATAGGTGTTCCGGCTGTTGTCCGGAATCCCCTTTACTGCCACAAGGGTTCAAAATCATGTGCTACTCCAAATGCATAGCGGGAGTCTGTACAAATATTTGCAGTTTTTCCCTTCACTATTTTGCAGGATTCTGTAAGTGCTTGTAGTTCTGCCTATTGTGCGGAGGTGCCCAACGGCAAACTGCCTAGAGCTATCACTTCATGTAAGATGGTAACGGACCAGCCTACTTTTCAAATGCCATTCTCAACAACCAAAGACCCATTTGTGAAAAGGACTAGGCCAGGATTCTGCAAAGACTCTTCTGCTGCCTCATCTAAGAGTTGTAGAATTTCTGCACAATCATGTTCTTCTTCAACCTTGTCAGTCTCCTCCCCTCCTCCCCCTTTGTGATCCTCCGAAAATGGGAGCAGAGTAGCAGGATTGACTGGACTAGCGCGAATGAGGTAGAGTTTGGGGTTTCCAAGAGGGTAGTCCAGTGTGTCCTCCGGGCCACTGTCACCTGGAAGTCACGATTGAATCACTATGGACAACATTGCGTGGACTGTGTGAGAACACTTAATAATCAACTTCTGATCAAGGACAATGGGTGCTGTGGCAATTGAAGCCCTGCACATAGCTTTCACAGCTCTCAGGCAACGGCCCCATCCTGGAACCATTGTACCCAGCCGTACGGAATAGTAGCCAATGGGTTGCTGTCTGTCACCATGCTCCTGTGTGAGTATAGCTTTCAAGTGACTGTCCTTCTTGTGAACATAGAGAGGAAATGGTTTCCTGTTATCAGGGATGCCCAAAGCTGGGGCTGAGCACAGAGACTATTTTAATTTTTGGAAGGCAGAATGCTGCTCTGGGTTGAGCGTAACAGCTTCCTTGGATTCCCCCTTTCCTTTCAAAAGATTATTCAGTGGCTGAGCTAACTGTGTATAACTTTCGATCCCATTTCAGTTGAAATTACAAAGGCCCAGAAAATATTTCAGTTTCTGAATAGTAGTGGGTTCTTTGGCTGTCCAAACAGCAGCTATCCTATCCTGGGTCATTTCATGTTTTGTTGCTGAAATCCTCTTGTCCCAGATATACTACTTCTTTTTGGGCAATTTGGCCCTTCTTAAAATTGGCCTTATGGCTACAGGAGTGTAAATGATCAAGGAGGATGCGTAAATCCTCCCTATGTTGTTCCTCCGTCTGGGATGCTCTTAGAATATCATCCATGTGTTGAATTACCATGGAGACAAATGGTCTTGCAAAACCATATAGAATACACTAGGGCTACTGTGAAAGCTCTAACAGACACGACAAGGTATACTGCTGTTGTTGGACCATAAAAGCAAACCATCATTGCACCCCACAGACCAAAATCCATTGGCCACGTCTATCACCAAAAAGTATTTGTGATCTGGTGAGAGAGACTTAAAAATGATAGCGGGATCAGCAACCAAGAGTGGTTTTTAATCAATACACTAGTTTGTTCTGCTGTAGTCTACTGTCAGATGCCCGGTTCCATTCAGCTTTTTAACTGGCCATACCAGATAAACTATTAGATGAACAATGGACTTTTACCAGTACACTTTGTTATTCTAATCATTTGATTACAGGTAAAATGCCAGCAACAGATGCGGGACTAATTTTGTTCTGTACATGGCGGGGTAACTTTGGTGGAAGTGACTGGGATCATATTTAACAGACTGCAGTCATTTTTATCCTTCACCCAAATCAGTTGATTCTGCCATTCTTCCTGTTTAGGTGTTGTATTGACCATATAACATGATCATCCTCAAAATGTAGTGATGAATTTATCTGGGTTAAGACATCCATTCCCAATAGGGTTTGTTGTACAGGTGCAACCCATACAGGTACCAAGATCTCTTGTGGTCCCAATCATATTTAGTAATGGTTGTGGTTTTCTGAGAATTAGTCCTTTTCTCCCCTACTCCAAGTGCAGTCCTCCACTCATGAAAGGGTAAATTACTTCCATCACTTAAAGGCAAACACATCAATTCAGCTCCAGTATCCAAAACACAATCAATTTCCCAATCACCCATCCCCATTGAAACATAACAGCTATCTGACTATTTTTCTAAAGCTATAAAACAAAGAGGCTAAGAGTGGGCCTGTTCTAGTTTGGTCAGGCGACAGTCCCTTAATGCGTTTCAGTCATAGTTATCCCTTGAGGTTGAGGATGATGGTCTTCATTCCGTTGATCTATTTATGGGCTCTCAGCTGGCTTATAAGTCCAATCCTGGCTTTGAAAGTTCTTCTGTATTCAGGACAAGTAGTTCCAGAAGACAGATCAGGCTTTGGTTGTTTTGCTGTCTTGCTTTCCGTTTTCTTCTCTTTTCTTCTAGTTCTGCACATCTGTTGGCTTAGAAACTTGCTGTTCCTTCTTGGATGATGGTTTGCCAGAGTTTCCTGTCCTTGGTATTGATTTCCTATTTGCTGATGTCGATGAACATTTCTTCATGTTGGCTGTTAAAACATCTTTGAATCTCTTCTGTTGTCCGCCACTTTTACATTTGCCTTCCTTAAGCTGAGAGAGATTTGTTTCAGCAGATGTGTGTGCTTTCATCCGAGCAACATGACCGCTCCAAATTAGTTGGTTCTTGATGATGTAGGCTTCAATGCTTGTTGTTTTTGCTTCATTCAGCACTCTGAGCTTGGTTCTTCCAAGCTGATATTCAAGATGTTTCAAAGGCACTTCATTCAAGTGCCTTCAGATGTCATCGGTATGTTGGGATCACCACTACTTTGTACACTAACATTTTGGTGTCTGTCTGGATATCACAATCATGAAAGACTCTTGTTTGGAGACTCCAAAAGCTGTTCCAGCACATTTAAGATGATGTTGGATCTCGTCATTAAGGTCGACTTTGGAGGAGAGGTGACTTCCAAGATGCGGAAAGTGGTCCATGTTTTCCAGGGTTGTTTCGCCAAGTTGAATTAATGGTTCTATCCAATTTATCTCAGTTGGTGATGGTTGATTGATGATCTGAATCTTCTTGGAATTAATGATAAGTCCAAGTTTCACGTATGCACGGTTGAAGGCAGTCAGAATCTGTTGTAGGTGCTTTTCTGAGAGAGTTGCAACACTGTTATCAGCTGCGTATTGGAACTCGATTGGGTAACTCATAGATGTCTGTACTTACGAAAGGCAAGATTGAAAAGTATGCCATCTGTTCTGTAGACAGTTTTGATTCTTGGGGGTATGTTGTCCTTGATGATGTGGATGTTTGTCACGGTAAAGATGGTGAACAAAGTTGGAGTAATCACGCATCCCTGTTTTACTCCTGATCTGACGTGAAAAGGCTGGCACTTACTGTTGCTGACTATAACTGTGGCAAGCATGCCATCTTGGAGGAGTCTCAGAATTCAAATGTACTTTGCAGGGCATCCATAGGTGGATAGGACATCCTATAGGAATTCCCTTGATACCGGTTCAAAGGCTTTGGTGACGTTGATGAGTCCCATATACAAAGGTTGAAGTTGTTCATGACATTTTTCTTGTAGTTGTTGCACAGTGAAAATCATTCCAATTGTTCCATGTGATGATCCAAACTCTGGAAAGATCTTCTTGGCTAAAGAAGCCAGTTATTCATGAGCCAGGTATTCATGACGTAGGTGAGAATCTTTCCTGCTGTTGCTAACAGGGAAATTCCACAATAGTTTCCACATTCAGATCGATCGCCTTTCCTTTTGTAGATGGTAATGATTGCTGAGTCTCTAAGGTCTGCTGGTATGTCATCGTTTATCCAGATCTTGATGAGAAGTTGATGCAGTTTGTAATGAAGCAGGTTACCTCCTGTTGCTCAGGAGACAGCCCTTGACACGTTCCAGTAAAGCCTGTTTGGCCAGAGGGTTTTTTCTGGGTTTTAGGTTCCAGTTTAGAAGTGGATTTACCCACGGTCATTTTCTTTTTGAACCAGCACTTCCTTCTCAGCCACAATTATGACATTTGTCTGGGCATCTAACTGCTGAAATCTCTGGTGTAGTTACTACAGTCTGTATAGTTCTCGATTTGGATTCCATATTTCAAGATGATTTGCAGCCTCAACTATTTCTCCACGTGTCTTTCCACTGTTCTCCCAATCTGGGATCATAACTTTTAACATCTTTGCTAAATCTAATTTTAGTCCCACAGTGAAAGCGGATTTAAGGGATGCAGTTACAATGATCTAACTTGTCCAGAGTGTTCGATTCAGACTGCCACAAAACACTCCATATAATCTCTCAATTCCTTATTGCCTCTTTGATGATAAGCCGAAATCTTACTCCAGTCATTTTTGAGAGGTGGGGGGGCGGGGGGGTGGTGGGTGCCATAATCCTTCAACCAATCTCAGTAGCTTTCCATCCATCATCAAGGTCTTTCCCATTTTCTCCCGATTTTCTTCTCACCTTCCTTACAAGTTTCCTGCTGGTTTTACCTCCTACCGTGATGGACAATACTGTACCCCATTCATAGGATGGATGCTGTGTATATTTTTAAGTTTTTCCACTTCATTCCACGTTTTCATTCCTCCTTTTTTTGGATGGGCAAATTCTTTTGACTACCTTCTAACCAACTTGGGGTTGGCAGGTTTATGGTCTGTCCATTGTGTATATTCACATTTTACTACACCCTTTTCATATTTTGCTTTTTCTTCTTTCTGGCTCCTCATCTGTACCAGTGTAAATTAAAGGCCGGTTGGTTTTTGCTCTCGTTATCTGAATCATCAGAATCGCTGTCATCAAAATTGTGTTCCTCAATTTAGTTTGGAGCTCAGACCTCAGGTTCTCATTCCGAGTACTGAGGAGCAGGAGAGGCACTGGATAATGTCGAGGTGATGGAACATTAGGTGGGCTGGAGCTGGTGTTTGCCTCCTTTTCATTTTAGAGTTTGAATTTAGCAGATTTTAGTTTAGCACAGACCACTTTTAAGTGGTCTTTTAGATTATTAATTTTGCAGTCATGATGACATTTCTCAATAATTTTTTATCGCTTTCTGACTTATTGCATGACACATAAAGACCAGCAAATCCATTCCTTGTCTTTTCATTGGGTAGTTTTACCCTAAACACATTAAATGTTATCCAGGAGCCATCACCCTGTGGACATTCTATGCTTTTAGCAGATTTCAGTCAGCATCGTAGAGAGTTCAAATTTTTGTTCAATATATTATTTTAAATTTTGAAGAAGTTCATCCTCAGATAAACTGGACAGGGCCTGACCACCTTTATCGGTCATCCACAACTAAGATTTAGATATGTTAAATAATGTTTTTATGTTTCTGATATTAGAGCCATTGGGCCTGTTTGTGGGGCTGTAGTCCTTTAATGACCGTCCAGACATCTAGTTTTTGCTATTGGCTCACGTTTCCTATTGGCGATAAGGTTCTTTTAATAGAATTGCGTTGGATTGTCCCTGAAAATCCTCTGCACAAATGGACTTTTATTAAAAGAGGAGTCCTTACCTAGGAGCGCTGATTGGTGTACAGGATGTTCTTAGGGTCTCTGCAATCTTATAACTCTCAATCGCCCCAACTGAACCTTCACGCCTCATCTTTACGTAGGCCACCCTCTTCCCTTTCACAAGGGATTCCAATTCCTTATTAAACCACGGCTCCCTCACAAGACCCTTTACTCCCTGCCTGACTGGTACATACTTATCAAGGACACCCATTAGCTGTTCCTTGAACAATCTCCACATATCATTTGTGTTCTTCCCTTGAAGCCTATTTTTCCAATCCATGCATCCTAAGTCATGCCTCGCCGCATCATAATTTCCCTGCCCCCAGCTATAACTGTTGCCCTGCAGTGCACACTTATCCCTCTCCATCACTAGAGTAAAAGTCACCAAGTTGTGGTCACTGCCCCCGAAGTGCTCACCTACCTCCAAGTCTAAAACCTGGCCTGGTTCATTACCTAGAACCAAATCCAGTATAGCCTCACCTCTTGTTGGCCTGTCTACATATTGTGTCAGGAAACCCTCCTGCACACATTGGACAAACACCGACCCATCTAACGACCTCGAGCTATAGCTTTCCCAGTCAATATCTGGGAAGTTAAAGTCCCCCATAATAACCACCCTGCTACTTTCACTCTTCTCCTGAATCATCCTCGCAATACTTTCCTCTACTTCTCTCGGACTAATAGGAGGCCTGTAGAAAACTCCTAACAGGGTGACCTCACCTTTCCTATTTCTAACCTCCGCCCACACTACCTCAGATGGCAAGTCTTCCTCCATCACCCTTTCTACTGCTGTAATACTATCCTTGACAAGCAATGCCACACCTCCCCCTCTTTTACCCCCATCTCTGACCCTACTAAAACATTTAAACCCTGGAACCTGCAAAAGCCATTCCTGTCCCTGTTCTACCGTCTCTGTAATGACCACAACATCGAAGTCCCAGGTACCAACCCATGCTGCAAGCTCACCTACCTTATTTCTTATACTTCTGGCATTGAAGTATACACACTTCAAGCCACCTTCCTGTTTACAGGCACCCTCCTTCGAGATCGATGCCATGTTCATAACCTCCCAACACTCAAGGTCCTGTACCCTAAAGCTACAGTCCAGGTTCCCATGCCCCTGCAGAGTTAGTTTAAACCCTCCCAAAGAGCACTAGCAAACCTCCCCCCAAGGATACTGGTGCCCCTCAGGTTTAGGTGTAGACCATCCTGTTTATAGAGGTCCCACCTTCCCCAGAAAGAACCCCAGTTGTCCAGAAACTGGAATCCCTCCCTCCTGCACCATCCCTGTAGCCACGCATTTAACTCTTCTCTCTACCTATTCCTCGACTCTCTATCACGTGGCACGGGTAACAAACCAGAGACAACGACTCTTTTCGTTCTAGCTCTGAGCTTCCAACCTAGCTCCCTGAAAGCCTGTCTAACATCCTCACCCCTCTTCCTACCTATGTCGTTGGTGCCAACGTGGACCACGATCTGGGACTGCTCCCCCTCCCCCTTGAGGACCCGGAAAACATGATCAGAGACATCACGTACCCTTGCACCTGGGAGGCAACATACCAATCGTGAGTCTCTGTCACCCCCGCAAAACCGCCTATCTATGCCCCTCACTATTGAGTCCCCAATAACTATCGCTCTACCTTTCTCCACCCTTCCCTTCTGAGCAACGGGGACAGGCTCTGTGCCAGAGGCCTGAACCTCGTTGCTTACCCCTGGTAAGTCATCCCCCCCCACAAGTATCCAAAACGGTATACTTGTTCTTGAGGGGAATGACCGCAGGGGGTCCCTGCACTGGCTGCTTCCTCCCACTCCCCCTCACTGTCACCCATCTCTCTATAAATTTCGGAGTAACTACTTCCCTAAAGCTCTGATCTATGACCACCTCTGATTGATTAGATTAGATTAGATAAGATTCCCTACAGTATGGAAACAGGCCCTTCGGCCCAACAAGTCCACACCGACCCTCCGAAGAGTAACACCACCCTCCCAAACCCATTCCCCTACCCTAAATTTACCCCTGACTAATGCACCTAACACTATGGACATTTTAGCATGGCCAGTTCACCTGACCTGCACATCTTTTGGATTGTTGGAGGAAACCAAAGCACCTGGAGGAAACCCACGCAGACACAAGAAACCCACGCAAACTCCATACAGACAGTCACCCGAGGCTGGAATTGAACCCAGGTCCCTGGTGTTGTGCTAACCACTGAGCCACCGCCACCATACTCCTTTGCAGACATTATTGCTGCTGGACACCAGAGCTATTTTTAAATGCTGTGGGAAAAGAAGAAACAGTGCCACAGAGATCATTAGATTTTTATGAGGAGTGTTCTTCACGGACATCCACTTCATCACTTCCCACAATGTTGGCGTGTTTGTGAAAGTTTCAATTGTAACTAATTTTCTATCGTAATTTCAAGCCTTAACACAGTTTATGCTCCCAGCCTACAATCAAACAATCGTTGTAGTTTTCTTAAAGTAAGAAGAAAAATTACTCTTTGCATTATAGAAAGCTTAATTTTAAATGGTCTCTCTCCACAAATCAAGGGATGTAGGAGTGGGTGGGAAAGTAGAATGGAAGTCGAGACCAGCCATGGAGATTTGGATGATGAATCAAGCTAAAGAGATCATCGAGTGTACTTCCATTTCCTGGGCTTTATTTTACTGTCCCCACCCCTTTTGACAAGGTAGCGTGGAAAAAGATTTTTGACAAGATAGTGTGTAAAATATGGTGGGTGACCATCTCACCATTTTCCTGCCCATCCTGATCCATCCTCATAAAACAGAAGGCAGGCAGACAATAAAATTGTTACCAGTCCAGCTCATCCAAATATCCTGTGCCCATACCACTTTTGTGATTTCGTGTATACTTAGTGCATCAGAGTAACCCCACCTCCTAATGTGTTAATGTTACAAGTCTGATGGGAGGAATGTACTGTTAGTCAAACCCCACTATTCCATGGGCCAGATTCATCTTTCTGCCTTAAAAACATTTCCTTGATCAATTTTAGTGAACCTTTGATCTTATTACAATAGAATAATTCAAAATGACTAACCTAGTAGATTAATTTGGAGAATCTCTGGTAGCAAATAACAGAAAATCCAGACCTTTAGCCCAATCATTAAGATATCTATGAAAATATGCTTGAATCATTGTTTTGAGAGTCTGATGATATCTGTCTAAATCTCCTGGTGTTTGTGGATGATATGATATAAAATTCAACTGTTTTATACCCCATTTACTTGTGGTGTTCAACTGTATTTATATTAGTAGTCCATAACAAATATAACATTATATGAATTTTTCCACCCCGACTTTAGCTGTGATTTTCAAAGGAAATCTGGCAATCATGTTTTATATTGATAATTATGAAGTTATGTTGATGTCTATTTATGTTTTTGGTAATAGTCCTACACAGTGTACAAACATCTTTCTGAATTGTTCTTAGTGAATGGTTCTTCAAAAACTGTTACAGGTATTAACAGTGCAGGATTGATTATATATTGATGTTTTCCCATTGCCTGACACAGGTGGCATGTTTTACAGAACTCCACCAGTTATGAATAACCATCCATTCTTCACCTGCAGGTCTCTGAGCATGTGAAGGCATCCTTTTAGAATTCCATTTTTAACATTCTTTCGGTCTCAGCTTCTCTGTAGGCTGATTGTGCTAATTTGCTTAACTTCCACTCTCCTTGTTGAGATTCAATGAAAGACTTGTTGAACACTTCTTTTCAATTATTCCCATCCTTAAAGAAAGTTTCAACTATTCTAACCCACTTCTGGTATTAGCTGGACCTCAGATGATGGACTCGGTATTGCTCTGGTCACTACACATATGGAAAAATACCTGGAGCTTGGTCTTGAATTTTCCATCTATTTACTCATCCAGACTTCAGTAATTATGGGCAACTTTCATTCTGGCCAAATCATCATCTCAAAGAACATCAATCTATCTATTAGTAATTTCTGAACAAATCTGACTTACACTGCTCCAGTAATTATCACAGTCTAAATGCACTTTATACAAAGGAATGGGTGTATACTTTCCATTAATTCCATTTATTAAAACTTTGGCTTTCAACATACTCTCTGGAGAAAATGTTAGGTCCTTCACGCAAAAGAATTTATATAGTTTCTGTATTCTTCATAATATAGCTTTGGGGTTTAGCCGCATTATTTGAGGAAAAGAGACTTTCCTTTTGATTAAAAATAAACTTTCTTTAAGGTAGCCTCAGCTACCTTATTCACTTCTGCGGTATGTGTTTGCCTTTGGTCTCTAGTTGTAGTTAAAGCTTCAGTTTGATCTGTAGCATTTTCCTTCTTATTCTTTTTCCTCACTCACTCTTATGAAGCCCAGTAAGTCCCATGGGTTTGCCACACCATTTCCAGAATTCTGAATGAAGGTTTTCAGCTTTGTTACAACAAGAACTGCTTAAGGCTTTGATTCTGACTTCCACACTCAGAACCTTCCTTTCCGGTTTGAAGAAGAATTCCCAAGGTGTACCTTCTTTACCTTGGCTACTTATCTTCCTTTCACTTTCTTACTTTCTATACTTCTTGTGTTTTTAGAGGTTGTAGGAAAAAGAATTAATTTAATGGATCAGATCATAATTGTCAGCTATTACTCCTACATGTCTCACTTTTGCAACCCTCTGGACTCCAACATGGGTTCCAATCACGAGAGGTAGTGAATTTTTAAATTATTCCAAAAGATTGATTTCACTGAGAGTTTCAGATATGATTTTAACCCCTAATACCCTTATGCTACGGTCAAAGTTACTTTGCTTTACCCTTCCAACTTAAGGCTGCTTCCTTAAGTTTCAAACCTTTAGTCTGCAGTCTTCTGGACCTGACTTATACTCATCAAGGGTAATCTTTTTTATAGCAATAGAATTCATTGAAACCTCTTCTAACGAGAATACAAGAAGCTCATGTGTTCTATCTGTCAACCTGCTCTCCGTAGACAGTTTCCAGTTTTCCCGACAACTAAATTTGTTTTGCTATATTTTTGAATGAAATCTTGAATACATCCAGCCTTTTCTCAAAAATTTCTATATGACCCACACAAATTTAAATATTTCATTACTGGACTTTAAGTTATGGTTCTTTCTTTATTTATTTTCCTCTCTCTGAAGTTCTTTCTTTTTCGATTATACATTTTTCTCTATCTGAAGTTCTGTCTTCTTTTCTTAATTTTCAAGTTCAAGTCTCTTAATTTTTACTTTCTGTTCTGCTTCAAGTTGCTTTGTTTCTTTCTCACGCTCAAGCTGTTTTAACTCAATAATTCAGATGATTCATATGCTTGGTGTACATGACCCTTTAGTATTTCCAACAAGCCTAAATGCTCTGCTCGTATGCCAATTATCTCTGCCTTCTTAGCTTTTTGCTGGAAAACTCCTTTAACAATTCTATTAGCTTTATCTTAGTTAAATTCTGTAATACGTCAGGGATACCTCCTCCAGCTTTAAGAATGTTCAGACTGTTTACAGGGCCATCTTATTTTGATACTATTATTTCCCATTCAATTTCATGTTTGTGTCTAACAATCCAGAGCAAGCCCCAAACTTTGTTCTGACTACAACAAGAGGAGTGTGCCAATAATCAAGCCTCATTAGTCTACAATCCATACCAAAAGTGTAAATGATTCGTTGCATCACAAACTAGTCAATTTGCATTATTTTATTTGTGGTTACATAAAACAATGAGACTTGTACCAGTTTACTTTATTGAACTTGTTCTTCAAACAAGTTTATTCTGGCAGCTAAGTTGCCATTCAGAACTAAATTATATCCCCTTAATCCAAAGCATACACAATCATAAATGATGAGACTTGACATACAATCCTGTAGAGATGATTTCTTTTTTAACAAGATGACAAATGAAAAGACATTTGGTGAGGTCGCGGGTCTGAGCTCAAAAGATAACAAGAAGGAAAAATTCTCACAAGGCAAGAGTGGGCATTGGACTGTTGGAAAATGAGGCTGGAGAGATAGTAGTGGGGAACGTAGAATAGTGGAGAAACTGAGTGGTACATTGCATCACCTTTCATAGTGCAAGATACAATCAGCACACCAGAACGTCAAGGGAGTGCAATGACCATCATTAAGGAGAAGGTGCTAGGGAAGCTGAAAGGTCTGAACATGGCTAAATCACCCTGATCAGATGGACGACAGTGCAGAGTTCTGAAAGAGACAGCTGAGGAGATTATAGAGGTATTGGTGGTAATCTTTCAGGAATCCCTAGGGTCAGGGAAGTTGCCAAAGGACTGGAAAATGGCTAATGTAACACCCCTGTTTAAGAAGAGAGGTAGGCAGAAAGCAGGAAACTATAGGCCAGTGAGCCTGACCTTGGTCATTGGGACCATTATTAAGAATGAAATAGTGGAGTATTTCAGAGGGCATGGTAAAAAAATGGTTGAATCAGCACAGCTTTGTCAAGGGGAGATTATGTTTGACAAATCTGTTAGAATTCCTTGAGGACATAACAAACAAGCTAAACAAAAGACAGCCAGTGAATATGATCTACAGTATTTGGATTTGCAGGCTTTTGACAAGTTTGCTGAATAACAAAAGAGCCCATGGTGTAGGGGCGAGGTACTGGCATGAGTAGAGGATTGGCTGACTGGCAGAAGGCAAATAGTAGGGATAAAGGCATCTTTTTCAGGATGGCAGCTGGTGACTAGTGAATTCAGCAAGGATTTGTGTTCAGACCGGAACTATTCACGTTATACATTAATGATCTGGATAAAGAAACTGAGGCCATTGTTGCTACAATTTGCAGATGACACAAAGATAGGTGGTTGGACAGATAATACTGAGGAACTGGAGCCAATATGATGGGCTGAATGGCCTAATTCTGCTCCTGTAATAATCAGCTTCATGTCATTGATTTCGCAAACTGACAACGATGAAATCATGAAACATTCAAATTAGACTTCAGATGACTATTAGTTAGAAATCCTGATATTTAATTTTATAAAGTTCTTAAGACCATAAGACCATAAGACATAGGAGTGGAAGTAAGGCCATTCGGCCCACCAAGTCCACTCCGCCATTCAATCATGGCTGATGCGCATTTCAGCTCCACTTACCAGCGTTCTCCCCGTAGCCCTTAATTCCTCTAGACAACAAGAATCTATCAATCTCGGCCTTGAAGACATTTAGCGTCCCGGCTTCCACTGCACTCCGTGGCAATGAATTCCACAGGCCCACCACTCTCTGGCTGAAGAAATGTCTCCGCATTTCTGTTCTGAAATGACCCCCTCTAATTCTAAGGCTGTGTCCACGGGTCCTAGTCTCCTCGTCTAACGGAAACAATTTCCTAGCATCCACCTTTTCCAAGCCATGTATTATTTTGTACGTCTCTATTAAGTCTGCCCTTAATCTTCTAAACTCCAACGAATACAATCCCAGTATCCTCAGCCATTCCTCATATGCTAGACCTGTCATTCCAGGGATTATCCGTGTGAATCTCCGCTGGACACGTTCCAGTGCCAGTATGTCCTTCCTGAGGTGTGGGGACCAAAACTGGACACAGTACTCCAAATGGGGCCTAACCAGAGCTTTATAAAGTCTTAGTAGTACATCTCTGCTTTTATATTCCAACCCTCTTGAGATAAGAGACAACATTGCATTCGCTTTCTTAATCACAGACTCAACCTGCATGTTTACCTTTAGAGAATCCTCGACTAGCAATCCCAGATCCCTTTGTGCTTTGGCTTTATTAATTTTCTCACCATTTAGAAAGTAGTCCATGCTTTTATTCTTTTTGCCAAAGTGCAAGACCTCGCACTTGGTCACGTTAAATTCCATCAGCCATTTCCTGGATCACTCTCCCAACCTGTCTAGATCCTTCTGTAGCCTCCCCACTTCCTCAGTACTGCCTGCCTGTCCACCTAACTTCATATCATCGGCAAACTTCGCTAGAATGCCCCCGGTTCCCTCATCCAAATCATTAATATATAATGCGAACAGCTGTGGCCCCAGCACCGAACCCTGCGGGACACCGCTCATCACTGGCTGCCATTCTGAAAAAGAACCTTTTATCCCAACTCTCTGCCTTCTGTTAGACAGCCAATCCTCAATCCATCCCAGCAGCTCACCTCGAACACCATGGGCCCTCACCTTGCTCAGCTGCCTCCCGTGTGGCACCTTATCAAAGGCCTTTTGAAAGTCTAGATAGACCACATCCACTGGGTTTCCCTGGTCTAACCTACTTGTTACCTCTTCAAAAAATTCCAACAGGTTTGTCAGGCATGACCTCCCTTTACTAAATCCATGTTGACTTGTTCTAATCAGACTCTGTTCTTCCAAGAATTTAGAAACCTCATCCTTAATGATGGATTCTAGAATTTTACCAACAACCGAGGTTAAGCTGATTGGCCTATAATTTTCCATCTTTTGCCTTGATCCTTTCTTGAACAAGGGGGTTACAACAGCCATCTTCCAATCATCCGGGACCTTTCCTGACTCCAGTGACTCTTGAAAGATCTCAACCAATGCCTCTGCTATTTCCTCAGCCACCTCTCTCAGAACTCTAGGGTGTATCCCATCGGGGCCAGGAGATTTATCAATTTTAAGACTTTTTAACTTTTCTAGCACTATCTCTTTCGTAATGGCAACCATACTCAGCTCAGCCCCGTGACACCCTTTAATTTTTGGGATATTACTCATGTCTTCCACTGTGAAAACTGACGCAAAGTACTTGTTAAGTTCTCCTGCTATTTCCTTATCTCCCATCACTAGGCTTCCTGCATCAGTTTGAAGTGGCCCAATGTCTACTTTTGCCTGTCGTTTGTTTCTTATGTACTGAAAGAAACTTTTACTATTATTTATAATATTACTGGCTAGCCTACCTTCATATTTGATCCTCTCATTTCTTATTACACTCTTTGTTATCCTCTGTTTGCTTTTGTATCCTTCCCAATCTTCTGATTTCCCACTGTTCTTAGCCACTTTATAGGATCTCTCTTTTTCTTTAATACATTTCCTGACTTCCTTTGTCAGTCAAGGTTGTCTAATCCCTCCCCGGTTTATCTTTCTTTTCTTGAGAATGAACCTCTGTACAGTGTCCTCAATTATACCTACAAACTCCTGCCATTTTTGCTCTACTGTCTTCCCGGTTAGCCTCTGCTTCCAGTCAATTTTAGTCAGTTCCTCTCTCATGCCCTCATAATTACCTTTATTCAACTGTAACACCATTACATCCGATTTTGCCTTCTCCCTTTCAAACTCCAGACTGAACTCTACCATATTATGGTCGCTACTTCCTAAGGGTTCCCTTACTTTAAGATCTTTTATAGAGTCTGGTTCATTGCAAAGCACTAGGTCCAGAATAGCCTGTGCTCTCTTGTGGGCTCCATGACAAGCTGTTCCAAAAAGCCATCCTGTAAGCATTCCATGAATTCCCTTTCTTTAGGTCCACTAGCAACATTATTTACCCAGTCCACCTGCATATTGAAGTCTCCCATGATCAATGTAACCTTGCCTTTCTGACATGCCTTCTCTATTTCCCAGTACATGTTGCGTCCCTGGTCCTGACCACTGTTAGGAGGTCTGTACACAACTCCAATTATGTTTTTTTTGCCTTTGTGGTTCCTCAATTCCACCCGCACAGACTCCACATCATCCGACGCTATGTCATTCAATACCATAGATTTAATTTTGTTCTTAACTAACAAGGCAACCTCACCCCCTCTGCCCACCTCTCTGTCTTTTCGATAAGTTGAAAAACCATGGAGGTTTAACTGCCAGTCCTGACCCCCCTGTAACCAAGTCTCTGTGATGCCTACTACATCATAATCATTCACTATTATCTGTGCCATTAGTTCATCGGCTTTGTTATGAATGCTACGAGCATTCAGGTAAAGTGCCTTAATGCTAACTTCCTTATCATTAGAGATGTTGGAAGTCATATGTCCTAAGTTATCCTTGCTTTTTTCTGCATTCTCAGTCTGCCTCAATTTTAAATCCGCCTGGAAACATGCTATCCTGCTGCTTATCTTTCCATTTACCTCCATACTCCCTGTCGCTTTCACTTTCCCTTCCCCCCACCTCAGAAGTTTAAAGTCCTACAGACCACCCTATTTATCCTCTTCGCTAGAACATTGGTACCTGATCGGTTCAGGTGGAGACCGTCCCAACGGTACAGATCCCCCCTGTTCCAAAACTGATGCCAATGCCCCATGAAGTGGAATCCCTCTTTCCCACACCAATCCCTTAGCCACGTGTTTACTTGCCTAATTTTCTTGTCCCTATGCCAATTAGCACGTGGCTCGGGCAGTAATCTAGAGATTATGACCCTTGAGGACCTGTGCTTCAATTTCCTGCCTAGTGCTTCGTAATGCCCAAACAGGTCCTCCACCCTAGTCTTGCCTATGTTGTTGGTACCAACGTGGACCACAACAACTGGATCCTCCCCCTCCCGCTCCAATATCCTTTCAAGCCGGTCAGAGATGTCTCGCACCCTGGCACCGGGCAGGCAACACACCATGCAAGACTCCCGATCCGGCTTGCAAAGGATACTATCTGTCCCCCTAATTATAGAATCCCCTAAAACCACTACTTGTCTATTAACTCCCCCCTCTTGAATGGCCTTCTGCACCATGGTGCCTTGGTCAGTTGGCTCATCCTGTCCAGAGCCCTTTTCCTCATCCGAACAGGGAGCAAGAATCTCGTACCTGTTGGACAAGGTCAAGGGCTGAGGCTCCTCCACTCCTGAACTCAGGTTCCCCCTACCTGCCTCACTTACAGTCACACTCTTTTGTCCCTGATCACTAGCTGAATGTGAATTACTTAATCTCCCAGGTGTGACTGCCTCCTGAAACAAAGCATCCAGGTAGCTCTCCCCCTCCCGGATGTGCTGCAGCGTTTGAAGCCCAGATTCCAGATCATCAACTCTGATCCGGAGTTCTTCCAGCAACCAACACTTGCTGCAGATGTGGTCACTGCCGTTCACAATGGGATCAGCCAGCTCCCACATCATACAATATTTCAGCTAAGAGGGGTCTTTGTTCATTCTGCTTTAAGATTTTCTGCTTTTTTTTTATAAAAGTCAGGGATTAGCCTTTCCTGCTTGGAGTTCTTTTTTCAACTGATCCAAGGCAGTTCACTGGAAAATGCAGTAATTGCAGTCCAGAGGCTATTGCTAAATAACCTTCAACGCTGGACCCCTTCCATGAGTTTGTCTCACAATTAAAGTAATAAAATGTATCTTATCCAAGTTTTGCTTCTCCAAAGTCATTTGACTTTTTTGTAAACAGCAGTTAAAAACAAAGTTCTCTGACTTTTTAGCTTTCAGTTGCAAGCAATCACATAATAAAGCCTCTTCAACCAGCAATATCCAACTGGCTCCATATTCCCATTTCTTATAGTGCATAAATATATATTTGTAGTATTATCATTACCCCTTTTATTTCTCCCCACCTGACCTTCAAAGCTTAACTCCAATAAATATGTTCCACTGACAACACCCAGCTCCACCTCACCATCATCTCTCTTGACTCCTCCAATTTGGTAAGACGCTTGTTCAGTGCTGAATGTTAAATATATCCCTGGTGGTGGGATCTGTTTGGAGAGACCACTCCCTCCGTGACTCCCTCGTCGGGTCCACACCTCCCACCAACCCAACCTCCACTCCCGGCACCTTCTCCTGCAACTGCAAGAAGTGCAAACCTTGCGCCCACACCTCCCCCCTCACCTCCCTCCAAGGCCCCAATGGATGCTTTCATATCCGTTGCAAATTCACCTGCACCTCCACACACATCATTTACTGTATCCGTTGCACCCGATGTGGTCTCCTCTACACTGGGGAGACAGGCCACCTACTTGCGGAACGTTTCAGGGAACACTTCTGGGACACCCGCACCAACCAACCCAACCGCCCCGTAGCTGAACACTTTAAGTCCTCCTCCCACTCCGCCAAGGACATGCAGGTCCTTGGCCTCCTCCATCGCCAGATCCTGACCACACGACGCCTGGAGGAAGAGTGCCTTATCTTCCACCTAGGAACCCTCCAACCACATGGGATGAATGTAGATTTCTCCAGCTTCCTCATTTCCCCTTCCCCCACCTTATCTCAGTCCCAACCCCTGGATTCAGCCCTGCCCTCTTGACCTGCAATCTTCTTCCCGACCTCTCCGCCCCCACCCCTTCTCCGGCCTATCACCCTCACCCTCACTTCCTTGCACCTATCATATTCCCAGTGCCCCTCCCCCAAATTCCCTCCCCCCCTACCCTTTATCTCAGCCCACTTGGCACACCAGCCTCATTCCTGAAGAAGGGCTTATGCCCGAAACGTTGATTCTCCTGCTCCTCGGATGCTGCCTGGCCTGTTGTGTTTTTCCAGCACCACATTTTTCAACCAAGTCCTATTCACCTATCTCCCTTATGTTCGCTAATCTGTAATGACTCCCCATCCGATGTCATCAGTTCAAACCTATCCACCCACATATCTCAACCTTCCCTATATCTGTGGCATTCTCCTGGTCAACAACCCTCTAATTTGTCTGCACTCTTCTAATTGCAGCCTCTTGTACATCCTGATGCCCTTTGCTCCATGATTATCAGCCATGCCTTCAGCTCTACAGGCTATAGAAATAATCTATAGAAATCCACTCCCTCTAAACCTCTGCCATTCCACCTCTCCTTCTTCCTTTATAAAATTCCATTCTTTCTTTTGTTAAGTTTTTGAAAGACAAAAAATAGGAATAGGAGTAGGCCATTCAATCCTTCAAGTCTGCTCTGCCATTCAATATGATCAGGCCTGATCATCCAACTCAGTAATCTGTCCCTGCTTTCTCCCCATACCTTTTGATCCCTTTAGCCGTAAGAACGATATATAACTCCTTTTTGAAAACATTTAACCTTTTGGTTTCACTCACTTTCTGTGGAAGAGAATTCCACAGGCTCACCATACTGTAGGTGAAGAAAGTTCTCTTCATCTCAGTCATAAATGGTCTATCCTACATCCTTAGACTGTGATCCCTTGTTCTGGACCCACTTGTCGTTAGAAATCCTTCCTGTTTACCCTTCTAGTCCTTTTAGAATTTTATAAGGTTCTATGAGGTTCCCCCTATAGTCTTCTAAACGCCATCAAATATAGTCCTAACCAATCTAATTTCTCTACATATGTCACTCCTACCATCCCAGAAGTCAGTCTGGTAAACCTTTTTTGCACTCCGTCCAAAGCATGAGCAACCTTTCTCAGATAAGGAGACGTAAACTGCACACAGTACTGCAGGGGTGGTCTCACCATGTCCTGTACAATTGCAGCCAGACATTTTGGTCACCTTTCCTAATACTTGCTTACAAACTCAGAGTTAAAAATTTGTTTGGTGACAATCCTGTGAAATAGAAATGATTTACAGGCACCTTAATATGATCACACTGGAGAGTTGTATGAGGAGGCTGGATGCAACAGGAAAGCTATCATGCTATCTTGTAAAACAGAGCTATGGACTATGAATAATATTAAAACTACTAATTGTTGAAGTCTTGACTGCTTTAAATTTTTACCAGCCAAATAAAATTAACTGATCGTTCATCTAGCTGCTCTTTGTATGATTGTTTTCTTTGAAAACAGCTATTGAACTTGCGTCACAGTAATAGTCTAATTATAGAATCCTCACTTTAAGTCACAGGTTTTGTGTTGGTCATCTTAATTTATCTCATCTTCTCAAGGAAAAGCTCTCCGCTAGCTGCATTCAAATCTAGCACAAAATTAGTTGGTTTTGATCACTGGAAATCCAGACTCCCAGACTTAACTACAGAAATGCATCAGGGCAGTGTCCGAGAACCAACTGTTTTCCAGAGCTTCAATGATCTTCCCTACATCCTAAATTTGAAAGTGGAGATGTTTGTTGTAATTTATAATTCCTTAGATAATGAAGCAGTTCATGCACATTTGCAGCAAGACCTGAACCACATTCAGGCTTAGGCAAATAACATTTGCACCACACATGTGGCAGGCAATAACCATTTCCAAAAAATCGAAACAACTGTGGAGGCTGGAAGTCTGAAACAAAATGAAAAATTGCTGAAAATCTTAGCATGTCTGACAGCATCTCTGGAGAGAAATCCCTTCTGAATAAGGGTCACTGGACCCGAAAGTTAACTCTAGTTTCTCTCCACAGATGCTGCCAGACTTGCTGAGATTTGCCAGCAATTTCTGCTTTTGTTTCAAGTAACCATTTCCAACTAGTGCCATAGATGTATAATTGTATATAAAATATAGTAAGGAAGGCTACTCTGCCATTTAAAATTGAACACCAAATGTTACAAAATTAGTCCCAGAAATAACACAACTGCTCATGTTGATTCACTATGGCCAAAAAGAGCAAATAATCTGATGTATTACCTCAGCAATTTTAAAGGGAATTCCAACATTATCGACTTTGCCTTGTGGACCGATGTTTCACCAAAGTTAATAAAGCAACTCTTTTATGTTTTATTCCATGTATGGCAGACTGTGAGCCACCATTTTAGTAGAACTCAGAGAGTCCTACAAGTATGGAGACAGGCCCTTTGGCCCAAACTAGTCCATGCTGACCAAAATGTCCATCCACACTAACCCCATCTCCCTGCACTTGATCCATATCTTTCTAAACCTTTCCTATCCATGTGTTTGTTCAAATGCCTTTTAAATGTTGTTAGTGTATCTGCGTCAACAACTACCACTCGTGGCTCATTCCATATGTAAAAAGGTTGCCCCTCAGATTCCCTTTGTTTTCTTTTCCCTCTCACCGTAAACTGATGCCCTCTAGTCATCAATTCCCCAACCGTTGGATAAAGACTTGAGTGCATTCACCCGAACCATGCCTCTCATGATCTTATACACTTCTATAAGATCCCCCCTCAATCTCCTACAATCTAAAGAAAAATGTCCTAGCTTGTCCAACCTCTCCCTATAACTGAGACCGTTGAGTCCTGGCAACCTCCTTGTAAATTTCATCTGCACTCTTTTCAGTTTAATAGTGTCCTTCAGATCAGCAAGGTGACCAAAACTGACAAAATACTGCAAGTGTGGCCTCACCAACCTCCTGTACAACTACAACATACTTCCCAAATTCAATACTCAATGCCCTGACTGATGAAGGCCAGTATGTCAAAAGCCTTCTTCACTGCCCTGTCTATCTGGGACTCCACTTTCAGAGAACCGTGCACCTGAACTCCAAGGTCCCTCTGTTCCACGACACTCCTTAAAGCCTGACCACTCACCACGAAACTCCTACTTTGATCTGACTTTCCAAAATGCAAGACCTCACACTTATCTACATTAAACTTCATTTGCCATTTCTCGGCCCACTTCCCCAGCTGATCAAGGTCCTGCCATAATTTCTGACAACCTTCCTCACTGTCCACAATACTGCCTATTTTAGTGACATCTGCACACTTACTAATCATGCCTTGTACATTTTCATCCCAATTATTGATATACATAACAGACAGCAATTGGCCCAGCATTGACCCTGAGGCACTCTACTAGTCACAGGCCTCCAGTCTGACAAGCATCCTTCGGTTATTACCCTCTGCTTCCCACCATCAAGCTAATTGTGTATCCAATTTGCCAGCTCCCCCTGAATTCCATACAATCTAATCTTCCAGACCAGCCTACCATATGGAACCTTATCAAAGGCCTAACTGAACTAGGTCTTACCTAGTCCATATAGACTACATCTACTGCCCCGCCCTAATCAACTTTCCTCGTCACTTCATCAAAGAACTTTAACAAATTTGTGAGGCATGATCTCCCATGCACAAAGCTATGCTGACCGCTCCTTATCAAACCTTGTCTTTCAAAATGCATGTATATCTTATCTTTCAAACCTGTTGCATCTTCCTTATCATGAAGGTACATCAAAAGTGCCGTCAGGGAGTTGACTACAGAGGTCATCATAGCTGTTAAATTCTGACTTAAGGTTTTCTTCACCTTGGAGAGAGAAAGCTTCAAGCATGTCAGGCCGGCAATAATAAGAAACAGATATTTGCTTCTTTATAAGTACCTTTTATCAATACTTACTTTAATCTTAGCGTCTGTATTTTAACCAATAACAGTGTCGCTGTTGTTGTGAACAAGGTCAATAGGCCATGGAAATTTCTCCACCTGCAAGGTCCCTTTCATATACCATCCTGATTTGAAAATATATTCCTCCACATTCACTGAGAGGAACACTTGGAACTCCCTGACAGCACTTTTGATGTACCTTCATGACAAGGAAGGCACAACAGTTCAACAAGATAGCTCACCAGCACCTTCTCAAGGCCAATTAAGTATGGACAATAAATATTGGCCTTGCTAAAACACCTTCAATGCATGAAAAAATAAATAAAGCATTTCATCCATTCTATCAATAAGCAGAAAAAAGTCAGCTTTGTAAATTATTTTCAAGTAATATTCTAACTTTACTTCTCAGTAATATCTTTAGGAACAAGCAGGCTTCCTGATCAGTACAGTATGAGTTAACAGATTTGTCTACTTTGGCATACCAAGAGATATGTTTTATTAGATGCATTAAT
The DNA here is from genome assembly GCF_047496795.1 of Chiloscyllium punctatum. Classification (NCBI taxonomy): domain Eukaryota; kingdom Metazoa; phylum Chordata; class Chondrichthyes; order Orectolobiformes; family Hemiscylliidae; genus Chiloscyllium; species Chiloscyllium punctatum. Next base: position 10,735,531 of record NC_092739.1, read on the forward strand.
CCTCCAAGAATTGACTCTTTAATGTCTGCAGATAAATTCATTGTACATTAGTCCATTAATATCATTAACATTACTTTCTAACCTAATGATGGTATTACCTTGAAACAAATAATATCTTTTATAATGCTGAATCCATTTAAGAAAAATGTAAATAATGTTTTCGGTTATAGAAAGTCATTTAACGTGTTATAGTAGAGATATAGTAAAAGTGCATATAATGAATGAGATTTCTATAAACTATTCTGTATCAAGTATCATTTTTCAAACCATTCTAAATTCAACATTAAATTAGTAAAGTCCATATGCCACTGCTTTATTTATGAAAAGAGTTAGGGAATACTCGACACTACACTCCTGTGTAGTGAAAAGTTACTGGAATCCATCATCAGGAACAGATCAACTATGCAGCCAACCAACTATAAGTTGATCAAAGATGATCGACATGGGTTTATAAAGCAAATATGACTCAAGTATTACGCACTCTGAAAAAGATTCATGTTTAACCCAAAACATTGATTCTTTAAATCACCCCACAGGTACTGCCAGGTACGCTGAGCATATCCAATATTTTCGGAATTTTTATCTGCTTTCCAGCATCACAGTATTTTATCTTTATTTATGGATATATGAAAGTTAAGCTGTCCCTGCTTTATCTAGTTGAATTTTTCAATGCCGGTGACTCATATGTTGGTAAGAGAGTGTTGACAGCTGTCATCCATATATACTGTTGGTTGACAAGGTTTTGGACAAGAAGTAATAAAAACAAAAATAAACAAAATTGGACACAGCCTTCTGACATGGATTCAAAGTCAATTGGGAGGAAGGCGACTCTCCAGGGAAAACAGCCCCAACCTGTTCAGCCTCTCCCTATAGCTCAAATCCTCCGACCCTGGCAATATCCTTATAAATCTTTTCTGAACCCTTTCAAGTTTCATGACATCTTTCCAATAGGAAGGAGACCAGAATTGCACGCAATATCCCACTTGATGGCACCACAGCCACAACATTTACTACCTCTACAAATGATGCTCAGTAGCAGCAGTGTGTACTGTCTACAAGATACACTGTGGAAATTCACCAACATTCCTGAAACAGAACCTTCTAAAACACGACCACTTCCATCTAGGTGGACAAGGGCAGCAGATACATGGGAACACCCCAACATTAATGTTCTCCTCCAAGCTGCTCACCATCCTGACTCGGAAATATATCTCCATTCCTTCAGTGTCACTGGATCAAAATCCTGGAATTCTCTCCCTGGCATTGTGGGTCTACCTATAACACATGGACTACAACAACTGAAGAGACAGCTCACCACCAACCTTCTCAAAGGCATCTAAGGATGGGAAACAAATGCTGGCCCAACCAGCAGTGTTCACATCCCATGAATGATTTTTAAAAGAAGACTTATCAATATATCTTTGTTCAATATGGATATCACAAGGTATGGATCAAAGGTGAGTAAATAAGATCTGTTATGCAGTTCAGATGTGATTTAATTAAATGGACAAACTCGAGGGGCTGAATTCAGGGAGCTAAAAAGCAGGACTACCAGGCTAGTAATCTCAGGGTTGCTACCCATGCCACGGGCTAGTGAGGCTTGGAACAAAGAGAGAGTACAGCTGAACATGTGGCTACAGAGCTGGTGTAGGAGGGAGGGCTTTAGATGTATGGATCATTGAGGTGTCTTCTGAGGAAGGTGGGACCTGTACATGAAGGACAGGTTGCACCTAAACTGGAGGGACACCAATATCCTGAGCAAAAGGTTTGCTACTCTAAACTAGTGTAGAGGGGGGGTGGGAACTGGAACAACAGGCCAATAAGTGCAGGGACTGTGGACAAAAGTGAGACTGAGATGTGCATAGTGCAGAGCAAGAGCAGACAGAGGGAAGCCGCAGGTGTCAGATGGACTGGAGTTCTGGAGTGTATTTAGTCCAGTGCAAGAAGTATATAACAGGTAAAACAGATGAGCTAAGAGCATGGATTATTGCATAGAATTACAATGTTATTGCAATTATGAAGACATGGTTAAAGGAAGGACAGTTCTGACAGCTTAACATTCCATGATGTTGCTGTTTCAGCTGGAACAGAAAGGGAAATAAAAGGGGTGGAGGGGCTGCATTGCTGATTAGGGATCACATCATAGCTGTGTTGAGGGAGGACACATTGGAGAGATCTTGCTGTGAGGCATTATGGGTAGAGCTCAGGAATAGGAAGGGTGAAATCACAATGTTGGGAATTTTCTATAGACCTCCCAACAGCCCATGGGAGACAGAGGAGCAGATGTGTAGTCAGACTGGAAAGGTATGAAAAAAGCAGGGTAGTTGTGGTGGGTAACTTCAACTTTCCTTCAACTTCAACTTAAACATAGAATTAGTAAAGCTAAAAGGGGCCATGAAATGTCTTTCGCAAACAGAGTCAAGGAGAATCCCAAGGCTTTTTATGCATATATTAGAAGAAAGAGGATAGCAAGGGAAAGAGTAGGCCCACTCAAAGACAAAGGAAGGAAATTATGCGTGGAGCCATAGGAAGTGGGAGAAACCCTTAATGAGTACTTTGTATTGGTGTTTACCAAGGAGAAGGACATGACTGATGTTGAGGTCAGGGATGAGTGTGTGATATTCAAGGAGGAAGCTTTGGGTATCCTGAATTACATTAAGGTAGTTAAGTCCCCAGGGCCAGGTGAGATCTATTCCACGTTACTGCGAGAGGCAAGGGAAGAAATAGCTGAGGCACTTGCAGATATCTTAACATTCCCTTTGACCTCAGGCAAGGTTCCAGATGACTGGAGATTAGCCAGTGCTGTTCCCTTGTTTAAGAAAGGAAGCAGGGATAATCCAGGAATTTATAGGCCAATGAGCCTGACACCTGTGGTGGGGAACCTCTTGGAGAAGATACTGAGGGACAAGATATATGCACTTTTGAAAGAAAATTGGCTAGTTAGTGACAGGCAGCATGGATTTGTATGGGGGAGGTGATGTCTCACCAACCTGATTGAATTTTTTGTAGAGGTGACCAAGATAATTGATGAGGAAAGGACTGTGGATGTAGTTTACATGGACTTTAGTAGGGCATTTGATAAAGTCCCACATAGCAGATTGGTACAAAAACTGAAATCACTTGGGATTCGGGGTGGGCTGGCTACATGGATAAAAAACTGGCTTGGTCATAGAAGACAGAGGGTTGCGGTGGAAGGGCGTGTTTTAGGATGGAGACTGCTAACTAGAGGTGTTCCACAGGGATCAGTTTTAGGTCTTGTATTGTTTGTAGTATATATAAATGATCTGGAGGAAAATGTGGGTGGTCTGATTAGTAAGTTTGCCGATGACGTAAAGATTGGTGGAGTTGTTGAAAGAATACAACAGGGTATAGATAGGTTGACGACTTGAGCACAGAATTGGCAGATGGTGTTTAATCCTGACAAATGCAAGATGATGCATTTTGGAGGATCAAATTTAAGTATGAATTATACTGTAAATGGGAGAAGCCTTAGGAAGATTAGCATACAGACAGGTCTAGGCATGCAGGCCCACAGTTGCCTAAAAGTGGCAACACACTTGGCCAAGGTGATTTAAGAAGGCATTTGTCATGCTGCCTTCATTGGCCAGGGCATAAAGTTGGCAAACCATGTTGCAGCTATATAAAACCCTTGTTAGGCCACACTTGGAGCACTGTGTGTGGTTTTGGTTGCCACATTACCAGAAGGACGTGGAAGCTTTGGAGAGAGTGCAAAGAAGCTTCATCAGGATGTTGCCTGGTCTCAAAGGCATTGGCTACGAGGAAAGGTTAAAAAGACTAGGATTGTTTTCACTGGAAAGATGGCCGTTGAGAGGCATAGATAGGGTGGATAGTCATCGGCTTTTTCCCAGGTTTGAAGTTTCAATTACAAGGAGGCACAGGTTCAAGGTGAGAGGAGGAAAGTTTAAGGGAGATAAGTGAGAGAAGTATTTTCACGCAGAGAGTGGTAGGAGCCTGGAACGCTCTGTCTGAAGAGGTGGTGGAAACAGACACATTGGCAACACTTAACAGGCATCTGGATGGTTCCATGAATAGGGAGGGAATAGAATGATACAGACAGAATAAGGGCAGAAAGTTTGCTTTTTACTTTAGTTAGGGCATGATGATTGGCACATGGAGGGTCGAAAGACCTGTTCCTGTGCGTACTTCTCTTTAGCTCTTTTGTTTTTGTTTTGCATGGTCTACTGTTGTTCCTATTTTCCTATATAATGGGAGAATCGGTGAGAAATTCTCCTTTTATGCACTGAAGTAGTCTGCCATGAAATATCGGACTGCAGGGAAGAAAGCCCTTGAATCAAGATATTTTATAACTTAGTATTAGACTCCAACACAAAATCAAAACAAACTTCCATAATGTTTTTCAAAGACACATGCAACTCAGTTACACTACCTTCTCAGGCAGCATCTCTAAGCTCAGCTCATGAATCCAAAATCCAATTCAGAAAGATCAATTGGAATGCTGATCTAAATATACTTTTCTTTCATGAACCACCAATTCCAATGTTTCCACTTCCAATCTGTATGTCACTATATGGTTCCCTTCACCAAGATTCTTTTAAATGACTATCTCTGAGCTCATTTCCTGTATGCAAATCATGTACTTTTAGCTTGGAGGTCTTGTGCTGGAGTGGATGTATTCCTTCCTCTGGGTAGAAACTCCAGGTTCAAGTCCCACACCAGAAGCGCTGGCCATAAAAGGAGCATTCATAATGTGGCTCACCAATTTAATCATCAGCCTAGAAACCGTTCCACCACCTTTCCATTATTCCTCAAAAAGAGTAAAGTGTATATGAAGATAAGTACATTTTAAAAATATATTTCTCCAACATATGACCTTGTGAAGAAATTATATGCAATTGCTATTTGAGTATTGGTGGAATATTAGAAGACAGATCTGGTTGATTCCATTATCTTCTTCACTATACATGGCAGAAGAAGGCATCACAGAAATTCCCTACTTCTCCCTGATTCACATTAAGGTTAACCTTTAAAAGAATTACATTACTTTTTTAGCAGGCCCCTTAAGCACTGCTGGTTAGGCTAAGTGATCCAAGGCAAAGTACAACATCTATTTCACTTAGAGCAGATGAGATTTCCACACTTGGATTTGCAAGGTGCCAAAAACTTGAATGTCATTCATGCACAATTGAAAGCACTTTTGCCTCTGAGTGACAAGATACTGAGTTTAAATTCACCTTTCAGGATTGAGCACAGAAATGAAAACTGACACTCTAGTTTTGTACTGAAGAACTGCTATGTGTTTGAATGTGCTACTTTTGGGATGAAATGCTGCACCAATGCCCTGTCTCACATGGATGTGAAAGACCCCATGGGACTATTTCAATGAATAACAGTAGAGTTATCCTCAGTGTCCTAGCCAATATTTATCTCTCAATTGACCTCACAGTAACAGAATATCACATTTCTGAATATGGAATCTTGCTGTGTATAAAATAGCTGCTGTATTACAACAGTAACTACACTTCCTTGGCTGTAATGTATTTTTGAGATATCCACTGGTCATGAAAAATGCTATATAAATGCAAATAAATTTTCTTCATATGTTCCAGTCGGTATACAGGCATCAATGAAAACTCACTCAACTGAGTATGGAGTCATATATCACTAAGACATGACACATAGCCCTACAAAATCTGTCTAGTTTTTCCCCAGTTTTCACTTAGAGATGTTGAAATTCGGGTTCTTCAGCTTGTGTTTGCATGTTGTATTTTGGTTTTGTTTAAGCACTGTCAAAGTTGCTCTATGTTGCTAATTTAGCCTCAATTATATTATGGCACCAAGTTATACAAACAAGAGCATCATCGTACCCTTGAACCTTTTTTTTCCATTCCTAGACATTCTTGTAATTGGTGAGTAGTTGAGTTGCAGCAGCCCATTTGACTGTGCCATTTGTTTGACAGAGATTTTCTTCAAGGCAAAGCAGCAGCAGTCATTTCATGCACCTCTTTTGAATAATGAAAAGGCACTTCTCAAGAATGGGCTCTCATCGCATGCATAATGCAATAGCTTGAACAACATTGGTAGTTGAACTAGCGAGATCTGATCATGTTAATACAATTTTAACTAAAACTGCCAATGAATATGTATCCCTATATATCTTATAATGGATTTCAACTATCTGGTTTAATTTTATTTATGTTGTATGTCTGTCACTGTTTTAACCATAAATCAATAATTACCCATGTGTCAATATTTGCTGACAGTGGTGAAGGATAAGACATATTATGGTACTTCTCACAGCCAGCTTTGTTTTAATCATTTGTATTATGGCCTGCAGAAAAGTAAAGGTATAACTATTAGTAATATATGAATTTGGTTCACTCATTCTAAAGGGCTAGATCAAGATCTTAAAATTATTAAAACTGAATGATTTCCTTTTCTTATTAATGAGAGCATTGAAGAGGTTTGGGAGGGTGAGCCAGATGCACTCAAAATAAATCATGCACAGAATGCATAAAGCTGCTTGTTTCTTCAAGATCATGTTAACAGTGCAGAGTTCCAAAAATATACAGTATGCCTTCAAAGGATCCTAAGTTAAAAGGATATGCGAAGAGAAAGATTTAATTCAACATAACTCATAGCAGCTTAAACTCAGCATTAAACTTCATCTCAAAGGCACCTCTGTAGCCAGCTGATCAAGTAGTGCTAGCAGGGACAGATTGTTAGCATCTATTATATTGTTAACAATGGAAGTTTTGCTGTTGGCTTTTAAAAGAACAAATGAAAAGGTATTAGATAAGACAGGAGTAAACCAGTAAAGACAGGAGAGAAAGCATTGTTTTCAACATAACATTTGTTGTAAAAGCTGCAGGTCACAACTAATGGAAACAAAATATGAAAGGATGAAAGAAACATAGTACGTACATAATATATAGAAAGAGAAATAGTGAAGGGTTGTTGTTGAAGACTGCAAACACAGGAATGTATATTGTGCCAAATACATAGGTAACACAATTGTAATCATGGTTACAAAATGTCTCTCCTTATGAGTGTCCATAGAGGGAATAATTATTTCAGCAGATTATTTTTGCCAATGACCCTTCGTTACTGAGCTGCTGATGACAATCTGGGCATGTGCAATTGACAGTGAAGGTTTGTATGTTGAATACAATAAATATTTTTATGTGATAAATCTTCTGTTATGATACATTGATATTGATAATCTAATGTTAACCTTTGTTACCCCAGTGTTCTGGTATTCAACAAAAATGTGTTTGTAAGTTTTACAGCAGTTATCTTTGTACGGTGTATTATGCTATGCGATAGATATTGATAGTTTAATGTTAGCTAAGTTGATACTGATGTTCTGACTCACTCTTGATTATGTTTTATTGATCATCAGTTGCAGATTATTTGGCCTCTTGCTTTTATTGTTTTCATTCTTTACAGCTACAGCTCAAAGTGAGCTGGGGATCATTCATTTTTCCAAGGGTTGCAATGCTGAATATTGCCTGCACTACTAACATTGATGCAGATAGATTTTTCATTAGCTTTTTGAGTAAAAGAACCACGTAGAATCCGAGAACTTTTTTTTTGAACAATACAAATCAAGTTTGATCTCAGATCTTTGCTGAGATCTTGATAAAGACCACAACTGAATCACTAGAAATTCTGCAGTACCACTAAGGGGGAAAATGTTAAGCTAAGATTTATTTTGACCATGATCAAGTGATAGCAGGATTGTTCTATGCCTTGAATTCCTTAGGTTTACGCATAAAGAATGGTATTGAATGTTGTTATCTGCATGACAGTCTAACAGTGTGGATTACCTGCCTTTTATGGAACATACTCACTTTTCAGGTGACAGATTTCAGTGAAAAGAAAATTCAGTCATCTTTGTAATTCAAGGGTGACCCACACCAGCAGGTTACCACACAGGCACCAATATTGATGATTACCCCCATGAAGTCAGCATTTCAAAAGTAGAGAAAAGAAAATTTGGTGAAATGATCATGGAATGATAACATCTACAGATTTCATAAAATATATTAAAATTTACAAATGGATTGTAAAGGATCCTCTGGATTATTGGGCCGTGTGAAAAGGATTTCACTAAACAAAATATTAATTCCAAAGAATGGTTTTACATTCCTTGAACAATTTTTTTTTAAATGGCATTTTATGCACATTTCAGTGCTCGTTGTATTGGTTATAAGTTTCTGGTCAGATGCCAGTAGAAATTAGAAATTATTGTTTGTGCCGTATTTAAATTATGTGCATTTTTAAGACCAAATATGAGTTAATTCTAGACAGTGGATTCATTTATGTTATCAGGAGAAAGTGAGAACTGCAGATGCTGGAGATCAGAGTAGAGTGTGTAGTGCTGGGAAAGCACAGCAGGTCAGGCCGCATCTTTGGAGCAAGAGAATCGAAGCTTCGGGCAGAAGCTCTTCATCAGGAATTAGGCTTGTGGGTCAGGGCAATGGGAGGGGAGTAGGGTTGGGGGGAGGTAGCTGGGAAAGCGATAGGTGGATGAAGGTGAGGGAGAAGGTGATAGGTCAGAGGGGGGAGCGATGGACAGGTCAGGAGTGTGATGCCGAGTTGGTGGCGTGGAACTGGGATAATGTGGGCGGAGGGGAAATGAGGATTATACTCAAATTGGTACACTGGCAGAATATGCAAAATTCCAAGTTCACCATTCCCTACGCTCATGACACCCTCATCAGGGCCAAAAGGTCCATTGTGTCCCATGAACACAAAGTAATTGGCAAGTAAAGAATCACAATAACTTCTAAAATAATGTTAAATACTTTGATCGTGATGAAAGAATTGCACTGACCATCCATCAGACTGTCTTCAGTGGTAATATTACCATATTGTAACTTTATAGTTAGAGAATGACTTCACTAAGGAACCAAATTCTCAACAAGCATGTGTTGAACATTTTCAGTGATTCAGTGTAACTTGAATTTATTGTGAGATTTATACATTAATGATCAGTGCAGTGTCATGCATAGACTCTGTTAACTAATGGATAAGTGTATTTCTCTGTGTTATTTTCAAGTTTTTAGCACAAAGTCTAGTGATCTGCAGTACCTAAATACATTGATAAATGAGACTATAGTTTATCTCACTTATTATCCACTTTCCCCCAGTGGGATATATAAGATTGGATTTTGCCATGCATTGCTCCAGGCTGGCTACTGTAGAACCTCAAAAACAGTGCCTTAGGCCCTTTAAGAAGTTGAGTAGAATGTGAAATAATAATTTTATGAATCTTATATGCTATATTTAACACTAATATTGTAATTAAAATTTTATTTGAATATATATACATATAAATAATATTGATAAAATGCCAAAATACGGAATAAAAAGTTGTTTACCATCTGCTTTTCAATGCTTTTTTTCTCTTTTTGTCTCTCTTCAAAAGATGTTTCTCTATAGCCTGTCAGTTGTAGTTGTATCAAACAAAAGTTGCTTTGATTTGACCATGAAGGACAGAAAGTATGCGCTGGACTCTGGTAGTAGGTGACGAAGCTGGCAAAGGCCAAGGCCATAGGTACTCTGCTGACTGCAAAGAAATTACAATTCCACTGTTCTGGAAGAATATCAACATATACAGCATGAGACGGGTTATCTGGGAATGGTTAAACTTTCCTATTGTACTATTTGTATTGCAGGAATTCTCTGATCACCTTCATTTTCTGTTTTCTGAGGGTGAACCTTTATACCTGTAGTTTGCAGTATGTGACCTAAGAATTTAATCATAAGCTGTCATTCACATCTGTCATTTAGGCCTGCATCTTCCAATATTTTCAGAATTTTCCTACAACCTTGCTCCACTTTTCTTAAACTGTATTAGAATATCATCTTATGAAATATTATTCCAGCCTTCCTTTGGGGTGTGCTAGCCACTAGCACACACAGGCACTATTCCAAATTGACATTGTAAGAGGCATTAACAATCTTGATTATTCACACAGTCCTGAAAATAGTTTCAGAAATCCTTCTCTAAATTCGGCATTACGTTCATTCTCAGCAACTTTAGCTACCTTGCAAGCTTTCCTGTGGGAAGTGAAAATTCTTGTTTTCGCATAATATAAAATTCAGTCACTTCTTTGTCTTTAAATTTTAATCTTATCACAATCTGATCTTTTACTTTCAAACTTGCTTCTCTTGGGCCTTGAAGTTTGATTGAAGTTTTAATTTGATCCGTATTAACCATTGTAATTTGTCAAACATTACATTAATGCTGCTCCAGTGCTCAATTTTAAATTCAGTATCTGTCAATATCAGATTTACCAACCAATATTTTTTATCTATTTTGTTGATCTCTCCTCAGATATCCAGTTCCACTATCCAATTTCCTGAATCCAGTTATGTTTAGAACTCTGGTACCATTTACATGTTTTGAACAACAGTGGGCAGAATCTTAAATGCGTCTGAAAGACATGGGTATGGTGAGACTTGTGTCAAAATCAGACAAGAAATCTGATGAGGCCTGTCTCGACAAAGGGAGCACCTTGCTGCACCTTTTATACATTTGCCAAGCAGTGAGGGATGTACACCATGCTTCATGACAGTGTGCTCACCAGATTGTGCCCTTGTGTTTTCTAAACCTAACATTCCCACTGGGATGTCCATATCTAAGCTGGTTCAGGAAGCATTCTTATTGATGCTTCATCTGAGATCTCAGTATGAACATCCTCAGTGGTCAAAGGTGGATTCTGGGGTAGCTAACCATTTAAATGCAGAGATTCTGTTAGTGCCTGCAAGACATGAGAGAGAGGAGGTAGCACAGCCGTTGGTTTCTCGCTGGACAGCATCAAGTTTCCAATCAGAGGGGATTAAAGCTTGTTAAACGTCAATAACCAGCACAACATGTTCCATTAATATTCAACTTCCTATCTTACCAAATGCACTGAACAAGCTAGATGTTGAAAAATCTTGAAATAGAAGTCAGAACAGGCACCTGGCCGCTTTAACTCGCCACTGGCTGCAAAAGCCTCAATGTTGCTCAGCATCAATCAGCACCTTGGGTTACAATCCATGCAGACCAGCCACATGCACCCCTCACCCAATCCCTAGCTAACCCCTTACTACCATCATTGTAGTGCACTGAGTGAAGAGACTTGCATTACAGGAACACCAGCAACTAGTATTGAAAGGCTGAAGCAGTGACACTTTGCACACAGGGACAGGCATCCAACTCATGGATTTAAGCAGGCTGCATCTCAGGGCTGCTTGCTTGCTCTCTTTGCACTCGCTTACCTAGAGCCTATCTGGAACGCCGCAGCATCTATCTCCTACCCTGCCTTGCTTGGCCTTGCCTTGCGTTGATGTGTCAATTAGTTTAGCAACCAAGCAGCTTATCTTGCTGTTCAGCTGTTCTTTGTCAAGGATGTACGTGTCAGGGATGTACACCATGCTTCATGACAGTGTGCTCACCAGATTGTGCCCTTGTGTTTTCTAAACCTAACATTCCCACTGGGATGTCCATATCTAAGCTGGTTCAGGAAGCATTCTTATTGATGCTTCATCTGAGATCTCAGTATGAACATCCTCAGTGGTCAAAGGTGGATTCTGGGGTAGCTAACCATTTAAATGCAGAGATTCTGTTAGTGCCTGCAAGACACGAGAGAGAGGAGGTAGCACAGCCGTTGGTTGGAAGTGGTCTGTAAAGTTCTTTGCCTGCAAGGGACTGGACACCCTTCCACCTGCCCAGGCTCTTTCTGCCCTATGGTGGGCTGTCTTCTCCTGGAATAAGAGACAGGGAGGAATTAAATCTGGTGAAAGTGGCTGACATAACTCATAGTGTTGGTGCAAGTAATGGGAAAGTGGCGAGGTTTGCCAAGGGACTGAGGAAGCAGCATAGATACTAGGCAGGTTGTGGTGTGGGAGTTCAAGCTCTAAGAGTGGCTGACGGAACATGTGAGAGTGGTAGAGCATGAACCTTGGTGGGAGATGGCTGCAGTAGCAGAGTTAAAGTGAGTGAGTGGGAGGTAACAGAGGGAAGAGCCATGGCACTTACTCTGACAGAGTGGAGAAGATCATTGACCTTCTTTCAGCAATGCTGGCTATTCCTTGGCATCGCGAAGACATCTGAACTAGGTGACAACCTCAGACCATATTGCAGGGATTTGGTGGTGCAGCATCCTCTGGTGGTCCTTCGAGAAGAGGGGTCCCCTCCTTTGCCGCAGCCCCTCGCCCAGGACTTTCAGGACCCTGTTAGACAATCAAATTATCATGTTCACCTTTTCCAATATCTTCTGACTCCATCCCTGAGTGAGCAAGGCAGCTTCTGAATGCTGATGCTCCTCTGGTTGCACAGTGGCACAAGAGTTGCTGGTCTTTTGGTGGTGAGTTAGTGGCATGTTCTCGGCACACTACATGGTAAGATGGGGATGGAATCTGATGTGCAAGACAGATAGAGAAGCCATTAATGAGGCGTGTTTGGTAAGGTATGGTGTGAAATTTCACTGGGCCCCTTGGTGAGAAACCCTCCAAAAAGCTCAATGCAACTTGCACTTAGCCTAAAAATTGTAAGATTCAGTCCAGAAATGTTTTAAAGCGGTCACATTTTTCACAATTATGGCAGTCACCCTCCTTATGTATTTTGGTCCTACTGCATACAAAGCATTTCAAAATGCTGACTGGTGCATTCTTACGATTTTTGTTCAACTTTTGGCTTGGTGTTTTTCTGCTTTTGGGTCTAATAACTACATGGACGTAACTTGGCATCTTCCACAGAACCTTGGACTTCCTGCAATTATTTCTCGACATTTCTTCTAGAACTCAGATTGTCTTATGAAATACATTGCGTTCGTAAGTATTCTGATTCCATAGAATCAGACAATGACTCCTTTCATTCCAGTGACAATGTAAGTTCCATATTAATTTGTACCTGGCAAGTGAAGGACAGCACAAAAACAAAGGAAAAAGCATACAGTATGGTGAAGATTAGTGGGAAGCCAGAGGATTGGAAAGCCTTTAAAAACGAGTCAAGGACCACTAAAAAAAGTAATAACATTATGGGGGAAAGAAATGAAATATGGGGGTACATTAAGCTGGTAATGTAAAAGAAGATGGCAAGAGTTGTTTTTAGATATCTAAAAGGTAAGAGAGTGGCAAGAGTGGGCATTAGACTGCTGGAAAATTAAGTTGGAGAAGTAGTAATAGGGAACAATGAACTGCGGAGGAATTGAATAGGTATTTTGCACCAGTCTTCACTGTGGAAGACACTTATAGCGTACCAGAACTTCAAGAGAGCCCAGGGAGAAAAGTGAATGCTGTGGCCATCACTAAGGAGAAAGTGCTGGGGAACTGAAAGTTCTGAAGGTGCGCCAGGACCAGATGGACTACACCCCAGAGTTCAGAAGGAGATAGCTGAGGAAATTGTGGAGGTATTGTTGACTCAAAAAGAAAGTCTCGGACCACAAAAAAATTCAATATTAAAACTTATTTTATTTCGATTACACTGGCGAGAGAACAATAGTCTATAGTCCAGAGTATCAATCAAAATATCTCTGGATGGACTAATGAGAGATCTCTTATTTTTAGCAAAAAGGCAGCATATTTTATAGCCTTTATATGTGTAACAATTTCGTAATTTTCATTTCTCACAATGTAATGTTTCCACCTCTAATTAATTTCCCATAATTAAAATTAGATGATTAGTACACTTCAGTCTTATTCTCATAGATCAAAAACAATGCTATTGATTTAAACTGTTTCTTCATCTTCTTGCATCAAAGCAGATAAAGCTAAACATTTCTCAGTATTCTATTTATTTGCTTTGTCTGGGAAAGCAAAATTACAAAGTTATGCCAAAAGTCTCACATTCCTTATGTCATTCTCATGGTCACTGTGACTTCCATTTTAAACTAATAAGACAAATTATTATTGTAAGGTGGAGATTTAAAATGGAGGCTTTCAATCATTGATTCCCCTATACTTTATCATTCCCTTCTTTTGATCATTTTTATGATCAAAAAAGGCCATTCCTAAAGTTTATGATGATAGCAACTAGATATTAGTGACTGTAAGCATTTGAATGTGAGAATGCAGGTGATTACAGTAAGTAACATAGTACCAAAATGTAAAAGCATGCCCCCAATATTCCCAAAGAAACCCTTAAATGGCCACAATCCTGTAATACCACCGAATTCACCAAAATCTATATCTCTGAGTTTCTGAACCTCCTGGATAATGTGCCCAGAGAGATCAGTGATATTGGAGGATCTGTTAGGAATGTAGGTACACCATTCCTTTCCTACAATGGCACAAGTGCCATCCTCCTTAGCTATTAGAAAGTCCAAGGTCAAACGATTCTGAAGGGCCACTGTCTTGATAGCGACCATTTTAGCATTGATGTTAGTCAGGGCATTGGCAACATTATCGGCAACAATTTCCAATATTGTCCTTAATCTACTTAACTTGCTGCCCCGCAAATGGAATCCAATGGGAGTGAAGCCGTCCCCGTAAAGGATTGGAAACCAGGAAGGTACCTCTTAGTCCTCAGGGGTGAAGTTAACTTGTCTAAAACCCGAATGAGAGGAACTACATGGCCTATATAACATGATCCCCACCAGTCTGAGGGGAGCCACGGATAGACTTTGAGCCTCCAAATAAAATAGGTGTCATTATAGGCAGTTAGGCTAGAATATCCATCTCTTCATGGCTTGGAAGTAGGTGCATTCCAGAGGGACTCTGATGTTTTATTAAGGATGGCAGACCAATCAAACAAAAAGTAACCAAATTTAGTCAAATTTTGGCGAGGCACAGCAGGGATGTACAGCATGGAAACAGACCCTTCGGCCCAACCCGTCCATGCCGACCAGATATCCCAACCCAATCTAGTCCCACCTGCCAGCAGCCAGCCCATTTACCCATCCAAATGCCTCTTAAATGTTGAAATTGTACAAGCCTCTACCACTTCCTCTGGCAGCTCATTCCATGCACATACCACCCTTTGTGTGAAGAAGTTGCCCTCAGGTCTCTTTTATATTTTCCCCTCTCACCCTAAACCTATGCCCTCTAGTTCTTGACTCCCTGACCCCAAGGAAAAGACTTTACCTAACCAGTTACTTTTTCTATCATTTGGGCACTTTGATAAGCCCAAGACAAAAAGACATTATGATATATAGATCGTCTTAATCGCTGTCCCAGGGACAAAGAGGTATCAGTCTGAAATCATTCTGCCCCCAAAGTAAATCCCCCCCAAAGTCATCAGTCACTAGTATCCAATGCATTTTTCTTAGTCCTCGTCTGTTCTTTCACTGACTCATTTACAGTCCATCCTATGGATCCAGTGGGGTTGTCCTTACACATTTACAGCCTTGGGAGTGATCAGCAACACTTGAAGCAGTCCTTTCCAATTTTCGCCAGACCCAGTTCCTAATCAGGACAAAATTTCCTGGTTCTGCAGAAACATTGGGATAGCTTTGATCCAACTACTAAAAACATCTACTATTACTAAACAATACTTATAACATTGTACCCTAGGTAAATTGATAAAACTAAGTTGTAGACAAGTTAAAGGCCCACCAGGCAAGGGAGTTGTTCCAGAACCACACAGTGTCCCTTTTCCAGCATTAGTCTTTTTACAAATTAAACATGCTTCAGCTCTCTTAGCTGCTTTCTGGAAATCCAAGTGCCACCAGATTTGTAATAAATTATTAACCATTCGCTCTTTGCCCAAGTGTGTACAATTATGCCCATAATCAACTAAAATAGGTAGGAGCAAGGATGAAACACAAACTTGTCCTGCAGTTCTAAATCACAGTCCAGTTTGAGTTGCCAAAGGAGCAACCATATAGAGTCCATAGTTTGTGTTCCTCAACAGGGGTATACCCCTGTAATTTCTATATCTCACCTATGTCGGGCATACCTGTCCATCCTTATGTTGTCTCTAACCAGGTTTTGCTGGGAACTCAATGGGACCAGAAGTTTGGGGAGTAAAGCTACCTGCTTGGCAACAGCATCTCCTTGCTCATTTCCTTTGGAGACTGTATCATTTGCACCAGTGTGAGCCAAACATTTGATAACTGTCAGACTGGTTGGACAAAAACAGCATGACTAATAGACTGTCCCATGCAAGTAAAAAATTCTCTATGTTCCCACAAGGCTCCATAATCTTGGGCCACGCTAAAAGCATAACAAGAGTCAGTATATATGTTTGTTGATATTCCTTTGCTAATATGCAAACATGAATGAGGACAAATAAACTCAGCTTTCCAAGCTGACAGTGGAGTTTCGAAAGCTGTTTGCTCAACAATCACAAAATTGATGGCAAGCACATATCCTGAACAACGTTGTCCTATCCTAGGGAGGGCACAATGTTCAGTAAAACTGCAGTATTGGTTTCACAGCTGGACATGCCATCGCTGACGACAAGCAAATCATCCACATACTGTAATACTGTAAATTCCTGCAGTATTTCTATGGTCACAATAAGGATGCTTCACTCTCTAGTGGCCATATCTCCCACAGTTAAAATAAGGCTCTGCCAAATGTCCCTGGGGGGATTTCACTGTCTTATTCCCAGTTCCAAAGGTATAGTATTGGGGTCTGTCTGTCCCCCATTCCAAGGTCCCCTCGGGAAAGGGTTACTCAGTGGTAGTTGATGGGCAGGCATCTGAGGTAGGATCTGCCTCCAGTGGGCATCCTGGTCCCAGTCAACCTTGTCAGGGTTGGCACTTGGGGTATTGGGATCACGAAGTCGCTGGACATGTTTGGTTTTTATCTGTAACTTGGATTGTGGTTTGGGCTTGTTCTGGCTATCCAGTAGAAGACCATCATTCACCTCATTTGCAACTGGGAATTCCTGTACCAGTTCACATTGTCTGTCCAGATCATGTTAGTGACACCAGAAGGAAAGCATTGCAAAAGCATAGCGTTGAACAAAGGTGAGCCACCTTCTTGATTAAAGGCTTGATCACCTGCAAATGTTCCATAACAGGCAACAAACTGCCCCCAATAATCACCTCCCAACCCCCCAGGTTTGGGTCTGCACTCCAGTACTTTACTATCGTTTACAGGTTGTTATAAGGCTCATTCTAATGACTGGATTAAGTGGTCTGCCTGGCATCATTGTTAGGGAATCTCTCCTTCAAGTCCTCTTATTTGCGGACAGGCTCTGCACCACCCTGGCCCATCTGTCCTTGCCACTTGGTAATTTCTTCAGGATATAGGATCATACAGCAAAGAGCAAACAAGTCCTGAGGAGTGGCAGCATACATCTGTATTGTCCTTCGGACATATTGAGCAAATTGGGCAGGTTTCTTCTTGCGGTCAGGGACTTGGTTCATTAACATTACTGAGTTTCCCGGGATGACCCTTAGTTGAGAAAGGTCCAGTCCGCTGTCCCCATGATGTCAGCTATGAAGCCGGTGACCGATACCAGATCCTTCATCTTCAGAGTAAGGTGGAGGTTTAGAATCCAGGGGTGTGCTGAGGACTATAAGGAATTATTTGGGGCTTAGAGAGTATCCTGGGATAAAATCCCAATTCTTCAACCCTATCAGTGTCATCCCCTTCCTTAAATAGTGTCGGTATGCCAGACATAGGCTCGGGATCTCGAATAGAAATTAGATTCATTTTACAGCGCTGTTGATTAGATTAGATTACCTACAGTGTGTAAACAGGCCCTTTGGCCCAACAAGTCCACACTGACCCTCCGAAGAGTAACCCACCCAGACCCATTTCCTTCTGACTAATGCACTGAACACTATGGGCAATTTAGCATGGCCAATTCATCTGACCTGCACATCTTTGGACTGTGAGAGGAAACCGGAGCACCCGGAGGAAACCCACACAGACACGGGGAGAATGTGCAAACTGTACACAGACAGTCGCCCGAGGCTGGAATCGAACCTAAAACCCTGTTGCTGTGAGGCAGCAGTGCTAACCACTGAGCCACCGTAGCTTTAACCCTTTTTTTAATCTTCCACTGCTTGAACGTCTTTACACTGTTTCTCATGTTACATTCATTGCCTCCCATCTACCCATTCACACTCAGCTTCTAATATCTCCCAGCTCTCCCAGTTGGGAGTTCCATCTGCTGTACACATCGCTATCCCCCTATCACATGCATTATTCCTCCAACTGGACAGTAAGGTATATTTCTATTTACTATTGGCTTTACCCTTCCATTCTTTATTTAAAAATTTCCATATTTTCTCACAAATCTTCTTTCAAATTAGCATTACTGCCTGTTCACAAGAGGCCTCATCCCAGGTCCCTAGTTTCCTGACCTATACAGAGGGTACAGAACCAAGACTTAAATGTCATATACATAGTAGGATAAAATGTTTAAATAATAAATTAAAAGTCATTAGTAACATTTCTAGCACATCAAATATAAATTTTATCATTTTTTTCAAAGTAAGTTGATTGTCCTGTCCTAAAATTGGCAATGTACCCACTGCATCTGCCAGTTTTGCTGGTGATCTGTTTGTTCATGCCCAATGTTGTAATTTCCCCAACAGTGACCTTTCTTTTGCAACTTTAGCTTTCACTTCTTTAAATATGACTCTTTGCCCTGTCATTTATACATTCAATTCAAACATCCAAGAGAATTCATGCCTCCATACTGTCCACAAAGAGCTATATTCTTAAATAGAATTTCTGAAAAAAACTCCAACAATTAGATATTTTATACTTATATAACACAAAATCAAAATGGCTACAGCACAAAAGGTTATTCAACCTGTTGCTTGTTCTTTGCATAAGGAACATAGCAAGTTCCACTCTCCCTTAACGTTTCTTCTCTCATTCTGCTCAATTTGTTTTAAGGCATGGTCTAGATGAACATTAATCATTACAGCCATGCTGCAAAGTAACCATGAGGCAATAACACAATTCACTGACAATGCATAAAGGTATAAAAACCAATCAACTATGCCAATTAATTCTGATTTGTAAATCTGGACTAAAACAAAAGGTTTAAAAGAAATATGACTAATATAACCATAATCTCTAATTGAGAGATGGAACCTGCACAAGTGGCTGAGACATTTTACTGTTAATTAGAAATAAACCTTATACCACATCCACAATTCCCTTTTCCACTGCCTTCAAAGAAAAACTAAAAGCAATTTAAAGCATTCTGAAATGCTGTAGGTCTCATTTATACTGCTGGCACTCTAATTTAACCCTCATGTCTGTGAGCACAAACCTATCAATTCGATTACTTTAGAGATATCTAATGTTTATGGCTTAGGGTGGCAAGGTGGCTCAGTGATTAACACCGCTGCCTTACAGCACCAGGGACCCAAGTTTGATTCTAGCTTCGGGCGACTTTTAAGGAGTTTGTACATTATCCCTGTGTCTGCATGGGTTTCCTTCCATAGTCCAAAGATGTGTAGATCAGGTGAACTAGCCATGCTAAATTGCCCATAGTGTCAGGTGCATTAGTCAGGAGTAAATATAGGGTAGGGGAATAGGTCTGGGTGGGTTACTCTCTGGAGGGTCAGTGTGGGCTTGTTGGGATAAATGGCCTGTTTCTACACTGTAGGGAATCTAATCAATAATTGATTTATCATGCCTATTTTTACATTAACAAAAATCGGACAAACTCAAAAATGAATAAAATGTCATTTACAGCATAAATTTTATCTCCAATTACTGAGTGACTAAACAAATTATGATTAGAATTATAATGTCAATCTGTCCGTTTCAGCAATTCTATTGTATAAATATTACCAATAAAATGTAAATGACTGCTTCTTTGGCTACCATAATCACCTCCATTAAATATTCTGAGTAAATGTTATATTTGCACGTGAACCAATCTGAAAGAGTAAAGAAGTAATCACTCCCCAAAAATATGTATGCTGGTTGAAATGCATACATCTTAATTCCACAGCAGCATAATACCTTTTCTTTCCAGAGAAGGGAGAGTTTTTTTTAAAGACTAGCCTGGAGAGATTTTTATTATGCTAGCATCACTGATTATAGGTCTACAATAGTACTTACAAGGGCAGGAATCCCCGCATCTCATTCAATACCCAAATATTGTTCAACTTCACCCCCACATCTTCATCAGTTTTCTCAGATTTTAGAACATTTTACCAAAATTTAGTTTGAACAGGATTGCATTTCTAAAATTTCACAGCACCAAAAAGTTGACTCAAAAAAAAGTCTCGGACCACACAAAAAATTCAAAATTAAAACTTACTTTATTTCAATTAAGCCGGCAAGAGATTAATAGTTTATAGTCCAGAGTATCAACCAAGATATCCCTGGATGGACTAATGAGAGATCTCTGATTTTTAACAAAAAGACAGCATATTTAATAGCCCTTATATGCATAACATTTTTGTATTTTTTTCATTTCTCACAATATAATGTTTCCACCTCTAATTAAGCTCCCATAATTAAAATTAGATGATTAGTACACTTCATTCTTATTCTCATAGATCAAAAACAAAGCTATTGACTTAAACTGTTTCTTCATCTTCTTGCGTTAAAGCAAATAAAGCTAAACACTTCTCAGTATTTTATTTATTTGCTTTGTCTTGGAAAGCAGAATTACAAAGTTATGCCAAGAGTCTCACATTCCTTATTTCAGGCTCATGATCACTGTGATTTCCATTTTAAACCAGTAAGATAGATTTTTATTGCAAGATGGAGATTTAAAATGATGGCTTTCAATCGTTGATTCCCTAATATTTTATCATTATTGGTACTGATCCTTCAGGAATCCCTGGAGTCCTGGAGGATCCCAGAGACCTGGAAAATGGCTAGTATAACACCCGTGTTTGAGAAGAAAGGGAAGGAGAACACAGGAAATAATAGGCTGGTTAGCCTGACTTCAGTCATTAGTAAGATTTTAAAGTTCATTATTAAGAATGAGATTACGGAGAACTTGAAAGTACATGGTTAAAACAGGGCTGAGTCAGCATGGCTTCATTAAGGGGTGTCTTTGCTGACAAATCTGTTAGAATTCTTTGAGGTGATAACAAGCAAGGTAGACTAAAGAGAACCAGTAGATGATATCTATTTGGATTTCCAGAAAGAAGTGTGCCACACAGGAGGCTGTTAAATAAGAGCCCATGGTGTTAGGGGCAGGGTACTGGCATCGATAGAGGATCAACTGACTGGCAGAAGGCAAAGTGTAGGAATAAAGGGGTCTTTTTCAGGATGACAGACAGTGACTAGTTGAATTCCATATAGGTCAGTTTTGAGACCATAGGTGTTCATGATTAACAATCTGGATGAAGGAACTGAGGGTATTGTTGCTAGGTTTGCAGATGACGCAAAGATAGATGGAGGGGCAGGTAGTGTTGAGATGGAGGGGAGGTTGCAGAAGGAATGGGCAAAATAATGGCAGATGGAATATAATGTGGAAACATGTGAAATCATGCACTTTGGTAAGAAAAAATAGATGCATAGACAATTTTCCAAATGGGCAAAGGCTTCAGACATCTGAAACATAAGAGACTTGGCAGTCCTCGTTCAGGATTCTCTTAAGGTTAACATGCAGGTTCATTTGGCAGTTAGGAAATGCAATTCTGGAATCCATTTCATGAGGACTAGAATACAAAAGTAGAAGTATACTGCCCGGCTTTTGGTGTGGTCAGACCTCATTTGGAATATTGTGATCAGGTTTCGGCCCCATATCCAAGGAAGGATGTGCACTCACAGAATACTGAGAGGCCTGGATGAAGTGGATGCGGAGAAGATGTTTCCACAAGGAGAGACTGGGGCACAGCCTCAGGCTGAAGGGACAAACCTTTAAAACTTGAGATGAGGAGGAACTTCTTCAGCCAGAGTGACGTGTCTGTGGAATTCATTGCCACATAAGGCTGAGGAAGCCAAACCATTGAGTGTATTTAAGACAGAGATAGATTCTTGATTAGTAAGGGATCAAGGGTTACAGGGTGAAGGCAGAGAATGGGGTTGAGAAACATATCAGCCATGATCAAATGACGGTGCAGACACAACAGGCTCAATGGCCTAATTCTGCTCCTATATTTTATGGTCTTATGGAGCAGGTTACTGATCTGATTGCGCTGGTCTTTTTCATTCAGTCCTGAAGTTGATAGTTCATTGCATTAAAAATGCTGTATAATATAAGTTGCTTTTGATAAATTAAAATACAACACTAACATGTTAAAGACTACTTACATGCTGCTGCTATGGTTGCAATTAATATATAAATTATGTGGATTCTGTCAATGCTATTGCCTTTTATTTAGAGAGACCATGTTGGCTATATTTTGAACTAGTGATCTAATATGTTGCATGACAAGTGTTGGGAGTCATATCTGAAAGGCATGATTTCAATTCCACAAACTGGTCTGTAAAATACTAGTAGCCATTATGAACTAAGTCACAGATGTACCACAGAAGATGTACAAACTGCCAGTGTGCATATGCAGGGATATATTTAACAAGCATGGTATTACTTCAAAACAAGTGGATGTCAAAGCTCCCATAATTATGTGTGGGTAGCATGGCAAAAGTGATACAGTTGAATGGAATTCATTCTCTTGATAAAGCAAAGTAGGCAAAGCTCAGTTTGCTTGACGGCTGAGAGATAGAATTTCATATTCCCATCCATCGGTGATGTATATGTTACCTACCTGCTCCTGCAGGTTATCTTCCCAGACCAAGGAAGGCTTCAGACATCCGCTGAGCAATTAATAGCATGTATAGCCTCCTGCCTTCACTGAGGTACTACCAGTAGTAGGCGAGACTGGAAATAGGACGCTTAAGGCATGATAGCTATGCCAGGGAGCTGCCTCCATGCTGAGCAGCTTTTGAACACCACCCACCCTCCCCAACATTCTCCCCTCCCTCTCCCCCTGCACCAACGATCCTGGCCCCTCAAAGATCCTGACAAGGCTACTTGGCCCTGATGAGGCCCCAGATCTATCTTTGGCCATGTTCCATGACTCACCTTCATCAGAGATTGCACACATTCCACCAGCAGTGACCACTCCTTCTAGTTGTGCTGCTGAGACAAGACAGCAGTTGGCGATTTGATTGGTGGGATGCTCTCTGAGATGGGATTTCTTTTTCAAGGGTGGTGCAAAATCTATTTCACCCCAATTAAAGGTCCAACAATCTTCAAATGGCTGCAGGGTAAGCCAGTCAATGGCAGGTAGGTTCTCCCAGACTTTTACAGAAATGGGTGGGGTTATGGGTCGAGGAGAAGGGACCAAGTTGCCAGGTTCCTTCTAGGCACGGAACACTCTTGATGAAGCCTCAGTTCAAGAGAAGGTAGGGAACTTAATGATAATCTAGGGATATGAGAGGGGTCCAATCTTGGTGGATTTCAGTCAAGAATTTAGGGGAGATTAATAATCCTGAATGGAGGTGAAGAACATTGATCCTGGCATCAGAGGGAGTGTCAGAAGTAAGATATAACCTGAGGCATGCAGTCTCATTATTTTATCTAATTATACAACTTGCCTTCGAGAAGTGATTAGCTACCGACCCTTTGCTCTGCCTCTGTTGAAACTGGAAGTGGACAAGATTGGTTGGGGACTGATCTCAGACTGTTTTATTTCTATTTTTGCATTATATCCAACCTAAAACACTCTGCCTTTATGTTTTAAATGCCCACCCCAAACCGCATTCCCCCCCCCCCAACTCCCATTTGTTGGTATTTAAGTGCAATGAAGCTCCTCTAACCTGATTCGATTCTCTCCACAGACATTGCAACAGTCAAGCAAGTTCTCATAGAACCAAATGCTGAAGGGAAGATAAGTATTAATGAAAATTGATCTTAACTAAAGTAAAGCTGCAAGTGCTGAAAAAAACAAGTTCATATTCTTTCCAGTAGCAACCTTTTCTTCAGGCAGAATTCATACGGTGTCAGTTAAAGGAATAATATGGAGAGCAATTAACCGTAAGGAATTTTGCATTTTTACCAAATAGTTATGTTCCTAATGATGCATGTGGCCAAATTTTACTTTGTATTCGTAAGTATTTACAAGTGACACTGACTGATAGAGCCAGAGTTTACTGTGCTAACATTGCTTAGATGCTAGTTTTCAATTAATAGCAGATATTTTCTAAAATACTTGGATTATTGTTGAAAATATTCTTTACTCAAAACAGCAATCTTTAAAGTTTTCTAACTGAAACATCATGCAAGATTGTTAACACATTGCTCCAAAATAATTTTGAGACATTACACATGGAGAAACTTATTTTTGATATATACAATTATTGACTACACAGCCAAAAGTAATAAGTTGGCATTATTCATTTAAGAATGTGTACTTCTTTAGCTATTTTTCAACCAAGGAATTATATGTATTTAATCCAATTGCAATAAGTTGCATGTGGCTCTCTCTCTGTACATAATGATCCAGATATATTGTTAAAATATCAATTTTCAAGTCAACTGTATTTTGAATTACTCATATGCTGTTAGTGAAATTTATGTTTCTTATTAACTTATGCCTTAATAAGTATAGATTTGTAAACGAGTCCTGATGCTTGGAATAGAAATAAATGTAAAACTTTATGGAAACAGTCCTGTGTTGAAGTGGTGTTTTAGAATATGGATGTTTCTGTGCTCGGAACAAATGTGAAAGTATTACACTTAATAAAAGTACAGACACCATCACTCTTGTTAGCTCTCCATTTTTAACACACTTCTGGCAGAAACGGAAAAAGCTCCAGAGAAGCTTAGGCTCACTGCTGCAGTTATATTTGCATAAAAATAGTACTGTGTTCTCCTTTGATTGCTGCTTTGGAAAATTACTTTTTAATTTGTCCTTCAGATGCAGCAAGTGATCTTGCACATATCCAGTCACTCTGCAAGCATTAAGAGTCAACCATATAGGACAGGGTTTAATAGAGACTGATGGAATAGGAAATGAAGCAGTGACGGAGAGATGTTAGAATCACAAGGGAGGCATATTGTGAAAACGTTATCCTGGAAATTCTGGGCCACAATATGCCTACACCGGGGGAGGCGGTAAAGCTGCGATGCTGCATGGAAGCAGTTGAAAGCAGCAGAGCTTATTAAGAAGTTATTTATGTTTCATTTATGGAATTTAATGGCCCCTCACAAATTAAGCATGCAACAGCTTCAGCCCATATATGCCTTCAGTGGATAAGAATTATCCAATCAAGACAAGGCTAATGACATCACTAAGAATCCCTGGCATTTCAGCCAAGGAATATAACAATTCCTGCCATGGTTGACCCAGGCAATGACTGACCAGACCTGCTGAAGATGAGAATCTGTTACTCAGCCCATTCCAGAGATTCAGTGCTGCAGTGAGGCTTTCCTGAATCAATCAACTGCCAAGCTTTGCATTACGTAGCAGAGCTGACAAGGCATCCAGAGATCTAGGGAATGGCTCATCCCTAATCTGAAAAAGACAATGAGGAGAAGGTGCAGAACAGGCCACACAGCAGGATGAGCTGTGTATGTCAGAAGCAAGAGCCGGGAAGGGGTGGGGTGGGGTGGGGGTGGCAGGGTGACACAAAAGAAGGAACATACAAAAAATGAGTCTCACTGCCTTGACTTCATGCCGGGGGCTTTGGACGGCTGGCACCTCGAGGTCTATCTCAGATTCCACATCACTGGTCTCACAAACCTGGTCCACCAGTGGGACAAAGTCCCTGGTATTGATACTACTCAGGTTACATGCTGTATCACCATTTCGTTGTACTTTCAGCACTTTTCCAGACAGCCCGTTGTGCAGAAAACAAGTGGAAAACATCTCTAGGTGGCTCCATGATAACTCCATAAAAGAATGGTTCCCACAGACAATACGGCATAAACCGTTACCTCCCAGCCAAAACAGGCTGCTTTTTACGCCAGGCCTATTTTTATGTCTTTTTCCATTTTGTTTCAATTACTCATTGTCATGTTCATAGTTAATGGTTAACCCTTAATGAACTGGTTTGGATATATCAGTTTTTAAGCCCTCCACGACAGGATCATTGAAGGGCTTTTGCCTGAAACGTCAATTTTCCTGCTCCTCGGATGCTGCCCGACCTGCTGTGCTTTTCCAGTACCACACACTCGACTCACTGACAATGATGCTGAGTCATGTCTATCTATCTGCACATCATCTTGAAAAAAGTCCTCAGATGTGGCAGCCACTAGCTGCTCCTCCTTCTCTGCAATGGCACCTGTCTCTGGATTTGGAAAGGCGCCTTGTAGGGAGCCCAGGTTCCTCAATCCATCCTCACCTGCTCACCGTTGCATTGTCAAACTTAAGGCATGCAGCCCTGAACATACAGGATGGTTTGATGTAGCTGGCTTCCCATCAGGGTCATCAACCTCTCTCTAGAGGACGTGCCCACATGCTGCAGACATGGTAGCACTCATTGTCTGAACAGGCTCTTTCATCATTTGTCCATGGCTATGCCAGGCCTCTTCTAGCTCTGCCAAATATTCTCCTGCTTGATCCTGCATCTCCATAGATCTGCAATTGATCTGTGGTTCAGCAAGGCGCTAGTCTCCCACAGTTCGTTGAGTCACAGGCCTCAGCTCTCAAGAGTCTCTATCAGCTGCTCCTGCTCATTTGTGAGGTTCTCACTAGCTTGTGAGACTGAATCTAGGAATGATCCCAATCCACTGACATGAGAGTATCTGTACTGGTGTGGGGTGAAGATGGATGATGTGATTGTGGATCGTCTTCAGTGGTGAGACTGCCAGATCCCAGTCAATGCAGAATAAAGCCGGCATGAGAGAACATAAACAATTCAGGCTAAAATAAAACAAAGAGTGCAAATGCTGGAAGTCTGAAACATGAACAGAAATTCATAGAGCAACATTATTAATAGAGTCCCTTCGGTACGGAAAGAGGCCATTTGGCCCATTGGACCTGCACCAACCCAATGAAGAGCATCCCATCCCACCCCCACCATTTTCCCTGTATTCCCCATGGCTAATCCACCTAGCCTGCACATCCCTAGACACTATGGGGCACGTTAACATTGCCAGTGCACTTAACCTGCAGATCTTTGGACTGTGGGACAAAACTGGAACCCCTGAAGGAAATCCACACAAGCACAGGGCGAATATGCAAACTCCACACAGACAAGGCTGGAGTTGAACTTGTGTCCCTGGCACAGGGAGACAGCAATGCTAATCTATGCATCACTGTATCACCCCTTTGCTGCAGAGACCTCAGTTCTTCTGGCAGCATCTGTGGAGAGAAAGCAGAGTTAACGTTTCAGGTCTGGTGATGCTTCTGGGCCCAAATTGTTAACTTTGATTTCTGTCCACAGATGAGCTATAGGGGGAAGCTGAATAGGCTGGGGCGATTTTCCCTGGTGCATCACAGGATGAGGGGGTGACCTTATAGAAATTTATAAAATCATGAGGGGGGCATGGATAGGGTGAGATAATTTCCCCAGGGCGCAATAGCCCAAAGCTAGAGGACATAAATGTAAGATGAGGGGAGAAAGATTTAAAAGGGACTTATGGGGCAACTTCTCACATAGAGAGTGGTGCGTGTTTGGAATGAGCTGCCAAGGAGGTTGTGGAGGCTGGTACAATCACAACATTTTAAAAGGCATCTGAATGGGTATACGAATAGGAAGGGTTTAAAAGGTAATGGGCCCAATGCTGGGAAATGGGACTAGGTTTATTTAGGATATTTGATCATCATGAACAAGGTGGACTGAAGAGTCTGTTTCCATGCTGTACATCTCTGACTTTTTGATTTTGTGCTGCCAGACCTGCTGAATTCCTGCAGCAATTTCTGTTTTTGTTACAAAATAATTCAGGCTCAGTTCTTCACACTCCTTGCCTGACATGCAGTTCCTGCCTGCCCCGTGGTGGATATTAAACTCAAGGCCTCGTCAATTTCTTATTCTCTTCGTTTTCCACCTCCTGCAGCCCAGCTGCCATTCTCTCTAGGAGAGGCACTGCTTCCTTCCCTGCAGTCAGAAGGCAATGGATTTCTGATACCCCTCCACCATTTTTGCATTCTTTCATTTTCTCCCCCTTTTCTCCTGCAGGCAGAAGTGCACAGTGAGTCCCCACACAGTGATAGTTGACTTCCTAATCATCTGTCATCGGTCTGTCACTGGTTGGGGGCCCCTGAAGCCACTATTTACATGTCCACTGGAGAAATTTGATCCTCTTAACTAAGAACAAAGTAAATAAGACACAAACATACAGTTGTGCAGGGGGTGGGGGAGAGAATATAAGCAACATGGAGAATAGACACAATGTGGTCAGTTTCTGAACTTATGGAATTCAGCCTTAAGACTGTTAAGTGCCTAAGTGGAAAATGAAGTGTTACTCCTTGACCTTGCATTGTGCTTCATTGGAAGGTTGCAACAAGCTCTGGGAAGAAATGTTAGTGTGTGAGAAGGGTGGGTTTATTGAAATGGCACGTGACTGGGAGGTCAGGGTCATTCCTAAGGACAGAGGGGAGGTGTTTCACAAAGCAGTCACTCAGTTTATGTTGGGTCTCACCAATATAAAGGAGACTGTGAGCAGCAAATACAATAGACTAGATTGAAAGAAATAGAAGTAAAATGCTGCTTCAGCTGAGAGGTGTGTTTGAGGCCTTGGACAGTGAGGAGGGAGGGGGTGAATGGGCAATTTTAAAGGAAGGTGCCATGGGGGAGTAAGGAAGTGGTTAAAATGATAAAGGAATATATTATGATGTCATGGAGGGAAGGATCCCTGCAGGAATGGAGGGGAAGGGAAAACAAGTTTAGTAGAGGGATCCTGCTGATGATGGAGATGGTAGACAATGATCCATTGAATCCATTGCAGAGAATATGGAAATTAAGGGCTAGCAGAACAGAAAAAATGTTCTGGAAAGGAATGGAAGGGTTGAGACCATACTTACTAGAGATAGATCAGCTACAGATGGGGAGGAATCCTTGGTTGAGGAAAAAGAAGATCATGTCAGAGATAGCTGGCTTGAATGTGGTAACATCAAAACAGATCCGACAGAAATGGAGGAACTGGGAAGGTGGAATGGAATCCTTGCAGGAAGCAGAGTGTGAGGATGGGGAGTCAAGGTAACTGTGGGAGTCGGTGGGCTTATAATGGATACTGATGGTCCTAAGGGAAGAGTACTAAACTAGGCCAAGGCCAATTATACCAAAATTCAGCAGGAGCTGGGAAATGTGGATTAGGAGCAGCTATTTGAAGGGAAGTCCACATTTGATATGTGGTAGGCTTTCAAAGATAGGTTGAAGATAGTGCAGGATAAGCATGTCTCTTTGAAAACAAGGGTTAGGAAAGGCAAGATTCGTGAACCATGAATGACAGGAGAAATCGTGCGACTAGCCAAGGGGAAAAGGGAAGCATACATAAGGTCCAGGCAGCTAAGAACAGATCAGGCCTTGGAGGAATATCAAGAGAGTAGGACCAACCTTAAACAACAAATCAAGTGGGCTAAAATGGGTCATGACATAACTTTAGCGAGTGAAATTAACGAGAATCCCAAGGCCTTTTATTCATATATCAGAAGCAAGAGAGTAACGAGAGAAAGGGTTGGTTCACTAAAGGATAAGGAAGGAAGGTTGTGTGTCAAACCTGAGAAAATGGGTGAGATTCTCAATGATTACTTTGCATCAGTGTTCAGTGAGGAGAGAGACATGATGAATGTTGAGATTAGAGATAGAAGCTTGTTTATTCTGGATCACGTTGACATAAGGAGGGAAGATGTGTTGGGTAGGCTAAAGGATATTGCAGTGGACAAATCCCCCGGACTGGATGGTTGTTGAGGTAAGTGAGAGAGGAAATAGCTGGGGCCCTGACAGATACCTTTGTCGCATCCTTAAGCACAGGTGAAGTGCCAGAGGACTGGAGGGTTGCTAATGTGATCCCCCTGTGCAAGAAAGGTAATAAGGATATCCCAGGTCACTACAGACCAGGGAGCCTGACATCAGTGGCGGGAAAGTTGCTGGAGAAGGTAGGGAGGGATAAAATCTATTTATATTTGGAAAAGAATGGGCTTATCAGTGATAGGCAACATAGCTTTGTGTGGGGGAGATCGTGCCATACCAACTTAATAGAGTTCTTTGAGGAAGTGACCAAGTTGATAGATGAAGGAAGGGCTGTAGATGTCATATACATGGACTTTAGTATAAGGCATTTAATAAGATTCTCCATGGTAAACTAATGGAGAAAGTGAAGTCACATGGTGTGCAGGATGTTCTAGCTAGGTGGATAAAGAATTGGTTGAGCAACAGGAGACAGAGAGTACTAGTTGAAGGGAGTTTTTCAAAATGGAGAAAGGTGACCAGTGGTGTTCCACAGGGGTCAGTGTTAGGGCCACTGTTGTTTGTCATATACATAAATGATCTGGAAGAGGGCATTGTTCGTGTGATCAGTAAGTTTGCAGATGACACGAAGATTGGTGGAGCAGCAGAAAGCATAGGGGACTGTCAAAGAATACAGGAGAATATAGATAGACTGGAGAGTTGGGTTGGGAAGTGGCAGATGGAGTTCAATCCAGGCAAATGTGAGGTGATGCATTTTGGGAGGTCTAATCCTAGAGCGAACTATACTCTAAACAGAAGAGTCTTGGGAAAAGTTGATGGGCAGAGAGATCTGGGAGCTCAGGTCCATTGTACCCTGAAGGTGGCTGCACAAGTGGATAAAGTGGTCAAGAAGGCATATGGTATGCTTGCCTTCATCGGACAGGATCGCCACATTACCAAAGGGATGTGGACGCTTTGGAGAGGGTGCAGAGAAGGTTTACGAGGATGTTGCCTGGTATGGAAGGTGCTCGCCAAGAAGAGAGGTTGAGTAGGTTAGGATTGTTTTCATTAGAAAAAAGGAGATTGAGGGGGGACCTCATTGAGATCTACAAAATCATGAAGATGGCAGAACTATAGTGATAAGGGTTTCACTAATTAGGGGCACTTGCAGGTCATTTTGCTGATGTGTTTGTGACTGCAGGATGTATGCTGCTTTTCTGTACCAGGATCAAGGATGTCATAGAGCAGCTGCAGGACTTTCTCTCTGGGGAGGCTGATCAGCTAGAGCTTGTGATCCAATTTGGTATTGACAACATGGTTAGGAATGGGGAATGTAGTGCTCCTGTCAGAACTTAGTGAGCAAAGTAGAAAGTTAACAAGCAGATTCCTGGGGCAGTGGGACTAGCTTTGGGGAAGATAGCTCCTGCACAAGTCAGATAAGTTACGTCTCATCAGAGCTGAGACTGAGTTTCTTATGGACATTTTTCTACTGTTGGGACAGTTTAACTAACTCAACAGGAATTTCTGAATGAGGGGAGAATACTAGAAAGTAATACCAGGGTACACAAAATACTGAGAGAATCAGACAGCTCTAGACTGGAGAAGTGTAAGTTCTCTGGAGTCAGAATAAGGGAAATGAAGACTTTCTAAATCGGGTTTACACTGCATGTACAGAAATACATGGAGTATAGGTTGGGAAATTATAGGTGCAGAATGCCACTGGAATTATGCTACCATGACAATAACAGAGACTGGAAACTGAAGAAAGGCCAATCCTGAATGCTAAGTATTCCTGGTTGCAGGATTTTCAGGAAAGATAGAAAATGAAGAAAAGGAGGGTGTCGATATTGGTTAAGGAAAGCAATGCAATGGAAGGCTGAAGAATCTCATCATGCTGATTAGAACAGAGGAACAAGAGGGTGCAATTACATCGTTCAGTGTAGTTTACAGACGACTGCTTTGACCCCAGTTGTTGTTATTACTGAGCAACTCATTTCCTATTCAGGATTATGACTTGATCATAATTTTATTTGTTTTGGTTTTTACAAAATGGTGGCTTGCTTGAACATAAACACACAATGTTACAAACTTTGTTTCAATAACAGAATGGAAGTTTATTACAAAAGAACAAGGATAAAGTAGAATAATCTAAACCATCTACTTATAATACAAATTCTAACTTTTAAAATGCTCAGTAAGTGTAAAATCCTAAAACGCTCTTCTATAAATTAAAGAGAAACAAAACAGCTTTTGTACAGAACCCAAAACTCCATTCTTGGTACAGTTCCCAGAAATAGAACTCATATAATAGTCACACCACAATCCCAGTATCTAAACAACTTGATAGGTGTAAGCCATTTGTGACTTCAACTTTTAGATTGGAACTGTGGTTGTTTTTTTTCCCTTGAGCTATCATTCACCTGAGCTTCAGTTTACTCAGCTTAAATAACCATTTCTTGTTTTTAATCCCAATATTTCTGGTTGGAGTAATTACCAACGTTTCACTCCAAGGTGGATTTCACTAAATGTATTTTTCCCTTCTCAGAAGTGCTGCTGTATAAAGCCATCCCAGGACTGACATTACCCAATGTCAAAAGTGAAACGCGAACTCTTTTGGTTATGTGTTTTTCCCTTAAGCTTAAAATAGTCCAGGTTTCAGAACTAATAAGCAAATTTCTGAGGCCCACTATTTACCAAGCTAGGTCAGAACATTGAATTGAATTAAATTGAATTTATTGCTGCATGTATCGAGGCACAGTGAAAACTTTGTCATAACCGTCTCCAATCTTGAATGGTACATACCAGGTAGTGATACATCCAGACAGAATGCCCTTGATGGCACACCTATAAAAGTTGGCAAGGGTATTCGCTGTCATGCCAAATTTCCTCAGCTGCCTGAGGAAGAAGAGATGTTGGGCCTGTGTAACCAGTGCGTCCACATGAAGAGACCAAGAAAGCTTGTTGTGGATAACCACTCCCCGGAGCTTGACACTCTCATCTCATTCCACCTTTGTGCTGTTAATGTGTAGGGGGGCATGAGTAACATCCTGCTGAAAGTCAATAATTCCTTGGTTTTGCCAGTATTGAGAGCTAGGTTGTTCTCAGAGCACTATTTTTCCAGGTCTTCCACCTCCCATCGTCGCCATCTGAGATTTGACCGACTGTGGTGGTGTCACCAGCGAACTTGTAAATGCCATTAGTCTGGTATTTGGCGACAGTCATGGGTATACAGTGAGTACAGTAGGGAGCTGAGTACGCACCCCTGCGGGGCTCCAGTGTTGAGTATTAGTGAGGATGAAATATTGTCCCCAATCTTCACTGATTGTGGCCTGTGAGTCAAGAAACTGATCCAGTTGCAGAGAGTGGGGCAGAGTCCGAGACCACTTAAGTTTGGTAATCAGTGTCGAGAGGATAATAGTGTTGAAGGATTCTTACATAGCTGTTCTTGGTGTCAAGATGTTCTAGGGAGAAGTAAAAGGCAAGTGATATGGCATCTGACGTGGATCTATTGGTCCGATAGGCAAATTGGAGTGGGTCAAGAGTAGTGGGGAGGCTGGAGTTGATTAATGCCATGACCAGCCTTTCAAAGCACTTCGTGACCACCAAAGTTACGGCCACTGGGCAGTAGTCATTGAGACATGCTGCATGGGGGATGATGTTGGCCCTCTTGAAACAGGCTGGGACAGTGGCCTGCTGCAAGGAGAGGTTGAAGATATCCTAGAAGACCTCAGCCAGTTGATCTGCACATGCTCTGAGTGCATGGCCTGGTACTTCATCTGGTCCCATCACTTTCCTTGGATTTACACGAAGGAAAACAGATCTGACATTTGATGCAGCGACTGTTGGGATAGGTTCATCAGGACTTGACAGAATAGGTGTTACCTCTCCACTGAAAGTGTACTCAAAGAGAGCATAGAAGGTGTTGAGACAATCTGGGAGGGATATGTCATCATCTGCTATCTTGCAGTGTCTCTTTTTAGAACCTGTGATGTCATTCAGTCCTTGCCATTGACGCCAGGTGTCTGTCTGGGTCTCTAGTTTGGATCGGTATTGGTCCTTTGCTGTCGTAATGGCTCTGTGAAGGTTTCCTTATATTGGATTCCTTATATTTGAGTGGGTCTCCTGATCTGAAGGCCTCACGCCTGGTTTTTAGCAGGTTCTGTATGTCCTGATTCATCCAGAGTTTCCTGTTGGGGAACACCCGGATTGACTTCCTCGGTATGCAGTCCTCCACACACTTGCAGATAAAGTCTGTGATGGTGGTGGCATACCCACAAACTGTTTGAGCAATAAAGTCCATTAGTGCAGAAATCCATTCACTCTACAGTCAGGCTTCAAGCTCTGTTTATAAAATAAATCACCATGGCTACAGAAATGCTTCTAAGTTAGCTATTAACTTCAGACTCACAGAAAAACCCAATTGTTACTAATTGAAACACAGCTTTGAACTCACCAAATAACATTGACAAATTATAATCGAAACCTACCAGTTTACATTCCAAGACCAGCTAATGTGAAGGATATAGAGCAACAAATCTGCAATGAAATTATAGAGGTGTGCAAGCATTGTAGAACAGTTACAATGGGGACATGGATTTTCTGAATGTAAACAGGAATAGTGGTCATATTAGTAGCAGAGAGAAGTAAAATTCTTAGATTGTGTTCAGAAAAATGTTCTCAGCAGTATGTGTTTAGTCCAACAAGAAATGAAGCATTGCTAGACCTGGTTCCTGGAAATGAGGTGAAATAGATGAAGTTTCAGTTTTGGGAGACAGGCATCATTGTATCATAAGGTTTAGGATCCCAAGGGAAAGGAATAATGGGTGATGCAGAATAAGAACAATCAACTGAGGGAGAGTCAACTTCAACTGGGCAAAAATGAAGTTGGACCAAATAGACTGAAGTAAACATTGGCAGGAAAGGCCATAGCTGAACGGGAGAATATCTTCATGGAGACGGTTAAGGCAGATTCAAAATGTGTTCCCTTAAAAGGGAAAGGTACTGCAGTTCCTTGGATGAAAAAGGAGATAGAAATTTAAGATAAGAGAAGCAAAGAGGGAAAATGAGAAAAGACTGGAAGCTAGCATAAAGGGTTCCATTGACTCCATTTTCAGACAATCTATGATCATCTCAGGCAATTGTGCATGTGGAGTTGGCACATTCTCCACATTCTTGGGTGACCTTCCTCCCGGTGCTGCGGTTTCCCTCCACAGTCCAAAGATGTGCAAGTAAGGTGGATTGGCCATGGGAAATGCAGGGTGGGGAGTGGGTCTTAGTGGATCAATTTGGACTTGATGGGTTAAATGGCCTGCTTCCATACTGCAGGGATTCTCTGATCACCATTGTCACTTCTTGGAGGTGTACGCCCACTATTCTGGCAGCTGCCATGACTCTGGAACACTGTCCAGGTGCACCTGGTACTTCTAAGGGTTTGGATACCTTACAAAGCTGATTTCTGGGGATCAGGGGTTACCCACTGTGACACCATTGTGCAATCCCATGACTGATTTGGAATACAGGTTTAATGCTGCTCCAGCCAGAAGCATGGTGGAGCAGATGATGGGGCTGTTGAAGATGCAGCTCTATGTTTGGACTGGTCTCAGCAGAGGCTCCATGACCCTTGTTGTGCTGTGCTTTGCACAGGTGAAGCACAATAAAGCGATGAGCCACAATCAGGGGTTGAGAGATGCCCAAAGAGTATGTAAGTAATTATTGTGGTGCATTTGTAAGAGATACTAAGAAAATTCTCTAGATCTCACTGAAAAAAAACACCAAAATTCGAGACTAAACTCAAACTAAGCCAAAACACTGAGATTTAATTTAATAACCATCACTGAAGGAAAAGTACAGTGGAATCTAATGGATCTAACGTTTGCACCCTAGGAATTTAAAGGAAGTAGCAACAGAGACACTGAACTCAACTATTAATAATCTTCCAAAACCCTGAGAAGTCCCAAAGGATTCAAAATTTGCCAAAGTGACATTCTTATTCAAAAGGAGAGTAGACAAAAAAAAATCAGCTAACTGAAGGCCAGTTAGTTTAATATCTGCCATTGGGAAAACATTAGAGCCGGTTATAAGGCATGTAATAGTGGAGCATTTAGAAATACACAACATGATCAATCAGAGTCAGCATGACTTCATGAAGGGGAAATCATGCTGAACAAATTTACAAGAATTATCAGAGGAGCTAACAAACAGAATAGATGAAAGATAACCAATAGATGAAAAATATTTGGATTTTCAGAAGATTCAATATTCACAGGTGAGGTGCTGGAAGACCGGAGGTTGCCTAATGTGGTGCCACTGTTTAAGAAATTTGGTAAGGAAAAGCCAGGGAACTATAGACCAGTGAGCCTGACATCTGTGGTGGGCAAGTTGTTGGAAGGAATCCTGAGGGACAGGGTGTACATGTATTTGAAAAGGCAAGAACTGAGTAGGGATAGTCAACATGGCCTTGAGCATGGGAAGAAGGGCTTATGCCCGAAACGTCGATTCTCCTGCTCCTTGGATGCTGCCTGACCTGCTGCGCTTTTCCAGCAACACATTTTTCAGCTCGTGGGAAATCATGTCTCACAAACTTGATTGATTTGGAGATGCCGGTGTTGGACTGGGGTGTACAAAGTTTAAAATCACACAACACCAGGTTATAGTCCAACAGGTTTAATTGGAAGCACACTAGCTTTCGGAGCGTTGCTCCTTCATCCTTCACTACCACCTGATGAAAGAGCGACACTCTGAAAGCTAATGTGCTTCCAATTAAACCTGTTGGACTATAACCTGGTGTTGTGTGATTTTTAAACTTGATTGCGTTTTTTGAAGTAATAACAAAGAGGACTGATAAGGGCAGAGTGGTGGATGTGATCTATATGGACTTTAGTACGGCGTTCGACAAAGTTCCTCATAGGAGACTGATTAGCAAGGTTAGATCTCATAGAATACAGGGAGAACTAGCCATTTGGATACAGAACTGTCTCAAAGGTAGAAGACAGAGGGTGGTGATGGAGGGTTGTTTTTCAATGGTGTAACCAGTGGTGTGCCACAAAGATCAGTGCTGGGTCTGCTGTTTTCGCCATTTATATAAATATATTTGGATGTGAACATAGGAGGTATAGTTAGTAAATTTGCAGATGATACCAAAATTGCAGGTGTGGTGGACAGTGAAGAAGGTTACCTCAGAATCTCATAGGGCCTTGATCAGATGGGCCAATGGGCTGAGAAGTGGCAGATGGAGTTTAATTTAGATAAATACGAGGTGCTGCATTTTGGGAAAGCAAATCAGAGCAAGACTTGCACACTTAATGGTAAGGTCCTAGGGAGTGTTGCTGAACAAAGAGACCTTGGAGTGCAGGTTCATAGCTCCTTGAAAGTGGAGTCACAGGTAGATAGGAAAGTGAAGGAGGCGTTTGGTAGGCTTTCCTTTATTGGTCAAAGCAGGAGTTGGGAGGTCATGTTGCGGCTGTACAGTACATTGGTTAGGCCACTTTTCGAATATTGCGTAGAATTCTGGTCTCCTTCCAATCAGAAGGATGCTGTGAAACTTGAAAGGGTTCAGAGAAGATTTACAAAGATGTTGCCAGGGTTGGAGGATCTGAGCTACAGGGGGAGGCTGTACAGGCTGGGGCTGTTTTCCCTGGAGCGTTGGAGGCTGACGGGTGACCTGATTGAGGTTTACAAAATCATGACGGGCATGGATATGGTAAATAGACAACGACTTTTCCTGGGGTGGGGGAGTCTAGAACTGGAGGGCATAGGTTTAGGGTGAGAGGGGAAAGATATAAAAGAGACCTAAGGGGCAATTTTTTCACGCAGAGGGTGGTACGTGTGTGGAATGAGCTGCTAGAGAAAGTGATGAAGGCTGGTACAATTATAACATTTAAAAGGCATCTGGATGGGTATATGAATAGGAAGGGTTTAAAGAGATATGGGCCAAGTGCTGGCAAATGGGACTACATTAGGTTGGGATATCTGGTCAGCATGGGCAAGTTGGACCGAAGGGTCTGTTTCCATGCTGTACATCTCTATGACTCTACAACTCTATGACATTTGATGATGTACTTGTTTATGAAAATTGAGATACAAGCCCATGTTGGGAATAATACATTAACATTAACAGAGGATAAGCCTAGTTTATAGAAGACAGAGATTTCGGTTAAAGGGGGCATGGTCATAATGGCAAACTGTAACTAGTGGAATGCCCCAGGGATCAGTCAGTGCTAGGGCCACAATTATTGGCAATATATGGTAATGATTTGATGGGGTAAATGAAAGTACTGTTTCCAAGTTGCCTATAACACAAAATTAGTTTGGAAGACAAGGGGTGAGGATAATACAGAGTCTACAAACAGATATAGACAGGTTAAGGGACTGGTCAAAAACATGGTAGATGGAACATAATATAGGGAAATGTGAGGTTATGCACTTTGGCTGGAAGGATAAAAGAAATTAATATTATTTAAATAGAGACTGATTGCAGAGAACTGTAGAGCAGAGGTTCCTCATGTATGAATCTCAAAAGAGCTAGCAAACAAATTCAGTAAATAATTAGTCATTGGGGACTCAATAGTGAGAGGGTCAGATAGAAGGTTTGTTGGGAGTGAAAGAGACTCATGGTTGGTGTGTTGCCTTCCAGGTGCCAGGGTCCGTGATGTCTCGGATCATGTCTTTGGGGTCCTGAAGGGAGAGGGTGACCAGCTCCAAGTCGTACTCCACATAAGTACCACCAACACAGGTAGAAAGAGGGATAGAGATGTAAGGCAGGATTTCAGGGAGCTAGGGTGGAAGCTGAGAGCTAGGACAGACAGAGTTGTTATCTCTGGTTTGTTACCTATGCCACATGATAGCGAGGCGAGGAATAGGGAGAGATATCAGCTGAACACGTGGCTACAGGGATGGTGCAGGAGTTTCAGGTTTATGGATAATTGGGGCTCATTCTGGGGAAGGTGGAACCTCCACAAACAGGACAGTCTTCACTTGAACCAGAGGGGTACTAATATCCTGGGTGGGAAATTTGCTAATGTTATTTGGGTGAGTTTAAACTAGCTCAGCAGCGGGGTGGGAACTTGTGCTGTAGTTCTAGTGCCCAGGTGGATGAGAGTAGGGAGGACATGGACAGGATTTCATGGTCACAGGCTGTGCTGGCAGACAGCAAGCTGGGTTGAAGTGTGTCTACTTCAACGCCAGGAGTGTCCGGAATAAAGTAGGTGAGCTTGCAGCATGGATAGGTACCTGGGACTTTGATGTTGTGGCCATTTCTGAGACATGGATAGAGCAAGGTCAGGAATGGGTGTTGGAGGTTCCATGGTTTAGATCTTTCATTAAGATCAGGGAAGGTGGTAAAAAAGGGGGAAGTGTGGCTTTGTTAGTCAAGGACGGTATAAAGGTGGCTGAAAGAACATTTGACAAGGATTTGTCTACTGAGGTGGCATAGGCCGAAATTAGAAACAGGGAAGGAGAGGGCACACTGCTGGGAGTTTTTTTATAGGCCATTGCAAAGTTCCAGGGATGAGGAGGAGAGGATTGGCAAATCGATTCTGGGCAGGAGTGAAAGGAACAGGGTGGTCATTATGGGTGACTTTAACTTCCCCAACATTTGCTGGAAATACTGTAACTCTAGTATGTTGGATGGATCAGTTTTTGTCCAGTGTGTGCAGGAGGGTTTCCAACGCAATACATCAAAGGACCAACAAGAGGGGAAGCCACACTGGATCTGGTACTTGGTAATAAACCAAGTTTGATTAAGTGAGAACTTTGGAGAGAGTGACCAAAGTTTGGTTACATTTAGTTTAGCGATAAAAATGGATAGGTACATGCCACAGGGCAAGAGATATAAATGGGGCAAGGGCAATTATAATGCGATTAGGCAAGACTTAGGAGGCATAGAATCGGATAGCAAAATGCAGGCAATGGGGACAATCAAAATGAGGAGGTGGTTTAAGGAACAGATATTGCATGTCCTTGATAGGTATGTCCCTGTCAGGCAGGGAGGAGGTGATAAGGTAAGGGAACCATGGTTTACTAATGAAATTGTATCACTTGTTAAGTTTTAGAAATGACTTGAATGCAGGCATGGGTGAATGGGTTATTAAGTGATAACACTAAAGTCGGTGGGGTGGTGACAATGAGGAAGAATGTTGCAGGTTGCAAGGG
Organism: Chiloscyllium punctatum; assembly: GCF_047496795.1. Taxonomy (NCBI): domain Eukaryota; kingdom Metazoa; phylum Chordata; class Chondrichthyes; order Orectolobiformes; family Hemiscylliidae; genus Chiloscyllium; species Chiloscyllium punctatum. The sequence goes on from NC_092739.1 coordinate 10,775,320, forward strand.
GACTTGGATAAACTGGAGAACTGGGCTGAAAGGTGGCAAATGGAGTTCAATGCAGATAATTATGAGGTGATTCACTTTTGGAAGACTAACAGGACGATGGAAAGATTCTTGGTTGTGTGGATGTGCAGAGAGTTCTTGGTGTTCATATACACAGATCCCTGAAGTTGCCACCCAGGTTGATAGTGCTCTTAAGAAGGCATATGGTGTGTTAGAGTTTATTGGTAGAGGGATTGAGTTCCGGAGCCATGATGTCTCGCTGCAACTGTTCAAGATGCAAGTGCAGCCTCACTTGGAATATTGTGTGCAGTTCTGGTCGCCCCATTACAGGAAGGATGTGGAAACATTGGAGAAGGTGCAGAGGAGATTTACCAGGAGTTGCCTGGTCTGAAGTGAAGGTCTTATGAGGAAAGGCTGAGAGACTTGGGTCTATTCTCATTGGAGAGAAGAAGGCTAAGAGGGGCCTTAATAGCAACGTACAAGATGGTCAGAGGATTAGATAGGGTGGACAGTGAGAGTCTTATTTTCCTAGGATGATGATATCAGCTTGTATGAAGGGGCATAGCTGCAAGTTGAGGGGTGATAGATTTAAGACAGATGACAGAGGCATCTTTACTCAGAGAGTGGGAAGGGTGTGGAATGCCCTGTCTGCCAATGTAGTTAACAATGCAGTCCATGGATAAGCATATGAATGATGGCAGGATAGTGTAGGGTGATGGGCTTAGATTAGTTCACAGGTCGGTGCAACATTGTGGTCCGAAGGGCCTGTTCTGTGCTGTATTGTTCTATGTTCTATGTTCTATAATAGGGAAGGCAAATGAAATGTTGGCCTTTATTGCACAAGGAATGGAGCATAAAAATTGGGAAGTCTTGCTGAAACTATACAAGGCACTAGTCAGGTCACAACTAGAATACAGTGAACAGGTTTGGTCCCTTATCTAAGGAAAGACATATTGGAATTGAACGCAGCTCAGAGATGGTTCATTCAGCTGATTCCAGGTTGGGCAGGACCGTCTTTTGAGGAGAGGTTGCATAGTTTAGCTTTGTACTATTGGGGTGGGAAGAATGAGAGGAGACCTTATTGAAATATTCAGGATTCTTAGGGGAAAGAAATCAGAGAACTACAGATGCTGGACATCAGAAACAAAAAAAGAAATTGCTGGAAAAGCTCAGCAAGTCTGAGAGCACCTGTGGAGAAAAGGCAGAGTTAAAATTTCGGGTCCAGTGACCCTTCTTCAGAGCACAGCATCTTATAGGGCTTGACAGGATGGATGTGCAGAAGTTGTTCGTTCTTGTGGGAGAGTCTAGCACCAGATTGCATTTAAGGCAGTGTTGAGGAAGAATCTTTTCTCAGAGGGTAATGAAGCTGTGGAACTTTTGGCACAGAAGGCTGTTGAGGTTGCATTGTTAAATATATTCAAGTCTGAGATGGATAAATTTTTAGTCAGTGTTGTGGTTATTCTCCTTACACGGACCACAAGAGGACTCTGGTGTGCAGATTAACTGAAGGGAACAGTTAAGTCAAATCTGAAGGATTTACGTGGAAGAACAGCCTCTCTTGAGTTTGATCACTGTAAAGTAGTGGTGTTGGGGAATAGATGAAATCGTATTTTATTGTGTGTTTTGAGATTTTTCAAACTATGTTCTGTATTCAGGCAACTTGGTTACAGCCCCGCTGAAGTAAAGAGTATTTTGTTCGTCACTTACTGCAGGAAGAACTGGCAGAAGAAATATACTGCAAAGGATTCAAATGATGTCCTCATAGGAGAGGCCTACAGAACAAATGTAACCCCATTGGGAAGGGAGGAAGAGGGAGCATGGAGAACTATACATTTAACTTGATAGTTGTAGTAAGGAAACTGTTAAAATCTATTATAAGGGGTGTGGTAACTGAACATTTAGAAAAGAACACCAAATGTGAAAACTGTCAACATGGATTTATGGAAGTGAAATCATGGTTGACAAACATGTTGGAGTTTTCTTGAAGATTTTACTTGCACATAAGATGAAGAAGAGCCGGTGGCTGTGGATTTTCAGAAGGCTTTTGATAGGGTGGGGGTCACACAAGAGGTTACTTAATAAAATTAGAGCATATGGGATTGGAAGAAATATACTTGGATTGAGAATTGATTAGTAGACAGAAAGTAGAGAGTAGGAACAAACAGATTGTTCTTAGAAGGGCAGGCAGTTACTAACAGGGAATTGTAAAGGTTAGTGCCAGGTCCGCAACTGTTCATAATCCACTAAACTGATTCAGACATGGGGAATACTTGTAATATTTCCAAATTTGTTGATGAAATCAAACCAGATGGGAATGAGAAGGCTGTAAGGAGGCTTCAAGAGAGCTTAGACAGTGAATGGACTAGAACATGGCAGATGGAATAGAGTATAAATACAAATTATGTTATTCACTTTGGTAAAAAAAACAGGAAGGTAGAATATTTTTAAATCAGGAGAAGGTGGGAAGCACAGTTGTCCAGAAAGACCTGAGTCTCCTTGTCCATGCGATACTAAATGTAGTATGCAAGTGTAGCAATCATTTAGAAAGGGAAACTGTATGTTGGCATTCATTCCAAGGCGATTTGAGCATCAAAGTAAAAACGTCCTTCTCAAATTGAATAGAGTGCTATGAGGCCTTACCTGAAGTATTGTGCGCTGTTTTGATCTCTTTATCTAAAGAAGGTCATTTTTTGTCATAGAGGGAGTGCAGCAGAGATAAATCAGATGGTCTTATGAGGAGACTGAAGAAACTGCATTTGTATTTTCTGGAGTTCTGAAGAATGAGAGGGATCTCGTTGATAGTTACAAAATTCTGACAAGGTTTGATAGAGTGGATTTTGATGAGCTGTTCCTGCTGACTGGTGACTCTGGAATCAAGGGACAAAATATCAGGATAAGGTGCAGATCACTTAAGAATGAAATGAGGATGAATTTTTAATCAGAAGACAATGAATTGTTTCAATTCTCTACCCCAGAGAAACTGTGAAAGCTCAATCATTGAGCAGATTGAAGGCAGTTTCTAGTTTCTGGAGACTAAAAGGATGCACAGAGTGCAGGAGTTGATCAGCTATGATCTAAAATGGCAGAGTAAGGTCAATGGGGTGATTGGATTACTCTTGTTCCTGAGTTTGTACATTCTATTAAATTTCAAAAGATGAAGCTTAATATGAAACTAGGTTCTTAAATCACAACAAGGATAGTTATGAATGTATGATAAGAAATGGTCGTGATGAATCAGAAAGAAAAATCAAACATTTGTTGATAGATTGGCAATGAATTGTATTTAAAGAAAACAATACTTGGCTTTCAAAAAGACATGCATTTTTTAAGGCAAAAATATACAACAAGAAAAGCAAAAGAGACATGGCTAGCAAGGAAATTAAAAATACTATTAGATTCAAAAGAGGAGACTTTCAAAGTTGCCGAAAAATAGTTGTAAGCATGAGGACAAAGAAATTAATAAAGAAGGAGACAATAGAATATCAATGTAAGATAACAGGAACCTTAAAATAGATTGTAAAAGCTTTTATATTTATGTAAAGAAAACATTAGCAAAGACAACTGTGGGTTCATTACAGGCAGAGGCAGGAGAATTTACAATAAGAAATAGAGAAACGGCTGAGAAGCTAAATACATACTTTGTGTCTGTCTTCACAGAAGACAATGCATGAAGTCTCAATGAAATAATTTAGATCCAAGAGTCATGTCAGACTGTGGCAGTGAAATAAATTATATCAGCAAAAAAAAGTAGAATTTGAAAATTTGGTATGGTTAAGAGTTGAAAAACATCTGGGATTTAATCCTCTTCACCTCACGTATTGAAAGAGATGGCTATCGAGATAATGAATGCAGTGATGACTTGATATTTAGAAAATAATTGACTGACTGGACAGAGTCAACATTGATTTATGAAGAGGTAATCAAATTTAAAAACCATATAGAGTTTCTCTGAGAATGGTGTCAAAGAGTCTATGAGGGACAACAAGCAGATGAGGTATATATGGATTTCCAGAAGACTTTTGATGAAATACTATATAGGAGATTAGTAAACAAAATTAAAGCACATGAGATCAGAGATGATATATGTTTATGGATTGAGGATTGATTAACAGGCAGAATGCAGAGAGTAGGAATAAATTCATTAGATAAACAATATGTTAACCTTTCGTACAAGAGGATTTGAGTACAGGAGCAGACAGGTCTTGCTTCAGTCAATGTAGAACAGTGTTGAGGCCACATCTGGAAGATTGTGTACAGTTCTGGTCCCCTTGCATAAGCAACAATGTACTTGCTATAAAGGGAATGCAAGGCAGTTTCACTGAACTGATTCTTGGAATGGTGGTTCTGTGCTATGAGGCGAGATTTAGGGGATTGGATCTGTGTACTCTGAAGCTTAAAAATATGAGAAGCAATGTCATAAAAAATAACAATATTCTTAAAGGGATCAGTAGAGGAAATGCAGAAAAGATGTTTCCCCTGGCCGAGAGGTCTAGAGCCAGGAGCTAGTCTCAGAATAAAAGACAATCATTTAGGATTGAAATAAAGATGAACATCTTCATTCAAAAAGTGACGACATTTTGGAATTGTCTGCTCCAGAGGGCTGTGGAGGAATAGTCATTAAGTGTAGAAAGATTAGTGGATGTCTGGCTAATAATAACATCAATTGATATGGGGCTAACATGGGAATAGGGTGTTGAATTTGATGATTAACCATGATCTCAAAAGGTGGAGCAGGATCGAGGTGTTGAATGTCATACTCTCGTTGCTACATTCCTGTCTTACTTATGGAAGTTGGGAAAACCCTAGACAAAGTGAGTCACCACCCTTTTGATCATTGAAAAAGGCAGGAAACATCTTTAAAAGGCAGGAAAACCACTAACCAGTACAGAGTTGCAATAAGAGCGTAAGACATAGGGACAGAAATGGGACATTCAGCCCTTCCAGTTCACTCTGTGACTCACTGAGAACAAGGCTGATCTGATAATACTCAGTTCTACTCTCCTGCCTTATACACCCCCACTCCCCCCCACCCAGCCCCATAACTCTTGCTTCCCTTAGTGATTTGTTATGAGCTCTAGCTCAGCTTTGAACATACTTAATGACTCAGCCACAACTGCCCTCCGTGCTAAAGAATTTCACAGATTCGCCAATCTCTGAGAGAAAAACAACCTTCTCATTTCTGTATTAAATAGATGAGTCCTTACACTGAGATTATGCCCACTGGTCCTGGGCTGTCCTACAGGAAGAAACAACCTTTCCATACCAACTCCATCAAGCTCCCAAAGAATCTTGTGTGTTTCAATACGGCCAACTTCTAAATTCTAATAAGCATGAGCCCAATCTACTCAACCTCTCCTTATAAGAAAAGGATCTGGACACCAAGATCTCTCTGATCCTCATACCTTCTTGGTTCCTACCATGCAATACTTAATTCTTTGTCTTGTTAGTCCTCCCAAAATGCATCACCTGACACTTTAAGAATGAAATTCCACTTGTCACTGTTCAGTCCATTTGACTAGTCGAGCTTCATCGTCCTATAGTTGAAGGCCTCCCACCTTTTGATTTACACCAATAATTTTCTTGTTATCTGTGAACTTACTAATCATACCTCCTAAATTCATGTGTAAATCATTAATGTGCACTACAAACAGCAATGAGCCCTGTCATACACCAATCGACAAAGGCTTCCAGTTACAAAAACACTCTTCAAGCATCACCCTCTGCCTCCTACAATTCAGCCAATTTTTGATCCTACTTCCCAAATTGCCCTGGACCCTTAGCTTTTAAGCAGTCTGCCATGCACACCCACATCAATAGTCTTATGACAGTCCATGTAGACTATATAAGTGACATTGCACTCAACTGCACGCCTACTCACTCCTCAAAAAAATTCAAATTTGTTAGAAATGATCTCCCCCTTATAAACCCATATTAACTATCCCTGGTTAATCCTTGCATTTCTAAGTGGAGATTAAATCTATCCTTCAGATTTGTTTCCCATAGACTCTCTACTATAATTGTGAGACTCTTTGGCCTGTATTTCCTTGGTTTATCTCCATCATGCCTCTTGACTAATGGTACCACATTAGCTCTCCTGCAGTCCTCTTGGATTCCTCGTGGTCAGAGCTGATTGGAAAATTAATGTTAGAAACCTGCAATCTCCTGCTTTGCCTCCAACAGCAGCCTTGGATACATTTCATCTGATTCTGGTATTTATTCACTTCCAAGCTGGCTAAAACTGTTAATACCTTTTCTCTTTTTGTGTTAATTTGTTCAAGTATATCACAGCCACAATCTCTTCCCCCACCTGAATTGATTTACAGACCTAATTCAGCTCTTCTCTGTTGTGGATACAAATATAAAGTACTTATTTAAAGCCTCAGGTACATTTTCCGGCTCCATGCACAAATTGCCATTTTGGTTCCTAATTTGTGGTACCTTACCAAATGCCTTTTTGGAAACACAAATATATTACATTTATTGGTTCTCCTTTACCTATCCTGCTTGTTACCTCCTCAAAGAATTGTAATACTTCTGACAGGCATTACTTCCCTTTCATGAAGTCTGATTGACCCGACTTGACTATATAATGTGTTTCTAAATGCTCTGCTATTACATCCCTTATAATAGAGGCTAACATTTTCCAACTGATAAATGTATTATAAAGAAAAAGATTGAAGAAGCCTGAAAGCAGTAAATTACCACGAGACAATAATGTAGCTTAAATCTTTATGAAAGAATTTAACACAAGTACAGAGTGAAGAAACACTGGCAAATAAAGGAAATGGAGCAATGTTCCTGTTGCACACGGACTAGTGAGGTCTACAGTACTTGAATATAAAGCAGCGTTAGTGAATGCAAACTTAAAGAACGGCCGATTTAAAGCAATATTGAAATGGTACACATTTACAATCCTTTACATTGATATGTTTGATCAGAATATTTGAAAAGAAATGAACAAGATATATTAGTTCTTCACAGATTCAAGTCAGTAAAGGATCATACAGAGCACAAAATAGAGTTGATGGAGGATACAGTTCTTATGATACAGCATTGCCTCAAAGGTAGACACTCAGACTGAAGCCAAGCACATGAATACACAATTATATTATTTGACTGTGAATGTTATTAACATAAAACCATCAAAGGCTGTACAAATGTGTTTGAAGATGCTTAAAACCCCTTGATAATTGCTACAAAAGATGTCCAGTCTGATCAAAACCTCAAGGGAAATAATCTACACATAACTCCACTAGAGTCAGACCAATGTCCAGAATTCAGGACACATCCAAGAAAAATTGCCTGATCCAGAAATCAAGAGCTACTATTTAAAAAAAATAGCTGTCTTTCAAGCAGAAAATATAGGAGATTAAGTGTCCTCCAGATAAAGTAAAGATTTATCTTTATGAACAATAAGATTTGTTAAATGACATCACCAAGGAGCTCCAAAAAATATAAGATTTTCAAAGTAGAGAAGTGATCCACGGATCAGAATCAGGGTCAAGAACAAATATGCTTCCAAATCCAAATACAGAATCTGAGAGAATTCTGAGCCATCCAAATCAGTGCATTTGTGAAATCAGAGACTGGGTGGAAGATGGGTAGCTGGGTCTGTAATATAATTATATACATGATTGCTTAATGGGCTAGCTAAAGAGGAAATGGCTTTGGGGAGATGTGCTATAATGTATTGGTTGCATTGCCAGGAACTGAATTGTCTAATTTTGGTATTCTAGTGTCTCATCAGCTATTGGGCAGTGTGGTATAATGATACCGCCATCTTCACCTGGCAGTTTCAGTCCACCCAGCTGTGTCCAGTGATACAGGCCATGCAGGTCAGGTGGGAAGTACCCACTGATCAACCTACTACCTCATAGAAACAATGGAATTTAAATTAATTTCTAATGGTGCTACACAACTTAATTCCAAGACTCTGTTACTCCGGTTTATATGACATTGCCGGCACAACGCAGCCATCCTACTCCGCAATGTTTTGAATTTGTCGGAGCGGATAGCAGGTCGTTTCCTCAGGGAAATGGGGGAATGCCTAGATTGAACCACTTTCAACACCTATTGGCAGCGTCAATGAGTTTCCCACAAGACAGCGGTGAGTTCCCAATTAAGGGGAGTTATCGTTTCTTGACATGTTCTTGGCATTCCAACTTTCTTCATTAGTATTCAGCCTTTGACCTTTCCAAACTCAAAAAGCAAATTAGACATGGAAAAAACCAGAAATAGAAAACAGAGTCACCATCTGGCAGACTCAGGTTGCCGCTGAATAATCTCCATGTCGTGTTCGATCAAAGTACAAATCAGGGCACAATCCAGAGATTCATGAAGACTGTCTTCTGGCATTTGCTAACCCTCTGACCATCATGGTAGCTCTCTGATAGATTGGCAGCACACTCTGGAAGGCACAGGCTTTCATTGCAGAGTGCATTCGAAACTAGCATTGAATGGCTGCTAAAGGGACACTTCGCACACAGGAACAGGCACCCAAGTCATGCATTAGACCAGCATGCAGCTCAGTGTCACTTGCTCTGCTCTTATTGTTCACTCATATAGCACCTACCTGGACGCTCACAGCATCACTGCCTGACCTAGCCATGGCAATTAGTGCAGTCACAAAATCAGGCAGCTTTTCTTGCAGGTCAGTTGTCCTCAGTCTAGGGAGTGGACGTCATGCTGTACGGCAGTGTGCTATACATCAATCTCACATCCACTCCATGTGCCAGATGCTTACACAGCAAACACACAGAAACACGTCATGTCTGAAACTCTGAGAGGAATAGTGCTCCCTGAAATCCACGACAGTACCCATCAGTTGGGGGGTCCCAGTACAGTGAGTTAAGGGCAGCCTCCCAGAGGATTGGCCATGGTCAAAGGTTTGGTCGGGGTATTATCACTCTTGTTGTCCATGACTCTGCAGTCCAGGAAGTAGGTCACAGTCAGTCCTGTGTGTCCACAGTAACCATCCCAGGGTGTTGGAATAGAGCTAATGCAGTTGAAGAAATGTACAGCTACCACCCTGGGGCTGGGAGTTTCTTGTCTAGAGCTGTCTGGTTAAGTTGCTTAAGGAGGTGGGGAACGGGCAGTCGGTCTCTTCATCCACAGAAACTAAGGGGATAATGGATGGGGTGGCTGGGGGAAGTGGTGGGTTTTTTTACTGCAGGAATGACACTCTGCAAATTAGGCTTTGGGATTAGCAGCTTCAGGCTGGGGGAAAGTGAGTGTGACAGTTGAGAAAGAGAACAGTATCCACAAGCAGGGGAATATAGTAAATCAGGATAATGTGGGAAGGGGTGAGGGTGTGGATCCACAGACAGGAGCAACCTGGCATCAGGGAGGGAGGGGAGTGCATGGTCATCTCACATTTTAGGGTTTAGGTGGGAAAGGTGGGCTGGTTGGAGCAGGCTCATGTAGACAGGCTGATTGGGGTCCTGGGCACGTGCGAGGCTACTGGGGTTTTTGGAAAGGGCTACGATGGAGGAGGAGGCTCCAAGTTGAGGAGTATCCATTGTCACCTTCTTTCATACTGGAAATCAGGTCTGTGCAATAAGGAAGAAAATGGCTGTGCCCCAGAGCGTCAGTGTAAGTGACTCAAACTGTGAGGGAGGTGCTGCAGGACTCACTAATGTTAGGGCTTTTAAATGGAAAAAAATATGACACACAGATCACGTACTGTTCATGACAGAGAGCTGTGAGCTCCTGAATCCTTGGCCATCTTTAATGCATTTCCCCCCATTTGTGTTGCAGCTCCCTGCCTCAGACATTGCTGAACATCTCATTGACAGCTGCACTGTTGGGCGCAAAGATAGTGGAAGAGTGGCACTGTTGTACCAGGAGGGCCAATGTTATCAGCATGATTCAATGCCATGTTTGGCAGTTCTGAAGCAGATGTGCTTATAGAGTCATAGTCATAGAGGTGTAAAGGATGGAAACAGACCCTTCGGTTGTCTCAGAATTCCAGCATGTGCAGTATTTTGCTTTAATCCATGTCTTCACCTTGTTTCTCTTGCTTCCTGATGATGCCACAGGTTCTCAGCACAGGTTCTCTCTGTCCCTGGAACATTGTCGGAGACCATGAAATGATGCCTGATGAAGTAATAACACCATTTGAAGCTAAACAGAGAGAAGAACAATCAGGTGAATGCTTATAAGAAAATGCAGAATCGATTACATTGTCACCATGCCAAAGAGTGCCTTCAACAGATCTTCCTCCTTTCACTCCCCTGTATCTTTGTGTACTCCCTGGTCCAGAGCTAGGGTGGATAGAGCCTTCTCAACAATGGAGCACATAGGCCTTGGAGGTTTGGTCAAGCAACCCAACTGGCACTTGTGTCTAGATAGGCCAGACATACCAAGGGTCTTATTGGCAGAGGCAAGTTGATCCTAGTTCATTCAGGAGTTGGAGGGGGACAGGCCGGGTTGAGGTGGAGAGCATAGCTATCTCTGGACTTCTGAAGGTGCTGAATATGGTTCCTCCTCTCGGGGGTTGCCTTCAGGCACTAATCTGACTACTTGTGAGGAAGTGGCACCTCAGTGCTCCCCCGATTTACAGTCCCCTGTGACCAGGCCCTAGGGGCCAGTTTTTGGGATATTGCAGTGTAGGTGTGTGTGCTTCTCCAGGAGACCCTGAGGGTGCTGGATCTGGCTCTTTGTGGTAGACCAACCTGTCTGTGGAGGCAGCCAGGACACTGCAGTGCTGCAGCTCCAAGCAATGAGGGCCAATGCATCTCATATTCCTGTCTGCTGCTCCTGATCCTCCTGACTGCGACACTACAGGGACCCCTCCTGGCTGGGACTGAGCAGTCCAAATGTTAGTCAGAACAACTTCCCAGGGTCATTTGGATAGGGTGCACCTTGTTGTTTCTAGTTGCCATGTGATCCATCTCATTTTTTTCCTTTATGATGGCTCTGAAATGGTTTGGTACAATCAAGTGACTTGTTAGACCATTTCAGAAGGCAGTTGAAAGTCAGCCACATGCTGTGGTTCGCAAGAAGGCCAAACCAGGTTAAAACGGCAGATTTCAGAATCCAAAAAACAGTAGTGAACCAGATCAGTTTTTATGACCATCCAGTAGTTTCATTATCGTTATCAATGAGACTAGTATTTTTTATTTTATGTGTTATCCATTAAATGAATTTAAATTCCCCAAATGTCAGTGTGTATTGTTAACTCATGTCTGTGGAAGATTAGATTTCCTACAGTGTGGAAACAGGCCCTTTGGCCCAACAAGTCCACACCAACCCTCCAAAGAGTAACCCATCCAGACCCATTTCCCTCTGAATGATGCACCTAACACTATGGGCAACTTAACATGGCCAATTCACCTGACCTGCACATCTTTGGACTGTGGGAGAAAACCAGAACACCTGGAGGAAACCCACACAGACATGGGGAGAATGTGTAGACAGTCACCCTGAGACTAGAATTGAACCTGGGACCCTGGTGTTGTGAAGCAGCCACTGAGCCACCATGCCACAGTCCCGTCCTTGAAAAATCTGATAGCCAAAGGTATTGTAGCAACCATGTAATTTTACACAGTATTGTAAAATATCTGTGTGTGCTATTTATGTCAAATTATTCAAACATCAGCCATAGTTTAGAACTTTGAATCAATATCCTAGGAACTACATTGCATGGGATTTTATAAGTACATGTCTGGTAAATGTGAATGGGTATTTAATAGTAGAGCATGCCTCCACAGAAAAATATATCCATCAGATTTATTAATATCATATCTCTCTTGCAGATTTTTTCATCATCCATTGAAAAGGAAGAACTTCACCAGTAAAGAAATTAGGTTTCCTAAATATAGGAGCATGGAGCTGGTAAAGAAATATTAGTATCTGTATATGATCTGTATGGCTACAATGTTGCAATGCTCCGGGGATTATCTTTCATAAGCCATGCTGTTTTACTCGCTACTTTTTCACTTAAAGGGCTACATCCAGAAATCATCATCTCTATGCACATAATCAGATCCAATCCAGGAAGCCTCATTTATTACTGATTCATGACTGACCGTACACGAATTATTTGCCCAAATCCATTGTTCATGACTGAAATGTTGGTTGACCGACCCCTTTCCTTGTTATAAGGGAGGACAGTCCATCTTTAAATTGCCTGTTTTACAATTGTCTTGCTATTCCATCCCTTATTCTTGCACTTGTTCATTTTCTCCCTTCCTATCCCTAATTATTTTAAATACATTCAACTCACAAGTCTGCTATTTGTTTTTTACAGTGTGTTTATGTCAAAAGTGGATGCAATCAGGATTTCCTAAAGTATGCATTTTTATACGATGTCAACTCATTAACAAATGAATTCCCCAGAATCAGTCAAATCCTGTATGGAGTTCATCAACAGCTTAAGGCTGGGGTAAAGTCCAGACCTAAGGCCTGACATTAGCTGCTGCTTCTGGTCCCACAAAAATAAAACTATCAAGTCATTTTAACCAGTTTCTGGGCGACTTCTAGTGGTTCTTTAAGGATGGCTGATTATCTAATCAACAACAGTACAAACGAGAGGTGTATATGTGATGTATGCTCAACTTTTCTGTCATTAATACTTGATTTTGGGTGTGATGTAATTCAAATAGCCTCCTGACTAAAACCAGTAGATTCTTCAGCCCATCTCAGAACTTGAGACAGGATGTTGGCAACCAGAGCATCAGGGTAAACAGAGCAGCAAGAAAATGCCAAATTCAGGGTCTGAGGAAGGGTTACTTGACCCAAAATGTTAACTCTGATTTCTCTCCACAGGTGTGGCCAGATCTGCCAAGCTTTTCCAGAAATTTCATGCCAAATTCCGGTTACCCAGTTTACATAATGGGGCACTTAATTATTTCCCTTCCCATTTCCCATTGTTACATTGCCCTCTCCCAGTATCACACAATTGTTAACATTTTGTATATCTGTCTTACAGGTAAAAGTATTGACCTTTTCTGAGGTAATCAACTGAGTTCAGGGCCAACCTGTCATTTTTTAGAAAAGTGAATTAATTTCATATGAAGAAAGACATAGGCTCCAAAGGGTTTGAATCAAGAAAGGGGGACATTGAAGCACATTGGGCAGGGAGTAAGGTAATGGTTTCCTGCACATTTTGTTGACTTTAATGACAGAACACCTTTTAATTTTTGTTACTAATTTTTCACCCGGCAGCTATCAAAATGAACAGCAGCTGCGAACATCATATTGCATAAACATGCCCTCACACTGGGGCAAGGAGGAGGAAGCAGACATTCTGGGAGTTTGCAGCACATGAAACAGCAGCAGAAACCAGAAACTGCAGTGGTTGTCAGGTGTTCACAGTGCTCCAGTCGGAGGGACAAGAGGAAACATTCCCATTCCTCCTGGTCAATAAAAAGTTCATTCAACACACTTAGCTCATGCATCTGGCCGTTCTTGTCCCCTTTTACCTGCTGGGATTTCTGTGTTGCAGGACTCTTAGTCTATATGAAATAAAACAAAAAATTAAGTTAAAATTGAGGCACACAGAATCCTCAAGAGATTTTAGTGACAATTCCTGAGAGTGGATTTGGTGGTGTCCATCAATCTGTCTCCATTAGAAACAGAAGTGAAAATATTAGGAGGGTTGATGTTGAGTTTGACAATTTAGAAACAAATTTCCTTCCCATCCTCCCAACCCACTCAACCTGGCCACAACAAATGTACCATGGCCCCTAACCTCTCCAAATTTTTTCCCTATTTAATCCTCTCTCTTTTTTTTGTGATGCTGGTCTCTTTCTTTCTCACTCATTTTCTTTCTGTAACTGTATTCTCTGTCTCACACATTTTCTTTTTCTAATCCCAGTCTCTCTCTTTCTTACTAATTTTCTCTCTTTGAGCTGGTCTCTACCTTTTACTCTCGCTTTCTCTCTCTGGATACATTTTTTTTCTCTCTCTCACTGTCTCTTTCTCTTAATCTGTCTCCTTTTTCTCTCTTGTACACTTTTTCTTTACAGTGTCTCTCAGGTACCCTCTTGACATTTCTAAAACTTAAGGCAGAAGTTACAACATGTATAGATAAACCATTGCTCATTTCTTATCACATACAGGGTTCTCTGCTTGTAACAAAAGAATATTAATTTTAGTACTGTAAATCTTTCAAATATATATTTATTTGAATAACGTGATCAGAAATTGCTAAAGAAAAGATGTTCTGTCGAGCTAACTACATGGCACTATTACTTCTTGGAAGGTAGGTGATTTCACGATTTCAGATAGCACAATCCAAATCAGATCTGAACAAAAAAAAACAAATCAAGCTTTTGGAAGAAGCTTAGTAAAATGTTACTGAAGGCAATACGAGGCATTTTAATCAATCAATATAATCCTGTCTGTAAATTATAGAATTCCCACCTCTGAGTCAGAAGGCAAATTGTTTGAACCCCAATCCAGATAGTGGTAGTATATCCACTTTTGAGTCAGGGATTGAGCCTATCTCCCGAGAGCTCCTGTGTACAGAGACCAAAGAACAGCTCCAAATACTGGCTCGGTGTCCCACAAGAGTGCTCCGACCAATAGATGCAAGCTTAAAAATACCAAACATAAATGTAATGGAATTATTAGCTTTGTTGGCAGCATTTCTGTGAAAGGGTACTCCAAAATATTGGCGAAGTAATAGGAACTCACATCAAACACTCTTCCTTGGTAAATATCTTTAAAAATTGATATGTAAGATTTTGTGTTAGAACCTGCACAACAGGAGAACACAAAGGATAGATATGATTTATGTGCAATAAAATATTTAGGTTCCGTGGTTATTTCAGATATTATAAATTTGAGTGTTCTGAAGAAGCGTTATGTCTGACTTAAAACATTAACTCCTTTTCTGTCTCCACAGATGCTGCCAGACATGCTGAGTTTCCCCTGCATTTTCTCTGATTTTAGATTTCCAGTATCCATAAATTTGACATCCTGTTAGTAAAGTGGCATGAGAACATCTGGAAAGCATGTTCAGAGAATTATGAGAACAAGGATAGAAATCTCATAACCACTTTTCACTAAAGTCTACAATGAATTTGAGTACACCTCAGTCCAACTGTGAAATACAGATATCATTAATAGTTTTAAAAAGGCATTAATTTAAAGGAGTGAATTGTGGGACCAATGCAGGACTCCTTATCAAAATTCATGGATAATAATAGGCTTAATGAAAGGTGTGCCCCAATTAGAGAGCTTCAATAGCCCCATGAGGTTCCTCTGGTAGGTATATTCCAAAGCAAACAGTCCTTCACTATCTATCAGGGAGATAAATAGTGCAGCGCTGATTACTCAAAGGTTTCTGCAGAAAATGGGCCAACGTCGAGTGTACTGAAGAAACCTGGGGGCTAATTTCCACCAATCCTTGGACTTACTGGTTCAGGAGGGAAAAAGTGAGCACTGCAGATGCTGGAGATCAGAGTCCAGGGTGTGGTGCTGAAAAAGCACAGCAGGTCAGGCAGCATCCGAGGAGCAGGAGAATCGATATTTCGGGGAAAGGCCTTTCATCAGGAAAACATTCCTGAAAGATGCCTGAAGAAGGGCTTATGACTGAAACATTGATTCTCCTGCTCCCTGGATGCTGCCTGACCTCCTGTACTTTTCCAACACTACACTCTTGACACTTATTGATTCAGACAAGTGTTGGTAATGCAAATACACCATTATCAACACCCAACAGGGTAGGCAATCAAAATGAACATACCGGCATAAGAATTTGATAAATGGTCCATAAAACATTAGTGTGATGAAATCGTATTAGTATTTTTCCTTATAGTGTGTATATCAAAATTTTGCATAAAAATGTTAATGTAAGGAGTGTGATCAAAACTGCACATTCCATGGTCTCTAGATTTCCCAATCAATGAAATACTGATGTAACAAGAAACTTAGAACATAGAACATAGAACAATACAGCACAGAACAGGCCCTTCGGCCCACGATGTTGTGCTGAACATTTGTCCTAGCTTAAGCACCTATCCATGTACCTATCCAATTGCCACTTAAAGGTCACCAATGATTCTGACTCTGCCACTCCCACAGGCAGCGCATTCCATGCCCCCACCACTCTCTGGGTAAAGAACCTACCCCTGACATCCCCGCATACCTTCCACCCTTCACCTTAAATTTATATTCCCTTGTAACACTCTGTTGTACCCGGGGAAAAAGTTTCTGACTGTCTACTCTATCTATTCCTCTGATCATCTTATAAACCTCTATCAAGTCACCCTTCATCCTTCGCCGTTCCAATGAGAAAAGGCCTAGCACTCTCAACCTATCCTCGTACGACCTATTCTCCATTCCAGGAAACATCCTAGTAAATCTTCTCTGCACTCTCTCCAAAGCTTCCACATCTTTCCTAAAGTGAGGTGAGCAGAACTGCACACAGTAAACTTAACAACTCATTTGTACATAAAGACCTTCCCCATACCCTCCTAACAATATGAACCTGGATATTTCAGCTGTGTCTCTTGAGAGAGTCATTTTTAACAGGGACACTGCAGATGTTCTTGACAGACAGTGATTGCCAGTCTCCAGCCTTCACCTGAGAGGACAGAGCATCCTTTAATTTTCTGTTATCCAAGAGCATGTCTGACAGTGCAACATTCACTGAAGGAGTAGCCCAGATTATATGGTGAAATGGCTCAAGTGGGAGAACACATTCTGCCACAGAAACAATGTGCCTCCCAAAAGCCAAGGCTGGCATTTAACAGCAACAATAAACATCATAAACAATAAGGAAAAGATTCCCACTGGAATTCCAGAATGTAACATCCTGAGATGTTGTAGAACATAAATGTTTTTCTTACTCTGAACCAGCGGTGTTTGTTAGAGATGATGTCTTTAAAACATGGATTTCTGCCTTGTCGATATCCTTGGTGAATTTGGTGGAAGTAAGCTGCAGGCTGGCATCATTTTAACTGAGTGATATCATGATCTACACACACTCCGAGTGGCTTCTGCTCTGTGCTGGCGGCAGGTGTACATTTTCGTGCAGCCACACCAACAGCAGAACCAGGGATTTAGCATCCACTAGGACTGCACTGGAACCCTGGCAATGCCGAATGGTGTATTCCGTCCCTTCCATTTGCCAAGAGGGGTATAAGATACGTACGGGCCTTCAGATTTTCTAAAGGAGATGCATTTCTCCTTTAGAGATAATTAAAGGCGTGAGAACTGCACAATTAAGTCAACCTGTCTCCCGAGACCAGAACAACTGGTTTGCATTTCCACCTGTGAGTATGCCGGGAAAACGATCAGAATGTTACGAGACAAAAACGTGTATGTTTGGGTGAAATCTGAGCTTTATTGTGCCACCCCCGAGCGTTCCCCTTCAATTCAACATTGCTTTCATTCGCCGTGCCAGTCACCAGGAACCCTGTCTACAACATAAGTTATGGTTGTCGTCAACATTCAAAGTGATGGGAAGTCAAAGATTTAAATTCTTAAGCAAATACCTAAAGCTTCTGATCTTTGAATTTGAAGTTGTGTTACTGCAAGTCTTTTTTTTAACTCAGTTGTGATGAAACAAGTGCGAACAGGAATGCGAACAGTTTTTATTCGGGAATCAAACATATGAATTTCACGGGACTCATGTTGCCCTTCTCTTTTCTCACCCATGTTCAACTTCCAACCTCAGTTTCTCTTTTTCGTGTCTCTCATTCTTTCTAAATGCTTTATTTCCCCTCTCTTCATTAACTATTTCCTTACGTGGCATTTCCTCGAATTACTTCAGCATATTATCTTTATTTTTCGGTTAATTTATATTCTTACTCAACGTCTTGTTGCTTGCAATCTTACCATCTGTCATTCAATGGTGGTCGTAGTCTCGGCCGGAAACGATCAAGTGCAATGATGTGCTCGTGAGAATGTAACATTCACCAAAGAGAATTGGAAGTTATATTAATGAGATTCCGCATTATTTCATGCTTTGACCGTGAAGTTGTCTTTTTCGGCTTGCGCCATTTCTCCTTCACAGGAATTCTTCTTCCTCCGTTTCCAAACAGATAGAGGCCAAGTCTGTTCCCCAATGAACTCTTCTGTTCATGAGAGGTGTTATTTAATAATCTGCAACATAATTAGAGCATAAATGAGGAAGCGGGTTCAGTATAAGATAAAACCACCAACGTACTTTAAACATTTACTGATGAATTTCTTTATGAATTCCAAGGTGCTTGTTTCCTACAAGGTCACGTAGGCCAGCCGTCAGTGCAGCCGGCTCGCTTAAAAAGTATTGACCAACAAAGACCTATTGACCATGATCTTTTGACCCTGTCAAATGCACAGCTCAGCAAAGGAAGTCACGATTTCTTTTTTAAAAAATCTAGAATCTAAGGGTCTTTGGTGTCCAATTACTTGTGATAAATGTGATTTACAACTTGCGATTTTAGAATAACTGATGCATTTGATTCAGCTTAATATGGAGTGAACATCGCTGCGGTGTGCTTAAAGTGTGGAACTGAGTATTAATACAGCCATTCCGACAAAGGGCTTTAACTGCGAAATTAAATCAACTTAAAAATAAAAATTTCACTTACGATAAACAATGCTGCAAATGTGTCATGTTTGGCTTTACAAAAGCAATTAGGTTTATAAAAGGTTGGAGTTAGCGATGGCCAGATTGTAAGTTAGTAAGTTGAATAGCAGATCGCCACATTTAACCATCACAACCGGTGGACTGGTGATTTTTTCTCTCTCTCTCAGTAGACCTAGTTACTGGACTTTCCAAGCGCATCACTGTATCTTTTTTGTGTTTATTACCTCGACATTTCGGATTTTGCTTTCCTGACTATTTCTGTTTATTGAAACTTTTGGATTGGCAAAAATGTCGGAATAGGAAAGATGTTTATAGGGAATTTCTGCTATTTCTACGGAAAAAGTTTGTAGCCATTACAATGTTGAAATATCGAGAGCTTCAGTAATGAAGTCAATTACCTTATTCAATGATGTAATTTAAAGAATTTATTCACAATCTGCGCGTGCAAAGTCGGGGCTTCCAATTTATAACGACTAGCTCATGATTGGCAAAAATATTGACATCATCTGTATGTACCTTGCTTTTGACTTTTTATGATTTGGTACCCAGTTAGTCCGTTTAGTTGGTTTCTTGTTTGATCTGCTGAATTATTTCAATGTATTGTTCGGTATGTATTACAGCAAAATATGGTTCTCATCTTGTCCATTTATAGCTTACAAAAGCGACCGAGCTTAGTATAACGCTTTGTTTCAGTCGCACATTTTATATTCTTTATAACATAGTGTTAAATGATAAAGCAAAAATGTAGAGTTAGAGTTGTATCAAATTTAAGGAAGACTTAGTAGGAAGGGCCATGGGGCATTACTCTTACAGAAAAAGATTTTAACTGTTTTTGTCTGTTTATATTTGTACCTATTTAGTTGAGAAGTTGATACTGGAACAAATATCACAAGTAAATATAGCGGGAAACTGTTTTATTTCTTGTGTTGCTAATCCTATATTGGAAGTACAGGTACGTTGGTTAGAGGCGTTTGAATGAACGTTGTGTCCGCTTCACATTGGATGTGAACTGGAAGAGATAACGCGGAGATCTGTATTTAAAACACGTAATCCTTAAGATCACAGTAGCAAAAATAAACTGTTATTAATAAATCATCTTGCTAAATAATGCTCATATTTAATAGAAGCAGATTTTTATAACTAACGTGGAAATCGTATTACAATTCAAATTGAAATCTTCAAAATATACTTTAAAATATAATATTTTTAAATATGTCAAATTGCAAGGCCAGCACAGAAATATAGAATATTTAGAGAAAGCAAAAAGTTGTCATCGCCGATAAACAAACAGCA
Source organism: Chiloscyllium punctatum (assembly GCF_047496795.1). Lineage (NCBI taxonomy): Eukaryota > Metazoa > Chordata > Chondrichthyes > Orectolobiformes > Hemiscylliidae > Chiloscyllium > Chiloscyllium punctatum. The sequence goes on from NC_092739.1 coordinate 10,795,136, forward strand.
TTCGAAAAACTTTGAAATTTTAATTAGCAAGCCTTGTCAAAATGTGTTTCCTAAATTATTGCTGACAATATCTGAAGTGATGGATGCCAGAATTATAGATTAAAAATTGGTTCTACTTTGTCTACAAAACTACTTGGAGCCATTAGGTAAGTTTCAGCCCTGAGAACAGAACAATGTTTAACTGGCTGCATTCTGAACAAGTCTGACTGAAGGATGATTCTTGTGGCGACTTCTCTCGTGCTAACCAGCCTGACTGAAACCAGAAAATTGCTTGGACCTTGTAAATTAATCTCAATATCTAATACTATACACCCTTAACATTGGCCCAGTGTCGGGGCTAGGTTCCAATATGGCGATATTTTTCGTAGAGGACCATTAAAGATGTTTTAAGATAAGCAATCACTATGAAGCAAATTTGATTATTTCACCAGCATAAACCATTGCTATGCTGTGGGAATTCTGATCACTTTTTTTCACTGAGAAAGAGGCTACAAATATTTGCATCATGACGCCTGACAATAAGCATAAATATCCATAAAGATACAATATTGAGTCAAAGTAACAGCGCAACATGCTGTTACTGCATAGGTATAAAAATAAATGGGTTCAAATGAATGGAAGTGTGAGGACAACTATAAATAGTAGCGACAAGCTTTGGAACAATAAATAAAAACCTTCTTAAAGTATTATTGGGTTTCCATACCTATTTTGTGGACCAATTAGTGAACGGGGGCGTGTAAGAACAGAATGTCAGTTACGAGAGGCGAATATCTGTCAAAATAATAAATAACACAGTAGACCCGCTTGTGACCGCGTCTGCTTGCGCTTCTGCCTGCTGCTCAGATACGGTGACATTTTGATGTAATTATTGCCTAAAAGCTCTGCCCAGTATTCTTCTCTCTGTCCCCTGTTTTTGCCCAAGGCCACTGGCATGGAAAGGATCATTTGCTACCAACTGGGCTGTTTGATGAGGGCCTGACCTAGCGACTCATCTATCAGTACTGTCTCGTTTCTTTTATTTACACCTGTCTTTAGCATTCTAATTACGCTGTTTATTACTATAGCCTAAAGGAGCCCGTAAAAACAAGGGAGATGGAGATTTCCATAACAATAAAGAATCTCATATTTGCGGCTTTCCAATGTTTGCTGCTGTAATGACCTATGGGTGTCCTTTCAAGAAATTAACCATCAAAAGTCACATTGTACCGTCAGGTTATTGACTACGCATTGCATTATATCAGGAGCAACGGCGTATTCTGATTGAACGGGGAGAATTGAGGTATCACTGGCCAGTAATAAAATTAAACTAAATATCTGGTTTGTATGTTTAACTGCGATTTCGCTCTTAATTGGAACTTTTTTTTATCGCTTATGGCGTTCACGTTCTCGCTGCGTAAAATTGCATTGATTGTTGAAAAATTAGGTGAAAACATTCAGGATGTTCTACATGTCCGTATATTAAGGCAATCCACCAACATATGTGGTTCATAATATCATGGCACTCTAACTTATAAGATTCGAAATTCTTCATTCAATGAGGCATTCCTCTGCTTCCGTAAGGTGTTCCCTATGTGCCCCAGATGTGGCAAAATCCTATTCGCATTCATAAATAATACAATTGCTGGTTTCGCTAGGTTGCTCAGAGGAAAATGGCAGGCATGTGCTCGTCATATGGCTAAGCGAATTCGCAATTTTGCGGTTTTTTTTTCCCTGTTCTTCAGTGTCTTAATGGTAACGCAATGGAACATGAAGATCAACCGGAGATTTAAGAGAATTGCATGCATTACTCCACCTGCGCTTTGTAAGTCTGATCCCTGCAAACAAACTCCTTTTGCGTGACGTGCGTATCACAGAACATGGTCACCAGGTTCCTTTTTAGAAATCATATTAAGATACCTTAGTAGTATATGATTTGAATTGCTTTACCTTCCTGCGATGTCGGTGTTTATTGTGCCGACCTTTGGCTGCTCTGAGTGATTATAAAGAAAGTCCATTCAATTGGCTGCAGATGAAAGGATATAGATTATCCAGTTGGGATAATGTGTATGTTAGTATATTCAGCAAGAGCATATTAGCACCAGGGAGCAAATTAATGTATGGATTCGTTCCAGATTTTATAATTTATTGTCCATTGCGTTGCCATATGAACAATCTGATAGATAATGCAATAATGTTCACGTAATTAAGCGAGCGCAACTTAATCATGAAATGAGAGCAGATTTGCTGCCTGTCCCGCAGCTCTCTGAGCTGATCCGCATTGAGTGATCGCTGTGCAACCAGCAAATCATCCAGGGACAGTTTCCCACTTACATCCAGCAACAGCCCCGCTGCGGCAAATCACAAAAAAAATGGGTGGGTCACCTGGAAATAACAAAGGGAGACTGGGAAGGCGAGAGCTGCCTCCTCTATCATTAATACTAAGCCACGTGGAGCATATAGTTCGACTGGACATTAGCTGCAAATTCAAATCAACTTAGGGAAGATTGAAATTCTATCAAATGAATCCGATTGTTTTTGAGAGATTAATGACAATAGTTTTTTTTAGTTTATAAAAAAACTCAGCAAGACTTTATTAGAACAGTCTTAATTTCCAGTGTATGAATGAAATAATGTTATTTAACATCTGATACAAGCTTAATGTTCTCTTGCATTAATAAGATGTTTATTTAGCTCGCAGTGAAAATTCAGTTAGAGACAATACTTTTCTAATGAAGGGATAAACAGCTGATAATATTTGGCATGGCGAAGATACAATTTCAATTGAGTAACCCATTAACTTATACAGTTGGTGTGCACGAGAGGCACTGTAGAGTATACCATACAAAAGTTGTATTTGTTGTCAGTCTTCACATAAGTCTCTCTGTAAACCTTAAAGTTCTGATCTAATTTATCAAGAATTGTAGCGATCATATAACAAGGACAGCAAACTTTTTTGCGAATATCGAATTAATTCTGATTATGGTTTCATACCTGTTGCTACAGGCTGAGCTGATGTTTAAAATTAGTCTTGTCCAAAGAAACTTTAAAAGCCCAACTCTGCATTCATGTTTTTTCAAATTACTTTTTGAATCTCGCAACGATTTTCACTCCTCTTTCCGTTTTCGGGGTTTGTGCAGTGGAAGTTCAAGAAAAGACAGTATTTTCGAGTATTTCTTCCAAACTCTGATCTGCACGACATCAATAATAGGGCCTATACTTTAATGAGCTCTCAAGTTTAAAGACTTGAAGGATATTAACAAGCGCTTTGACAAATGATGCTTAGAACCACATTAAAGACAGTGCTAATGGAGCGCATAATGACGGCTAATTTTCGATCAGATATAAATTAGAGCCCCAACAGTTATTTGCCTAAAGGACTTTATGTAAATGATTCCGTTCTGTATAAACTGAGGAGAGAGTTAAGCCCTGACATACTGGCGCTCCTTGTGGAGATGATTAATAGATCTGCAGTAGAATGTAGCTGACAAGGGGCCCACAATATACATCCAATATAGATAGGCATCTATTCTCAGATCAAACCCTAATTCAAATCACGATGATCCCATCCATGTTCTTTTCAAATACAGTGGTAAGTAGCCACGCCTTACGCTTTGAACATGGATATTGCTGAAACATCGCGGTAATCCCGGAGGATTCGCTTATTTTTTGTAAAAAAGTGAAATCTGTATATCCTTTGTGGACGCAGTTTATTTCCACGGTCTATCCCATGTAGGCCATTAGAGTTTTTTTTTCTTTCGGCTCAGGTTTTTAACGTCGAACAATGAGGTTCGTCAGGGTTATCAGGCTTACCTCTTGGTGAATGAGGCAAAAGGAGGATTCATAATCTCTAAAATAATTTTCTTCACTTTTCAGGTGACACTATCAAAGATGCATTTCGCCATAATGGAAAAGTGACATTGTATGAAACAAAACATGGCCATTTCCTCACCTCAGAAGGAGTGTTTGGGATACCAGCTTTCCGTTCATTGTGTGTGTTTATTTTTGCTGAAATTATAACGATTGATTTGCTCTGGTGTATTAAAGCATTTCAGAGAAGGAGTGCTGTTCAATGATTCTGACGTGTTAACGTGGGAGTGCATTGTCATTTGGCGACGTCCGTCCCAGTTTTGATCCGCATTTCGGCATGTTTATCAACCCCCATTTTAAGGGTGGCCCTAGTACATTGTCCGGTCTAACGTTTCAATTAGAATTTATCATGAGCAAAATCTGTCGATTCTTTTTTCAGATAAGAATTTCAATGATATTGCATCTATCTACTAAAATCACTTAACCCAACTACAGATCCATGAAAGGAAAGTTACAATTACATCAAATCAGAAATGGTGAATAAAGCGACAGTGGATTTGTTGGTTAGATACGGTGCCAATAAAGACAAATATTGAATGTGACGCTTATAGAGTCTCAAAGACGTTTTACAAAAATTAATGTCCCTTGTTTACGACTTATTACTGTCTGCTTCCGGTAAAATTTCGTTCTTAAACTTGAACAGACTGTATTATACTTATTCCCTTTAAACATAATTGTAGCATTTTTGTTTTTCCTCGTTATTAAGACATAACGCGTTATTATGGTCATGTTATGTAGAAGGTATTGTTTAATTGTAACGCACTGATATTTGTTCAACATATTGTTGTAAGACTGCAGATACAGTTAGCAGCATTCTCTGTATAATATACCGTACTAGCTTAGGTATGGATTTTGCGTGTTTAAATTCTGAAAGTATATCTCCTGGAGAAAATGGTTATGTCTATTGTTTATTCCGCAGGTTTTTTTTTAATTGAAATGCTCTTTTACTGTACTTTCTTCATTGCTAATGATTATACTTTACATCACAGTGATGTAACTATAACTAGTGAGTTATCGTTACAGAGAGCACTAAAAGACAACATGACAACTAAAAGACAACAATAACATACACGAACATTATAGAAAATACACAAGGGGAAAGATAGGCAATTCAGCGAGATGGATGGATGGATGGATGGATGGATGAATAGATAGATAGATAGATAGATAGATAGATAGATAGATAGATAGATAGATAGATAATGAATAGATATAAATAGAATGGAAATTTGTTGGCCCATTCGGCAGACCGTAGATAACCTAAGAACTAAAAGTTAACCACATCAATAGCCTAAAAACAAGGGGCTGCTCTATTATTTTGATATACTTGGCTACACACTGGAAAAAAAATCCTTTGTTATATTTTTGGATTTCTAAAATATGGACTTCCAGTATTAAAATAGGCCATGCACCGAAGTATTGCTCACGATTATAAACATCCGTTAAACATTTTTGCGGACTGAGCACTTCCTGGGTATTCCAACCGAACAATACAAAAACTGTTGTTCTCCTCTGGAACGCTATAAAATTGCACAGAAAAACAGCTCGACAACGCTAGCTATTTCCTTACAACAGTGCTTAATTTTCCCAATACGGTAGAAGTTAAAGAACTGGAACCATTGTTTTTAAAATCACCTATTCAATTAACCGTCAGTTACAAGCAGTGGAAGCAATTGGATAATGTTGTTACGTTAAGTTAAATTGGCCTAATACTCCTATAACTCGTGATTTAGGAATATGTTATTTCATATTTTGCATCGTAACATGGTTGCTATTATAACTTCATATTAGTATTCCTTCCTATTCGATTATTTTGTGCTGACATTGTATGGCGAAGATGATGTTCCACCCTGTTAACTGCTATGTTTGCATTGTCATCAAGTGGGTGCATCCTGCCCGTTGAAATGTTCATTGGTTAGGCAGCAATATTAGTTGCCATTCCATTCATTCATATTTACTAAAGGAGCTTATCTGGAAGGACGATCCATATTTATTCCCAGAACATTAAAACTCTCTATCTTTATGAGTACATGGAAGATCTAACATAAACTAAATGCTGCTGTGAATATCACGCACTGACTTGGTTGTAAAATATACCGAATATTTTTACTTACCTCAGGCATTGTTTAGAAACACAATGACACGCGGGACATTGCTTTTTGTCTTCGCTCACGTCCCATCTCCGTGGATCTCTGGTTGACAAAAAAAGCCACCCATTCTTATACCGCCACAACCAATTAATATTGCATTAACCGTATTTTCTTTAAAAAAAACTTCCAAAACCACAATATAATGCCACCTCTACACCAAATCCATCTATTATTAACGAAAAGGTAATTGGAGACCTATGTGTATGGTTTAGAGTTGTTGAGGGACAAACACTCTTAAAATAGAACCTGGGATTCATTTGCAAAATATAACGTTTTTGAGGAGGAGGGATCCATAAAATTCAATTTTTATTCTATAGTTTGGTTAATTCAAGATTAAAAGCAGTCACGTCTTTGAAGACAGACAGTTGTTGTAAATGTACAGTTAAAATATTCTCTCGAGTCCCTAGGCGGTGTTCCACTGGTCCCAGGCTTAATTAAAATTTTATCAACACCAAATAATAGCATGAAATGTATTTATACTTTTCAGAAATTCGTTCATAAAGAAACAACTTGCCTAATTACAGATAAACAGGATCACACGAGTCAATGTATAGATTCGGTATTGTATTTCTTTATGTGAAGGCCATTAAGAATATGTTATGATATGAAGGAGGTTGAAAATGTAAGATATTGCTTGTGTGAGACTCAAATGCTGGATAGTTTGGTGTTAAAAGCATTTTTGATGAAACAAGTTCGCATATAAAAGAACAGTTTACAAATAATTATATTTAAAACAGATTTTACTGGAATAAGCATAGAAATGTTTTACATTATGGAACTATGTCTAGGTGTTAACAATTGAAACATGAAATAAACTATTAAATCTCAATTCACTACTCGCATTCTGATCCCTCCCTGCCCTCTTAAATTAGCGGAGAATTTCCTCACTCGGGAGCTGACATGTGACTAGATTGGGGGATGTCAAGCAAAGACGAGCACTATGCAAAGTTAATTTTAATTCCCGGTGAGGATTTCACATTCCAACTCTCTGTGACCCAGAGTAATTAGCTGAGATAACTAATGATTACTTACTTATTCGTTGTAATTATCTGGATTTCGCAATTCGCTGTGTAATTTATTAATACTCGTAATAGCCTTTTAGTGAATGACTCATTTAGAGGGCGAGGTAAAGTTTAGATTCTTCTCCAGCTCCCTGTTACAGTTGTTAATTTGACACACTCCTTTCTCTCTTGGTGATGCTTATAATTATCCAAACAATCTGTAATGTTTTACTGACACTGTGAACATTATTGCTACATTCTGGCAAGTCCTTTCAGGTGTCTTTAGAATAATCATTACAAAGCATCGCTTGCAAGGTTATTTTTGGTATCATACGAACTCGTCAGTACCAACTACCTTATCGTTAAAGTTACAAGTTCCTTCCATTCCATTCCATTGCCTCGCCAAACAAAAATGCGTGGCATGATATTGCAATCGCAGTGAAATGTGACATAAGAAAACAATAACCAGAGAAAGTAAACAAAATAAGGTAGTTTATGGCATAGGAGAGTTACAATACTTAACTTGAATCTTAACCGTCAGAACCTTAGATGTCGATCTTTCAGTTATTCTTAGGATTTAACTTATGGGAAAACCTCATCGGGTCGTATGCGAAATATGCAAGCTAGGCACAGATGTAACAAATCTACTAATAAGCTCATCACCTATAGGAGGCGTCTTCCTAAAGCCACGAGGTTCAAAGTGAATAAATTTTCAAAATGTGCATTTGTATTCACTATTAACAGTTGAGAACATCGAGCCACCTCCTGAGAAGTTACAATCAGAAATTCTTGAAGTGTGAATTGATCACGATGGTTTCTTGGAACGTGCAGTGTGCGAAATGTATTATCCTCCCTAGTAATTAGGCAAGTCTACACCTCCTGTAATTAACCGTGGAAGGATAACTGCAAATGTGTACTTACTGTTTATATTCCTTAAAGACGCAATGTTAGCGTTTGTCCCCGGGTGCTGTCCAGGTGCATGCCCTGGTTCACACTAACAACTGTCACTTGTTAGGTTTGCATGGACTATGAGCTTGAATCATTACGTTCCTCTAATAATCACGTACCTCGGTCTCTTAAATGAAAGCAGTAGATAATACAGTTTTACATTGGAAATTGTCTTTGATGCGCTCTTTCTGGGTCTAGTTGTAAACAATAAATAACCCTTAAAGATTAAAATGTTTATAATTTGCCTCTTCGTTGTCAACGTTCGTGGGACTTGAAGAGCATGTTTGTGGAGGTGAACCAATAAAAATGTTTATTATCCACAAGCGAACTTCAGAAACATTTGAAAGAACGGGACAAGCGGAATAGATTTGCTAATTTCGCAAAATTGAAAGTGGAAGTGATCTGTTAAGATGAGGTGAATGTTTACCAATCCTGAAATGAGCGTTCTCAAAAAAAACAGACAAAACATTGACCTCATAGAAAGTGATCAGTGCGTGCCTGTATTTATAATTGGACTCCCATCGATCAACAAATGCAGCAATGCGTAGGAAAAAAAAACCCATAAAACAAAAAGAGAAACTTGAGTAGAGAACACAAGTTCAAAAACGATAGCAATAAGTAAGGGTTAACGTGAAATAAATGAAATATTTCAGAACCATAGTTTGTTTAGTCATTGTGAAATGATTACTACTCCTTTCCATTTATATGTCACCTGACATGTCAATAGCTGTAAGATTACACTGAATTCGTACGGAACCTGAATGAGTGCAAATGCTAACATTTTTGAGCATTGTGGTGTGTGGCCGTTTAAACAGCCCAGCCCTGTAAATGTGAGCTAACCTCCCGCTTCCGTGCGTATGGTCATAGAACAGTTTTGCTTAGTAAGAAAGAATGAATCGTCTGTAGAATCGCCTTTTGAAATAGGGGAGATACGTTCTGAGAGGCTTCGGGGGCACATTATATTTAAAATAATATTGACTTTGGGGATCCGCCTTTACGAACTCGCTCACGGTCTGTAATACTTCAGAAAGAGTCTACTCTCCCTCTGTTAGCAACTCTTCCATTCTTTCAAAACAATATTTACAAATACAAATAAAACTACATAATAAAACTTAAACTTGAATCATTAGCCGGTTCAACGTTTCCACTAATTCCTCGTTAATAATAATACATTTACAGGTGCTGAAAGAGTGCTGTGATGCGGCCACAGGGAATTATGTTCTCTGATGTGGTTCACTGTTTAATTAGTCTACAGGGGGAAAAGGGGATGAATAAAGTAGTTCTGAACTGAAGGCGCTAATCCTATTATTATTTGCTATCATTTCGATATGAATACTGGTATTAGTGAATGCTATATCGCTGGAAATGCCCATTGTTGATATTCCAATGTTTTCCAACAATAGTAAACGTCTATTTTAAGCAAGATTACAGTTATCATTTGAATATTCCTGAATGGTGTATAATCCTCAAAACTGCAAGTCAACACCGGGGCCTGATCAAGACATATTTCATTTAATAGAAATGGTATTTATTTTGAATTAAATCGTGCAAACGCGAAAGGTTTTCATAGTTGACTGTAGGTGGCATTAATTCCCCAGTTCCCACCGCTTTACAGTTAGCAACTTGCCATTTTCTAAAGATTAAAATCATATGCATGTCCAGAAGCTTTAGGCTTATTTTTGCCCTTGCTTTACCATAAACTAAACTGCTCTCTTGTACAATTGATCTGCTGCAAAACAGGTTCTGTTGTGAAAGAGACTCCTCGCTGGCAGGCTGAGTGTGCCGAGCTTTGACATCTGGCAGCCTCGAGCTCCTGGGACAGATCCTACTCTCCACAGACTCCCTGATTGGAGTCTAATAGAATATTTGCAATCTCTCCGAGGTACCTTTTACCCCTCACTGGCAATTCAGGCATTAACTGCCAAAGCATTAGCAACAAAGTCATGTCTCTATAACTCCTAAGCAAAGCAACTCCGGTCTGTGGCTTAAAATAACTTGCATCACATCATGCACGTGTGTGAGCTGAACACGTTTTATTTGTTATTTTGCAATAGAAATACGTGTCTGTTAGTTAAAGCAAAACTTCCAACGGTACCTTTAACCGCCCCTTTACACCATCATAAAACATCATGATCAGGGCAACAGACAATATCGAATGAAAACACACTCAGGATTTCCTGTAAAGGTTTTAACCTTTTCTATGATGCCACTTATTCAGCAATAAAAATCAACAATGAAGTCAATAGATCACCTTTTATTTTAAAGACTGTGCATAATTTTACATATAAAGTAAAATGTACAGTGTTTCGTCTTTTAAATCTATGAAAGCTGCACGTTATTTTAAAAATACAGTTCGGAGCCTATAGATTTTATTCCAAAAACACGATGTTTATCCCATGCTAAGAACTCAAAAGCCAGTTTTTTTTTTCTACAGATAAAGCTATCTACGCCCAAAGAGATATTAAACAAATACCCAGAACCACAACTGCAATGAAAACATACACCACAGAAGTCAAATATTACTAAAATGGCTCAACTTCGAAAGAATAGTCGAAGAATTTCTTAATGAAATAAGTCATTTAATAACCAGAATGTCAATAACTTAACACTGAATTACATCAATAAATAAAAAGTTAAACCTCTCCAGAGCAAACAAAGAAACAAAATTTTAAGACACCATATACATACAGAAATCGTGCGCTTGTCACGTAAAAATGTTTCTGCTTTAACAGCAACACATCAAAATCTGTAAGAATATATCTATATGTGCATCAAGTTCATTGGATGATATTTACAATATTCAGGTACACAACCAGGTACCTTTATTTTATTATTTCTTTTAAAAAGATAGGCCAGTACTAAACAACGAAGTATTTCAGCAGTGCATCAATCGCCCGTGGTCATGAAAATTTGCAGATTTATTTTAATTTTCCTAAACGCACCTCTAAACCTCTTCCCTCCAGTAAACAAAACACAAAGGATGAATTAAAAATAAACTGTACTCGAAATCGAAGCAGATCTCACGACCGTTACACCGACGTTGCATTTTTAATGATCGATCGGCAAAGATCAGGTCTTACACTCAGGGTTTGAACCTTCTTGCGCGTTGTCACAGAATGCAAGAGGGTCACCCAGGGAAAAAAAAATGCCGAAATAAAAACCGGTTGAAATTTGATACACATATATGCGCATGTTAAATCCTTTCCAATTTCCCTTTTATTTTGGACGGGGGCTGGCGGGGGTTGGGAGAAAAGGTGGCGTGTTGTCAGCCGAACATCAAGGATTTACATTTCTCCTCGAATTTTCGTCCTTCTTCGATATAGATACTTTTCAAAAGAATAAATACACGGACAATTCTTAACTTGTCCAATCATTTTTCTTACACTCTCTGAATCAACATACTATATTAAATATTAAATAATTCAATAACCCCTTTATTTACTCCTCTTATCACAACTTGAATTAAACAGGCGGAATTAATTCGAGTGAACACGAAATTAACTTTGGAGACGATTTGAATGAATAATTCAGGCTCAGAATGTTTGGTAGTAATCTAATAATAGCCTTCAGACACAAGGAGAGGTCTCCAGGCTGTTCACACAGCCATCCCCATTAACCGCGTAGAGATTTTTTTATTGTTGTTGGGGGTTGGTGGAGAGGGGGGGGGGGGGGGGGAAGGGGTTTCAAACTGAAATTTAAAGGGACATTGGAAGTGATCATCCAGGTTTCTAAAGAAACTGCAGAAAGATAATGTCCACTGAGCGCAGTGATATGATTTGCCAAAAAAAATTAAGACGAACTTGTATATTTCTTATGATGATGGAAGAGCTCTGTGGAAAAGCATCAGTGCAATCGTTAAACAATCCATAGCAAGAGACTGCACGAGAACTTGTATCAAATGTTCGAGTAAAAGTCCTGCTCTTTACTTCAGTTTAACGGATCGGATGTGTCTGTACCAGTGTATTACAAGGCACAGAGGGAACAGAGGTGTAGAAAAGGTGACCCTTAGATGAACAAAAAGAACGAGCACAATCCAAAACATGAAGCTCAGGTCAATGTTACAGCAAGTTTGCCAACACTATCATTTCAGTTCAGCCGGTACTCATTCGGTTGCTGTAAACGTAGCGAGTTACGATTGTTTGATTTTCAAAATAAAACAAAAAGAAAGACATTGTTGCATTTGTTCATCTGTATAACCTGAAATTCTCAGTCTAGCGCAAAGTCTCAATCGGGTTTTGGCGAGTCCAGTTTCGCTGGCAGTGTGGGGTGGCATTGAGAAAGAAAGAAAAGTCTTACTTGTTGGCGATCAGGTCCTTGCAGCCAAGTCCACGTGAACTCTCTCCATCAGGGGGAGTGAGGGAGTGGGTGAGGGGAGGGAGGGAATGTACAGTCTGGGGCTTCTCCAGTTGCTCTTCTGCCCCCCTCCAGGAGTCCGGCTAGTGGCCCGCGGAGTATTTCATGCGCTTCTGTTTCTGCCGCTGGTTGCAGAACCAGACCCTGACCACGTTCTTCTTGAGGTCGAGCTTCTCGGCGATGGCGGCGATCTTCTCGGAGGAGGGCCGCGGCTGGATGGCGAAGTAAGCCTCGAGCGAGCGCTTCTCCGGCGCGGCGATGGACGTGCGCTTCCGCTTCTTGTCGGCGCCGTTGAAGAGCTCGGGCTTGCTGAGCTTCTCCCGGTGAGACTTCTCGGCCTCCTCCAGCCAGGCCTGCAGGATGGGCTTCAGCGCGATCATGTTGTTGTGCGACAGGGTCAGCGACTCGAAGCGGCAGATGGTGCTCTGGCTGAGCGAGCCCACGCCCGGGATCTTCAGGTTGGCCAGCGCCGAGCCCACGTCCGCCTGGGTCACTCCGAGCTTGATGCGCCGCTGCTTGAAGCGCTCGGCGAACGCCTCCAGGTCGCGGGGGTCGGCGTCCACCTCGCCCAGGCAGCCCGGCGCTAGCCCCCCGTGCGGGGAGGCCAGGCCGTGCCCGTGGCCGTGAGCGTGGCCGTGGGCAGCGGCGGCCGCCGCCGCCAGGCTCATGGCCTGGTGCATGTGGTTGATGGCGGCCATGTGGGGGGGCGGAGGGGGTGGGGGTGGCGGGGGCGGCGGCGGCGGGGGTGGGGGTGGGGGTGGAGGGGGAGCACTGGGGGGAGGCGGCGACACCACGCTGCCGTCCGGCCCGGTGATGGTGGGCAGCCCCAGGCCCGGAGACATGTGCTCCAGCAGCTCGCCGTCCAGGTTCTGGGGTGGCGGGTGCTGCTGCTGCTGGGGGTGGTGCTGCTGGTGGTGCGGGTGGTGGTGCGGGTGCGCGTGCGGCTGCTGGGGGTGGTGCGAGTGGTGGTGCGGGTGCGGGTGGTGGGGGTGTGGGTGGTGGGGGTGCGAGGGCAGGGCAGGGGGGTGGCTGCTGATGGACGCCGAGCTGGAGCTGCACGGGATGCTGTTCATGGTGTGGTAGCTGGCGTCCGGCTTGAACGGCTGGCTCTTGCTGCTCGCAGCTCCAATCTCCACCGCCGCCAGCGCCTCAGCTCGGCCCACCAAACTTTCATCCAGCCCGCCGAATATATTGCTCTGCAATTGCAAATAGAATGCAGACATTCCTGTCAGCAGGGAATTCTCTCCACTCCAGGATTAAAACATTTCCAGAATGTTAAAAACACACACACACATACACACAACCACCCAGGTCATAAAAATTAATATGAAAGGCAAGCCAATCTGAATACATAAGTTGAAAGTATCCGAGGTGTTGGGTGATTTGCTGTGCAGACATGAAAAAAAAACATCAAGCAGACAGGGGGAGTGAGATGAGGGGGTGGGAGGGCGCTGGGTGGATGGTGGAAGAGGGAGGGAGTGGGGGAGGAGGTTGGGGGTGGGGGTTCCTGCTGTCAAACTTGTGCCTTTAAGCGGTGATTATGCAGATACATACATACCGGGGCTGTTGGCAAGTACACTCGGCACATCGTCTCGGAGCTGCTGTTGCTGCTGCCGCCGCCGCCGCCGCTGCTGCTGGACGGGCTGGAGGACAAGTTGGAGGCAGGCGACGAGTGCAGGCTGGAGTACTTGGGTTCGGCCAGGCTGGAGGAGGAGGACGGCGGCATGCCGAACGCCTGCTTCCCGTTCAGCGGCATCATCATCATCATCTTGGGGCGGGGGCTGGCGGCGCCCGCTTGGAATCCCGCGCGGAGCTGGCCGGGTCTCGCTCCGCTGCTGCTATTGCACACCTTGCCCGAGCAGGTGGCTCGTGGCAAGACATGAAGGGACTTTTTTCCCCGGGTCACTCTCTGTGTGTGTGTGGGAGAGACAGAGGGAGCGCGCGCGTGTCTCTGTGTGTATCAACTCTCCGGCTGCCAGTGTGCGCGTGCTGCTGTGAGCCGATGCTGAGCGCCGATTGGTCGCAGGCTGGCTCGGCTGCACGGGGTCTCACGGGCGGAAAGGCACTCGCGCTTTAGCCTGTCGCGTTCCATCCACCTGGTGGGAGCTGAAGAGAAACAAACCCCAGAATCTTGCACTCCGGAGAATCTCGACCCATTAGCATGTCCGTGGAATAATACGCATGCGGGATGCTCTCCCAAACCACCCACCCCTTTCAGCGCGCTCACTATAGTTAGCAGCCCCTAAATAAGGGTTGATGATTACCCCACACCGATTCTGTTTTCCCCGCAGAATTACCAATCTACAGATACGACTGCTAAATTAACATTCTGTAGATTTTTATTAAAAGGAGCACCAGTCGAACTACAGTATTCACGTTTTGGTTTCGTTTTAGGTGTTTATCTGCGACGCGAAGACTTCAATAATATGTTTCATTGTGGCTGACTTTCCACTTTATGACACAGTTTATTATAAATTATTTTCAACCTAGAGATATTTTCCACATTCTTACATATGTAGAGTACTTAATGCTTAGATGTTCAGCACGACTAACCTTGCAAAATATTTACCAAATATTGCATTCATTTGGCATATTGTCTATTAGGTTGGTGGAGATTTTGAGTTTGTATAACCTTCCTGCAATTTCAGTGGCAATCAGGAAATTATATTGCACTACTTGCACTACTACTCTTCTCAAAGCACGGTGAAACAAAATAAATCAAACTTAAAAGCTTGCCTATCATTTAATTATCGCGCGAACAGCGCTTTCATTGCACCCGAAAAGAAGTTGAGCAACATCTCTAAGCAAATTATGACCAGGGCAGAGAGGAATTATTAGATTGAAATTTCATTTGGGCTCGAGAGACACGGGACTTCAAAATGTAATCTGCTGTGCCTCATCTGATTTGTATGCGTAATTCCCTTTGACAAATTTATTAGTTTTCATAATAGTGAAAAAAAAAATTGAGAAGGAGCGGGCTAATATCTTGTATCTATAAATTGTACATGTGTCATTCATGAAGGCTAGTCTACATGAAGTCTAATATTTATAGCAATTTAAAGAGAATATCTCCTCAATTTTAGTATTTGATAAAGAACCACACAATGCAGATTGTAGCTTCATCAGAAGGTTATTAACACGAAATTAATACGACTTTTGATACCTCATCAGAGAGGTAATTAAACCCCGAAATTATGTACTAATTAACAAGGATTGTCCAATTTGCTTAATCTATTATAAAATTCAACAGAGTTGATTTATTCTTCCCCAGAACTGTTCACAGCACGTTTTAATATGCAGTGCATCAGTTCTTATTAACATATGTTGCGTTAGGTTTTGTTTAAAATTACGGTAATTATACAGGCTAACTAAGATTGTTCTTAAAATCAAAGTTTAGAACCAAGTTCTGATATCTGCTTAGAACAGCTGAGCAACATATCATAGTGTCTTGAGTTGTTACAATTATAAAATGATTTCTAAGTGTTCGAAACAATGTGTTGACAACCTTTCCTCAGAAATTCAGTTGGATTAACTGTACAGTATATGGAAGAGAATGAATTTCTGAATGGCAATTGTATATCGATTCTCTTACATATAAGCAAAGCCACCCGACGAGTTTACTTAAGAATCTATGAAAGTTGATTCTTCATTAGTTTTTGTCGGTGGTTATGCTATTGTGTATTCTACTTTTTCAATTTATAATACACGACTTTAAAACAATCAAGTTCAAGTTACGTGTTTATTTAAGTAGATTCACATAAAATTTAGAAGTGCGGAAAACTGTTGTCGCAACAACTTCAGTTTTCGGTTTATGTGGCAGCAGTATTTGTAAAGACCTCCAAAACCTGCTAATTTACAACTGGTAACCGGCAGGTGCAAGAAGTTTATTCCTGTGAAAATATGTGTCAGTGGAGTAGTACACTTTAAGGACGCTTACTTGATAAGAATTGAAGAACGTTGGTGCAGAATGATTTCTGTTGATAGAACAACCTGAGATATCCAGCGACTTAGACCTGGCAGACTACTGCGTATTGCACTTTGAATCTGAACAAAATATGCTTTTAAAATACTGCTCACATAGGAATAAGCAAATCAACTGAAGTTGTCAGTTACTTTGAACTGATTTCCCTCACTGCTGCTTACCCATTACTGACAGATGCAACTGGGTTTAAGTCGGAGTATACGGGGTTTTCTGCCTATATTTACCATATTTACACTGATTAACGAGATGCAAACAATTCTTCAAATGGAAGTAGGTGAAGGCATTGACTCGAAGATATAGCGTGATTATGAATATCAATTCAATATTTTAACAGCTTGTGAAAAATGTTGATTCAATGTCATTTGTAGTGTGTTAAACGTCCAGCTGTATTTAACTGCTGCTTCACAGAACAGTGTTGATTGAAAAAGATCAATACAAATGAATTCTATAAATGCTCAGCAGCTTGGTTGTGGTTTGGTATAAGACTGAGCTCGAACGCCCCGTAGTAGTAGTTTAGATAGTACAGGGAGGACCACTGGAGAAGAGAAAGGGATAAAGGATACACAAGCAAAAGTGGGCAGTTTTTAAGATTGTGACTGGGGCAGCAGCTATAACACGTGGGTATTGAAGAATAACTGCACGCCGACACATAACTGATGGGAAAAAAGTATCATTGGGCAGGGGAAAAAAATGAAAATGATAAAACAACAGATGAATTGGGGAGAAGCTGGGCTTGTATTAAGTGAAATAAGTGCAAAAGATGAAAATGAGACTTTGGTGACAGAGAGAAAGAAAGACGTGTAGGTTCGATAAGTGAGAGTCAGGTGTGAGAATGAAATGGAAAGCATTCCCGGCGAATGAGCTTTGAAGAACAACCATGTGCAAGAAGTTGGCAGACAAAGATAGACAGTAATCAGTGACGTGACCACAAACGAGGAGAACAAGTTTCATTTATGATAATCAACAAAAATGGAACAATATATACCGAAATTAAAAAAGAAAGGTAATATTTATAGAGGTAACTGGCTGAAGGAGGAAACGAGGAGCGGGAATGAAGGCATCCGTGCTGCAGATCAAGATAGGCAAGCCAAGTTCTTTAATGTACGATAGCTTTTACCATTGCCCCCACTATCGAAACATTTCTAGGTGCCCCAAAGCAATAAAAAAACTGCTAGTAAAAGTGCAGTGCATTAGCTATCATACAAAATGCCATCAGTCTTCAACCAGCTTGAGCACACAAATGGACGGCTTAACATTTGAGCGGCCTTCTGAATCCGGTCCGCAGAAACCAGTTAGGGAAATCACCGTCTCCTCGTGTAGACACATGTTCTGATTTATGATAAAAGTTTAACGAAATCATTTATATTTCAGCGATTCTAAATCCTGCATAATATTTTGTATCCACCATGGCATATATGTTAAAGGAAAACATGCTCCTTCCATTATCAAGTTATACAAATAACGCCGAAGGTTTTCTAATCTTCTGATTAAAGTTACACTGAGGTAACATTCCAAGAACATTTGTTTTATAATACGTAGATGTTTATTTGTGCACAATATAAAGAAGAAAATAAAACATAGGAAGGTAAAATAAAATATAGGACCGGGACCCCCCACAAAATTTTGCATATACGCCAAAGAAATTTTTTTTGCGTTTGTGTCTAAATATAATAAAAGATAGAACTTAACGCAATTTTCTTTTCTGTAAATTGACTGTTTCAATCGAGCTAATAACTTAGAAATGGTATTGGCTGGAATAAAATATTGGTACGGATACTTTATTAGCATTATAAGTGATTAAGATTTGATATTGGGGGGTTTCTTTCCTTACATTAAATCCCGTGAGTATCAGTTGGATAAAATGCAAATATGACTGCAGTATGTGGGGTCTTTGTGGCTTGGGTGATGTGAAATATGGTTTGGTCAAGTGAAGTCACGAATTACTGACAAATTATGGGAAATGATTTCTTGGTTCCTTTCAGTAATTAAGTTTCGATTTGCAGCGTTTATTCTTCTGCCGAGAAGCGTTTGCTGCAATAAATTTGAAGTCTCAATTGATTGCTCCTGGCTTTAAGTTTTGATTTCGTGATAAGACTCCACATTTCATGAAAGAGCAAATAATCCTACTGCATGAATTCAGATTTCAGTGTTCAACTCATTTACATTTGACAGTTATAAAATGTCCAGCATCCTTGATTTTTAACCTTTAAACTTCTTCCTTTCACGTTTAATAGACTTTACTGGGCTGACTACAATTACAATGGATACAATACTTTGTTCTGTATCAAACATATATCCAACAGATTTTTCTTCTTTTATTATAGGTTTCCAACATCGACAATGTTCTGCTTTTTGAATAGCAGTCAACTTTACATTAGGGTGTTTCGTGATTCTAAAAAAATATGGTCAAAATAAGAGATATTTTGAATTGTTAGATTTCGGTGAAGGGGACTTCCCGCGAGTAAAGCAGAGTCCAAAGTTTAAACCCGCAAGTTATTTTGCGGCTTTGCTTTTAAGGCACCAGCGTAACTTGTTAGTCGTGTTAGCTGTGTTTTCCCAACACTCAGCCAATACCCGTGAAGTTGCAAGAACTAGTGGGTTTACTTTTAGGCGCAGTCCAATTCTAGCCTATTCTATAGCTGTGTTTAACCCTGTCTTGCTGATATGTTTGGCTCCTGGGCTATGCGCAACTACTATTTAGGGAAAAAAAACAAGCCTCTTGTCCGCTCTTAGAACATTAAAACACAGCGGGAGAGGAATGCGGATCTTCACGAGCATTTTTATTTTCCTCAGATTAATGCCAGTTGACAGTTTAATCTGCTTTTATCACATGTCACTACAGAGACCGGATTAACTTGGTAACTAGTGGAATAAGGTGGCCAGACACCAGTAATTGTGACTCACACTAATATCCAATGATTAAAGAATGTTCAGATGCATATGCACACTTCCGCTAGTAAGACTATTTTGTCATACTCGTACTCAGATAGACAAGATCAACAGAATGGCTACCTACTTTCCCATACCTCGAAATGTTCTATGTTTCGGCTTCATCTGGAATCACATGTACAGGTCAGGTCATCACTGGGCAGAAATACCGTGAGGGCATTAAATAGGGCACGGGAGAAGTTTGTTAGGATGCTCTCAGGGCTGAGAAACCTTAAAAAATGGATCGGCAGTAGTTGAGGGTAGGTTCGATTAAGTACGTAATATTATGAGGAGCCTAGAGAGAGTGTATAGGAAGAACTTTAGGCCAATGATTGGGGCATAGCTTTAAAGTGAGTGATACAGGCATGACAGGAGGGTTGAGCGTATGTTTTTCTCTTTCAGGAGTGGTCTGAAATTGACTAATTGAATGGAAAGTAGAATAGAAACTTTCAACACATTTGGAACACGCCTTGCCAATGCATTTGAAGTGCTGTAGCAAAAGGAATATTGTCTGAGACCCGGAAGTTGAAATTAGGTTGGAAACGTCATTTTTTTCGCCAGCTACACACGATGAACTGAATACTGATATCCCGAAATGTTCTACTTTTCATGATTAGGGACCAACAGCAGACATATTGAAAATAAGAGCACTAAGTGCCCTGAAGTACTCTATCTTTTTTAGTGGCTTCATTCTGAGCTGGGTTCTACAAGAACTTGAAAGGATAAGAAAGTGGCCGTCTTTCGAAAAGAGAAGAGATGACTGAGTGCGGATCTAACACAGCTCTTTAAAGTAATCGAACACTTCCGATTGAAAGAGAATGCTTGCTTCTGTGGGAAAGGACATCACTAGAAGCTATCATATAAAATAGTCACCAAGAAATCCAATCGGGCATTCAGGCCAAACTTCTTTGGTTGAATAAAGCTGAGTGTAATCAACTCCCTACCGTGGGGATAGAAAATATTGATCCATTTCGGGGGAAGCATGACACGGTAGCAACAGTGGTTAGCACTGCTGCCCCACTGCGACAGGCACCAGGATTCAATTCCAGCTTTTTGGGTGACTATGTGGAGTTTGCACGTTCGTCTCCCGGTGTCGGTGTGAGTTTCTTTCCCACGGTCCAAAGATGTGAAGGTTAGTTGGATTGGCCATGCTAAATTGCCCTTTCGTGTCCAGGGAGATGCGGGCTTTGGGAGTCAACCAAGAGAAACGCGGAGTTACGGTATAGGATAGGGTGGGATAGTCTTTGGAGGCTCGGTACAGACTTGCTGGATTGAATGGCCTCTTCCTGCTCTTTGGGGATTTCTGTGAAGCTAGATGAGCTCAGACAGTAGAGGGAAATAGATGTTACGATTATGGACAGTGGGGCGTGAACTGGTTTGGAGAATGGTCTGTTCCTGTGAATCCTAAGAATATGGTACGAAATGATACTTGGGGAAGCGACACTTTTAGATATAAATTGACTCCAAATTACGTTGTTTCAATGCATCTACAAATGTATTGTCCCTTCACTAGTTTGGCTGTAACCAATGGATTTGGCGTCTTTTCACTTGCTGATCAGCTACATCTTTGAGATAATAATGTGGCGTCACAGAGACTCCACTGTGGAATGGTGGAATCTCTGTGACGTCAATCTGCCTGTGAATAGTTTGGGAACTGAATCCTGCAGAAATCACTGTCTAATACACAGAAATGGTAAGTCAGATTAGTGTTTCACGAAAAAAAAACTGAACTATTTATATCCAAATTCAGATTATTTTATAATTCTTCTTACTAAAATATTTTGGGTCCTTACATTTCAGAGATCCCTATGTCAATCTAAACTTTGGTTTCTATGTCGGAAGCTTATAGTGTGATTGATTCGGAATCACTTTTGAGGGATACCAAGACCATATGCTTTAGCACTAATAATTAGATTGTTCGTCAAATATAAAATTCTCTTAAAGGTAACACTTGAAAGTACATGTACTGGTAAATGTGCACTGGAAAACAGAGGACCTCCATAGACGCGACGGACCGAAATGCTTCCAACTTCGCAAAAGTTCTATGATTCTGAAATACATGACAAATATGAAACGAGGATTCTGATATACCATATTTCCTAAGCACTAAATGTCGGATAACCCAGTTTTTACAAACGTTATTGATCTCAGACCCGTAACCTCTTATCCATCACAGGTCGCATTTTAAAGTAACATTTTGCAAGCCCGCTGTTTCTGAAGTGTATTTTATAGTATGAGCAGAGTTGGATCGAACATAATCCATTATGCAATACGCAGACATCATAAGCACCGAGACAAGTCTGTAAGTGAAATACCAGTACTGTATGCCTTTCGATCATAGCTAAAATCCTTTTTTATATAATATATTCGCAACCGAAGCCATGCCAGTAGACAAGGGTTTTGAAGAGTGTTGTTTGTGGGATGGTGTATTCCCTTTCATCAAAAGGTTGGGCATCTTTTGAGAATCTTTTGAGAATACACTGAGTTTTTGACGCGCTGGAAATCATGAGGTTTTTATGTTCTAAAGTCCAGAGGAGGGAGGTCCACTGGAAGTCTCTCCTTCGAGGCGATCTCACCCTGCCTCGTGGCGAAATCAAGTCTTTATTCCTAACTGAATCATCACAACATGGATGTTACATAAGTTAACTGATGGACAATGTAAAACTTTTGGGAAAACACCCTTACATTTGAACTTTCTTCCCAAGAAGTTCCTCTGTTCGAAACTTCCCAAACAAGCTGTGAAGATAAACTGTAGTCCTGAGCCGGCAATGTCAAGATTCATGGCCATACAGTACGGAAACAGACACTTCGGTTTGACTAGTCCATGTTCCCAAACCAAACTAGTCCCACTGGCTGCATTCGGCTCATTGCCCTCCAAACTTTTCCTATTCATGTACTTATCCAAATGTCATGTTGTAACTGTACTTGAATCCACCACTTCCTCTAGCAGTTCATTCCACAAAGTTGTCCCTCAAGTCCTTTTTAAATCTTTCTCCCCCTCCTTAAAACTATGCGTCCTACTTTTGAACTCCCTCACTCCAGAGGAAAGACCCTTGCCCTTCTCCTAATTTATCCCCTTATGGTTTTATAACCACTATAAAGTCACCCCCTGCCACCACCACCCCCCCCCCCCCACCCCCTAAACTCCAGTGAAAGTCCAGCCTAACCAGTCTACCTTTATAACTCAAACCCTCCATTCCTGGCAACATCCTGGTAAATCTTTCGGAAGTCTTCCAATTTAATAATATTCTTCCTATAGTAGGGCGACTAGAACTGGATACATTACTCCAGAAGAGGCTGCACCAATGTCCCTTACATCCTCAACATGATGTCCCAACTCCTATACTCATGTCTGAGTAATGAAGGAAAGCATGCTAAATGCCTTCTTAACCATCCTGTCCACATGTGACACAAATTTCAAAGAATTATGTTCCTGAACCCCGAGTTCTCTTTTTTCTACAACACCATCCAGGATCCTGTCATTAATTGTATAAGTCCTGCCCTTGTTTGTTTTACCAAAATGCAATACCTCATATTTATCCAAATTAAACTCCATCTGCCACTCTTCAGCACATTGACCGAATTGATCAAGATCTCTTTGTACCCTTGGGTAATCGTCTTTACTGTCGACTATATTATCAAGTTTGGTGTCATCTGCAAACTTACTAACCATGTCTCCTAAATTCTCAAATTATTTATATAAACTTCTTCCACCATGCCTCATTATTGGTTATTTATTTCTGAGAAGGTCTGAATGATGTCTGCTCAGAAAGAAGAAATACAAAATAGAACTCAAATGTGATTATGATTTTCTTATTTTACTTTCCTCACCATCATGGAGAAAATACTACCTCACAGTGAAAAAGCATAACTTGTTCCAGCTGGGAGATGTGTCGTGACTCATATGCTAATTTTCCTCAGCATCCTTGTTGATACTTCTAATTCAACCTTTTTAGGCAAATTAGTATACATATAGATTAGATTACTTACAGTGTGGAAACAGGCCCTTTGGTCCAACAAGTCCACACCGACCCACCACCCACCCATTCCCCTACACCTAACACTACAGGCAATTTAGCATGGCCAATTCACCTGACCTGCACATCTTTGGACTGTGGGAGGAAACCAGAGCACCCAGAGGAAACCCACACAGACACGGGGAGAACGTGCAAACTCCACACAGTCAGTCACCTGAGTCAGGAATTGAACCCAGGTCTCTGGCGCTGTCAGGCAGCAGTGCTAACCACTGTGCCACCGTGCTGCCCATATCTGGAGCAAGAAGAGATTTCAACCCAGCCCCCTGTGGCCTAGAGATAGGGACACTATCATTCGGCCACAATAACACTTAACAGTTCCCTTGTAGATTTGATTTGCTAATCAGCTTTTTTAAAAAAGAAAGTCAGCTCCCTTGGTGGCAATTCCATTACACAAAACTCAGCTGTGCATGGAACCAAGTTTGAAGAGAAAGCAGAACAAGGAAACATTTCCATCTCAATATTCTGACACAGGTTGAATAACCCATAGATCATGTCATGGCATAATTAGCCCACACTAAAGGTCATTATTTTTAAGGCTTTTATAGATTTTATGGGTTTCATCAGGAGGATCTTTTAATCATCCATTAATGATGATTTCCACATTAAAATTTACCTTAGGAGATAAAGTTAAAAATCATTAAGGACAAATAGAGCCCACAACGTTTTTATGTTTTGCATATTCTTCATGGGACAGTTATTTTGGGAGATTAGAGGCAGAGGGCTCTCTTTTGAATTTCATCCTTAGTATTTCTTTTGATCTTGTGCCCTAAATCATCTTATTTTGGACTTTGGGAGGTAGATGAACTCCTAGTAAACTTGCTAAAGGGGATTGACTTAGAAAGAATGTTCCCTTTACAGGACAATCTAGAATAAGAGGTAGGGGAGCAGATTTAAAACAAGAGATGAGGAGAAATTACTCCTCTCAAAGGATTGTGAATCTGTGGAATTCACTGTCCAAGAGTGCTGTGGGTGCTAGGACATTGAGTAATTTTAAGGAGGAGATAGATTTTTAACTCGTATTGAATTAAAGGGTTATGGGGTGGGGATAGGAATGTGGAGTTGAGGTGAGATGAGATCAGGCATATTAAATGTCAAAGCAGGCTCAAAGGGCCGAATTGCCTACTCCTGCTTCTAGTTCTTATGTTCTTAAGATTATTGTCCTGATACCAGGCTAGTGAGTATCTATGATCCTGATGATTCATGGATGTCTCTGGTTGCTGTACTTTCTTCATATAGAAATATTCAGTTAATAATTTATCAATATATATTAATTTATTAAAATGAATTTTTTTTATCTTGAAAATCATTTTAATATTGATAGTGTCATTAAAGAACAGTAAATACATATACATTCAAAAAGAGAAGTATGAGCTGAATCAGTTGAATAACTGGGGTTGACACATATTGTACTTTCAGCATACTCAGTTCTATCACTGATATTACTATGTTCCTAAGATGTGCGGTGCGACTTGATGTTTCATATACATTTTCATTAATCTATTATCCTGTGTAATTCTGTATTTGTTGGTCATGATTGGTAAGTTAAAATTTTTGACAGTGAAATTTTTCTAGAATGCTGAAGTTCAGAACAAATTTCCATTAAAATCTTCACATCAATATATTACAGAATTTTGTGCATCATCTTAGCTATGGCAAAAAAAAACCAAATAGACCTATGTTAATACTATAGGTGCTACTTGGCTTTATCCTATAGTGTGGACAAATCTGTTAAGGCAAATTCACTTCTGGCCACAAACTGGCCCTCTGTAGCCAATCAAACAGTTAAGTCAAGTGGTGTAAATCTTCTTCCCATATTTGGCTGAATACAACATGTCGTCAATATGGACAAAATGATTATATAGTCCTTCAATGACTTTGCTAGTTAATTGTTAGAAAGTTACTATTGTGTTTCTCATTCCAAATGCCATGAGTTTGCATTGATAAAGTCTATCTCATGTTCTAAAGCTGATACTTCTTGGGGTCTTTCAGTTAATGGAACTTGCCAATATCCTTTTAGCAAGCCAAGTATGGCAACAAATAATGCATGTCTAATTTTTTCAATACAGTCCATCAATATTGGAAAAGGATGTGATTCTCTTCTGTCGTTGCATTGACTCTGCAGTAAGCAATGCAGAATCTATGTGACCCATTCAGTTTCAACAGTAGTTGAGCTCCAGAAACAATGACTCGGTTCAATAATGTTATTTTCCATATGAATGTACTTTCTCTCTTATTTGAACTAATGTATCTGGATTATGTAAGGATATATTTTATAGGTAACACATTCCCTATATTAACATAATGGATAACCAAAACTGTTTTTCCTTGCTAATTCACACAAATTGATTTATGACTCTGTAAAAGCCTTCTTAGGTCACTTCAATTGATTTCTAGAAGCTAAAGTCTTATGCTACCTAAACTTTTAAACACCTCCATATTATTCAATATGATTAGCGGTGGATCAACCTTTGAATTTTCAATTTCTGATTAATTCTCCAATTGTTCTAGTAGTTCTAATTTACTTCCCATTTCTTTCGCTGCTGCAAATATACTTTTACATAGAATCCCTACAGTGTGGAAATAGGCTATTTGACCCAACAAGTTCACATCGACCCTCCAAATAGGATCCCATCCAGAGACCCATTCCCCTATCCTATTACTGTATATTTCCCTTGACTAATGCACCTAGCTTACACACCCCGAACACGATAGGCAGTTTAGCTTGGCCAATTCACCTAACCTGCACATCTTTGGACTGTGGGAGCCAGAGGAAACCTACACAGACAGTCGCTCAAGGCTGGAATCAAAAGCCAGGTCCCCGGCACTGTGAAGCAGCAGTGCTAATCACTGACTCACCATGCCATGCCACTTTTCTGCTGACTATTCTTCCTGTTATAATATATTTTTAACACATTAAAATGACAATCTTTCCTATTGTCTTGAATCAAGAGTGTGGTGCTGTAAAAGCCCAGGTCAGGCAGCATCCGAGGAGCAGGCGAATCAACATTTTGCGCATAAGCCCTTCATCAACCCTTTCATTCCTGATGAAGGGTTTATGCCCAAAACGTTGATTCTCCGGCTTCTTGGATGCTGCCTGACCTGCTGTGCTTTTCCAGCACCACACCCTCGACCCTTGATCTCCAGCATCTGCAATCCTCACTCTCTCCTATTGTCTGAGGTACTTATTATAGAGTCCACATCATGGAGCTTGTTTTTGATAAGGTCCAGTGCACATTGTTTTTAATGGCTCTCAAGATACAGGTAAAATCAAAACCTTTTTTCCAATGATGATATTTCAAACTTTGGTGTTTGTAATTGCTCTATTTCAACTTCAGTTGAAGGACCAAAAACTAGCATTCTGGAGTTAAAGATAATTATGTAGGCATGAGGACAGATATGATCTTAGTGGAATGGGCAGGAAGATTAAAAAGTAGGACTTTTGATGATCGGTGTAAGGAGACATTCAGTTGTTCCCAACTAAAATTTGTTTTTATTCATGCCTTCACAGGATGATGGGGTTGCTGCTAGGCCAGCATTTGTTGCCTGTCTCTATTTTCCCAGACAGCAGTTAAGAGTCAACCAGATTGCTGTGCGTCTAGAATCACATGTAGGTGAGAACAGGAGAGGAACTGCAGAAGTGATGGAAAAGGATAGACCAGATCTAAAAGTTGAATTTCTAAATTGGAGAAAGGCCAATTTTGATGGTATTTGGCAAGAACTTTCAAAAGCTGATTGGAGGCAGATGTTTGCAGGTAAAGGGACGGCTGGAAAATAGGAAGACTTCAAAAATGAAATAACAAGAATCCAGAGAAAGTATATTCCTGTCAGGGTGAAAGGGAAGGCTGGTAGGTATAGGGAATGCTGGATGACTAAAGAAATTGAGAGTTTGGTTAAGAAAAAGAAGGAAGCATATGTCAGATATAGACAGGATAGATTGAGTGAATCCTTAGGAGAGTACAAAGAAAGTAGGAGTACACTTAAGAGGGAAATCAGGAGGACATGAGATAGCTTTGGCAAATAGAATTAAGGAGAATCCAAAGGGTTTTTACAAATATATTAAGGAAAAAGGGTAACTAAGGAGAGAATAGGGCCCCTCAAAGATCAGCAAGGCGGCCTCTGTGTGGAGCCACAGAAAATGGGGGAGATACTAAATGACTATTTTACATCAGTATTTACTGTGGTAAAGGATATGGAAGATATAGACTGTAGGGAAATACATGGTGACATCTTGCAAAATGTCCAGATTACAGAGGAGGAAGTGCTGGATGTCTTGAAACAGTGGATTAATCCCCAGGACCTGATCAGGTGTACCCGAGAACTCTGTGGGAAGTTAGAGAAGTGATTGCTGGGCCTCCTGCTGAGATATTTGTATCATCGATAGTCACAGGTGAGGTGCCGGAAGACTGGAGGTTGACAAACGTGATGCCACTGTTTAAGAAGGGTGGTAAACACATGCCAGGGAACTATAGAGCAGTGAGCCTGACCTTGGTGATGGGCAAGTTGTTGGAGGGAATCCTGAGGGACAGGATGTATATGTATTTGGAAAGGCAAGGACTGATTTGAGATAGTCAACACGGCTTTGTGCGTGGGAAATCATGTCTCACAAACTTGATTGAGTTTTTTGAAGAAGTAACAAAGAAGATTTATGAGGGCAGAGCAGTAGATGTGATCTATATGGACTTCAGTAAGGCGTTCGACAAGGTTCCCCATGGGAGACTGATTAGCAAGCTTAGATTTCATGGAATACAGGGAGAACTAGCCATTTGGATACAGAACTGGCTCAAAGGTAGAAGACAGAGGGTGGTGGTGGAGGGTTGTTTTTCAGACTGGAGGCCTGTGACCAGTGGAGTGCCACAAGGATCGGTGCTGGGCCCTCTACTTTTTGTCATTTACATAAATGATTTGGATGTGAGCATAAGAGGTACAGTTAGTAAGTTTGCAGATGACACCAAAATTGGAGGTGTAGTGGACAGCAAAGAGGGTTACCTCAGATCACAACAGGATCTGGACCAGATGGGCCAATGGGCTGAAAAGTGGCAGATAGAGTTTAATTCAGATAAATGCAAGGTGCTGCATTTTGGGAAAGCAAATCTTAGCAGGACTTATACACTTAATGGTAAGGTCCTAGGCAGTGTTGCTGAACAAAGAGACCTTGGAGTGCAGGTTCATAGCTCCTTGAAAGTGGAGTCGCAGGTAGATAGGATAGTGAAGAAGGCGTTTGGTAGGCTTTCCTTTATTGGTCAGAGTATTGAGTAATGGAGTTGGGAGGTCATGTTGCAGCTGTACAGGACATTGGTTAGGCCAGTGTTGGAATATTGTATGCAATTGTGGTCTCCTTCCTATCGGAAAGATGTTGTGAAACTTGAAAGGGTTCAGAAAAGATTTACAAGGATGTTGCCAGGGTTGGAGGATCTGAGCTACAGGGAGAGGCTAAACAGGCTGGGGCTGTTTTCCCTGGAGCGTCAGAGGCTGAGGGGTGATCTTACAGAGGTTTATAAAATTATGAGGGGCATGGATAGGATAAATAGACAAAGTCCTTTTCCTGGGGTTGGGGAGTCCAGAACTAGAGGGCATAGGTTTAGGTTGAGAGGGAAAAGATATAAAAGAGACCTAAGGGGCAACTTTTTCACACAGAGGGTGGTACGTGTATGGAATGAGCTACCAGAGGATGTGGTGAAGGCTGGTACAATTGCAACATTTAAGAGGCATTTGGATGGGTATATGAATAGGAAGGGTTTGGAGGGATATGGGCCGGATGCTGGCAGGTGGGACTAGATTGGATTGGGATATCTGGTTGGCATGGACGGGTTGGACTGAAGGGTCTATTTCCATGCTGTACATCTCTATGACTCTATTTCCTTCCCAAAAGACGTTAGTGAGCCAGATGGGGTTTTCCGACAACCGACAGTGGTTTCATTGTCATCAGTAGATTCTTAATTCCAGATTTTTTTATTGAATTCAAATTCCACCATCTGCCATGGAACGTAGTCCCCAGAGCATTAGCTGAATTTCTGGATTGAGTCTAACGATAATACTATTAGGCCATTGCCTCTCCTAAGCTATATTCTAGAAAGGAAGAAAAATTGTAAGAGGGGGACAAAACATCTTTGACTAAGCAAGGAAGTTAAAGTTAATATAAAGATTAAAAATAAGCATGCATATTGCAAAGACAACTAGCAGGCTGGAAAATTGGGAAACTTTTATGGATTAGCAAAGGTGTTATGAAGTGTAAATCATGTTTGATTAATTTGCTCGAACTCTTCAAAGATGTAACAAGCAATATAGATAATGGGGATCCTATAGATGGTATATATCCAGGCTTCAAAAAGGCGTTTGATAAAGTGCTGCACAAAAGGTTAATAACAAGACAGGATCACATGGATTTAGAGATAATTAATTAGCTTGGTTAGAGGTTTGACTATCCAACAAAAAGCAGACAACTGGATGAATGGGTTCTTTTCTGGTTGGTAAGGTGTAACTAATGGGATGCTTCAGGGTTTGGTCCCCTGGCCCCAACTATTTACAATCTATATTAGTGACTTGCATGTGAGAATAGAAAGTTCTACAGCCAAATTTGCAGGTGACACTAAATTAGTTGGGAACATAAGTTGTTATGAAGAAATAATGCAAATGGATATAGAGAGGTTAGGTGAATGGGCCAAAATTTGGCAGATGAAGTTTAACTGCACATACGTGTGAGGTCATCTATTTTGCTCAGAGGAATAGAAAGGCAACTTATCATCTAAATGGAGACAAGCTTCAGAGAGTGTTTGGTGCAGAGGGATCTGGCTGTCCTTGTGCATAAATTACAGAAAATTAATATGCAGGTACAGCAGATAATGGGGGAGGAAAATAGAAGTTTTGGTATTTATTGCTTAAAGAATAGAGCATAAATGTAGCAAAATGTTGCTACAGCTGGACAAAGCATTAGTGAGACCATATCTGGAGTACTGCAAACAATTTTGAACACTTTACTTGAGGAGAAATGTATGTGCATTGGAGGCAGTTCAGATAAATTTCACTTGACTGATTCCAAAGATGATGGATTTGTCTTATGAAAAGAGATTGAGCAGTTTCAGCCTATACTCTATAGATGTTACAAGAATGAGAGGAGATCTAATTGAGGTTTATAAGGTGCTAAATAGATTGACAAGGTAGCTGTAGTGAGGATGTTTTCTCCTGTGGGGTAATCTAGAACCAGAGGTCAAATTTTTAGGATAATGGGTAGCAAATTTAAAACAGAGTTGAGGAGAAATTACTTCTCTTAAAGAGTCATGAATCTGTGGAATTCACTACCCCAGAGCATGGTTAATGCTGGGTCATTGAGTAAATTTAAGGAGGAGATAGATTTTTCATTATTAATGGATTGAAAGATTGTGACAAGTTGGAATGTTGAGTTGAAGCCAAGGTGATATTAGCCATGATCACAGAATGCTCTCGGGGCTCATTACCTACTCCCGGTCCTGGGTCTCATGTTCTTATTTTCTACCAATGGGTTAGTGGTGAAATGAGAATCTTGCTAGTGAATGGTAAGGGGCCTATTAGCATCTCATTATTTCCTAATCTTACCTTTTTTATATGCAACTTGCCATTTTCTCAGCCATCAGAGAGAGACTTGACAGCAACCATTCTCAGTATGAAAGTTTGAGTGATCACCATTGTCTTCTATGGGCATCTAGCATGGTCAACATTCCTAAATGTCTCAGGGCATGTTCCGTGGATAACGACCACCTGTGTCTTTTGCCCATGAAGATTAGCATTGGACATACACCAGCATCACTACATCATCATGACACATCTCCAAATGACTTATAGTATACTAAACAGCAGCACTCAATTTTGCACTTGGAGTGTGTGATACCTTTCATTATAATGCTACTGCCAGGCAACTTTGTGCAAAGGGACAGAAACCTAGGTCATGGATCAAAACAGAATACATCTCATGGCTCTTAGTATATTCTCTTACCACCCACTCACTTCTTGCTTACCTGATTTCTCATTGCATCTCTGACTTGCCTTGCTTTGCCTTTAAGTGAATTGCTACCTTATTCAGGAATTATAGCCTCTTAGTGAATCTGTCCTGCCTTGCCTTTTAAACAAACAACAAAACCAAGCAGTTTGTTATGGCTGCCAGGACTGATCAGTCAAGGAAGTGGATATGCTGCTGTATCATTCCAAGTTATGTCAATGTCACACCTACAGCATGTGCCAGCAAATATAGCAAATACACTGAACATGCGTCAGACAAATGGCCACTTCTGAAAAGCTAACAGTGGAAGTCCTCATTGAGGTCAAAAGGGTCAATCAGACACTAGTTTTGCCAGAGTAAATCAAGGATAATGTCTGGTCTTGGACCATGAGGTCAGCCGATTTGGGTGGTCAATGAAAATTAGCATTTTCAACTGTTTGATGACTTCTCAACATCCCATGCTCCTACATTAACTAATGACAAGATTTTGTGCAATGCTGACATGAGCAAAAGAGTAGCAATCTTTCAAACAGAGTTTTGAAATGGTATGGCACTAAGGACAGGTAACCTCTGTGGCTCCATTCTTGCAGTTGCAGTGACTACGACAATCAACCCATAGAGGTGACAATGCAAACAGGCGATGCATTTACGAATGTGATATTCTTTTTCCATATTCTATAAGTCATATCAGAAGTGTCATTTAAGAGTCCTCAGAAGCTTCTCTTTTTTGTTTCCCCCCCCCCGCCCCACCCATTACATATGACTGGGCGGTAATATTCCTGCTGACAGCATCTAACCAGTCAGATACAGCTAGGTTTTAAGTATGATACAAGTGGCACAAAACACTTTGTACCTGCATAGGTGGGCACAGCAGCTCTGCCTTACCTTGCCTTTTAATACAAACAGATAATCATGAAGCTATTCATGTTTGGCAGCAAGGAACAATCAAGGGAGACTGCAGTCACTCAGGAACTGGTCCTTTGTCAGTGAGGAAAAGTTGATGAGTTAGAAGTTCTGGTACATGATATGGGCAAAGTGAGAAATGACGTCTTGCACCAAGAATTCAGGGAGTTAGGCAGTAGGTTAAAGAGCAAGACCTTAACGGTTGTAATCTCTGGACTAGTCCCATTGCCACATACTAGCAAGTATAGAAATAGGAAAATAGGGCAAATTAATGTTTGGCTAAGGAGCTGGTGCAAGGGGGAGGGTTTCAGGTTGTTGGATCATTGGGACCTCTTGTGGGGCAGGCAGGGATGGGTTACACCTAAACCGGGGAGGGGAGGAGGGGAAGAGGAGGTGGGAGGTTGGTGAGTGGAGAGGCAGTCAACCAATTTTCATGTGGGACGTTCACTAGTGCTACTTGGGAGGGTTTGAACTAGAGTGGCAGGGGGCTGGGAAAGAAAGTAGCAGGTCAGCAAGTGGACAAATTGAAGGCAACTTAGAAGTTATCACCAGTAAGTCAAGTACAGGATAATGAACAGGGGCTGATGGGCTGAAGTGAATTTATTTCGATGCAAGGAATATTAGGATAAGGCAGATCAGCTTAGCACCCTCAGTACATAGGACTATCATGTTGTGGCCATTACAGAGACCTGGTTGAGAGAGGGACAGGACTGACTGCTCAACCTTCTGAGGTTTCAATGTTTTAGACAAGATAGAGAGGGAGGTGAAAGAGGTGGAGGAGTTGCATTACCAATCAGGGAAAATGTGACACTGCACTCAGAGAGGACATACTGGAGTGCTTATCCATTGAGGGTAGACCTGAAAAATAAGAAAGATGCAATCACTCTTATGGGATTATCCTATAGTCCAACCCCAGTGATGTGCAGAGTGATCATGCGGTTTTAGTACATAGCAGTTAGGACCCACGGATCCTAGTACATACCTCCCTGAAAGTGGCCACACAATTATATAGGGTGGTAAAGACGTCTTATGGCGTGTTTGCCTTTATTGGTTGGGGTATTGAGTATGAGAGTCAGGAAGTAATGTTGCAGTGTTATAAAATTTTATTCAGGCTGCACTTAGAGCATTGTATTGAATTTGGGTGGCCACATTGCAGGAACAATGTGAAGGCTTTGGAGAGGATGTAGAAGAGGTTTACTGGGATGCTGCCTAGATTAGAGGATATGAGCTATAAGGAGAGACTGACAAACTACAGTTGTTTTCTCTGGAGCGCTGGAGGCTGAGGGGAGACCTGATAGAAGTTTATGAAATTATCAGAAGCATAGATAGGTTGATAGTCAGAATCGTTTTTCCAGACTTCAAGTGTCTAATACTAGGGGGCATGCATTTCAAATAAGAGGGGCAAAATTCAAAGGAGATGTAAGGGGCAAGTTTTTTACATAGAGAGTGTTAAGTGACTGGAACACGCTGCCAGGAACAGGTAGAGGCAGATACAATAGAGGCATTTAAGGGGCTTTCAGATAAACACATGAATAAGTAAGGAATGGAGGGATATGGACAATTAGCAGTCAGAAGGAATTAGTTTAAAATTTGCTATCATGTTTGGCACAACATCATCGGCCAAAGGGCCTGTTCTTCTACTCAAATGTTTCTATGTTGTGAGATAGCCCAAGTGTGGGGAGCCCAAGCGGGGAGGGTTAGTGGTTTGGGGGAATGAATGGATGAGAGCCATTGAGGAAGATATTGCATGACTGTAGTAGACCATGAGCCTTGATGAATGCAATGGCAATGTTAGAGTAGCATGAGTTAGCAGAGAGATGGTGGCTCTTACTTTATGTAACATAGAAGGTCATTAATTTTCATGCAGCACTATTGCTCATTCTTCTAGATTGTGAACATCATAGTGACCCACATGGCCACTTAAGATCAGGCAGACAGTGTTTTACTCAGTGCACAGGTTGGGTTTAAATATGGTGCCCAAAGTGACAATGCAGAAAGATCACAGCGGTGTTGAGCATTTTGCCATAGCTGAGTGCAGGATAGCGTGACAGTGGTGCTATGGAGGCATGGTGCTTAATGAGGTGACTGGCATAGTATTGCAAGAGAAAAGTTGGTAGGGTTCACAGAGGGAAAATATTCATTAAACACACTGAAACTAACATTTAGCCAATTTTTGGAAAATTTCAGTTCAGTATCCCTAAACGTCTTTTTACCTCTCTCTGTTCATTTAAGATCTTGTTTAAAATCCTCTTTGTCCAAGTTTTTGATCACTTTTGCAAATAGCTTTTATGTAGCTTGCTGTTGACTTTTATGTGACAACATTCCTGTGAATCACCTTGGAACTAATAAAATGCTACATAAGTGCAAAATTATTGTTTACTAATTTAAAACATGGTATGTAATGCCCCTGCACAACCCATAAGTGTCAGCAAAGAATTTTCAATTAAGAAGACTTAGAGGTAGGAAGAACAATAAATAGACATTTTTGATGGCCAACATTGTTATCAATTTTAAGTTGGTAGTGGGGATTCTCTACATAACTCTGCACTTCCCATGGATAATCCACCTAGCCTACATATCTTTAGAATGTGGGAGGAAACTGAAGCACCTGGAAGAAACCCACACAAACATGGGGAAAATGTGCAAAACCCACATAGACAGTCCCCATAGGAACCAAGGTCCCTGGCACAGTAGGGCAGCGTGCTGTCCATTTATGGCAGGTAAAATGAACATGTAAAGTTATTTGCTTGGTTTTGAATTCAAAAGTATCTAGGATGAACTTTTTTTTTAAATTCAGTTCAAAATAAAACACCTTTTTCAGTTAGTTTAGAAAACCAGAGTTGAGTGTAGACTCAGGTATAGTTCTCTCCTAGAAAAAAAGTTTCAGAGTAATCTAGGAAATAATTTCGTTCAGCAGAAGGGTGGTTTCTTAAATTTCCAGATTAAGAGACCATGATTAGAAAGCTGCAGTTCATTAGAACTGATAACATTTGTGCTAATAGGTTTGTAGAAATAAAAAAAAAATTGAGTTAGGTGGAATAGAGGGAGAAAGAAAAATGAATAGATTCTAAGCAGAATAAAATGAGAAGACAAAAGAAATGGAAAGGACAGGGAATGAAAAGAAATGATGAATGAAAAGAGAGGAGAAAGAAAGGAAAAGAAAATTGGAATCAAGAAAGCTTGAATTGGAAAAAGAGAAGGAAAACCATAATTTTAGAAAGCAAATTGAATTAAAGAAGCCTATTTTGCAAAGTGAAAGGGAAATCACACAATACAGTTTGGCCAGTGAAAAGCCTACAGTGATAAAGGAAAAAGGAAGTTTTTGTTCCAGACCTGCTGAGTTTCTCCAACAATGTTTGCTTTGCTTTGGTCTTGAACTATCTTGTCTAATTGTAGAAAGACTTCTTTATACTTGTACTCCAATCCCTTTATAATAAAGCCCAAAATGCCATTTGCCTTCACAATTGATTGCTGTACCTTCATGTCGATCTTATGCATTTCTTGGACAAGTACCTTTGAACATCAACATTTACAAGTGTCATGGCTTTTTTAAAAAAAAAAGTGCTGCTTTTCTGTTCTTACAAACAAAATGAACAATGTCATACTGTGTACATCAACAGTGTATTCCATCAGCCACCTTGTTTTCCATTTACTTAACCTATCCATATCTCTTAGATGTTTCCTTATATTCTCTCTCTGTTTGTATGCCCACCTCTCTGTCTCTTTATCTCAGTCATAAATATTGATTATAAATAACAGAGGCTCTAGATCTGATCTTTGCAGCACTGCACTAGTCATGGATTGCCAACTTGATGAGGCATGATTTATCCCTACTATTTTTTTCCTTTTTGTTAATACACTACCCCAGCACCATGAATCCATATGTGTATAAAACATGCGTGTCACCTTACTGAAAACCTTTTGGAAATCCAAGTATATTACACCTACCATTTCTGTTCTATCTATGCAATAGTTACATTCTTAAAAGACTCAAAATTGTCAAACACAATTTCGCTTTTGTAATACCCTCTGACTTTTGTCTCATTATAAAATAACTTATAAGGCATTTAGGCCTCCTTAATAATTCATTTCAGCACTTTCCTGAGGATTGACATGTCAAATTAATTGTATTTTGTTCCCTACTTTCTCACTCCGCTTTTTCTTGAAAATGGTGCTGCATTTGCTAACTTCCAAGCCATTTTACATTCTAGGGAATTAGAGAATTCTGAAAAATCATAACCATCACATTCAATTTCTTTGCCACTATTGGTTTTAGAATCCTAGGATTCAGACCATCAAGGCACAGAGATTTGCCAGATTATAGTTCCTTGAATTTCTTCACTGCTTTGTCTCTCCTGATGTTAAATACCTATTCCCTTATTCTCATTAGCCTCGAAGTTACCAAACATTTCCACAAAGTAAGTGGTGTCATCTACTGTAAGTAATGAAGAATGACTGGTGAAGCTTAAGTTTCACAATCTAAGAAGGTGAAGGTGAGAGGAAAATATTGGAAGCAAATAAGGATAATTGTACGGTTGGACCTGTCTTCAAGCCAAGACTGGTTGTTGCGCTGACAGACAATGGAGAAGTGCATGGATTATTAGATACCTGCTGCACCTCAACATGAAGCTCCCTGATGGGAACATTTAATTTTGGTGGTGGACCTCATGTATGTCCAGATTTCCAGCATCCACAGTATTTTGCCTTTACATTGGATTGGAAAATATGGGCATTATGGAATTGGATAGTGAAGGGAGGCATGACTACATTGACTGTGGAGTTGAAGATGTAGAAACTACTCTTCCTTATTCCACTGGAAGATTTCTTCTAAAAACAACGGAAATCATTCTACTAGTCATTGGCACTTGTAGAAGGACTGAGAGAATTCTAATTGCTAGCTCCACTCATCCTAAACTCACATCAATGAGAAACCTTCAACAGGCTCAGCCACATGTGTGAGGAGCTAAATACAATGCCTGCATTGATTATTGCATTCATATTTGGGAACAAATCTAGGTCAGAATGTGCCAGATCCTTTATTGGTCTAACACTGGGGAGGGATGAATGATTCATAAAACCATAAGAAACAGGAACAGGAGTAGGCTATTTGCCTCCTCCCGTCTACTCCACCGTTCAATAGGCTCATGACTGTTCTGACATTCCTCATGTCCACTTTCCTGCCTTTTCCCCTTAATCCTTCATTCCTACACTGATCAAGAATCTATCTATCTCAGTCTTAAATATACAAAAGGAGTATGCTTCCACAGCTTGCTATGGCTAGGAGTTCTAAAGACTCACAACTTCCAGAGATGAAATTCCTCCTCATCTCAGTCTTAAATTAGTCCTCTAGTTCTAGACTCTCCCGACTGGAAACAACTTCTCAGCATTTACCCTGTAAATTCTTGAAGAAACCTACATATTTCAATGAGATCACCTCTTATTCTTCTAGACTCTAGTAAGTAGAGTTCCAACCTGCCTTTGCTCATAAAACAATCCTTCCATACCAGGACGGATCCTTCTGAGTGAACCTTCTCTGAACTGCCTCCAATGAAATACCCTTTCTTAAATAAGGGGACCAAAG
The DNA here is from genome assembly GCF_047496795.1 of Chiloscyllium punctatum. NCBI lineage: Eukaryota > Metazoa > Chordata > Chondrichthyes > Orectolobiformes > Hemiscylliidae > Chiloscyllium > Chiloscyllium punctatum. The sequence continues at coordinate 10,832,834 of NC_092739.1, forward strand.
CTACTCACGGAACTCCAGATGTAGTCTCACCAGCATCTTGTACTATTGCACTAAGACTTCACTACTCTTATACTCCAAACCCTTGGAATAAAGACCAAAATTCCATTAGCTTTCCTGATTACCTGCTGCACCTGGGTGCTAGCTTTGTGCACACACACATCCAACTCCCATTGTGTTGCATCTTTCTGCAGTTTATCTCCATTTAATAATATTCTGTTCTTTTGTTCTCCCTTCCAAAATGAACAACTTCACATTTCTCCAAATTATACTCCAATTGCCAACTTTTTACCCACCTAATTAACCTGTCACCATCCCTCTGTAACTACTTGTAACCACTTCACATCTTACTTTTTCATCTATTTTTATGTTGTCTGCAAATTTGGTAACAGTATATTGGCTTCCTTCCTCAAGTCATTAATATATATTGTAAATATCTGTTGTCCCAGCACTGACCCCTCTGGAACCCCATTGGTCACAGATTGCCAACCCAAAAAACCCCCTTATTGTCACTTGCTATTTCCTGCCCATTAGCCAGTTCTCTGTCCACACTAATATACTACCTCCAACATCTTATGACATACCTTTCTTGAGGTACCTTGTCAAATGTCTTCTGGAAGTCCAAATACAACACACCTATTTGTTCCCTTCTATCCACATAGGTTGAGACTTCCTCAAAAATCTCTAATAAATTAGTCAGGTATGATTTACCTTTCAGAAAGCCATTATGATCTACTTGATTAGATAATGATTTCCCAAATGTGCAGTTATTACTTCCTCAATAATTGATTCCAACAATAGGTGTTAGGCTAATTGGCCTATAGTTACCCATTTTTTTGCCTCCCTCTCTTTTTGAATAGAGGCATCACATTGGCAGTTATCTGATCCTCTTGTACTTCTCCAGAATCCAGTGATTTTTGGAAAATTATAACCAAAGCAATAATTATCTCTGTAGTTACTTCTTTTAAAATCCTAGGATGCAATCTATCAGGGACTTATCTACCATTATCCCCAATAGTTTATCTAATATGAGATGCTGCTGCTCCTTATGTTGTCCTGGTATTTTTTTAGCAAAGTGGTTGTAAAGCTTCCGGGGTATCCAGTTTGGAGAGGTTTTAGAACCAATTTGATTATAGTTAACAAATACTACCTCAGGCAAAAAGCTTTCAAGTTTTAAAAAAACTTGTACAATGAAAGGAGAATGGCCAGTTTTCCCAGCTCTGCTTTTCTCTGGTTTGGTTTGTTTTGGTTTTAGTCTGGCTGTTCAGAGTAAGCAGTCAGTTTTGAAGCTGCTGGACCCAAAGAAGCAGAACCTTGGTGATTCTTACTCTTTCTGACATCTCTCTTGTAAGAATATGTGTTTGATTTTTTTTCCTTTTTTGCCAAGGGGTGTTTATGGGGATTGTTGCAAGTATTTGGAACAGCATCATTAAATTGGGATAGTCTGTTGGGTTTTTGAATAGGTTAAGTTATTCTATATTCTTGTTTTCTTTTGTTTGTGTTACATTTGGTTATCGTGCAAATGAATTCTGTTTTGTTTAAAACCAAATGGTTAGGCCAGCTGCATCAATCCTGGAATATCCATAAGACCATAAGACATAGGAGTGGAAGTAAGGCCATTTGGCCCATCGAGTCCACTCCGCCATTCAATCATGGCTGCTGGGCACTTCAACTCCACTTATCCGCATTCTCCCCGTAGCCCTTAATTCCCCGAGACAACAAGAATCTATCAATCTCTGCCTTGAAGACATTTAGCGTCCCGGCCTCCACTGCACTCTGCAGCAATGAATTCCACAGGCCCACCACTCTCTGGCTGAAGAAATGTCTCCGCATTTCTGTTCTGAATTTACCCCCTCTAATTCTAAGGCTGTGTCCACGGGTCCTAGTCTCCTCACCTAACGGAAACAATTTCCTAGCATCCACCCTTTCCAAGCCATGTATTATCTTGTACGTCTCTATTAAGTCTCCCCTTAATCTTCTAAACTCCAATGAATACAATCCCAAGATCCTCAGCTGTTCCTCATATGTTAGACCTACCATTCCAGGGATCATCCGTGTGAATCTCCGCTGGACACGTTCCAGTGCCAGTATGTCCTTCCTGAGGTGTGGGGACCAAAACTGGATACAGTACTCCAAATGGGGCCTAACCAGAGCTTTATAAAGTCTCAGTAGCACAATGGTGTTTTTATATTCCAACCCTCTTGAGATAAGTGACAACATCGCATTCGCTTTCTTAATCACAGACTCAACCTGCATGTTGACCTTTAGAGAATCCTCAACTAGCACTCCCAGATCCCTTTGTACTTTGGCTTTATGAATTATCTCACCGTTTAGAAAGTAGTCTGTGCTTTTATTCTTTTTGCCAAAGTGCAAGACCTCGCATTTGTTCACGTTGAATTCCATCAGCCATTTCCTAGACCACTCTCCCAAACTGTCTAGATCCTTCTGCAGCCTCCCCACTTCCTCAGTACTACCTGCCTGTCCACCTATCTTCTGCTCTGCTTCCAGCCTATTTTTGTCAGTTCCTCTCTCATGCCCTCATAATTACCTTTATTTAACTGTAACACCATTACATCTGATTTTGCCTTCTCTCTTTCAAACTCCAGACTGAACTCTACCATATTATGATCGCTGCTTCCTAAGGGTTCCCTTACTTTAAGATCTTTTATAAAGTCTGGTTCACTGCAAAGCACTAGGTCCAGAATAGCCTGCTCCCTTGTGGGCTCCATGACAAGTTGTTCCAAAAAGCCATCCTGTAAGCATTCCATGAATTCCCTTTCTTTGGATCCACTGGCAACATTATTTACCCAGTCCACCTACATATTGAAGTCTCCCATGATCACCGTGACCTTGCCTTTCTGACATGCCTTCTCTATTTCCCGGTACATGTTGCGTGCCTGCTCCTGACCACTGTTAGGAGGTCTGTACACAACTCCAATTATTTTTTTTTGCCTTTGTGGTTCCTCAATTCCACCCACACAGACTCCACATCATCTGACGCTATGTCATTCAGTGCCATAGATTTAATATTGTTCTTAACTAACAAGGCAACCCCACCTCCTCTGCCGACCTCCCTGTCTTTTCGATAAGTTGAAAATCCTTGGAGGTTTAACTGCCAGTCCTGACCCCCCTGTAACCAAATCTCTGTGATGCCTACCACATCATAATCATTCACTATGATCTGTGCCATTAGTTCATCTGCTTTGTTATGAATGCTATGCACATTCAGGTAAAGCGCCTTAATGCTAACTTTCTTATCATTAGAGATATTGGAAGTCATATGATGTCCTAAGTTATCCTTGCTTTTTTCTGCATTCCCAGTCTGCCTCAATTTTAAATCCGCCTGGACACATGCTATCCTGCTGCTTGTCTTTCCATTTAACGCCATACTCCCTGTTGCTTTCACTTTCCCTTTCCCCCAACTCAGAAGTTTAAAGTCCTACTGACCACCCTATTTATCCTCTTCGCTAGAACATTGGTACCTGATCAGTTCAGGTGGAGACCGTCCCAACGGTACAGATCCCCCCTGTTCCAAAACTGATGCCAATGCCCCATGAAGTGGAATCCCTCTTTCCCACACCAATCCCTTAGCCACATGTTTACTTGCCTAATTTTCTTGTCCCTATGCCAATTGGCACGTAGCTCGGGCACTAATCCGGAGATTATGACCCTTGAGGACCTGTGCTTCAATTTCCTGCCTAGTGCCTCGTAATCCCCAAACAGGTCCTCCACCCTAGTCTTGCCTATGTTGTTAGTACCAACGTGGACCACAACAACTGGATCCTCTCCCTCCCACTCCAATATCCTTTCAATCCGGTCGGAGATGTCCCGCACCCTGGCACCGGGCAGGCAACACACCATGCGAGACTCCCGATCCGGCTTGCAAAGGATACTATCTGTCCCCCTAATTATAGAATCCCCTAAAACCACTACTTGTCTATTAACTCCCCCCTCTTGAATGGCCTTCTGCACCATGGTGCCTTGGTCAGTTGGCTCATCCAGTCCAGAGCCCTTTTCCTCATCCAAACAGGGAGCAAGAATCTCATACCTGTTGGACAAGGTCAAGGGCTGAGGCTCCTCCACTCCTGAACTCAGGTTCCCCCTACCTGCCTCACTTACAGTCACACTCTGATGAGCCTGATCACTAACTGAATGTGAATTACTTAATCTCCCAGGTGTGACTGCCTCCTTAAACAAAGCGTCCAGGGAACTCTCCCCCTCCCGGATGTGCTGCAGTGTTTGAAGCTCAGATTCCAGATCATCAACTCTGATCCGGAGTTCTTCCAGCAACCAACACTTGCTGCAGATGTGGTCACTGCCATTCACAATGGGATCAGCCAGCTCCCACATCATACAGCTATAGCACATCACCTCCCGAGCCATCTCTGCTTAGTTAATTAATTACTTAGTTACTTTATACAAGTTTGAGTTAGAGTACTTTCTGATACCTCTCTGCTATAGTCTTTCCCTAAAGAATTAATATATATACACACACAAAAACAAAGTAAATTTTTAACCAGTCACTGGTAAAGAAATAGAAAACCCCAGTGTAGTTAAGGAGGTTAGAGGCTAGAGGAGGAGGGTGGGTGGGAGATACAACAGGTGTAGAATCACGGGTTTAGCCGCCTTCCTGATTTATATACTCACTGCTGCTCCCACTCAAATGGCCTAACACCTGCTTAAAACATCTAGCAAAGTTAGAGTCTGGGCTACTTTCTTGAAATGTTTTGATGGGGTCTGGCCTGGTCCATAACAGATTGGAGAATCTTTGCGGGATTTGTTCTATATTTCAATTTGGGATTAGAGTTTCTGGACTTGAAGGTAGCGAGTTGTAGGTGTTAGTGTCTTTTGGTCCAGGTGTTGATTTTGGTTAGTTTAAACAGCACTTCAGATAACATTGGCTCTTTCAGTTACTAAGAGTTTTCTTTGAGTAGAAGACATGACTTTGGGAGCCTTAGTAAAGGTGAATAAGGCAAAGCTGCTGGAATTAGCAGACAATCTGGAGTTGGCACTGCCTCCTTTCGGGAGAAAAGGAGAGATAATTACAGCAATAGCTCAGCACTTAAATTTGCTAGAAATGCTAACAGAATCTTCAGAGATGGCTAAAGTTCAGTTGAAAATGAAATAACTTGAGTCACAGGCAAAAGATAAAGAAAGGGCAAAAGAAATGAAACTGTTTGAAATCTGATTAAAAGCAGAGAAAAGCTGAGCTGGGAGAACTGGCCATTCCCCTTTCATTGTACACGTTTATTTTAACTTGAAAACCTTTTGCCTGAGGCAGTATTTGTTAGTTATAATCAAAGTGGCTCCAATTCCCCTCTAAACTAGATACCCCAGAAGCTCTGTGTTTACAACCACTTGGATTAAAAAAAAACATTGACAACATAAGGAGCAGCAGCATCACAAATATGACTTCCCTAGTGATGGTGATAGTACCTAATTCCCCCCACCTTCCCATTCTTCAGTATTATTGGGATGTTTGAAGTATCTTCCACCATGAAGACTGATGCAGAATATCTGTTTGACTCTTCTACCATTTCCTGCCTGCTTGGCTCCATGATATATCTATCACTAATGCTAGCTATGAATCATTGTCATAGCGACCTTTTATAACTTGATTGACCTAATCAACATGAAGATTAAAGTCACCCATAATTATTGTCCTATTCTTTTTACATACTTCTATTATTTGTTGATACATACGCTTTCCTTCAGAGTGACTCCTGTTTGGGGATCTCTTCACTATTCCTACAATCTCTTCTTTCCCTTGTTATTATTTACTTCCACCAAAATGGACTCTACATCATTCATGCTTAAGTCATCTCTCTCAACTTATTAACAGTGGTACCTCACCATGTTTTTCTTCCATTCTGTCTTTTTGAAAGGTAAAATATTCCTGAATGTTAGGTTTCCAGTTCTGATGTCCTTATAACCATGTCTCCATAATGGCTACAAGATCATATCCATTTATCCTGATTGACACCATCAGTTTGTCTACACTATTCCAAACACTTTGTGCATTAAGATACAAAGCCTTCAGACTTGCCTTGTAACCATTTTTAATCATCCTAACCCATCTTTGTACTGTGACTCAATTTGCTTCTTGACCCTGATTACCCCGTCTACCATTTTTGCATGCTACTGTTCTTTCTTTTTTGCTGTCCTTGTTTCTCTTTCCCTTGTCACCCTGCTTAGGTTCCTAGGCCCCTGCCAATCTAGTTTAAACCCATCCCAAGTACACTAGCAAATTCTTCATAAACTGTACTTCTAAAAATGGTCAATTGTATTTGATTAAAATGTCTATACTTCCTTACCCACTAATGAACTGGGCCAGTATAAAATGAAATTTATCTAAATTGAACAATGTCAGAATGCCCTTATATATTCCAATACCATATCAGTAAAAGTAAATCCAATGTAGCTACATTTGGTATAACTCTTCTTCAATATTTGAGATCCAGGGAATTGGCAGATTCATTTTCTCGCAGACCTATGTTCAATTTGACCTCTCTCTTTCTTTTCATATATTTCGAGAGAGCTCATTGTCAGTTTTTATATTCCTCACTTTATTCAAACAATTTTGAAAACCTGCTGAGCGATTAAATACATCATTGATTCCAAGCCCTCCAGCTCCATTCTGTAATGTTGAAGTGCCTATGGTAATCGTTGGTGGTAATTCAACAAATTTCATCTCAATATTGATTTTAATGAGGAATCTTGAGCCATGACAATTAGCTGTTTAACATACATGAGTAGGTTTTTTCTGAGTAGTACAAAATCTCAGCAAAAAATGATATATGTAATGGTATAAATCACTGTTGCCATCATTCCTTAAATTTCTACACTATAATAATATAACTTGCAGTAGACGCACCACTATAGCAAAATCAGGTCCCTAGCAAGAATACATTAATCATATTATTAGATGTTTAGCTTCTATTGTTGAATTAATTTCTTACGTAGAGCTTATCAAAAACTCCAAGGATTTATTACAATTTTATTTTTGCTCTTCAATGTGTCATAACACTGGAAAATAAGAAGATAAAGTTTCAACATGCAGTAATCTCCAGTTTCATTGTAAGTTTAATAAGGAGACACCGTGTACTTTTGTAATTCAAAACACAGGCTTGGTTTTAAAAATCTACTACATAAAGTGTGTTGGTTAGAACTCATGACATTGATTTAATTTCCAATTTGTTTTTATTGATCCATCATTCCTCTCACATTAGAAAGTATACTGAGGTTGAAATTCTGCTATAACCTTCATCTAACAATATGTAAGTGCATGATAGTTCATAAATAGTAGCAATTTAATTTGCAGACAAAGGTGGATAATATACATCAAACAGTGTCCAACAAATATTCTGTCATTTGTTTATTCCTACACATAACAGTCATGTAAACATTATTTCCACAATGTGATGGAAATTAGATTCCATTCTTAAGGATCTTTTATCATCAACTAAGACATGTTTGTTAGACACTCTTTCATGAAATTAATGCTCCTTTAAGTTTAAAATTTCCAACTTCAGTGCATTTAAAAATACCAGTTAAACAAAAAGACCAAGTTCAACATGAAGATGCTGACATGGGTAAGGAATTGTAATCTCAATCAGAAATGGGGTTCCGTAAATAGTTGTTTTCAAACATCAGAGCCTAACCAGATAATGTTGAGTTGACATGGTGGTCTATTTTAATTCCATGTAAGTGAATGGGTTTTGAGTGATAATGTTGTACCTTTAAGAGTAATACGTTCTGTGCTGTTTCTTGTGCAGAGCGTGTTGCCATAGTGGTGCAGGAATGTCTGCTTCAGACAGTTGGTAAATAACTTTTCAATTCTCCCCAGGTATCTTTTTTTTAAAAATGAGATAAAATAATTATTAGTGGGGAGGGTCAGGTACTTACACAGATCCAGGAAGACTCGTTGATTTTATGTTCAGTTGGTTGAAGGTCTGCTGGCCTCTGAAGTGAAAAGCTTAACTGCTCTGCTTCTAGAGTCTTAGATAGAGAGGCTTCCTCTTAAAAATTAAAAGGGACACATTGCTTATTTCTTCAGGACTGGATAGAGACAGCATGTGAGAACCAAAACATTTTGCTGAATTGCATTTTTGCCAAAGGGTGTGTTTGTGGGATGCTGCCTATATTGGAACAGTTAATGACTAGTGGCTAAATATTACATTATCTTGCTAAGTATATGGTTGTACTGTACTTTTCAGAGAGTTAAAAGCTAGCAGAACCATCTGACAGCACCAAGTGTTTTGAATAAGGTAACAATGTAACACTTGGTCAGAAACTAGATTAGCTGGGTTGCCTGGAAATGACAAAATAGATTTGAATTAAGCTAATCAATTTAAATTATACCCTGAAAAATACCAAACGCCAATCAAGTTTGAAGTTAGTATATTGACAATCTTAAAAGCCAATGACACAATCCGATGCTTTGAGGGTATAAGACCGGGGAACAGTTGGGAGGAGAACTGCCAAGCCAATGACATCTGCATACTGCCCTGAGAATAGCTCATCTGGGATCAAACTGTTATGACATGGGGTAATCCTTGCTTAATTTAAACCAGCAACACAAAAGATTTATCCCATGCAGTAATCTGTGAAAATTCAAGAGGCCAAGTATAACAGAGAATAATTAACTAACAACTATTTACAATTCCTTTGCTGAACCTATCTTTTACCTTCCCCTTCTACAATACTAGTCCAATAAACCTCCCCCCCCCCCCCCGATTAAGATTTGCCAAAATTTAACTTTTCAAAAAAACCAGCCAGACTTCGAATCTTCTTTTCTTTCTTAGGGATTTCTGCTTCGCAGGTTACCTTTAAGAGAGCCGTTCTCTGGACAGTATGCAGATATCATTGGCTTGGCAGTTCTCCTCCCAACTGTTCAGTTTTCCCTGGTCTTATACCCCGCCAAATCATCAATTGTGTCAATGGCTTTTAAGATTGTCAATATACTAACTTCAAACTGGATTGGAGTTTGGTATTTTTCAGGGCTTAATTTAAACTGATTGGCCTAATTCAAATCCGTTTTGTCGTTTCCAAACAACCCAGCTAATCTAGCTTTCGACTAAGTATTACATTGTTACCTTCTTCAGAACACTTGGTGCTGTCAGGTGGTTCTGCTAGCTTTTAACTCTCTTAAAGGTACAGTACGCCCACATCTTCATAATAAATAAAATCAAGTTATGCAGATTCCTCAATTTTTTCATATTTTAACTGTATTGTAAAAATTAAGTGTGCTTTGATTAAAGCCAATTAGTGGACCAATTGAATCATATCTGGAACACAGCACCTTACACTTGCCTTTAAATAAACTTAAAAATTAGGGTCTAGGCTGTCTCCTTACAATACTTCGGGGGTCCAGAATTGTGGGATCTGCACTGGTCCATAACAGTATCTTCACTGAATAAAACTAGCATGTTACAGTTGCAAATGTTGACCTATTTCAAGTTATTTTAGTTAACAGCTCCAGAGGCTCCACCAATCTCTCATCAAAGTTGCATTGGAAGATGGGGAAAACCAAAACCAAAGTAGGCAGGAATGTGCAGAAATAAGATCAACCATAATCTCATTAAATGGTGTAGCAAGCTCAAGATGCCTACACCCAATTCATACATATATACATTCAAAAAATATTAATTCCATATTCCAATTTAGCATTTAGCCCTGGGATCTCCAGTATTCAGGCTCCAATTATCTTGTTGTCTTTCGATTGTCCACAACAGATTTTACATTATCTCCCAAACATGTTTCCCAATGGCAGGTCCCACATCTCAAGTATAGAAGAAAAAACCCTACTAATTTAGGCATGACATGCTTCTATTCTCTTCGCCTTTCCTAATTCCACCCTTCTCACTTTGACCTCAGCATTGCACTTGGTCTTGATACAATGCCACATGACATTGACTATTGTGTACAGTGTTTCATAAAGACTATCTGCTTTGCTAGAAAATTCTAAATATTGCATTTTACTGACTCTTGCTATGACAATGAATATCCAAGTTTTCATGGCACAAAATTTCACCAGCTGAATTTTCTGGCACTTCAATGTTGATACATAAGAGGGTCTTGAGACTGCTCATGTCATCAATGTACTTGCTCTGTACTCACCTGCCTATTAAGGACAATGGGTAGATTTTTAAAACTGGAAACTCAATCAGAGGGCCAGCAGTAATGTAAAACTGGCAGTCCAAATGGAAGAGATAGGCTGAGGTAGACAGGTGAGCATGAGGATGCTTCAACATGGAGGCCTCTTGTTGAATGCACTGAAATTAACACATAAAGAAGCCCTAAAGTAGTGCCATCAGCATGGAGGAGACACCTCTCCATAGGAGGAAACGTAGATGCAGCTTAGGTATTTTTAGTCCTGGATCCTCACCACCAGGACATAGGGCCTCCAGCTCTGAAGGCTATTCCCAGTCATTGGTTGCCCACATATGGCAGGAAACTCTCTGACAGCAGGAAAAGACCAGTTGAAAAATGGGGCCTCATTTGCCCTAACTGTCTCTTTGTCTCTGTGGAACACAAAGCCAAGCCAGTTGACAGTCCACATCAGGGAGAACTTTCCAGTGACAACAATGTGTCTGGAAGCCCTCCTGACAGAATTCCTTCTAATTTCCTATCACTTACCTCCCCTCATCATTCTTCCAACAATCCCATTTCCATAGGACTATGAAAATTCAACCCCACTCCTGTGTTCACAATTTAACTCTGGGGGGCATGATTAAAAACTTGCACTGCAATTAGCAAGACTTCAATGACAATTTTTGTTAGCTTGTGTTAAAAATTATTTCCACAGCTTTCTCCCTAAGGACTCATAGTCAATTTTGTGTTAATGCATGAAGTCTGATTTAATTCAGAATATTTCCTATTCTTTTTTCAATACTTTATTTTCACTTCTTTAAAGTAAATGTAAATGGCCTTGAATATATACTCCTCCAGTCATTTATTATTCCATATGCACAAACTGTGTTCCCCATTGACAGAATATAAAAGAGTTCTTCAAGGTACAGTAAGTGATATAGTCTGATGTTATCCCTTATAATTTCTCCTACAACTCATTGAGTTACAAGAATGAGATGCAGGAATAGGCAATTCAGTCCCTCGAGCTTCTCCGCCATTTGATGTGTTCATGGGTAATTTCATCTTGGCCTCAACTCCAGTTTTGTCCTCATTTCCCATTATCCTAACCCATTATTAACTAAAACTCTATCCATCTCCTCCATAAATTTAGTAATGTCTTGGAGTCCATTGCACTCTGGAGTAATGCATTCCACAGATTCAAGACACTTTGAGAGACGTACATCTTTCTAGTTTCTGTTTAAATTTGCCACCCCTCAGCCTAAAACTATGACGTCTCATTCTAGATTGCCCCACAATGAGAAAATCCACTCTACACCTACATTGTCTATCCCTTATATATCCCAATCAGATCTCCTCTCATCCTTCTAATCTGTAGTGAGTATATGCCAAAAACTGCTCAATCCAGAATAGAAATCCTCCAATGCTCTATCCTTTTTCTGCTCATTTGTGGACTGTCTTATCCTGGAATGATTCAGAGGATGATTGAGTGAGATGAAAATTACTGGCAGAGCTGTTAGTGTGATTGCAGGTGGATGAAAAGTAGTGAGTTGTTCTGAGGAGTGAGTAGGCTGCACAGGGGCCATGCAGATTAGTGGAATGGTAGATTGTCAGATGTGAACAAATGTATAAAGATATTGCAGACAGTATTGAGTGTGGTAGAAAATGAGCCTTGGTGAAAGGTAGGTGCAGTAACAGAAATTTAATGAGTGTGAGGTATCAGAGAAAACAGTACAGCACTTATCCTAATGGAACAGAGAAAGTAATTGGCCTTCTTGCAGAACTGCTAGCCATTCCTCATCCTCACTGAGATGGTACTGACACAGGTTATGGCTTTGATCCTATCTGCCAAGGTCTGATGTCATGCTCTTTTTTGCCTGTCCTTCAAGAAAAGGACACCCCTCCTCTGTACCACCCTCGAGTCACCCAACAAAATCCTTAGGGTCACTATTGAACAAACTCCCTCCAATCCAGCTGTGTACCTGGGATAACAGCAAAATGTAGTGAGAAAAGAAAACTTTTTAAGGACATTTCAGTGGCACAGGTGATATTGCACTATATACAATGTTCCACATTTGCATGAATTTGATTGGCTTTGTACTACATTCATCTGTTGGATTCTGTGGAATTCTGAATGTAACTGTGATACCATGATGCCTAATATTATGTCCATACAGGATGTACCATGGTCTGTGTTGAGAGCCAACTGCATCATGAGGAACAAAATGTACATAATGCTATGGGTTATCCTGACGCCATTGCCCCTCATGTTAAAATATCCTCCCCTGTCCTCTGTGTCCTAAAATTGTTGGTGTGAATTAAGTGCTCAGTGACATCTAAGGCAGAGAGGTGTGCAACACATAAGGAACCAATGTATTGAATCACCAGAAATCAGTGACCCCAAAGGTTTGTATTCTTTACAGTGCATTACTCAGTGCTTGTATTGTTTTCCTTTAAAAGCCCTCATGTTAGTGGGTCTTGCAGCCTTTTCCTCACAGGTCAAGGCACTTAACCCACCCATTATGGGTGCAGTCACAGTCATTTTCTGCCCCATTGCATACTTTTGATTTCCAGCACAAAGTATTGTGACAGAGAACACTCTTTGGCCTGTGATTTCCAGCCTCTGCCATTATATGCCAGTGAAGCCCTAGACAGCCACATGTCCTTCCTAATTGGCCTTCTCATCAACCCCATAATTTTGCACCTCCCCAGGATCCATCCAACCCAAATAACCTTTTACCACAATTCGCTGTTTTCTCTCCTTAAACTTTTTAAAATTCAAACTGACAATGGCCCTTATATTCCATGAACCTCAATTTTGTTGAACATCCATTTATATTGTACTTTGTCAATGCCGTCTTAAAATCTACTTAGGCAATATCCATCATATTCCTGCCACCAAACTTCTGTTACTTCAATTAGTTTAGTCAAGCATGATCTGTCTTCTTACAGGTCCATTTTACAGGCTATTTACAGGCTTACTCTCTGCAAGTAAGGAAAACTTCTCCAAGTGCCTGCTGATATTTTTCCTGATTATTGATTTTAAAAACTTACCCACTAGTAATGTTAATCTAATTGGCCTGAAGTTACCACAAACATCATTACACCAGTTCTTTAATGAGGGTGTCATAGTTGCCATTGTCCAATTCTCTGGCACCTCCTTTGGATCATTATCACAAGCCCTTTCAATATTGCTATCATCACTTCTTAGCTCAGTTGGTTGGATAGCTGGTTTGCAATATAAATAATGCCAACAGTGTGGGCTCAATCCACACATGGGCTGAGGTTATCACAAAGAACTGCAATTCTCAACCTCTCCCCTTGCCTGAAGTGAGGTGACCCTCAAGTTAAGTCATCACCAGCTGTCTTTCTCTCGCTCTAATCAGAAAACAACCCTGTGGTCTGGTAAGTCTATGGCAACTTTACTTTTCACCATTTCTGTTAGCAACTGGAATTGATGTGAGGGTTCTTGCAATACAATGGTAGTGTCCCCATCTCTGAGGCCAAGAAGCCTAGCTTCAAGAGCTGTGTAATAACTCTTTGAACAGGTTGCTTAAGAAATATCTGGCAAGTGGAATTGAAACCACCCGGTCCCTAGTGATATTTACTTTGAGCATAACCACTTTCTTAAATGCCTCCTTCCTGTCAATTTTCATCCTAGCCATTGCCTCTTCTTATCCCATTTCCATTAGTATTTTGTTAGCTTCTTTTTCCTTGGAAATTACCACCACAATGTACCAATTAAAAAATTTAATCATGCTCTGATCCTTGGACCACCCAACCACTTAGAACTGTTATTATTTACATGCCAGTGCAAGATTTGTGGATTTTAAAATGCTAATTGTCAGTCTATTCCCATGTTCTTCCTTTGCCAGTCTTATTTTCCCTCTTCACTTCCTTTCACAGCCTATTGTTGTTAATCTGATTTTTTCAAATAATTCACCCTGACATGCATCGTGCACTCTATGTATTTCTTTTGTGATAGTCTCTATCTCCCTTGTCATCCTAGCTTCCCTGGTTTTGGTACTGCTTTCTCTTGCCTTTGACAGAATGTATCCAACTAATAACAATGGAACACCCATTGTTTCATTACAGTTTTTCCTATCAGTATTTTGGTTGGATTTTACCCTGGCGCAATCACCCCAATGAAATTTACTCTCAATTTAGACATCATACTTTAGATCGTACCTTGTCCTTCGACATTACTAGCATAAAGCTACGTGCAGTATCTTATAAAGGCCTAAACAATGTAGTCTATGGTAAGATATGTGGATGAATTGTGCAAGGAGTCCAGCAAGGTTTATCTTGTTGTTGGGAACACTTCACTGAATCTTTTAACTAAGTTCCAGGCATTGAGGCAAATTTCTCATGAGGCAGCAGTGAGTTGCCTATCAAGGCAGATTATTGCTTGTTAACAACCTTATTAACTTCAGATCTCACTTCATTAAGATATAGCTTTCCAAAATACCATCCACTGTGAGCAAATGTGATGACAACAATTCTTGACTTGGAAGTCAGAACAGGTCCCTGGAAACCTCAATCTACCAGTATCTCCAAAGGGCCTCCAATTTGGACACCAGGCACTAACATATCAGGACATGGTTCGTGTGCACTGCCACATATACCCCACATCCACTGGCATTATCATATGCTAGCCTCTAAGAATAATCATGACACATTCCGATCCATATAAAGTATACTTCTGCATTTCAATACTAATCACCTGACAAAACAGAACTACCATTGTAATCCTGCAGCAATGGCACTTTACACTCAGAGAAATGCACCAGTTTATGGATTAGATGAAGTAGACAAACAGGAGTCTGGAAGGACACAGCAAGCCAGGCAGTATCAAGAAGTGAAGTCAACATTTCAGGTATTAACCCTTCTTCAGACTAGTCTAATCTGAAGAAGGGTTAATACCTGAAATGTTGACTTCTTCACTTCTTGATACTGCCTGGCTTGCTGTGTTCTTCCAGCCTCCTGTTTGTCTACTTTGGATTCCAGCGTCTGCAGTTTTGTTTGACTCTATGGATCGGATAAGGCTGCATCTCTGGGATATTTGCTTGCTTCCCTAGCAGGGAGAAAGTGAGGACTGCAGATGTTGGCAATCAGAGTCGAAGAGTGTGGTGCTGGAAAATCACAATCGGTCAGGCAGCATCCAAGGAGCAGGAGAGTTGATGTTTCGAACATCAATTCCTGATGAAGAGCATATGTTCAAAATGCCAAATCTCCTGCTCCTTGGATGCTGCCTGGCTGCTGTGCTTTTCCAGCGCCACACTATTCAACTCTTGCTTCCCTAGCACTTTTAGTCTACCTGCATGCTCACAGCATCCCTGCCTTGCCTTTTTGCACCTTGCTCACAGTGTTACCTATATTTTTGCCATTTAGCACGGATACGACGTCAAGAGGTTTGTTATAGTTGTTAGCAAGTCAAGTCAGTCAAGTCAAGGGAGACAGACCTCACTCAGGGGTTCTGGCACATTATCAAGGGCATCCTCTGAACCAATCCAGGGGCTTGGAAACAGTCAGTCAGCTGTTCGGAATGGTCAGAATCAGGATTCTCTCATCATAAGGGATAAGGAATAAATGCTCTGTTGTAGGCTGTTTTCCCCTAAAATGAGAAAAGAAAGACCAAAGTGAGTGGCACAGCTGTTACCTTTGGTATGATGGCGAGGTGAGCAGGGTTATGTAGTGGTGTCAGTGATTGGAGTGGGCGACAGCAAGTGAGGGAAGATGTTATGGGTAAAGTGAATGTGGTACAGCATGACCCATGGTGGGAGATCAGTACAGGAGCACAGATAGAGTGAGTATGAGATAAGAGAGAGAAGATGGTACACTGCACTGCACTGACCTGGCTGGCAACCCAGGCTGGTATGTTCTTGTGTTATGGCCTCCATTGACGGTCCTGAGGGAAGATTTTAGATTTAGATTTTGTTGTCCTGTGTACTCAAATACAAAGGTACAGGAGTACAGTGAAAAGTGTATAATGTCAGCACATATGGCACCATGTTAGGTACAAGGTACCTAGGTATAAAAAAATTTAGGTACAAAGTAGTAAAAGAAACAAAGTTAGAAAAGTTAAGCATTACCTTCGTAGAATAAGTATGAAAGTAAGATAATAGCTAACATTAAAGGCCTTCTTGATATAAACTGGAAAAATAAAGAAATGAAGTTAAAAGTTCAACAGTCTTTGATGAGTTCTACACTTTCTCTCTCTGGGAGACCTCAGCTGTCTGTCCTCCATGCCACCATCACAGATACTGGGGGACATCTCTAACCGCTCACTGTTCCTGTGTTGGGCTGCAATATCATCTCTGCTGCTGAAGCTGCCACCTCCTGTTGCTTCTGGAATATCCCGGAAGGGACCCCTCACACATCAGGATACCACCACACAGGGCCGAGACATGCTACACTGACCTGAGACACCACCACACTGGGCCGAGACACTGGCCTGTGTCACCGAGAGACCGCCACATGCAGCCATGGACCAGGCCGGGCCAAGAGGACGCCTCCCTTCTAGTCGAGTGTATATATTAGGAACTATGCAGGGCATCTCTGCATACTTGCATCCATAAAGGCCTTTTAAAGACAGTGATGTTGCTTGGGATGCTAGTCCGTTCTATGAAATTCCAGCAGTGTCACGTTTTTCTGGTTGTGGCAAGGCGTAAAATTGGGCTAGAATTGGATGAGAGAGGCACTATTGGAGTCAGGTAGATAGCTAATTAGGTGAGTTTGCTAAGATGTAGTGAGAACACTCATTGCTCACAAGAGAAATCCTCTGTGAAACTCAATGATATTGACAAAAGGTTAGATTGAACTCTGTGATACAATGATCACTCTCATCTCCAAACGTTAACTCACTGACACTTGATCAACGTGGCCCACATCATTTCACAGAATCAGATCCAGTAATGTCTCCTGAACAGAGAATGTATTAGCCATAGAAGTTCTTTTGAACACATTTCACAAAATCCTCTGCTTCCTTATTCTTTATTTTAACATGTGCAGTTTTATTCCTCTGTTTAATTTTCATTACTTGGAGACCTACTGAATATCCCTAACTGCATGACCATACTTTTGTTTTCTCAATTTCAATCAAATGAACTCTGTTTGTTTGTTCAAAAATCCTCTGGTTCCAATACAACAATGTCTTCCCCTGTTAGTACTACCAACAAACCTTCCCCTTTGTTTTCGGATTGCTTTACAAAATTAATATTAAGCATTCAGCTGTTAGATTGATAGATAAAGGGATATCTTAAAACCTATGCTTAACAGAAATTTGTCTATCTCAGATTTAAAGCTGACAAATGGTCCAACGTTCACTGCCATTTGTGAAAGAGAGTTCGAAACTTTGTTAGTACTTCCGAACATCTCTCCTGAAGAGTCTGGCTCTAACTTTCAATCTATACCCCCAGTTCTAGAATCGCCAACCAGTGGAAATAGTTTATCTTTATTTATCTTGTCTTTTCCTGTTAATATCTTGAAGACTTCAATCAAATCACCCCTTACCTTTCCAAATTCTAGAGAAATGGGCCTAATTTGTATAGTCTCTCATCATAATACCGAAAGTCCAGGTATCAACACCGAAAGTCCAGGTATCATTCTTGTAAATCTATTTTGTACTCCCTCCAACATCAATATATCCTTCCTAAGGTATGATACCCAAATCTGCTCACAGTACTCTAATGTAGGGTCTAACCAGGATTTTGTATATCTCCAGCACTTCTATGTCCTTATACTCCAGGCCTCTAGGTATAAAGGCCAGCATTCCATTAACATTCTTGATTATTTTCTGCACCTTTTTGTGACATTTTAAAGATCTATGCACCTGATTCTCCAAATCTCTTTCGACATTCCACTGTATTTAATTTCATACCATCTACAACGTTCCCTCATCTACCCATTTTGTCAATTCAAAGTGGATAACCTCACACTTACATTGAACTCCATCTGCCAGTTTTGCTCATTCACTTAGTCTATCAATATCCCTTTATAATTTTATGCTATCACCTATATTATCTACAATGTTGTCAAACTTTGTATCATCAGAAAATTTGAATCTATGACTTTCCATGCTATTATCTAAGTCATTAATAAGTAATATGAATAATTAAAGCTCTAACATAGATCCTTGTAGGACATCACTGGTCACATTCTGCCAATTTCAGTACCCATCCATTATCCCTACTTTCTACCACCTGCCATTCAGACATTGAGTAATTGCCAATGTGAAGTTTAAACTTCCTAGACACTTGCCAACTACCCCAAGGCACATCTTTCAGAACATGTCTGGTCTCTGACTATCTGGAGACCAGAAGATCTGTGCCTAAGTATACATAGTCGTTACAATGTGAATAAAAACTTATCCTTGAGAAGACCTCAGACTCCAGCAACCTCTGTATATTAATGTAGTGCACCTGACAACTGACACAACAACTGATGTGACAGTAGCAAGTTGCAGAAACTTTGAGAATTATTTCTACAGCAAAGCCAGAGTAAAGACAGAAATGTGATGAGTGACTGACAGCAAAACAGTGTGGGAAGAAACCTCAAACAAAGATAAACCAAGGAACAGACTCCACCATGATCAGTCTTTTTGAACCCAAGGCCTGTGACAGACTGAGAAATGGCAGGATTGCATAAAAGATTGACCCCATACAGTAAAATTTCAAGCTTGATAGCAAAATCAGATAAGGATTAGGTTAGTATGCGATTGACAGCATTGTGGGCAATGTTTTATTAGGACAGGGAGTGAATGAAGACACAGCCACTTACAATGAGATTATTAGAACCTTTAATACCATACTTTAATATTCAGCACAATATAATTATCAAGAAAGCAAAATTTAATCAGTGGAAACAAAAGCCAGGGAAAAGCATATATTCATCTTAATTATCTATATCGTTTAGCAGACAATGGCAAATATGAGACATGAAAAGACTCAAGATCTTGGCTAGAGATCAGGTTGTAGTTGGGGTCTTGGAAAAAGAAATCCTTGCAAATTTCTTAGTCCTTGATTCTTTATCAAAAATGGTGCAATTAGCAAGACAATCTGAAGTAAGGAAACAAAACAACATCTCCATTACAGCTGATAGATCTTAGGGGAAAAGAACAGTTTAAGGCAGCACAATATGTCACACCAAGGGAGGAAAATACAAACAAATGACAGTAAGCACCATTATTAAGTGTTATCATTGTGGCAGACTGCACTGGTGCAAAGATTGTGCTGTCAGAAATGAAAGTATCATACCCACAGAAGGGCTGGCCATTTTAAAGTGTTATGTCAAAGTAAAAGATTGTACACTTGAAACAGAAGGTAAATCCCATAAAGAAGATTAGCATTCAGGAAATTGAAGAGCCAGACAATACTGAAACTATATTCCTCAGAGAAATAAAATAATTTTTAAAAAAATTCCTGGAATGCTAACGCAGAAGTAAATGAACATAATATCAACTTTAATCTTGAGATTGGACATTAGGGATATCAATCCTCTCTGATACAGTAGAATGGCTGAATTAATAAATTCCGACCATCCACAGTTCGACTCCAGCAGGCACACAATTAAGTAAGGAGTGGCAGGTGGAGTTTAGTTCAGATAAATGCCAAGTGTTGCATTTTGGTCAGGTAAATCAGGGCAGCACATATACGCTTAATGGGCGTGCTTAACAGTTCCTTGAAAGTGGAATCCCAAGTAGACAGGGTAGTGAAGAGGAGTTTGATATGCTTGCCTTTATTGGTCAGTGCATTGAGAATAGGAGTTAGGAGGTCATGTTGCAGCTGTACAGGACATTGGTTAAGTCACGTTTGAAACACTGTATTCAATTCTGGTCTCCCTGCTATAGGAAGGATGTTGCTAAACTTGAAGATTTACAAGGATGTTGCTGGGGCTAGAGGGTTTGAGCTACAGAGAGAGGCTCAATAAGCTGGGACTATCTCCTCTAAAAGGTCACCAGTCTTAAGCTGACTGGTGACCTTATAGAGGTTTATAAAATCATGAGGGGCAGGGATAGGGTGAATAGAAAATACCTTCTTGCCAGTTCTGTAAGTCCAAAATCGAAGTCATAGGTTTAAGGTGAGAGGGGCAAGATTTTAAGGGGACCTCAGGGGCAACTTTTTCATGCAGAGGGTGGTGTGTATATGGAATAAGCAGCCAGAAGGTGGAGGCTGGTACAATTGTAACATTTAAACATTTAAAACACATCTGGATGGGTACATGAAGAGCTTAGAAAGATATGAGCAAAAAGCTGGCAAATGTGACTAGATTAATTTAGGATACCTGGTTGGCATGGACAAGTTGGGTGGAAGGGTCTGTTTCTGTGTTGTATAAGTCTATGACTCTAAGTAAAAGAGCACCTGAATGCAAGGTTCTAAAATAAAGGAAGAAATATCTTCAAAACTTTATACATGATCCAGAATCAAAAATGTTTTCTCCTGCGTAGAAAATCATACATAGATCTGAAATTAATTGTTAAGTTTGATTAGATCAACATAGAAAAAAGGAATGAATGAATGAATATCCAAACTAATTATCAGCTAGGGAACATAAAGACAGCAGACAACATTTAAAGCAGATGCCTATTTATATCTATAAGAGTGCCCACATTCACTTTTATAAAAAATATGCCATTAGATTGAGGCAGTTCTTCACTAATTTCACCAGTAACCAAACTGACAAATTGGTTTTCTGGCACTGCAACAATTCCAAAACCTAATAGCTTGATAAAAATTTGTGTGGACCATTTTTGCAACTACAGTGGTAGAACAACCTTGTACTAAAGGCATCACTGGCTGAAAGTTTGTCAAAACTTGCAAAGAGTACTATCCTCAACAAGCTTGGATTCTGGAATGCATGGACCATAAAATCTAGTATTGCTTGCTTGCAATTAGCATTAAATTTAAATTAACAATGTTAAATTTTAATTTTCCTCCAGATTTGGACTGGACTAAATAAATTCTCTACTGGAAAGCAGATGAGACTACTAATTAACTGATCTAATCCAGTTCTGTAACTGCCAGAGAAATTATTTAAAACTATAAATGAGAGAGGTTCGAGTGCAGTTGTCCTGGAGTACAGCTGAAACTGAGTACAAACTGTAATATTTTGTGAGTAATAGAGTGAATCTTAACATTTAACATCTTTTATAGAATCTAGTATTGTTTGCTTACAAATAGTGTTTAACTTAAATTTACCATGTTAAAATTTTAACTTTCTTCTGGACTTGAACAGGGCAAAACAAATTTTCTGTAGGGCAGCAGGTGAGATTAGCTAATTCAGTAACTGATCTAATCTATAATTGCTAGTTATCAGTATTGTAAATAAGAGAGATTCAAATGCAGTGATTGTAAAGTGTAGCTGAAACAGTGCAAACCTGTGAATCTGTTGAGTAAGAGTTTGTTGAGGAGGGGATTCTTTCTTCTGCTAAATTTGTCAGTCTCCATGAGAGAAGGAATTGAAAAAATATACAAGAGGAGATAATGAGATATGGGAGGTCAGCACTGCGACCAATTAGTAATCCTAACAGTAACCACACAGTAGAAAGGAATGTAAAGGAAAAATAATAATATGAGTCTGTCAGAAAGGTTCAGCAATAATCAGGGTGATTTTAATCTATATATATATAGGCTAGAAAAATCAGATGGTGTAGATGATGAGTTCATGGACACTTTTAAGAAGCTGTCCAAATACAGGATGTTCTGTAATTAACTAGAGAGAAGGCTATCTAGACCTGGTAGAAAAGTGTGGCGCTGGAAAAGCACAACAGGTCAGTCAGCATCCGAGGAGCAGGAGAATCAACATTTTGGGTATAAGCCCTTCATCAGGAATGTTGGGGGGAAGAGGACTAAGAGATAAACGGGGTGGGGGGAGTGGGGTTGTGGGAGAAGGTAGCTGGGAAGGCGATAGGTAGATGAAGGTGAGGGGTGATGGTGATAGGTCGGAGAGGAGAGTTGAGCAGATAGGTGGGAAGGAAGATGTTCTCTGAAACATTCCGTGAGTTGGCATCCTGTCTCCCCAATGTAGAGGAGACCACATCAAGAGCAATGGACACAGTAGATGAGGTGTCTGGATGTGCAGGAAGAAGAAGTTACTGAGGGTGAGGACCAGTTCAGCCAATCGAATGAGTGTATCAGTGAATGGGCACTGGTTGGGTTGACGGGAGTGGAAGAAACAGAGGGCTTGGAGGCCTTCGCCATGGCAGAAGGAGAAGTTGTTGAGGATAAGGACCAATTCTGCTAATTGAATTAGTGTGTTGGTGGAGCACATCCTATCACCAACATCCCCCACCAGCATCTACCTATCACCTTCCAAGCTACCTTCCCCCTAGCCCCACACTCCCCTCCTATTTATCTCTCAGCCTCCTCCCCCACATTCCTGATGAAGGGCTTATGCCCGAAACATCAACTCTCCTGCTCCTCAGATACTGCCTGACCTGCTGCGTTTTTCCAGCACCACACTCTTCGACCCACATCCTCCACATCCAAAAATCTCATTTATTGTATCCATTGCTCTTGATGTGGTCTCCTCTAAGTTGGGTCAGAAGACTTGACAAAATATGAGAAATAGCAAAGTTTGACTAAAAGATTAGTAAGGAGGAAAAAGTTAAAGTAGAAGAGAAAGGCAGCTAGATATTTACAAAGGAACATTTAATAAAGTGAATATTTATCCTAAAGAAAGTTAGGCTGAGGAATGAATAATGGAAAATAAGGATATGTCAGATGAATCAAGTATGTATTTTATTTCAGTTTTCACTGTATAGGTTACAATGAACATCCCAAATATAGTTGTAAATCAGGAAATGTAAGGGAGGGGCTCAGGATAATTACAATTACTGGGGGAGGGGGTGGGGTTGTACTGTGCAATTATTGTAGCCACAGGCTAACAAGTACCCCAAGTATCCTGATAAACTTTATCCTAGTCACTTAAAAGAAGTGGCTCATGAGTTGGTTAATATATTGGCTTTAATTGGAGGGGCAGTGGACAGCGAAGAAGGTTACCTCAGATTACAATGGGATCTTGATCAGATGGGCCAATGGGCTGAGAAGTAGCAGATGGAGTTTAATTCAGATAAATGCAAGGTGCTGCATTTTCGGAAAGCAAATCAGAGCAGGATTTATACACTTAATGGTAAGGTCCTAGGAAGTGGTGCTGAACAAAGAGACCTTGGAGTAAAGGTTCATAGCTCCTTGAAAGTGGAGTTGTGGGAAGTTAGGATAGTGAAGAAGGCGTTTGGTATGCTTTCCTTTATTGGTCAGAGTATTGAGTACAGGAATTGGGAGGTCATGTTGCGGCTGTACAGGACATTGGTTACGCCACTTTTGGAATATTGCATGCAATTCTTGTCTCCTTCCTATTGGAAAGATGTTGTGAAACCTGAAAGGGTTCAGGAAAGATTTACAAGAATGTTGCCAGGGTTGGAGGATTTGAGCTATAGGGAGAGGCTGAATAGACTAAGGCTGTTTTCCCTGGAGCATCAGAGGCTGATGGGTGACCTTCTAGAGATTTATAAAATCATGAGGGGCATGGATAGGATAAATAGACAAAGTCTTTTCCCTGGAGTGGGGATTCCATAATTAGAGGGCATTGTTTTAGGGTGAGAGGGGAAAGATATAAAAGAGACTTAAGGGACAACTATTTCACGCAGAGGGTGGTACGTGCATGGAATGAGTTGCCAGAGGAAGTGGAGGAGGCTGGTACAATTGCAACATTTAAAAGGCATCGGGATGGGTATATGAATAGGAAGGGTTTGGAGGGATATGGGCCAGGTGCTGGCAGGTGGGACATGTGGTCAGCATGAAGGGTCTGTTTCTGTGCTATACATCTCTATGAGTCTAATTTCCCAAAATACCTTACATTCAGGAAAGGTCCTATTAGAATGGAAAATAGCGAATGTAATTTCTTTGTTTTAAATGGAAGAAAGATAAAGCAGAAAACAATAAGACAGTTGGTTTAATGTAAAGAAAATATCAGAAGCTATTATTAATGATGTTACATTTGGAAACATTCAAGGTAATGAGGCAAAGTAAGTATGGTTTTCTGAAAGTGGAATCATATTTAACCAACTTGTTGGAGTTCTTTGAGGATGTAACATTTACTAAAGATAACAGGGAACCAGTGGAAATACGATATTTGGATTTTCAGAAGGCATTCAATATGTTACCACATCAAAGCTTATTGTGAAAAATAAAAGCTCAGGGTGTAGTGAGTAACAGGTTGACATGGATAGAAGATTAGTTAGCTAAAAGGAAACTATAGTCATAAGTAGGAAATTTTCTGTTTGGAAAGATGTAATGACTGGTGTGTCACGAGGGATCAGTGCTACAGCCTCAAATTCTTACAAATGTATAGAAATAACTTGAAGAAAGGGAAGTGTGGTTGTTAAGTTTACTGATGACACAAAGATAGCCAGGAAAGGCTTTGTGATATAAAGAGGCTATAAAAGATGTATGTTGGTTTAATAAATGGGCAAATATCTGGAAAATGGAGTATAATTTGGGAAAATGCTAAATTGCCTACTTTGGCATTAAGAATATGGAAGCATGTTACTTATAAAATGAGAGCTTGCAGAGCTCTGAGAGGCAGAGGGATCTGGATATGCTGGTGTGTAATTCTCAAAAGGTTAGCATGCAAGTACAGCAAGTAGTTAAGAAAACTAAATGAGAAGAATGGATTGCAAAAGTAAGGTGGTTATACTTCAGTTTTACTGTGCATTGTTAAGAACACATATAAAGTACTTTGTTGGTCTTTTTATTTAAGGAAGGAAATAAATGCACTGGAAGCAGTTCAGAGAAGTTTTCCAAAAAAATAACTGGAATTGACAGGGTATTTTATGAGGATAGGTTAAACAAGCAAAGCTTGTATTCACTGGAATTTAGAGTGAGAGATGACTTGATTGAAACATAAGATCCTGAGGAGTCTTGACCAGGTAGTTGCAGAGATGGTGTTTCATCTTGTGGGACATTATAGATCTAGAGATGAGGAGAATTCTTTTCTCAGTGGTGAGTCTTAGACCTCTTTTCCTTCCATATCTATTTACAGCAAAGTATAATGGAGTAAAAGTGTATTGAGGGTTGGTGGGAATATGGAGTAAACAGATTAGCTATGGCCACACTGAATGGTGGAGCTGGCTTCGGGAACCAAGTGACCCACTTCTGCCCCTATGTCATATATTCATATGTCAAAGTGCTTGTCTGTACCATGGGGAGAATGAGGGCCTGAACTCAAGAGGGCCTGGACTTCAGGCTATAAACCTGCTTCTAATCTCAACAGTAAGGTAGGCTTAAAATTGGGTAGTGGAGTGGGCTGCTGTCCACCAGAATTCAAATCTTGTTATTTGTAAAAGCATACAGTTCATTCCATATTCTTCAGAGTTTACGCGTTGTGTGAGAGGGCTAATAAAAATAGGAAATGCTAAAACATTCAGTAGGACATGCAACATTTGTGATGATAGAAACAGATACTCTTTCAGGTAGATAATCTTTCTTCAGAACTGAAACACTAGAAAAGCTAAGTACCGTGAATGCTGGAAATATGAACTAAAATCAGGATGCTTGAAACATTCAACAAATCTGGGAACATCTGCGGAGAGAGAAACAGACTCAATGCATGAAAGCATGATACGTACAAACAATTGAAAGGGACCTAAGGGGCAACTTTTTCATGCAGAGAGTAGTGTATGTATGGAATAAATTGGCAGAGGTGGAGGAAGAGGCTGGTACAATTACAACATTTAAAAGGCACCTGGAACAGTATATGAATAGGAAGGGTTAAGAGGGATATGGCCAAATGCTGGCAAATGGGACTAGATTAACTTAGAATATCTGGTCAGCATGGACGAGTTGGACCAAAGGGTCTGTTTCTATGCTATATATTTCTATAACTGCATTAATTAAAAGCAACTGTAAATTGTTCAGCTCCTTGAACCTGCTATATTGTTTATAAAAATCATGGCTGATCTATTTTTGATCTCAACTACGCATTCCTGCCTACTATTGCTAACTTTTGATTTCTTGTTAGTCAAAACCTATCTACCTCTACCTTAAAATGTTCAATTAACATGCTTTCACTGACAGCTGGGGAATAGAATTCTAAAGACGTGAGATCTGAAAAAAAATTCTCATTTGCACCTTAAATTTATTGCTCAACCTTTCATCCTAAGATAACCCAGATATCAGTTAAGTGAACTTTCTCTGTACTACTTCTAACAATATATTTATATATTTCTATAAATAGACCAAAACTGTACTCAATATTCCAGATGTATTAGATTAATATCCTGTAAATTGTATCCCGTAAACATCCCTATTTTAATATTCCATTTTCCTTTGCAATAAATTGCAATATCCATATGACTGTTTAAAATACTGCTGGACCTCCACACTAACATTTTGAGATTCATGTACTAGCACAACTTGATTCCTCTCTATCTTAGTTGATTCCTCTGTACCTTTTGTTCTACAATTGTCCTTCATTTAAATAATATGCCGTTTACTCTTCTTCACCAGTGGACAAGTGATGAGATCCATTTTGGCCCTAAGAAAATAAGAGAAGAGAATAGTCAGTTATTGTGAGTTGTATTTTTACAAAGAAAATAGTAAAAAGCGTTTAAGTTTATAAAATCATGAAGAGCATGGATAGGGTAAATAGACAAGGTCTTTTCCCCGGGGTGGGGGAGTCTAGAACTAGAGGGCTTAAGGTGATAGGGGAAAGATATAAAAGGGACTTAAAGGGCAACATTTTCACACATAGTGTGGTGCATGTATGGAATGAGCTGCCAGACGAAATGGTGAAGGCTGGTATAATTGCGACATTTAAAAGGCATCTGGATGGGTACATGAATAGGAAAGGTTTAGAGGGATATAGGCCAAATGCTGGCAAATGGGACTAGATTTATTTGTACATTCTCCCCGTGTCTGTGTGGATTTCCTCCGGGTGCTCTGGTTTCCTCCCACAGTCCAAAGATGTGTAGGTTTGGTGAATTGTCTGTAGTGTTCAGGGGTGTGCAGGTTAGATACATTAGTCAGTGGTAAATGTGAAGGAATGGGGCAGGGTGGGATACCCTTTGGAGAGTCGGTGTGGACTTGTTGAGCCGAAGGGCCTGTTTCAAAACTGTAGGGATTCTAAGATTTTTATGCCTCTCATCATCTTGCACACCACAATCAAGTTACCTCTCATCCTTCTTTGCTCCAATGAGAAAAGTCCTAGTGCTCTCAGCCTTTCTTCGTAAGACATGCCCTCCAGTCCAGGCAGCATCCTGGTAAATCTCCCTTGCACCCACTCTGAAGCTTCCATAGCTTTCCTATAACGAGGCAACCAGGACTGAACACAATATTCCAAGTGTGGTCTAACCAGGGCTTTATAAAACTGCAGCATAGCTTTACGGCTCTTAAGCTCAACCCCCCTGCTCATGAAACCCTACCTACATATGATCAACTTAACAACCCTATCAACTTGGGTGGCAGCTTTGAGGGATCTATGGATGTGGACCTCAAGATCCCTCTGTTTCTTCACACTTCGAAGAATCCTGCCCTTAACCCTGTAACCTGCATTCAAATTTGATCTTCCAAAATGAATCATTTCACACTTTTCCAGGTTGAACTCCATCTATCACTTCTCAGCCCAGCTCTGCATCCTGTGAATGTCCTGTTGCAACATACAACAGCCCTCCACACCATCCACAACTTCACCAAATTTCATGTCATCAGCAGACTTACTTACCCACCCTTCCAATTCCTCATCCGAGTCAGTTATAAAGATCATAAAGAGCAGAGGTCCCAGAACATCTGTGGAACACCACTGGTCACCAAGTTTCAGGCTGAAGGCTGAATATTTCCAATCTACTACCACCCTCTATCTTATATGGGCCAGCCAATTCTGTATCTAGATAGCCCAATCTCCCTGCATTCCACGCCTCCGTACTTTCTGAATGAGCCTACCATGGAGAACCTTATCAAATGCCTTGTTCAAATCCATATACACCACACCCACTGCTCTACCTTCAATGTGTTTTGTCACATCCTCAAAGAATTCAACAAGATTTCTCAGGATCCTCTCCAATATTTTGCCTACCACCGACATAAAACTGACTGGTCTCTAATTCTCAGGGTTATCCCTATTCCTTTTCATGAACAAGGGAATAACAGTTGCCACCAATCAATCATCTAGTACTACTCTAGTGGACAGCTCATTAGTTATAATCTTCCAAATCCATGACCATTGTCATCTAGAAGAGCAAAGGTAGCAGAAATTTGAGAATGCCACAAGATGAGCGTTTGAGTATCCATTACATTCCAATTGCACAGCATCGTGACCTGGAAAATATCATAGTTCCTTTAGTGCTGTTGGCTTAAAATCCTGGAACTTTCTTCCTTTGTGTGTATAGTCGCACACAATGGAATGCAGCAGTTCAAGAAGGCTTTTCATAGCACCTTCTCAAGGACAACCAGGGATGGGTAATAAATGCTGGCCCAGCCAACAATGCCCACATCCCAAGAATGAATAACAGAAATAATTTGATTGGATTGACATGTCCTTGAAACATAAGGTGTCACTTGAACGTGATTCCACAACACTTCATTCTGTAACATGAAAAACAGAAATGAACAATCATGACAATTTTGAAGGAAGAAAGAATGGAGATAATTGTGGATCAGCAGCAGTCTAAACATTATTAAAAAAAATGAAATGATGAACATAACACTCAAAGGAATGATGCAGACAGGCAGTACAGGGTTTAAGTGCACAGTAATCTGAGACTGGGCTGAAAACTGCTAGTGCCAGATTTTAGAGCATCAAAATGATCAGTAGTGTCGTCGCCTCCAGACGAATCCAGATCAAAAACCATTGTATGCCAGTAGATCTAGTTCTGGTTTTCATACTGATCCAGACAAGCTTTTCCCTCTGGTGACTGTTCCCTCTATTTTCATGTTTTATTTCAGATTTCCAGAATCTACAGTATTTTATAACTATAGCAATACTGGTCTTAAAGTAAAGCCAGGCAAATAGCCATCAAGAAAAATCTACCTGAATCAAGAATGTAGGTTGTGTGAAACAGATCACAGATAGCCCAAACCCACAATCACTTAGATCTAGAAGGACAAGAGCAGCAAATACATGGGAATGCCAATACTTGCAAGTTCCCCTCTAAGCCATTCACTGTGCTGACAAGGGAATATGTCACCATTTCTTTGGTGTCTCTGGGTCAAAATCCTGGAATTTCTTCTCTATTAGCAATATGAGTCTACTTACAAGACATGGGCTGCAATGGTTCAAGATGGTAGCTCACCTGCACCTTCTCAAGAGCAACTACAAATGAATAATAAATGCTGGCCTAGTCAGCAGATTTCATGAATAAATTTTAAAAATGCCTATTTCTCTCTCACCTCCTAAAATTGTCCTTCTCCCTCCAAATGTAGCATTGCCATAGGAACTTCAAAACAGGATTCTCCAGTACACTTTAGTTACAAGTGAAATGGCTGCTAGGAGCAAGATAGTTATAGGAAATCAATTTGACCATAGTTTTGCAAGTTTAAAGAGCAATATACTTGATAGCTCCAAGTAGAATAAATAAAGCAACATCACAAGTAGAAGTAAATAATTTCTGAATCAATAATTGAGAGATACTCCTTCTCACATGCTAGACAATGAGCATATTACAGTGGCAATGTCAATGATTGATCAATATTATTGATAAGAAAGTGTGGGGGCAGTTTGAAACAATATTTTGAAGCTTTAGTTACCAGTATAGCTGCCAAAAAGCTTGTATTTTTCATCACATGAAAATGTGAAAATGGACACCGGCCTTGTAACCTCATGGAAGATGGTACAAAAGGTGAAGTCACATGGTATCTGGGGTGAGCTGGCAAGATGGATACAGAACTGGCTCAGTAATAGAAGACAGAGGGTAGTGGTGGAAGGATGCTTTTTGGAATGGAGGGTTATGATGTGTTGTGCTTCACAGGAATCTCTGCTGTTCATGGTCTACACAAATGATTTGGAGAAAAATTAGGTTGTTTACTTAGTAAGTTTTGCAGACGATACAAAGATGGGTGGAGTTGCGGATAGTGAGGAGGATTGACAGAGGATACAGCAGTATACAGATCAGTTGGAGGCATGGGCAGAAAAATGGCAGATGGAGTTTAATCTGGACAAATGTGAGGTGATGCATTTTGGAAGGTGAAGTACAGGCCGAAATTATACAGTGAATGGCAGAACCCTTAGCAGTATTGATATGCAGAGGGACCTGGGTGTGCAGGCCCACAGATCATGGCAGCGCATGTAGATGAGGTGGTAAGAAAAGCCTATAACATGTTTACCTTCATTGGAAGGGGCATTGAGTATAAGGATGGACAAGTTATACTGCAGCTTTGTAGAACTTTAATTCGGTCACACTTGGAATACTACTAGTCAACACACTACCAGAAGAGTGTGGGTGGTTTCGGGAGGGTACAGAAAATGTTTAGCAGGATGTTGCCTGGTATGGGGGATTTTAGCTATGAAGAAAGGTTGGATAGATTGGATTTGTTTTCACTGGAATGGAGTATATTGAGGAGTGAGGCTTTTTCACAGGGTGGAGGGGTCAATTACTAGGGGAACACAGGTTCAAGGTGTGGCGGGGGGAGCCCTATTTTAAAAGATATATGCAAGGCATGTTTTTCACACAAAGGATTGTGAGTGCCTGAACACACTGCCAGAAGAGTTGGTGGAAGCAGACACCAGAACAGCATTCAAGAGACACCTGGATAATTACATGAATAGGAAGGGAATAGAGGAATACGGATTCTGTGAGTGAAGTTAGTTTTAGTATGGAAGGGCAAACCTTATCGGTGCAGGCTTGGAGGGCAGAAGAGTTTGTTTCTGTTCTGTATTGTTCTTCGTTCTTATGCCAGTTCATAACCCTTGCTTGTACTTATTGTTACTGTTCAGTATTCATATTCATAAAGCTGAGATTGCTAATGGTAACTGTATTCTTTGACTGAATATTTTAGAGGGATAGTAATTTGAAAACAACATTGATCTCATTATTGAAGACAGTTTTTTGACTTATGTCTGTGGTTCACTTCTCTTCAGTTACTTCTGCTGTTGCTTCTGGAGGAGAACCTATCTCCAATTCAAAGCCTGCCTCTCAAGTTCCTTGAGTTTTTTTACAATATATGTAATAGTAGGTTTAGTAGTCAATAGCAATAACAGTATCATTTATTCCAAAAGTGAAGAAAGTCACTAATTTTTATACTTGTTCACAAATGGAATAAAATAATAAGTGATGGTACAATCTGTTTATATGAAATCTTGGACAGTTCAACTAGTTTCTATTGACTTCAGTTTTACTCAGGCTTGAGGATATACTAGTGGAATCCTGCCTTAATGGAAAATCAATCCCCCTCATTTCAGCTCTGAGATTCAGATCTTTGTTCGTGTTTGAACCAAGGTTGCAAATGAGAACCAAAACTAAGTGATCCTGGCAGGAAGCAAACTGAACAACACATACTAGATAAAATCTTCCAGTAGCGTGCTGATTGTGTGTAGGGTGATGGGACAGTAATTCGTTGGGTTGGATCTAATCTTAACCTGGCAATTAGAGCAATATATCATCAAGAGTCTAGGAACATAAGTAATCCAGCATCGAGGCTGCCACACTATTAATTAAGTGTTTGACCAGTCATGATCATAGAGTTATAAAGTCAGAAAGTCAAAGAGTCATATAGCATGGAAACAGACCCTTCAGTCCAACTCGTCCATGCCACCAGATATCCTAAATTAATCTAGTTCCATTTGCCAGTATTTGGTTCATATCCCCCTTTCCTATTCATGTACCCATCCAGATGTCTTTAAATATTATAATTGTATCAGCCTACACCATTTCCTCTGGCAGCTCATTCCATACACGTACCACCACTTGCAGGAAAACATTTCCTCTGATGTCCCTTTTAAATCTTTCCCCTCTCACCTTAAATCTATGCCCTCTCGTTTTGGACTCCCCTACACTGGGGAAAAAGACCTTGCGTATTCACCTTATCCATGCCCCTCATGATTTTTTAAACGTCCATAACCTCAGCCTCCGATGCTCCAGGGAAAATAGCCCCAACCTAATCAGCCTCTCCCTATAGCTCAACTCTAGCATCATCCTTGTAAATCTTTTCTGAACCCTTTCAAGTTTCACAACATCCTTCCTATAGCAGGGAAACCAAAATTGCAAGCAATATTACAAAAGTGACCTAACCAATGTCCTGTACAGCTGCAGCATGACCCCCCAACTACTATACTCAATGCACTGACCAATAAAAGGTAAGCATACCAAACATTATCTTCACTATCCTGTCTACCAGGGACTCCACTTTCAAGGAACTATAAACCTGCACTCCAAGGTCTTTTTGTTCAGAAACACTCTCCAGGACCTTACCATTAAGTCCTCCCCTGATTTGCCTTACCAAAATGCAGCACCTCACATTTATCTAAATTAAACTCCACCTGCCACTTCTTGGCCCATTGGCCCATCTGATCAAGGTCCTGTTGCACTCTGAAGTAATCTTCTTCACTATCCACTACAGCATCGATTTTGCAGTCATCTACAAACTTACTAATCATACCTCCTATGTTCAGAGCCAAATCATTTATATAAAGATGACCAGCAGTGGATCCAGCACCGATCCCTGTGGCACACTGCTGATCACAGGCCTCCAGTCTGAAAAACAACCCTACACTGCCACCCTCTATCTTCTACCTTTGAGTCAGTTGTGTATCCAAATGGCTGGTTCCCCCTGTATTCTATGTGATCTAACCTTATTCATCAGTCTATCATGAGGAACCTTGTCACACTCCTTACTGAAGTCCATTTAGATCACATCCACCACTCTGCCCTCATCAATCCTCATTGTTACTTCTTCAAAAAACTCAAACAATTTAGTGTGCCACTATTTTGCATGCACAAAGCCAAGTTGATTACCCTAATCAGTCCTTGCCTTTCCAAATACAGGTACACAGTCCTTTATCCGAAACACTCGAGACTAGCTGGTTTTCGGAATTTGGAATTTTTCGAATTTCAGAATAAGTGACAGTTCAACCGTGCAATTTTAAAAAAAACTCTTCCCGAACAGCGGACTCACTGTTAGTACTACAGGCCTTGAGACAGAATTGAGGCCTGCCAGTGCTGGACCGTGCACCCTCATGTCACGTCTGACTGACACACATTGTGTGGGTGTGGTGTTTGCATGCGAAATAACCTTGTTAATGAGATAAAAACTTCACTAAAACCCCTTGGATTTCGGAGCTTTTCAGATTTTGGATAAAGGGTTGTCTACCAATACATGTAAATCCTGTCCCTTGGGATTCCCTCTAACAAGTTGCTCACCACTGATGCCAAGCTCAGCGGTCTAGCTTTTCCTTACCACCTTTCTTAAATAGTGGCACCATGTTAGCCAACTTCCAGTCTTCCAGCACCTCACCTGTGCAAGGGGCCCAGCAATCACTTCCTTAGCTTCCCACTGAGTTCTAAGGGATGCCTGAATAGGTCTTGGGGACTTGTCCACCTTGAAGCATTTTAAGACTTCCATCACTTTGTGGGATATAGGTAAAACAGTGTTGTTTCT
This sequence comes from Chiloscyllium punctatum, assembly GCF_047496795.1. Lineage (NCBI taxonomy): Eukaryota > Metazoa > Chordata > Chondrichthyes > Orectolobiformes > Hemiscylliidae > Chiloscyllium > Chiloscyllium punctatum. The sequence continues at coordinate 10,866,505 of NC_092739.1, forward strand.
GCAGCCATAATTGCTTCTGTAAGGTGATGAACGAACTCATATAATTGTGTAATTGTTTCAGCAAAGAGCTGAGTTAGCTAAAACTTGCATACAAAGATGAAACGATATGAAGGGAATATATAATTGCTTCTGCAAGGTAATAAACTAACTTACACAATTGTATAATTGTTTCAACAAAGAGCTGAAGTTCCAAAGAGCTGAGTTAGCTAAAACTTGCATGCAAAAGTTAAGATTAGGATGAGCAACAATGGAATATGTTATGGACAAGTAGATAAGGAGGAAAGAGAACACTGAGCCAAGCCAGCTCAGCAGATTGCCCTCACATAGGCACCAGTACGAGCCAGGTTAGTTGCAAATAAGGGATAAAACAAACAAGAGTGAGGGGCGCTAGGCTTAGAGCACTGGGAGTAGTAAACAAGGGCAGAGCACAGCTAGGCAAAGGCAGAATACAATAAGGAATAGTGATAGGTTTGACACATAATATGCTAGGCCAATGAAGTAAATGGGAAAGTACTGAGAGAGACTCAATTAAACTGTATAAATTGTGAAGTAATTTTTAGATTGGGGTGCCTACTTGTTAGACACCCGTCTCGCAAGAACGTTTCAATAAAATTCGCTGCTTCAGAATTTGACTCAGACTTAAATTTATTGATGTGTGAGCTTTGTTTCTCTCAGCCTCTTCCTCTGTATTACGAACATTTTTCAAAATGTCCCTATTTATTTTCTCCAGTTCTCTATCTTCCATATCCTTCTCCACAATAAATACTGGTACAAAGTACTCTTTTAGTATCTCCTCCATCTCCTGCAGTTCCATACATTGGAGGTCTTCCTGATCTTTAATGGCCCCTATTTTCTCCCTAGTTACTCTTTTGTCCTTAATGTATTTGTAGAATCCCTTTCCTGCTGGGAAAGGTGAGTCACTAATTTAAATCTTTAAAACCTTACTTTGAGCGTCAGAGCCCTCCATTTCTGTTTTCAGCAGCAGGAAGAGTGGGAGCTTGGACCAGGGGCCTGCCAGGAAAGGTGAGTCACAAAATTAAATCTTTACATCTGACATCGGAGAGCAGAGGTTTCTGGGAAAGGATACTGTCGGGGGTGGAGGGGATGACATACCAGCAGCATGCATTGGGGTGCAGGTCTCTGGCACAGAGTCTGTCTCTATTGCACAGAAAGGAAGCGGGGGGAAGGAGGAGAGTGTTAGTCATTGGGGACTCAATAGTTAAATGGTCAGATAGAAGATTTGTTGGGAACGAAAAAGACTCACAGTTGGTGTGTTGCCTCCCAGATGCCAGGGTCGGTGATGTCTTGGATCATGTCTTTGGGTTCCTGAAGGGAGAGGGTGACCAGCCCCAAGTTGTGCTCCACGTAAGTACCAACAACATAGGTGGAAAGAGGGATAGGGATGTAAGGCAGGATTTCAGGGAGCTAGTATGGAAGCTGAGAGCTAGGACAGACAGAGTTGTCATCTCTGGTTTGTTACCTATGCCATATGATAGTGAGATGAGGAACAGGGAGAGATATCAGCTGAACACGTGGTTGGAGGGAGGGTTTCAGGTTTATAGATAATTGGGGCTCATTCTGGGTAAGGTGGACCTCTACAAACAGAATGGCCTTCACTTGAACCAGAGGGGTACTAATATCCTGAGTGCGAAATTTGAGTGCACTATTCGGGTGGGTTTAAACTAGCTCAGCAGGGAGGGATGGGAACCTGTGGTGTAGTTTCAGTGCACAGGAGGATTTGAGTAGGGAAGGACATGGACAGGATTTCATAGTTACAGGAATGTGCTGGCAGACAGCAAGCTGGTTTGAAGTGTGTCTACTTCAACGCCAGGAGTATCTGGAAAAAAGTAGGTGAGCTTGCAGCATGGATACGTACCTGGGACTTTGATGTTGTGGCCATTTCTGAGACATGGATAAAGCAAGGTCAGGGTTTGGATCTTTCAGCTTTCAGGGAAGGTGTAAAGGGGGGGTGGGGGGGGGAGGGGGGTGGCTTTGTTCATCAAGGACGGTATAACGGTGGCTGAAAGAACATTTGACAAGGACTCATCTATTGAGCTGGTATGGGCTGAGGTTAGAAACAGGAGAGGAGAGGTTGGCAAAATGATTCTGGGTAGGAGTGAAAGGAACAGGGTGGTCATTATGGGAGACTTTAACTTCCCCAACATTGACCGGAAACATTATAACTCTAGTACGTCGGATGGATTAGTTTTTGTCCAATCTGTGCAAGAGGGTTTCCTGAAGTGCTAACAAGAGGGAGGCCACATTGGATCTAGTACTTGGTCATGAACCAGACTGGGTGTTTGATTTAGTGATAGGTGAGCAGTTTGGAGAGAGTGACCATAATTCAGTTACATTTAGTTTAGTGATGGAAAGGGATAGGTACAAGTATAAGGGCAAGAGTTATAGATAGGGAAGGACAATTATAATGTGATTACGCCAGACTTAGGAGGCATAGAATGGGGTAACAAAATGCAGGGGATGGGGACAATCAAAATGTGGAGATCGTTTAAGGAACAGATATTGCATGTCTTTGATAGGTATGTTCCTGTCAGGTAGGGAGGAAGCGATAAGGTAAGGGAACCATGGCTTACTAAAGAAATTGTATTTCTTGTTAAGAGGGAGATTTATGTGATGTTGAGATGAGATGGGTTCAGATGAGGCTTTGGAGAATTACAGATTAACTAGGAAGGATTTAAAGAGAGAGTTAAGAAGAGCAAGGAGGGGATATGAGCAGTCTTTAGCAGGTAGAACAAAGGAGAACCCTAAAGCTTTCTATAGGTATGTGAGGAATAAAAGGATGACTAGGCTAGGAATAGGGCCAGACAAAGACAGAAGTGAGAAGCTGTGTGTGGACCCTGTGGAAATCGGAGTGATGCTAAACGAATATTTCTCATCTGTTTTCAGGAGAATAATATAGAGGAGAAGACTAAGATATGGGCTATTAGACTTGAAACGATTGAGGTTAGTAAGGAGGAGCTGTTATCAAGGTGTGAAAGTAGATAGGTCCCCTGGGCCGGATGGGATTTATCCGAGGATTCTCTGGGAAGCTGGGGAGAGATGGCCTAGCCTTTGGCCTTGATCTTTGAGCCGTCATTGTCTACAGGTTTAGTACCAGAGGACTGGAGGATTGCAAATGTTGTGAACTTGTTCAAGAAGGGCAGTAGAGATGACCCAGGTAATTATAGACCAGTGAGCCTTCCGTCTGTTGTAGGAAACGTTTTGGAAAGGATTATAAGATATATGATTTATAATCATCTAGCATGCAACAATTTGATTGGAGATAGTCAACATGGATTTGTCAAGGGCAGGTTGTGTCTCATATACCTCATTGAGGTTTTTGAGAAGGTGACCAAGTATATGGACGATGGTAGGGCAATTGATGTGGTGTACATGGACTTCAGTGAAGCCTTTGATAAGGTTCCACATTGTAGGGTTTTGGAGAAAATGTGGAGGCATGGGATTGAGGGTGATTTAGCAGTTTGGATTAGAAACTGGCTTTCTATAAGAAGGCAGCGAGTGGTGGTTGATGGACAATATTCAGCTTGGACTCTGGTTACTAGTGGTGTGCCACAAGGATCTGTTTTGGGACCACTGCTGTTTGACATTTTTATACATGACTTGGACACAGGCATAGGTGGATGGATTAGTAGATGACACTAAAGTCGGTGGAATGGTAGACATTGTGTAAGAATATTGCAGGTTGCAGGGGGACTTGGATAAACTGCAGACTTGGGCTGAGAAGTGGCAAATGGAGTTCAATACAGATAAATGTGAGGTGATTCACTTTGGGAAGAATAACAGGAAGGCAGGGGTCAATGGAAAGATTCTTGGTAGTGTGGACGTGCTGAGGGATCTTGGTGTGCACGTACATAGATCCCTGAAGGTTGCCACCCAGGTTGATAGTGCTGCTAAGAAGGCATACAGTATTTTAGGTTTTATTGGTAGATGGATTGAGTTCCGGAGCCGTGATGTCATGCTGCAACTGTACAAAATGCCAGTGTGGCCTCAATTAGAATATTGTGTATAGTTCTGATTGCCCCATTACAGGAAAGATGTGGAAGCATTGGAAAGGTGCAGACAAGATTTACCAGGATGTTACCTGGACTGAAGTGAAGGTCTAATGAGGAAAGGCTGAGGGACTTCGGTCTGTTCTCATTGGAGAGAAGAAGGCTAAGAGGGGACTTAATAGAAACATACAAGATGATCAGAGGATTAGATAGAATGGACAGTGAGAATCTTTTTCCTTGGATGATGACATCGGCTTGTACGAAGGGACATAGCTGCAAATTGAGGGGTGATAGATTTAAGACAGATGTCAGAGGCAGGTTCTTTACTCAGAGAGTGATAAGGGCATGGAATGTCCTGCTTGCCAATGTAGTTAACTCAGCCACATTAGGGGCATTTAAACAGTCCTTGGATAAGCACATGGATGATGATGGGATAGTGTAGGGAGGTGGCCTTAGATTAGTTCACTGGTTGGAGCAACATTGAGGGCTGAAGGGTTTGTTCTGCACTGTATTGCTCTATGTTCTCCTTAATCCTATTTGCCAAAGCTATCTAATGTCATCTTTTTGCCCTCCTGATTTCCCTCTTCTACTTCCTTTATGCTCTTTTAGGGATTCACTCAATCCCTGTTGTCTAAACCTGACATATGCTTCCTTTTTTTGACCAAAACCTCCATTTCTCTCGTCATCCAGCAGTCCCTACACATATCAGTGTTGCCCTTCCCCCTAACAGGAAGATAATGTCTCTGGAATCTCGTGGTCTCATTTTTGAAGGCCTCCCATTTTCTAGCTGTCCCTTTACCTGCGAAAATCCACCCCAAATCAACTTTTGAAAGTTCTTGCCTGATACTATCAAAATTGGCCTTTATCCAATTTAGAACTTTAACTTTTAGATCCAGTCTATCCTTTTCCACCTTCACTTCAATATCTTTTCCTCACCCCGTTCCCACAATGCTATATGTCACAAATGATCAGAATCTATCAATGTCTATCTTAAACTTACTTATAGACTGAGTTTCCTGCACCCTTGGGTAAACAATTCCAAAGATTCACTATCCTTCGTGTAAAAAAAAATCATTCTCCTCACCTCGAATATAAATAGCAACACCTTTACTTTTAAATTGTGCCCCTGGTTCTAGACTCCCAGCCAGGGGAAACATCTTATCTGCATCTACTCTGTCCATCTTGAAGTATTTTGTAGGTTTCATTGAGATCACCTCTCATTCTTTGAAGCTCCAGTGAATATACGCCTAGCTTGGAGGAGAAAGTGAGGACTGCAGATGCTGGAGATCAGAGCTGAAAATGTGTTGCTGGAAAAGCGCAGCAGGTCAGGCAGCATCCAAGGAACAGGAGAATCGACGTTTCGGGCATAAGCCCTTCTTCAGGAATGAGGAAAGTGTGTCCAGCAGGCTAAGATAAAAGGTAGGAAGGAGGGACTTGGGGGAGTCCTTGGGGGAACCTCTCCGCCCCCACCCCACTCCAGCCTATTACCCTCACCTTGACCTCCTTCCACCTATCGCATTTCCAACACCCCTCCCCCAAGTCCCTCCTCCCTACCATTTATCTTAGCCTGCTGGACACACTTTCCTCATTCCTGAAGAAGGGCTTATGCTAGAAACATCGATTCTCCTGTTCCTTGGATGCTGCCCGACCTGCTGCGCTTTTCCAGCAACACATTTTCAGCACATGCCTAGCTTGGCCAATCTCTCTTCATAGAACAATCCCACTTTCTCGAAAACAACTCCAATGAACCTTTATTGCTCTCCCTCTAAGAAGATAATATCCTTGAGATAAGAGTCCAAAACTGCTCACAGTCTCAGCAAGCTGTTATACAATTGAAGCAAAATTTCACTACTCCTGTACTCAAATCCTTTTACAATGAAGGCAAACATTCATTTGGCTTCCTTATAGCTTGATAGTAATAAGAAGACAGTCTGTACTGCAGATGTTGCAGACAGTCGATGAAGTGTGGTGCTGGAAAAAACATGGCAGGCCAGGCAGCATTTGAGGAGCAAGAGAACCGATGTTTCGGGCATAGCTCTTTGTCAGAGCTGGGGTGGGGGGGTGGGGGGAGGGGAGGGAAGCTGAGAAATAAATAGGAGGAATAGGGGTGGGGCTAGGGGAAGGGTAGGTGGGATGGTGATATGTGGGCAAAGGTAAGGGGTGATCGTGATAACTCAGTGGGAAATGTGGAATAGTTGGGGAGGGGGGGAAAAGGAAGATGGCAGGTATATTAGGCCAAAAGGGTGATGCTGAGGCGGAGGGTTGGATCTGGGATGGGGAGATTTGGAAAATGGTGAATTCAATGTTGAGGCTGTGTGGTTGTGACTCCTGAGGTGTTCTTCCTCCAGGTTGTGGGGCAACAAGGCCACCTGCAAACTGAAGGAAAAACACCTCATCTTCTGCCTCGGGAACTACAACTATACAGCCTCAATGCTAAATTCACCAGTTTTCAAATATCCCATCACAGATCCAACACACTGACTTGGCCCCAACCTCTTGACCTGATCAACCTTCCCATCTTCCTTCCCACCTATCAGCTCCACATTTCCCATCAACCTATCACAATCACCTCCTACCTTTGCTCACCCATCACCCTCACACCTACCTTTGCCCAAGCCACAGCCTTCGATTTATTTCTCAACCCCTTCCCCCTCCCCAATCCTGACAGATAATTATGCCCAAAATATCGACTCTCTTGTTTCTCTGATGCTGCCTGACCTGCTATGCCTTTTCTAACACCACACTTTATCAACTCGAGCTTGATAATAATAACATACCTGTTCCCATTTATAAAACTACTTTTAGAATTAGAATTCCTACATTGAGGAAACAGGCCCTTCAGCCCAGCAAGTCCACAGTGACTCTCCAAAGAATAACCCACCCAGACCCATTCCCCCACCCTGCCATCGCATATATTCCCGTGACTAATGCCCCTAACCTACACATCCCTGAACACTTAAGGGTTATTTAGCATGGCCAATTCACCTAACTTGCACATCTTTGGAGTGTGGGAGAAAACTGGAGCACCCGGAGGAAACTCACGCAGACATGGGGAGAATGTGCAAACTTCACACAGCCAGAGGCTGTAATCGAACCTGGGTCTCTGGCACTACGAGGCAGCTGTGCTAATCTCTGAGCTACCATGCCTATATCTTTATTTTTGGTTCAAGTTCATAATTTTTCGCAACCTTTTAGTCCCTGATACCACAATATTATTTATGATGGTCCTCTTCAGATATATTCTTTATGACATTTTTGGCCTAAATGACAGCAGTCAACTGTCATGATAATGCTGTCGTTCGAATCTCTACAATGGTAGTGTGGACTGCAGATGTCCATAGAGCTGCATTTGGTTTAAAGCTGCTTGATTTTGTGTAATGTGTGTTCTGTGGGCTCTAGAAGGTTCCACACTTGCTACAATGAAGTAATTGAAACCTGATGGGGAAAAGCTGAAGGCTTCTTCTGTCATATTATTGAATTGTGAAGGAAAATTTGTTAGAAATCATCCTCAGGATACTGATTGTGCAATAGCTTTTCCCAAATTATTGATAGAGTGTTGTTGTATGTTGCTTTGCCTATATTCACTGGAATAGGACGCAGGAAACCAGAGCTGAACCTGTGCCTCCTTCTTCGTCATCTCCTCTCTCTCCAAGTCCCAGCTTTGAATTTGCTGTTCAAATGGGCTCAGATTATGTATTGCACTTGTAGGTGCACATAGCTATCTTCTGTCATACATTGGTTTCTCTTCCTACAAAAAAAAACAAGGAATTTGCCAGTCCCAATGTATGCAAAAGTAGTTTGTGGGGATTGGGACGGTGGATATTTTCAACATGTAGATGGTGGTAATGCACGGATTTGGCAATTGGTTGGTATACTGGCTAGAGTGGGAATCAGGGCAGCAACCCAGGAAGTGAAGGAGGCAGCTGGTTCTCAAAGTGGGATAGGTGGAATGCCTGTTTGGAGACTGCAGCAGTGTGTTCAATGTTTAAAAATAAAAATTCAAACATAAAACATCTCTCCAATTCTTACCTGATCACTCCCATCAATCTCAATATTACATTCATTCCACCAAATGCCCTGCATCCATCTCATGCCCCCATGCCCATCTACCCATCCACCATTGTCCCTCATACACCACATATCACTTCTGCCCATTAACTCACCTCGCATGGCCCCTCATGTAATTAGCCCCACGGCCATTTGAAGCCCCTGTGCCAATTCCAAGTCCCTAACCACTGCTCTTCATTTTAATGATAACTCAGAGTCATAGAATCTAGTGACCCCAATAGGCATAGCTGAGGAAGCTTGATAATAGAAAATAAATTTGTTTGTCTCTTGAGGGTGCCACTATTGAAAAAAACACTCATTGATATAAAAAAGCATGCAATGGAAACTTCAACAAATCCCTTATGAAAACAAAATCAATTAAATGCTGAATCCCTTATGTAAACAAACATACTTCTGAAGAAGGGTCACTGGACCTGAAACATTAACTTTAATTTCTCTCCACAGATGCTGCCAGACCTGCTGAGATTTTCCAGCAAAACTTTTTCTGTTCTTGTTGATGATGATGTAAACAAACATATTTCCATTTTATAAGCGGGTTGGAGCTGTCCATCAAAATGCAGACACGATAGTCAGCCCATTATAATGTTGCTACTTTGGGAAACAATGCATTCAGTACAAAGACTATAATGGTTTACCTCAACATGAATGCCAAAATACTGCACACCAGTTTTTTTCTTAACTGTGCACATTGATTTTGACAGTTCCTTAACAGATACCTCAGCTTTGAAAGTTCCAATCATCAGCAAAGTGATGAAAGAGGTAGTCGACAGAGTTATCAAGCAACACTTATGAAGGAATAACCAGCCTACTCACATTCAGTTCCTGACCAAAAGAGCTGAACTCCAGAGGTGAGGTGAAAGTGACTGAGCTTGATATCAAGCCAGTATCAAGGAGTATGAGCCAACCTGAAGTCAATGGAAATCTGATGGAAAGATTTTCACTGGTTGAAGTCATACCTGACACAAAGGCAGAAATGTGCGGTTCTTTGAGGTCAATCATCTCAGTCCAAGGACATCAACATAGAGGTTCCTCAGAGTTCCTTGGCTCAACTATGTTCGGTTGCTTCATCAATGACTTCCTTGCATCATAATATCAGAATACAATCATAAGCAAAAAAATCTTACTCTATTCAGAACCTTTTATGTTTCCTCAGGTACTGAAGCAGACCATATCCTTGTGCAACCAAATGCTCAGAACAACCAACTACCAAATCCATTCATTACCACCATCTGTGGTTTGAAAATCTTCACTTTTCCATTCAACAACATGGAAGCTCAGCTCATTAAAGTGGAAAGTAACATTTGTGTTACACAAGTGCCACACAATGACTGTCTCCAACTAGAAGGAATCAAATCATCTCCCTGTTATGTTCAATAGCCTTACCAATGTTGAACCTCCATAATCTGAATCCCCCATTATCAAATCCTGGGGGGTTACTATTGACCAGAAATGAACTGGACCAACCATGTAGATCCAGTTGCACAAAATCAGAACAGAGGCTACACATTACGTGGCAAGTAACGCATCTCCATTCTTCATATCTGTACAAGTTCTCTATAAAGAGGGAAAAAGTTAACATTTTGAGTACCATGACTCAATGTTAATCGTTTTTCTCTCCACAGATGAGTTTCCCCACCATTTTCTATTGTTATTTCAGATCTATCAAAATATATATTTAAATGAGGTTTGCAGCTGACACAAAACTTGGGAGAATGATAAATTATGAGAATGACAATGTAGAACTTCATAAGAATATTGAGAAGGCAGGTGAATTTCAATGTGGATAAGTGAGGTGATATGCTTTAGTATAAAGAACATAAAGGTTACTATTCTTAATGGTGTGCAGGAGCAGAGAAATCTGAGTGCATTTATATGTAAGTCATTAAAGGTGCCAGGGGCTGTATAGAGAGCTGTTAATACAGCATTAGTACTTTTGGCTTCCTAAACAGGGGCATAGATAAGAGCAGGGAAGTAGTGATGAACTTATAGATACTGATTAGACCTCAGCTAGAGAACAGTGTATAGTTCTAGGCATCACACTGCAGGAAGAATGTGAATCCATTGGAGAGAGTATGGAAGAGGGTTACAGTTGTGGTTCTAAGGATGAGACATTTCAGTTATGAGGACAGGTTGGAGAAATTGGAGCTGTTTTACTTGTAGGTAGATCAAGATGCAAACTGCACAGTTTTAAAGTGTTTTGAAAAGAAGTAAATGTGAGGTAGAAAAGAAACATTTTAACACAATTTGTAGTATTGATATACATTGCACTGCCTCTGTGGTGGAGGGAGTTTCAGTTAAGGCATTCAAGAGGTCATTGGATGGTTATCTCAAGAGAAAACAATGTGCAGAGTTAAGTGTAAAATGTAGGAAGTTGGCTAAGTTACCATTTTTAGAGATACACTGCAGTCATGATAGGCAGAATAGAATCTTCTCCCACTTTGTTGCAGTTCAGCTTTTCTCACACAACTACATGATTGTCAATTCATTACATTTACATGCACAAGGAGCCAAGTGTATGTTATGGTAGAACAGGCAAGAAGTCATAGCCAGCACCCTTTCCATTTGGGGTCAATTGTCCTGGTGCTATATTTAGAGGGCACCCAGGCAGATTTCCTCTGTAAGCTATTGAATCACTGAGGCTTGCAGAGTGGGCCTACATCAAAACATTCTAGCCCTTCCAACCTGCCTTGGCCAGCTTCATTACTTAACCATACAAACCGCCACCCTTGGCTCAACAGTACTACACTCCAGATTCCCTCCCTTGGTCATCCTCCATTTCAGATGTAAGTTTGACCAGTGATTATGGCATAGCATTGATGCCAATTCCCAAACAGAACAAAGTTGCAACTACTCAATCTAGACTCCATTATAATGTCTACCTCACCCGCTATGTGTCACTTCAAGACAATGATAAATCTGAAGGCCAGTTTTGCTTGGCTTGGGTAGAATTTAATTCGGAAGGAGAACTGGTAAGCTGCACGATTAATGAGTATGCACAACATGCAAACAGTCATCCTAACATTTGTCATAAGATCATAAAAAAAAGGAACGGGAGTAGGCTGTTCGGCTCCTCGAGCCTGCTCCACCAATGAATAGGATCATGGCTGATCCACGATGCTCGAGATGTCATTAGAATGCTTGGCCTGCCTTTAATGTTCATCAAATTTAATTGCAAACTTGCAACATATTGCTGGAATCTGAATTTTGGCCTCTCGCCCAATTAAGTTTTCCTCGCTGCCTTACTTCTTGCTTTCAGGAGTAGCACAAGATTCCGCTCATTTTTATTCAATTCCCACAGCTCTACCCAGAGATTATTCCATTTGGATTTTACCATTCAGCACGTTACTTAATCCATTTTATAATTAAATTACTCATGCACTTTTATAACTGAGTTGCTCAATTTGAATTTAAAAAATACTTCTCAAATACATTTATTTTAAACTACTGCTGCTAATAATTTCAAATTGGAAGCCAAACTTATCATCACTGAATCTAAAACTCAGTTTTATAATTAAGTTGTGCTCTCATTTTTATAATTAAATTATTAACTAAACATTATACTCCACAACACTCTTCACTACATTTAATGATTAAATTACATACTAAATTGAATTAACTTACTGAAATTCATAATTACCCACTATAAATATTTAATTTATCTGCTCCTTCAATAATTAGTTACCCTATCAGCATTTAATAAATTTAATTGCAAAATTTAAGAGTCTATATATACAGTACTGTGAATACATTTCATAATTCAACAAATTTCACACAACAGTTCATGAAAATTTTAACTGAATTTATTAACTTCTATCTTCAGCTTAGTTATTATGAACTCATGCAACTTCCATGTGAACAACACCATTGCAGCTCTGCCTACCAGCTAATGCCCTCTTGTTCTTTACAACAGGTCAATTCATTTGATAAAGACCAGGATGAAGCTAATTTATCAACATGGGATTGCTGATAAGATCTGGGAATTTCACGTTCAGTATGACTTTTGTTTGAAATACTCAAAACAATAACTCTGTTTCTATCTCCACTGATGCTGTGAGACCTGCTGAATCTCTCCAGGACTTTTTTTTTATTTGTTATTGCTTGCTGCTACACTCAAACTGGAAGGACTCTGCTTGTCCTTCTTGGTTGGATAACCTGCCTGTTAAACTTAATTGGATGGAATTTGTCTCCATTTCAATTAAGAGGGCATCTCCATCAAAATAGCAATTCGATGTTGTTTACTGCTCCCACTCGCAAATGTGGAGGTATGGGGCAGCTGGTGACAGATTTGGAAACTAGAATGAATCCTGACTTCTGTTCCTGTTCCCAGGCAAAATCAATTCGACTCACTCCTTTCTCCCTCTGTTATCCGCTCAGTACCACAATTTCCCAGCTGCTGTTAGTTCTGTTGAAGGGTCATTGGGTTCAAAATATTAATTCAGGTTTACTTTCCACAGATGCTGCTAGATCTTCTTAGTTTCTCCAGTACTTTCTGCGTTTATATTAGAGTAAAAAGGTTTGATTTTGATTTTTGGGTCAGTCTGGGGGCATATAAGCTCATGATTTGATGACCCAGGTTTTGTTTGAAGTAAGCTGTGAAAATTCATGAGAAGTCTTTATGCAGTTTACAATATTTCTGTTTCGGGAATGTTGGCCAGTTGAGACTCCTGGAGAGGCCTACAGGTAGGTATGGAAAGAGATAAAATAAGAGGCAGGTCCAGGCCAGGCCACAGCAGTCCATAGAATTTTTGTATGACCAAGAGGACTACTCTTGTTAGAATACATGCAGGCACAGTACTTGTATCATAGGTTTGGTCCATTTGGCCTTCAAAATTTCAAATGAAGTTTGAACCACATGGTTTGGTCCTTGATGAGAATGATGTCTACTGCTTTGTTTCAGGTCGACATTCAGCCCCTCTGCAAGTGATGTTTTTTAAAATGTGGCCAGTCTTTTTCTTTTAATCATTGTTAGCACAGCAACAAAATTACCATCCAATTATCATGAGGCAATCAAAGATAAAATTGACCTGATCAGATTGGTTTGGGGGAGGGGAAGTGAATGTTCACAAGCAAGAGGATATGGCAGAATTACAGGGCAGCTATTTAGATAACAATACTCAGAATGGGCAAACAAGGGACAGAGACTACAGCAAGAAATAGAGTCAAAAGTAGACATAATAGTAAAAAGGTAAATTAATGGCTTCTGTCATTCCATTTGAGAGGGGGGAACTTGGGTCAGAAACGATTGGGCTAAGCTTAAGCCAGGGTAATTTCAAAGGAATGAAGGCAGAGCTGGCAGTGGTGAACAGGGGAAAGAGTTGAACAGCAAAAACAGTTGAACAATGATAGACTTTTTAAAAAATAGTTTATGGCTCATAGTAAGAACATATTCCAGTGAGGAAGAAACATTCTAGAAAGGGAATAAACCAACCATTTTTTCCCAGGGAAGTTGAGGATAGTATCAGATTGAAAGAAAAAAACATACACTGTGGAAAAGGTTAGTGGTAAGCCAGAGATTTGGGCAAGTTTTAAAAACCAACAGACAACCAAAAAAAAAGAGGGAGAAAATAAACTTTGAGGATAAACTTGCAAGTAATCAAGATTGATATATAAAAGGAAGGGGGAAGCCAAAGTAAACATAAGCCCTTAGAAACTTAGATTGTGGAAACAATAATGAGGAGTTCAATAAATACTTTGCATCAGTCTTCACAGTGGAAGTTATTAACAGCATCCAAAATTGCTAAGTATTCAAGGGGAGAAAAGGAGAGAAAATTGGGTGGCACAGTGGTTAGCACTGTTGCCGCACAGCGCCAGAGACCCGGGTTCAATTCCCGCCTCAGGCGACTGACTGTGTGGAGTTTGCACATTCTCCCCATGTCTGCGTGGGTTTCCTCCGGGTGCTCCAGTTTCCTCCCACAGTCCAAAAATGTGCAGGTTAGGTGAATCGGCCATGCTAAATTGCCCGTAGTGTTAGGTAAGGGGTAAATGTAGGGGAATGGTTCTGGGTGGGTTGCGCTTCAGCCGGTCGGTGTGGACCTGTTGGGCCGAAGGGCCTGTTTCCACACATAAGTAATCTAATCTAATCTGAAACAAGTACACAACTATCACTGAGGAAAAGTGCTAGGGAAACTAATGGGGCTCAGGACTAACTAAGTTTACTGGACCTGATGAAATGCATCTTAGCATAAATAACTGCAGACATAGTGGATGCGCTAATAGCAACATTCCAAGAATCATTACATTCTGAAGATAATCCAAGAGAATAATAGTTATTACCAATGTACCAACTTTATTTAAAAAGGGAAGCAGAAAAAATACTAACTATAAATCAATTAGCTTTACAAGAATTCTTTGAGAAGGTAACAAGCAAGATAGATAAAAGGAAGCAGTGGATATAATTTATTTGGATTTTCAGAAGGTGTTTCATAAGATACTACACTATTTAATAAGAACATAGCCCAAAGTGTTGGAGGTAGCATATTGGCTTGGGGTAGGTTAGCTGACTAATAGAAGGCAGAGAATTGGGATAAGGAGGGCATTTTCTGGATGGCAACCTGTAATTAGTGGTGTTCCACAGGGATCAGTGCTGGGACCACAATTATTTACAATGCATATTGATGACTTGAATGAGGAAAGTGTATGTGGTATAGCCAAGTTTGCAGATGACATGAGGGAATCAAGGGTTACAGGGAAAAGGCTAAAAGTGGAGTTGAGGACTATCAGATCTCATTGAATGGTGGAGCAGACTGTATGTGCTGAATAGCTTACTTCTCTGTCATCTTATTATTCAACACATTGGCTGCTGATGATTCATCACTGTGATGATTCAAGGATTACTCATGTCTGGGTGGAATCTGCAGCCAAGGAGCTTGTCACTTGTAATATTTACAAATTCCTTCATGTTTGAAGAGGCAGCCTCAAGTGGGCAAACATTAATCAAGGCAGATAAAGAAACTACATTTAATGATATCTATTTACACAGGTGCAGGATTATTTATAATTAAATGTCAGATGTTTTACCTACGAGCCCTCAGTAAGTTTGGTCTTCCTTTCATTCCCACTACATCTAAGTGTAGTCCTGGGTTCCACAGCTGAGGTAGAGGGAGCTGTTCTATAGATACCCTGTTCACTTGGGAGAATTAGCTGATTGTCACTGGAGGGAAACAGGTCTGGAGGGTGCAGGCCCACTTAGAGTGACCTGTCCACATGTAGGCTCCTTGGATTGGACTTTTGCAGACTTTGGCACTAAAGGCAGGGAGAGAGCAAGGACTTGGTGAGTGTCCTGAGAGGAAACTTCTGGGATCTCATGTCATTCCTCCTCTGTTTGGGGTGCTTATTGACACCACATCGTCTACATGAGTGGAAGGAGTACCTTGAGTGAGGTTGAGGTCACCTGGCCCCCCACTGAGTCCCAATGATTATAGCTATAGATTACAGGTTTGTGCACATATCCAGCAGTGTGCCAGACTTGGCAGGAGCCAACATGTCTATGAAGGCAGCTAGATGTATGCATGCTACAGTTGATACAGAACTGATCATATTGGTGGATTCCTGAAGGCCTTTCTTTTATTTTGTTGAAAAAATACTTCACAAAAGATACCCGTTAGACACTATTTCAACATAATGTGAATTTCAAAATTGTGGCACAAGGGTGTCACCTTTGTGATGCATTTCTTAAACACAAAAGAGAGTCCTTCAGGAACAGTGAGATGATCCAGCACCACTCAGAATGGAAGTGGTTGTAGATCCTTGTGGCAATAATGGAAAGTTGCGTATGCTGAGGTAATTTATGATAGGTGGGTAAATGTTGAAGGACATTAACTTGTTTTTAGTTCAGCATAATGAAGGATTAATTCTAGTTTAGAAAACTCCAATTGAAAGATTTTAGGGCAGAGGAAACCTGACTGAGGTTGGAATTTAGTTTTTACTTCTTATTGGGGTTTTGGACAGTTCACCTAAATACAATCATCTCAGCAAAATGGTAATTTAGGAAACTTCCAAACCAGGAAGCTTTGTTTAGAAATATGCAGGTTATTAGAACCGTGAAAATTTAGGTTCTCTGGTTTATGGAACAGTTCATGTTGGCAGTTTTGGAAGATTCATTGATTTGTTTCCACAGTCCATGACAAAGGAACTATCAGGAGTCAGTTCTTGAGAACTTTAAGGAGTTGAAGTGGAGTGTAATTTCTTTGGTTTGAATCTTTGTAATTGGGTGATTTGGGAAATAGGTTAAACTTTTGTTTTAGAATCATGAAATTATTATAGCACAGAACCAGGCTATTTAACCTGTCATGTCTGTGCTGGCTCTCTGAATGAACAACACAATTAGAGCATTCCTCCATACTCTGTATCTAGTCTCACCTTACTATCATGCAGTTTCTGTTCTCTCACACCCTGGATCGAAACTGGATTGCGACAATTCCGACATGAAATTTAGAGTGATTACCATGCAACTCCAGCTCACCAGTTGCTCCTCTGGACCTCCATCTTGGACATCAGACACCAAGGTCTTAGGGCAGCTCCATGAAGTGACTGCCTGCATCCCTATCCTCAGATCTTAGTAGTCAATACCTTCCAGCTTCACTGCATCATTGTACATCTCTGATTCAAATATAATACATTTCTGCACTTCAGCATGTCACTTCTGGTGCGTACAAGGACCTTCCATTGGAATACTGCTTCTAGCATTCTTGCATGCAGGGACAAGCAGCTATCTCATAGTTTGGACACAGCTGCATCTCAGTGCTACTCACTCCCTCTTTGAGTACTCTGTTACTTCATGCCTACTTTGATGTTCATCGTATCCTCGCAATGTTTTACTTTTTGTGGTTTGTTCCCTCAGCCTGAGCTTGAAGGCTCACTGTGTTTCAATATTGCCTTACTGCTTAGCAGAGACGCAGAGTTAGGCAGTTTGGTTGACAATCATCAGTTAAAGGGATGGACATGTTGCTGTATGGCACTGTGCTACATAAAATCTTACACTTACTCCATGTCCTTGCACTTATGTAGCATATACACTATATATGCACCAACTAAATGGCAGTGTTTCAAAATTTACGGTGAGTAGGCCTTAGTCAAGTCAAAAAGGGCTGTCATCAGGAATCCTGAGGGGATTCCTGTACAATAAGACAAGGGCATCATTTGATCTCAGTCCAGGAACTCGGACACAATCAGTTGACCACTTGGGATTGTCAACGCCAGAGGATCTGTACCACAATAGCCTGGGGGGGGTGAGCAATTCCTGCAGGTTCAGTTCAACAAGTCAGGGAATCTGTTTAAGTCAGAAACAAAAACAGAAATTGCTGGAAAAACTCAGCAGGTCTGGCAACATCTGTGGAGAGAAATCAGATTTAATGTTTTGGGTTGATTGACCTTTCCTCAGAATCCATAAGTCAGTTGGGAACAGAAATCATTTATATGGTACAGTTGGGGAATCGCGCACAAGATCAAACAGGGGTCTGGTCAATCAGTCACAACTGTCTGTCAAAGTCAGTCGAAGGTGGGCCACTGTTAATCCTGGGGTCAGCTCAATGGGAGACTGATGCAGGCTGTGAAGTTGGGAAATTCAGTTCTGGGTGATTGGTAGTAGTCAATTGTTTGCTGATGCTGAATGTCAGGGATATGTCTGAAAGGCAATTTGGGGTCTGCCAATGGCCAGTCCATAGGCTATCACAAGTGTATAGTCAGTCAGGGAGATGTAAGACTGGTTAAGGTCTGTTATGTCTAGGGACTGCTTGTCAAAGTCAATCTGAGATTGGAGGCAAATGTAGTTCTGGGGTCCAAGTATTGGTCGTTGATCAGGCTGTAAAGGGGACTTGTTTGGGAAGTAGGAAGAATCACTGCTGAAAGGGCTGGGAAAATCTAGGTTGGGAGACAAAACCACGTATTGAGGTAGGGATACAAATGATGAGGCAAGAAACCCAACAGACATATGAGGCATATGTGAAACAGCATTGGACGGCATGGTAGGCTACTTAGGGGAGCACAGTGCCAACACTGTGGCCTCCACCTGAGGAAAATAGAGGACTAGAGTGGTTATTGTCAAGATGTAATATCAAGGGTTGGAGGCAGGATGGATAGTTGGATGCAAAGTTCAATGTCGGGGGTCTGTACATGAGGGGATTGGTGGCAATGGACAGACAGAGTAATACATATCTTACCTCTAATTGTCAGTCTTACAGATTCTTTGTAAGGACACTGGTTATTGTCCAACTGCCAGAACAGACTAATTCTATCATTTTGCCAACTCTGTCTGGCAGAATTACTGGAGGTTTTTAAGGAGTTATCAGCCTGCCTATCTGTTCATTTGTCCCTTCCAATAATCTCAGTCTGCTAATACCTAACCCTAAGCATAATCTCAGCTAATGTTTAAATTAAATGACTCTATTGTTCTCTGGTAGACAGTTTATATATGTCTACCATATCTTGTTTGAGATGTAGTACTGTATCAAACTTAATCATGTGTTCTCTCTGAATCAATGCCAATGTGTTCTCTGAACTGTTATAAAATCAAAGCTCCTCTATCTGCCTTTGCATTATTCCAAGTAAGGCGAGTCTGCTGAACATCTGCCACACCTGCACAAAATGAAGGAACTTAATGAGTAACACTGCATGTGATTCATTGCTATCCTGCTGAACCTTTAATGTGCTCTAAGTTATAACAACGGGTCCCCAGCCTGTGAACAACTGGCCTTTAGACTTAGATTGGTGAAAAACCTGTCCCTGTGGAATTTGAGAGTACTTCCAGAGTGTTCTGCATTGTCAAAGAATGGGTTTGCCTCCTTCTTGAGACTTGCTTATCTTCCTCCTGTGTGAGGTGACTATAACTTCATGTTTGTTTATCTAATCATTGATCATGATCCTAATATTCAAGTTATTTTACATTCCATATTGGCCATTCTAGTCATTCTTGATTTAGTCACAGATATAGGGCAGAATTTCAAATGCCAGGGGTAGGAGTGCGGAGCTGGTCTTGGATGTGATTGGGAGGCATTAATCCCTGAAAACTGTCAATGAATTGGAAATGTCACATGACACCATGCACTTCTGGATTTTACTGGAGTATGGTCACATGTGTATGTGAAACCCCACGAGACTTGTCAAGTCAGTCATTCAAATTTGCACACATAGAACATTGAACATTACAGTGCAGTACAGGCCCTTTGGCCCTCGATATTGCACCTGTGGAACTAATCAGAAGCCTATCTATGTTACATTATTCTATTTTCATCCATGTGTTAATCCAATGATCACTTAAATGCCCTTAAAATGAGCAAGTCTACTACTGTTGTAGGCAGTCGGTTCCACTCCCTACTATCCTGAGTAAAGAAACTACCTCTGACATCTGCCCTATATCTATCATACCCCAATTTAAAGTTATGTTCCCTCATGTTAGCCAGCACTATCCAAGGAAAAAGGCTCTCACTGTCCACCCTATCTAACCCTCTGATTATCTTATACGTCTCAATTAAGTCACCTCTCAACCTTTTTCTCTCTAACGAAAACAGCCTCAAGTCTCTCAGCCTTTCCGCATAAGACCTTCCCTCCATACCAGACAACATCCTAGTAAATCTCCTCTGAATCCTTTCCAAAGCTTCCACATCCTTCCTATAATGCAGTGACCAGAACTATACGTAATACACCAAGTGGGGCCGCACCAGGGTTTCGTACAGCTGCAGCATGACCTTGTGGCTCTGAAACTCAATCCCTCTACCAATAAAAGCTAACACACCATATGCCTTCTTAATAACCCTATCAACCTGGATGACAACTTTCCGAGAACTATGCACATGGACACTGATATCTCTCTGCTCATCTGCGCTACCAAGAATCTTACTATTAGCCAAGTATTCAGTATTTCTGTTATTCCTTCCAAAGTGAATCATCTCACATTTTTCCATATTAAAATCCATTTGCCACCTTTCAGCCAGCTCTGCAGCTTATCTAGGCCCATCTCTAATCTGCAAAATCCTTCCACACTATTCACAACTGCATTGACATTAGTGACACTGCAAATTTACTAACCCACTGTTTTACACCCTCATCTAGGTAATTTATAAAAATGACAAACAGCAGTGACTCCCAAAACACTTGTGGTACACCACTCTAACCGAACTCCAGGATGAATATCTCCCATCAACCAACACCCTCCGTCTTCCAGCTAGTCAATTTCTGATCCAAACGCTAAATCACCCTCAATCCCAAGCCTCCGTATTTTGTGCAATAACCTACTGTGGGGAACCCTATCAAATGAGTTACTGGAATCCATATACACCACATAAACAGCTTTACCCTCATCTATCTGTTTGGTCACCTTCTCAAAGAACTCAAGAAGATTTGTGAGGTACAGCCTACCCTTCACAAAACCATGTTGATGATCCTTCATCAACTTATTCCTTTCCAGATGATTAACCTTTTCTAACATTTAACCCACAACCAAAGTAAGGCTCACTGGTCGATAATTACTAGGGTTGTCTCTACTCCCCTTCTTGAACAAGGGGACATTTGCTATCCTCCAACCTTCTGGCACTATTCCTGTAGACAATGATGATATAAAGATCAATGCCAAATGCTCTGCAATTTCCTCCCTGGCTTCCCAGAGAATCCTAGGATAAATCCCATGCAGGCCAGGGGATGTATCGATATCCACACTTCCGGAATTGCTAACACCTCCTGCTTGTGAGCCTCAATCCCATCTAGTCTAGTAGCCTGTATCACAGTATTCTTTTCAACATCATTGTCTTTTTCCAGTGTGAATACTGATGAAAAACATTCATTTAGCACTTCCTCTATCTCCTTAAACTCCACACACAACTTCCCACTACTATCCTTGATTGGCTCTAATCTTGCTTTAGTCATTTATTCCTGATAGACCTATAGAAAGCTTTAGGGTTTTCCTTGACCCTATCTGCCAACGACTTCTCAAGCCCCCTCCTGGCTCTTCTTAGCTCTCTCTTTAGATCTTTCCTGACTAACTTGTAACTCTCAAGCACCCTAACTCAGCCTTCACGTCTCAACCTAACATAAGCTTCTTCTTCCTCTTGATAAGAGATTCAACTTCTTTAGTAAACCAGGTCTCCCTCGCATGATGACTTTCTTCCTGCCCGACAGGCACGTACTTAAAAAGGACATGCAGTAGCTGTTCCTTGAATAAATTCCACATTTCAATTGTGCCCATCCTCTTCAGTTTCCTTCCCCATCCTATGCATCCTAAATCTTGCCTAATCACATCATAATTGCCTCTCCCCAAGCAATAACTCTTGCCCTGTGATATATACCTATCCCTTTCCATTGCTAAAGTAAACATAACTGAATTGTGGTCACTATCACCAATGTACTCACTACCTCCAAATCTAACACCTGGCCAGGTTCATTACCCAGTACCAAATCCAATGTGGCCTCACCCCTTGTTGGCTTGTCTACATACTGTGTCAAGAAACCAACATGCACACATTGCACAAAAACTTACCCATCTAAAGTACTCGAACTATAGTATTTCCAGTCAATACAAGCAACAAATTATGACTTAACTCACTAGTCAGGCTTTAGTGGTCAACACGTTGCCCAGACCTTCCTGTCTCTAGATTGCTCCTTTGGAAGTCCCAACACAATGAGTATGTAGACGTGCCCAATTAGCTTGCAGTGTTTGTCAGAGCAATAATAATTTATTCATAGCTCCACAAGGCTCAGAAATCATATAATGCCAGTAGCTGGCAGTGACTCTTGACATAAGTCCAAGGTTAGAAAGTTCAAGTGTTGACAGCTCATCTCTGTGGGATCTCACAATTGGCAGTCAGATATGCTTAACTCCGATAAAGGATGTGCTGTTTGTGAGGGCAGCTGACTTTGTCATCTTCCACTCTGCGTCAAGTACAGAACACAGGATTCCATCGGGGAAGCTCTGATCAACTGCACATGTTGCCATCAAAGCACCATCATTTCAGGCTGCAGCATCAACAGAAAGGGTTTCCACTTCAGAAATGTTTAGTTCATCTGCACCCATTATAGCTGCCTCTTCAGGTTTGTTCAACATTGCCTTTTAGATGTCATGTTTCACTCAGTCTGTCTCTGTCCCCATGTCTGATTAGGAAGCTACTATTATCAGATGATATCATATGCATTGGGCTTCTATGGACCTTTGAAATATTTCTTTAGAGCCCTTGGTCTCCATCACCAATCTCCACCTAGCTTCAAGAAAGGCAGGTTAGTGGATTGCAAAGATTTCTGCTCACTATTTAGTATAGCACTTCAATCAAGGACTTCCCAATGCTAATCTGCTTTGATGAAATGCTACCATAGCATGGCACCTAAAGATTTTTATGCCTTATTTAAATCAGCTTTCGAATGCCTCCTTAACTATTCTAATTATTTGCCCTTTGTCGTGGCAAGAGAAGCCATACTCACAGAGAATCCATGATTGTGAAAATGGCTTGGGGTGGCTCCATGTCAGGTAAGCCAACACACTGTAATGCAATGGAAATTTACTGGCCATTAACTTGCTTCTGTCACCTGCTCAAAATGCAGCCCAAAGTGTCGGCTTGGCAACTGACAGTAGAATGTCTAATATTCAGGATATGTGTTCAAATCCTGACATGACAAATGGTGAAATTTGACATCAATAAAACTCCAGGGAAAAAAATACTAGCATAATGACAACTTTATTATTGTTGTAAGAACCCCACCTGACTCACTAATGTTCTTTAGTGAAGGAAATCTGTCATTTTTGTCTAGTCTGGCCTTCACATCGACTCCAGAACCGTAGCAATGTGGTTGACTTTAGGGATGGGCAATAAATGCTGGCTAAGCATTTTTAAAAAAATAAACTATCAAATTGTCCGGTTTTGGCTAGTTCAGGCAGGGTTAAATCTGGCATTTATACGTTTAGGATGAGAGCCTCAAATATCTCAGAAGATTCAAAATAATTTACAGAATTAGAGCAGGAAATGCTTGTAATCTCTTTGATGCAATAGACCTAGCGAAATGTAAATGCAGCATTAGTTTTTAAGTTGACTTTCCCATAAATTTTTATCAGACATTATTACAGCAAATACAAAAGAGTTCTGTTTTGCTTTGGTCTGACAGCTGTTCTAGCAAAATACATCATATTTCATAAAACTCCCTATAGTCTGAACCTATTTCTTTACATTTGTTGCCTTCTTTTTACAGTTTCCCCATTGAAGGCTGGAGAGGTTATATAACATTATTTTCAAACATGCAGACTCCATGATTTATTCAGCTATAAACTGGTAATTCACTGCTTTTGAATGAGGTTGACAGTTATTAATTTTGAATGAGCTTTGACAATAAGTCAGGAGATAGAAAGAAAAAAATTGGAGAACAGTCCTCAGAGTGTGCAGTTGATCGAACACTTCGATCGAACAAAGTAAATCACCGCAGCTTGTAACAAGACTGGCAAGAGAAAAATCTATGTGCAGAACCGTTAGTGGAAATTGAGGTTAGTATTTAGATTCACAACATTTTATTATTTTCCCCATTAACATGGATCAGATAATTTCTATATATCATAGAAGGGCAGTTCCCGGATTGTGGACTGGTTCCGTTCTGGAGTCGCCTCGCGAGTGGATTTGTGCGCAAGTAGGAATATACTTCAGGACAACATAAAGCAGCCGTTCATAAGTACAGGAAATGGTCGGATGTTGAGTTTTTAAAATTACAACAATGTATGGGATTGCATTTGCAAAATCACGGACCTCTATATGTTAAATTAATATTATATAATTACTTATTCATTTAATAATGGATTATCGCTAGATTAAGATCAGATATGGCATTACGTTTACTAAAGATATAAAAGGAAAATAATTTTAGCGGGTTAAAAGGACTAACAGATCACAGTTTTCAGTTCATTGCCCTGGAAAACTAAATATCTTATCTGCGAAGATATTTACAAAAGTAATGGAAGCTAGAATTCACCTGAGAGCATGATCCTAAGATAGAAGGTCCAAAAAGATGAATTATCTAGGAATATGCCATCGACCGCTTTCCTTTGGTTGTGAGAAATATCAATTTGTATGGCAAAAAAAGAGGCTTCCAAAGTCAAAAGCAAATCTCAAAGGCATTTAGTGACAAATGACCCTCCACACTGAAGATTTTAGAATATCCACCAGATATTTTTAGGTTCCTTCTAATCTCTTTGGGTTCTATGCATGATGGCCGTTCAAGAATACATATTCTAAATGGAGATTTTAATTCTATACTGTATCCTGGGAACTGTGGGTTGTTTATGTTCTAGGTCGGAATTCCTTTAAATGCAACCGAAAGCTCATGGTTTTCTGGGGCAGGTACCATACTCTTTTCAAATCAATGAATGTAACAGTTCAGGCTCTGCTACAGAGTTTTATGAAATCATATTTATGATTAAGTGCAACTTTAATAAGCAGACTCGCTCGTTCCATGATCGGAAACTTAATCCTGATTTGTGCTGTCAGCAAAAGTAACGACACTTCATAAATATTTTCCAAAAATATTTTGCCTGAGAGATTGCAACGGTTGCCCATTATGAACATCTGTGATGTTGTTAGCCCTTACATAGTTCAATTATTAAGGCTTATACAAGACAAACATTTGACCCATAAGATTCTTAAACATTATGAATGGTCATTAATTTATAGTGTATTTGCTCTAAATTTTCCAATATTTGGATATGTTAGTAATATTCTTCAATGTATTTACTCCACACACATTTAAGGTTTGTCAGTTTGCTCAAAACTATCAATATATTTTTAAAATGCATTGAACTCATTAGGATTTTCCAAAATGGTGTGAAGAAAAGCAACTGTAAGTTGACTTGCCTCAACTTGATTTTTTTAAAGTTGGTCTAAATGCTAAACTAACCAGAAGTCAAAACTGTCTTGAGAGAGCTGGGTAGCTTAAAATGGATTTAGAAAAGCGTGCATATGTTGTTTTAGTGAAGTCATCATGCAAGTTATTGTAATTTGCAGAAAATACAAACTACTCACAAGTCTTTTCTTTCCAGACTAAAGAGTCACAATCTTTTTTTCATACTTCAATATCCTTTAGACAGTGTGGAGATCAGGGCCTGATATTTTGTTGGACTGGGAAATCCTGACCTGCATATGTTTTGCCTTTCTAAATGCACATCTGACCCAACTGTGACTTTGCCTGGGACTTTTGTCTTATTACATTCCTGGTGAAGGGCTTTTGCCCGAAACGTCGATTCTCCTGCTCCTCGGATGCTGCCTGACCTGCTGTGCTTTTCCAGCACCACTCTGATCTATTACACAAGTCAGGTTTGCAAGCCGATAGAGTACAAGAAGAGTGTGGGTGTGGAGATAGGTTAGTTGCTTCAGTTATTCAACACAGTAGCCCAGTTTTCAAAATCACTTCAAGACTTACCTAAACTTTATCACTTTCTCCATCACAACCACACAAACCCCCTGATCTCCCATATCACATCCACTCTTTGTTCACCCCATGACATCCATTGCCCCTCAGATTACTCATTTTACTTTATGCACTCATCCATGTCACCTCTGTGCCTCCATTAATGCTTCACAGTCACTCATCATTTACGTTGGGGGAAAATAAAATTACTTCAGTGTAAAACTACAACTTCTTAAGAGTTCTTGATTCCCAGTGAAGGGCTTGTGCCCTAAACATCTATTCTCCTGCTCCTCGGATGCTGCCTGACCTGCTGTGCTTTTCCAGCACCACATTCTTGACTCTGATCTCCAGCATCTGCAGTCCTCACTTTCTCCTAGCTTAAGAGTGTAAATTATTCCTGGATCAGTAGACCACCTGCTTATCTGAAGCCATTATTATCATTTGAAATGCAGCAAAACATTTATAATGGCTGTAACTGTCCTAATAAAAATACCCAATAACATTATCTCAATCTGACTGAAAACATATGATTCTTCTTCAGTCTCTTCTGAAGAACCATATCGGATTTGAAGCATTAACTCAGATTCACTCTTCACAAATACTGCCACACCTGTGGACTTTCTCCAGTATTTTCTGTTTGTTTCACATCACAAAATATGATGTGAAGGTTGAGTGAGGGCTTTAAAAAAGTTACAATGTGTATCCTCCCTTATTCAATGGATAAATCATAGTAATACATGCCAACATTTGAACATTGGTGGTCAATGTAAGGGTCAATTTACTTTGAACATCATTGGTATTAAATCTCCACATCAAAGTACATCTAAATTAGAATACAGCATCCAAAAGTGATAGTTAAAGGTATGAAAAAACTTTCAACCTATCTTTCAAATGTTTTTGGATACTCCTATAGGCTTCCCCCTCCGTGGTCATAAACTTTCTAAGGAGAACTTCATTTTCAAATACTTTCCAAAACCCACTCTATTGCAAAGAAAATTGTGTGTGGGAAGAAATATAATTTTTCAGTAGTTGTCATAGTGGGAATCTTGACCTCAGAAGTATGTCTGTCTACACTGTATCCAAGCCTTTCTGACTCCTGAAAAGCTCATATTAAAATGGTGCTGTGTTTGGAAAAGCGAGGAAAATTATTGTTTCAGCAAAAGAAAAACAAATGTCAATGTTTTGTAACTCTATTCAGCCCTCAATTTCGAGATAGAGGTCTGGTCTCAGTTCTACACATACTATCCCAAGTGTAGTATTGTCTTGATTTTTAAATACTCAACTGCTGGAGACTGATTATAGATTTTATGATTGTTTTATTCCACACAGAGAGAGAGATCTGCCTCAATTATTAGAACAAAGCAAACCTCTGGAGCATACAAAACAATTAATTATACTATTAGCATTCTCTTCTTCACATTCCACAGTACACAGAACATTACAGCGCAGTGCAGGCCCTTTGGCCTCGATGTTGCGCCAACCTGTGAAATCAATTCGAATCCCATCCAACCTACATTATTCCATTTTCATCCATAGGTCTATCCAATGACCATTTAAATGCCCTTAAAGTTGGTGAGTCTACTACTGTTGCAGGCAGGCTGTTCCACACCCCTACTACCCTGAGTAAAGAAACTACCTCTGACATCTGTCCTATATCTCCCCCAATTTAAAGCTATGTCCCCTTGTGCTAGCCATCACCATCTGAGGAAAAAGGCTCTCACTGTCCACCCTACCTAATCCTCAGATCATCTTGTATGTCTCTATTAATTCACTTCTCAACTTTCTTCTCTCTAAGGAAAACAGCCTCAGGTCCCTCAGGCTTTCCTTACAAGACCTTCCCTACATACCAGGCAACATTCTAGTAAATCTCCTCTGAACTCTTTCCAAAGCTTCCACATACTTCCTGCAATGCGGTGACCAGAACTGCACATAATACTCCAAGTGCGGCCGCACCAGAGTTTTGTACAGCTGCAGCATAACCTCATGGCTCTGAAACCCAGTCCCTCTACCAATAAAAGCTAATACACTGTATGCCTTCTTAACAGCCCTACCAATCTGGGTGGCAACTTTCAGGGATCTGTGTGCATGGACACAGAGATCTCTCTGCTCATCTACACTATCAAGAATCTTACCATTAGCCCAGTACTCTGTATTTCTGTTACTCCTTCCAAAGGGAATCACCTCACACTTTTCCAAATTAAACTCCATTTGCCTCCTCTCAGCCCAGCTCTGCAGCTTATCTGGGTCCAACTCTAACCTGCAATATCGTTCCGCACTATCCACAACACTATCCACCGACCTTATTGTCATCCGCAAATTTACTAACCCATCAGCAGTGACAAACAGCAGTGGCCCCAAAACAGATCCTTGCAGTACACTGCTAGTTAACTGAACTCCAGGATGAACATTTTCCATCAACTACTACCCTCTGTCTTCTTTCAGCTGGCTAATTTCTGATCCAAACCGCTAAATCATCCTCAATCCCATGCCTCCATATTTTGTGCAATAGCCTACTGTGGGGGACCTTATCAAATGCCTTACTGAAATCCATATACACCACATCAACTGCTTTACCCTCATCCACCCGTTTGGTCACCTTCTCAAAGAACTTAATAAGGTTTGTGAGGCATGACCTACCCTTCATAAAACTATGTTGACTATCCCTAATCAATTTATTCCTTTCTAGATTATTATATATCCTAGCTCTTATAACCTTTTCCAACACTTTACACAACCAAAGTAAGGCTCACTGGTCTATAATTACCAGGGTTGTCTCTACTCCCCTTCTTGAACAAGGAGACAACATTTGCTATCCTCCAGTCTTCTGGCACTATTCCTGTAGACAACAATGACATAAAGAGCAAAGCCAAAGGCTCTGCAATATCCTCCTTGGCTTCCCAGAGAATTGGAGGATAAATCCCATCCAGCCCACGGGACTTATCTATTTTCACACTTTCTAGAATTACTAACACGTCCTCCTTGTGCACCTCGATCTCATCTATTCTAGCAGTCTGCATCTCAATATTCTCTTCGACAACCTTGTCTTTTTCTAGTGTGAATACTGACAAAAAAAATTCATTTAACGCTTCCCCATCTCCCCTACTCCACGCACAACTTCCCACTACTATCCTTAATTGGCCCCAATCTTACTCTAGTCATTCTTTTAGTCCTGATATACCTAGAGAAAGCCTTAGGGTTTTCCTCGATTCTATCTGACAACAACTTCTCATGTCCTCTCCTGGTTCTTCTTAGCTCTCTCTTTAGGTCTTTCCTGGGTAACTTGTAAATCTTCTGCCATAAACAATAAATAAAGAAATGCCCATTCTGAGTCATAGATTTGTGTTAAAGTCTTCTTCATCCAACCAGTAAGTACACA
This sequence comes from Chiloscyllium punctatum, assembly GCF_047496795.1. Classification (NCBI taxonomy): domain Eukaryota; kingdom Metazoa; phylum Chordata; class Chondrichthyes; order Orectolobiformes; family Hemiscylliidae; genus Chiloscyllium; species Chiloscyllium punctatum. Next base: position 10,895,317 of record NC_092739.1, read on the forward strand.
ATCTCACCAAAGGTATTGCTGTCTCTTTTATCAGCGTCTGCTTCCAAAGCCTTCTTTGAATGTTTTCATTAACATTATCTCCTGTTTACAGAGGTGTTTACATAGATCCTACTTATACTAGTCACTAAGGTACTTCAAGTGTGGAGATGTCATTTCACCCTTGCAGTCTAAAGTCTAAATATCTCGGTGTTTAATCAAGGTTCCTGTAAATTTAACATTATCACCCTACTTTGGTGTTCTAACACCTGGATTTGAATTCCAGTGCTTTGTTTCCACTCTCAACCATCTTTATTGACATGCTCCATTCCACATCATTTTGCTCCTTTATCTAACCTAGTTTCTTACCTTCCAGGAAATAAGCATCCTCAAACAAAATATACCATCTGCTATTTCATAATATTACATTTAATTTGCCATTCATGCAAGTCTATTTATTTTTGCATTTCTGCATTTCTTCCAATTATTAGATATACACATCATTTGCAAACAACTCCAGTTCTTGAATCCATATTTTTTGTGGATGTGTAAATAACAATGTTTTTGGTATAGATCTCAGCAGCTCAGGACTTCTTACTTGCAGCTTGCTGAAGAAACTTCCCCAATCTGCTCCTGTTCACTCTCTCAGAACCTGTTACTTTTGTGCAACTAATACTTTATTCAGTTGAATTTTTGTTTATGGATACTAGCGTCCTTGGTTTTGCTATTTTCTCCTGGGTTCCTATTGTATATCTTTGGGTAAAATCCATCTGGACTTGAGAGGTCTTGTTATCCTTAATTTTGGCTAACATGTATTTTCCGGCTGCATACCACCTATGCCATCTCACCCAGCAGTGTTCCATTATTCATTTCTATCTTAGCAGTTGTAATATCTTTCTTGACTTCTCCTGATGTAGTTTCCCTTTTGTCCATCTCTTCAGATACTGTGGGCAAAATATTCAGATAGTGGCATCTTTGTTAGCAACCAGATCAGGGGTATGTGGCACTCATAGGCAGGAAGACTGGCAACATGCAATCATGCAGTTGCCAACCAACTAGTTATTCATTGTTAAGGAGCATGGTGACTCATGCAGTGGGCACAGGCAGCAAGTAGACAGTCCCACTGTTGCCTCATGAGGTCAAACGTTTCATATTTATACAGCATCCAGTCAGGTATTCATTCTCTGTAAGCACATAGCATCATTCTTACTGCACATTGTTTTTAAGAACTTCAACTACTGCCATGCCCTCTTCACCTATTGAAACCTGGACCTGTTATTACCCTTTCTTAAACTGCCACCTAGATCCCTGGAGTTTTTCAAACCGCATACCAAAGTGAAGATTGTCTGAGTGCAGACAGAGTGCTGCACAGCTCAGTGATGCTTCCTTTCAGCTTCTTCTCAAGTTCTTGAAGTGGTGGTTCGATCTGTTTTCCAGAGAAAGCACCAGAGAACCTCTCTCGCTTGCCTAAGATAACCTGATACCGTGGAGTTCAGTGGCTGTAGGTTCCATGCCAGAACTTGGGTCAAGTGCAGAAAAAGGACGAAAGGTTTCCTGCACTCCACAAGAACAAATGACACTACACAGTAACTACAAAGTGACAGTCAAAGGCTTCGAGCAACATAAATGTGACAGTGGGGAGGAAGTCCAGGGATGAGTTTGGATTGCAGGCACATGTCAGATGGAACACATAGACTTAGCTATCATAGTAGGCATGCATGGTCATAGTCATTTACCTATAGGGGGAAAAAAACCCTCAATTTTTATGTATACTTGCAAGAAAAGAAAGCTCATAGTATGAGGCAGCCCTCGAGGACAGGAAATGTGTTCCTGGCATTCAATATTGATATCTTCTGCAACTGAGGCATGCAAACCGATTGTGGAAAATTAGAAGCAAATGTGCACAGATAGAGAGGTCAGCATTTCAAGTGAGAATGTCTTCAATCTGGTAAAGATTTTGGGCATACAGGAGTAATGCCTGAAACAGTGTTAATTCTTTATGTTCTCCACTGCAGGTACAATCGGCAAGTCAACAGGAAGGCCAGCTTTCTTGTATAAATAGCAGGGGATCCTGGATCAGTTGTTAATTTTAAATCTAAGAAATATTTTAAGCAAAGGTTTTAAGGGATATGGGCCAGAGGCAGGTATATGAATTAGGCAACAGATCGGTCATGATCTCATTACATGTGTTTTTGTGTTCCCAGCTCCTACTTATCTTTAGCATGTCTGCACCATCATGCCATTCCCCTGCATAGTGCACCAGTGCAAGAGATCTTCCAGGGCCCTCATTCTCAGTGGATCCTGATTGCAATTAAGATTATCCATGCCTGCTTGGCTTCACTGGCTTAAAACTACCACTGAACCAACCATTTCCACATGAACATCAGCTCTTCTCCTTCTTTTACCTGTGCCCAGCATCTCCCCGTCTGAAAATTCTTCAACCCTTCGCTGTGCAAGGTTTTGTAAGCACTGAAGGCCCGAATGATCCCCGAAATTGTGCAATTCATCATTTTATAACAGCAGTCCAAACAATGGAACCTCACCTTTAGCACAGTCCATCCGATAGTCTATTCTAAGGATTCCCTTGTTGAGCACAGCCACCTTGTTCAGGCATTGTACCCCTCTTCTGTTGGCCTTTGTAGGTTCCTCAGAGGTTTTACATGGGCCAGATCTTCTTTGATTAGGCTCTGTGGTCCAAGATCCTCTGCTGAAGTAGCTGAGGAGTAGCAAATAGTTATAGCATGACAGACTGATTGAGGATCAGGGATCATGACAGCTCTCTGGGATGTACACACACCTAAAGAATTGACTTGCACTGATCACAAACTACCTCTACATTGAAAGAATGAAAACTCTTTCAGTTAATTAATGATGCTGGCTGATCCCAAGGAGCTCTCAGTGTTACACGTGTGCTATCAATTGCCCCTTGTACCTGCTGAATTCCTGCAAAGGTTGTGGAATCCACAGTTCTGGTTGCATGGCTCTCAGTCGGTAGAGAATCACACAAATGCATGGGCCCTTGTAAACAGGGCTTCCCAGATGCATTTGGGAATGTCTGATTGTGAGATGGCACATATGTCCCTTGTGAAGTCCTGGAAGGACTTGTAGGAGTAGTAATTCAACACTATAGTAATACTTAAAGCTACTGGCATTGGATTGTCTCCCAAAGTATGATGACATCAGTTCTCCTGAAGAAGCTGATGTGCTTATGTGATTGGAGGCCATGGCGCCTTCAACCATCTCCTATATTGCCTCTATGCCATTTTTCAATAGTTCAATTAGCTGGGATATATTTGATTGGGTACTAATTTTTGATCATTCTGGACCCTTGTTGCCACGATTGTCTATTGGTGCCCCGTGTTGATGAACTTATCAATGCTGCATGTGTAAAAACCGAAAGGACTGTAGATGCTGGAAATCAGAAACAAAAACAGAAAAAACTCAACAGGTCTGGCAGCATCTATGTAAAGAAATCAGAGTTAATGTTTTGGGTTCAGTGGCCCTTCCTCAGATCTGATCATAGCTAGGACAATGTTGGCTTTTATGCAGAAGATACAGTGGGGGTAGGGGATAAGAAGTAAACGATAGGTGAAGATAGAGCCCAAAAGGAGGGAAGGACAATTGGTCAGACAAAGGAATGACTAATGGTCAGGGTAGGAGGATGAATAGCTATGAATAGGGCCTGTTAACAATGGGTTGTTTGTAACAGACAATGTGAGAACAAGGTCTGGAATGTGGGGGCTGGGGTAAGGACACTGCAGAAGCTCAAGCCCCCTAGCCACCATCTGTCAGTTCCTCTGCAGCTCACCTGAGTTCACAGTGGTACCCGGTGCTCTGGTTTGTCTTAACTGGCTGAGATAAACTGCGAACAAAAGGTAGGCAAAGATGTGGTCTGCACAGTCTGAAATCTTGCTCTTGACCAGATCACTTGAGCACTGGGGAGCTCAGATTTAGCATCAGCTGAAACTAATAACAAATCACCCCTCCTTGGTCAACTCCTTCCTCAAGGATTACAGCAGACGTTTTATTAATGCAGTTATATATGTTGACACTCACACATAGTTTCAAGTTCTAATCTATCACTTACATCCTCCCTCAACCACCTTTGACTTTTCCTCCATCAACATAATCAATGCTTTGTCTATCATTCTTCATCTTTACTCTATTACCTTTAATTTTCGGGATTTCAATACTAATCTTCTCTATAAAATTCTTGATTTTATTACAATCATGCTTGACCTTCCATCTTTTGACACTGACCTTCCCTCCATATTCCAACTTTCTCCCTCTGACTCCATTTCACTTCACAGGGCCTTCCTCCCTCAGACAGCCATTTCACTTCGTAAGGCCTTCTCCCCTCAGACATCCATATCCCATTCCCATTAGACTGCCACCACCCAATTTCAATAATTCTCTCCAGTATTTGTAAAAAGCTCCCAAGAGAAGAAAGTAGTTCTTGCTCATTACAAATCTATCAGCAAGACTACCTCGCCTATTACATGTTAGTTAAGCTATCATAAATTGGAAGGCCATGTTTTTCATTAGCCAGTGCTAAGTGAGAAATCTATATTTAATTCTGACAAGATTGCCTTTTAATAAATATGCATTGTGTACAAATGTACCAAAAAGATGTTTCTGATGCTTTCTGTTGGGAAGATTGATCGGTTGCTAATATGCCACCAATTTAGTTCCACAGTTTCATCCTGCTATTGAGAAGCTAATGTTTGGCCTCACATACAATTACATTTACCAGTCCAAGAAGCTTCACAAGATTCTGCCCTATATATTCTTCTTTGTAACTGGGCAATATCCTGGAATTTTCTACCCGAGGGTATTGTGAGTGTATCAATTGCAGGATTAAAGTAGATGATGAAGAACCTTCTTGAAGAAAAGGCAATAAATGTGTCCTTGCCACTGTCCCAAATGCTGGGAGAAAATATTCACAGTGGCACTCGTGAAATTTCTTAGAATAGGATGGCTTATGAATTTTGGGAGTTTGCAAAACAAAACAGAAATTCAAATCCTCAACAGATTGTGCGAGTTTTCTGTTGTGGCAGCAATTATACCTTATAGATACAACTACAGCTACAAATTAAAGATATTTAAAATATTTACTTTTGCTTTCAGAGTTTGGATTATCTGATGGTTTATTCTACTATCTCTTGTTGTCACTTTCAATTGCTTCCAATGCTCTATTCTAAGAATAAATAATTTTACTTGGAGATTTAAATCATTCAGACATGTAAGTCGAATATAAACCAAATCTTGCCCACAGCCTTTTTCAGTGAAAAGGTAGCTGTTATGACAGCTATTATTCTAACGAAAAATGTGATCATTTGAACAGAACCTTCCGAAACCTAGTGCTCAAGCATGTGCAGCAAATGACATTTCCTGCAGATGTATTTGTCTGGGACACATAATATGTCCCTGGCTGCAAACATTCCAGTTACTCACTCATTTCACTCTCACTCTGACAAAATTTCCTTCAATCTGATCATGCACTTTGAACAATCCCTTCTTGTGTTTCTTAATTTCGTGCTGCAGTAACCAATGCCTAATTCAAACAAAGGATTTCACCTTTTGATATAAAACAGCCATGATCAGACAGCTTCCTCCTTAATTATGCTATTCTAAATTTGTTAAAAGGTGCTTCATTCTTTGTCTGATTCTGATTTATATTTTATAATTAAACTGTGAACAAATTTATCAGTTGAATTCCTGCTTGGAATCAGATTTTCAGTCACTTTGTCTCATCTCACTCTAGCGAAGACTCCCTCACCACGTGGTTTATACTTACCTTTTTTGATTTTTTTTATAGCCATAGATTTATTCATGGCAAATCCTAAAGAAGTCTAAATTGCAGGACCTTCTGTCTTTGTATTATAATAATGTACAAGACACAACTTTCCTACATTCTTTGTATATATGAAGCATACGGACTGTTATATTGAACAACACAATGTCATAGAGTTATACAGCACAGAAACATGCCAACCAGATATTCTACACTCTTGGGCAATCAATTTATAGTGCACTCAATTTTGAGAAAATTGTCAATGATATCAGTAAGCAAGGTCCACATGTATGTTTCTGTAAATTATTCAAATAAAGTCTGTGGCTGAATTTCATGAGTGCATTGAAATAGGCCAAGTGTGAAATTCGGAAAAAGTGAGGACTGCAGATGCTGGAGATCAGAGCTTAAAAATGTGTTGCTGGAAAGCGCAGCAGGTCAGGCAGCATCAAAGGAGCAGGAAAATCGACGTTTTGGGCATAAGCCCTTCTTCAGGAATGAGGAGGGTGTGCCAAGCAGGCTAAGATAAAAGTTAGGAGGAGGGACTTGGGGAGGGGCATTGGGAATGCGATAGGTGGAAGGAGGTTAAAGTGAGAGTGATAGGCCGGAGAGGGGATGGGGGAGGGGGTGGGGGTGGAGAGATCGGGAAGAAGATTGCAGGTCAAGAAGGCGGTGCTGAGTCTGAGGGTTGGGAATGAGAAAAGGTGGGGGGAGGGGAAATGAGAAAGCTGCAGAAATCTGCATTCATCCCTTGTGGTTGGAGGGTTCCTCGGCGGAAGATGAGGCACTCTTCCTCCAGGCGTCGTGTTGCCATATCCTTGGCAGAGTGGGAGGGGAGTTAAAGTGTTCAGCCACGGGGCGGTTGGGTTGGTTGGTGCGGGTGTCCCAGAGGTGTTCTCTGAAACGTTCCGCAAGTAGGCAGCCTGTCTCCCCAATGTACAGGAGGCCACATCGGGTACAGCGGATGCAGTAAATGATGTGTGTGGAGGTGCAGGTAAATTTCTGATGGATATGGAAGGATCCCTTGGGGCCTTGGAGGGAAGTGAGGGAGGAGGTGTGGGTGCAAGTTTTGCATTTCTTGCAGTTGCAGGGGAAGGTGCCTGGAGTGGAGATTGGGTTGGTGGGGGGTGTGGATCTGACGAGGGAGTTGCGGAGGGAGTGGACTTTCCAGAACGCCGATAGGGGTGGGGAGGGAAATATATCCTTGGTGGTGGGGTCTGTTTGGAGGTGGCGGAAATGACGAAGGATGATACAATGTATCTGGAGATTGGTGGGGTGGTAAGTGAGGACCAGTGGGGTTCTGTCCTGGTGGTGATTGGAGGGGCGGGGTTCAAGGGCAGAGGAGCGGGAAGTGGAGGAGATGCGGTGGAGAGCATCGTCGACCACGTTTGAGGGGAAATTGCGGTCTTTGAAGAAGGAGGCCATCTGGGTTGTTCAGTATTGGAATTGGTCCTCCTGGGAGAAGATGCGGCGAAGGCGAAGGAATTTGGAACATGGGATGGCATTTTTACAGGGGGCAGGGTGGGAGGAGGTGTAATCTAGGTAGCTGTGGGATTCAGTCAGTTTATAATAAACATCCGTGTTGAGTTGGTCGTCCGAGATAGAAATGGAGAGGTCGAGGAAGGAGAGGGAGGAGTCCGAGACAGTCCAGGTAAGTTTGAGGTCGGGGTGGAAGGTGTTAGTAAAGTGGATGAACTGTTCAACCTCCTCATGGGAGCATGAGGTAGCGCCGATACAGTCATCGATTTAGCGGAGGAAAAGGTGGGGGGTGGTGCCGGTATAGCTGCGGAAGATGGACTGTTCCACATATCCAACGAAGAGGCAGGCATAGCTGGGGCTCATGCGGGTGCCCATGGCTACTCCTTTGGTTTGGAGGAAGTGGGAGGATTGGAAAAAGAAGTTGTTCAGAGTGAGGACCAGTTCAGTCAGTTGAAGGAGGGTGTCAGTGGAAGGGTACTGGTTGGTTCAGCTGGAAGGGAAGAAGCGGAGGGCTTTGAGGCCTTCGTGGTGGGGGATGGAGGTGTGTAGGGACTGGATGTCCATGGTGAAGATAAGGTGTTGGGGGCTGGGGAAGCGAAAATCATGGAGGAGGTGGAGGGCGTGGGTGGTGTCCCGTACGTAGGTGGGGAGTTCTTGGACTAAGGGGGACAGGACTGTGTCAAGGTATGCAGAAATGAGTTTGGTGGGGCAGGAGCAGGCTGAGACAATTGGTCGGCCGGGGCAGTCAGGTTTATGCATTTTGGGCAGGAGTTAGAAATGGGTGGTGCGTGGTTGTGGGACTATGAGGTTGGAGGCAGTGGATGGGAGATCCCCTGAGGTGATGAGGTTATGGGTAGTCTGGGAGATGATGGTTTGGCTCTCCACTCCCTCTGCTCCAACCCCAACCTCATCATCAAACCGGCAGACAAAGGAGGCGCGGTGGTAGTTTGGCGTATCGATCTTTATATCGCTGAGGCTAAATGCTAGCTCGCGGACACCTCCTCCTACTGCCCCCTTGACCATGACCCCACCTCCCACCACCAAACCATCATCTCCCAGACCATCCATAACCTCATCACCTCAGGTGATCTCCTATCCACTACCTCCAACCTCATAGTCCCACAACCCCGCACTGTCCGTTTCTACCTCCTGCCCAAAATCCACAAACCTGACTGCCCCGGACGACCCATTGTCTCAGCCTGCTCCTGCCCCACCGAACTCATTTCTGCATACCTTGACACGGTCCTGTGCCCCTTAGTCCAAAAACTCCCCACCTACGTTTGGGACACCACACACGCCCTCCACCTCCTCCATGATTTTCGCTTCCCTGGCCCCCAATGCCTTATTTTCACCATGGATAACCAGTCCCTATACACCTCCATCTCCCATAACGAAGGCCGCAAAGCCCTCCGCTTTTTCCTTTCCCGCTAAACCAACCAGTACCCTTCCACTGACACCCTCCTTCGACTGACTGAACTGGTCCTCACTCTGAACAACTTCTCTTTCCAATCCTCCCACTTTCTCCAAACCAAAGGAGTAGCCATGGGCACCCGCATGGGCCCCAGCTATACCTGCCTCTTCATTGGATATGTGGAACAGTCCATCTTCCGCAGCTACACTGGCACCACTCCCCACTTTTTCCTCCGCTACATCGATGACTGTATCGGTGCTACCTCGTACTCCCACGAGGAGGTTGAACAGTTCATCCACTTTACTAACACCTTCCACCCCGATCTCAAATTTACCTGGACTGTCTCAGACTCCTCCCTCCCCTTCCTAGACCTCCCCATTTCTATCTCGGACAACCGACTCAACACGGACGTTTACTATAAACTGACTGACTCCCACAGCTACCTAGATTACACCTCCTCCCACCCTGCCCCCTGTAAAAATACCATCCCATATTCCCAATTCCTTCGCCTCCGCTGCATCTGCTCCCAGGAGGACCAATTCCAATACCGAACAACCCAGATGGCCTCCTTCTTCAAAGAACACAATTTCCCCTCAGACATGGTTGACGATGCTCTCCACTGCATCTCCTCTACTTCCCGCTCCTCCGCCCTTGAACCCCACCCCGCCAATCACCACCAGGACAGAACCCCACTGGTCCTCACCTACACCCCACCAATCTCCAGATATATCGTATCATCCTTCGTTATTTCCGCCACTTCTAAACGGACCCGAGCACCAAGGATATATTTCCCTCCCCACCCCTATCGGCGTTCTGGAAAGACCACTCCCTCCGCGACTCCCTTATCAGATCCACACCCGCCACCAACCCAACCTCCACTCCCGGCACCTTCCCCTGCAACCGCAAGAAATGCAAAACTTGCGCCCACACCCTCCCCCCTCACTTCCCTCCAACGTCCCAAGGGAGCCTTCCATATCCGTCAGAAATTCACTTGCATCTCCACACACATCATTTACTGCATCCGCTGCACCCGATGTGGCCTCCTATACATTGGGGAGACAGGCCGCCTACTTGTGGAATGTTTCAGAGAACACCTCTGGGACACCCGCACCAACCAACCCAACCGCCCTGTGGCTGAACTCTTTAACTCCCCCTCCCACTCCGCCAAGGACATGCAGGTCCTTGGCCTCCTCCATCGCCAGACCATGGCAACACGACGCCTGGAGGAAGAGCGCCTCATCCTCTGCCTAGGAACCCTCCAACCACAAGGGATGAATGCAGATTTCTGCAGCTTCCTCATTTCCCCTCCCCCCATCTTTTCTCAGTCCCAACCCTCAGACTCAGCACCGCCTTCTTGACCTGCAATCTTCTTCCCGACCTCTCCGCCCCCACCCCCTCTCTGGCCTATCACCCTCACCTTAACCGCCTTCCACCTATCCCATTCCCAACGCCCCTCCCCAAGTCCCTCCTCCCTACCTTTTACCTTAGCCTGCTTGGCACACCCTCCTCATTCCTGAAGAAGGGCTTATGCCCGAAACGTTGATTCTCCTGCTCCTTTGATGCTGCCTGACCTGCTGAGCTTTTCCAGCAATACATTTTTAAGCATGTGTGCAATTCACCAATATTCTTACATTCAGATGAGAAGGGCACAAGTAGTTCCTCCTTTTCTCCTACACTTCATTTGATTGTAATAGAATTTAACTTTTAAAATGGATATACTTGCTATTTCAGAGTCAAGAGTGTGGTGCTGGAAGAGCACAGCTGGCCAGGCAGCATCTGAGAAGCAGGAGAATCATGTTTCGGGCATAAGCCCTTAATCAGGAAGTAAGTGCTCAAGGGCTAATGCCCAAAACTTCAATTTTCCTGCTCCTCGGATGCTGCCTGACCAGCTGTGCTTTTCCAGCACTACACTCTTGACTTTGACCTCCAACATCTGGAGTCCTCACTTTTTCCCATACTTCCTAATTCAGTCTGTGTACTTAACTGTAATATACTGAATAAAAATGTCTAGTCGGACAGATTTTCTTGTTAAATATAGAATCATAGAATCCTTACAGGGCGGAAGGAGGCCATTTGGCCCATTGGACCTCATTTACCATTGCTAATCTATCTAGCCTACACATCCCTGAATGCTACACACAATTTCAGCAAGGCCACTCCACCTAACCTGCACATCTTTGAAGTGTGGGAGGAAACAGGAGCACCCAGAGGAACCCCATGCGTCACAGGGAGAACATGCAAAATCCACACAGTCAATTGCCCAAGGCTGGAATCGAACCTGGGTTCTGGACACTGTCGCAGCACAGCTAACCACTGAATCATTGTATTGTAAGGAGTTAATTTTTTTTTACTAAAACTGACCAGAGTAAAATTATGAAAGAATTTTTTTAAAAATCCTGACAGCTACAATCCCATGTGCACACATACTTTTAATTTTGCTTGTGCGATTCAAGTGTGTAACAGAATGGGAGAAGTCAAATATGGTGAAATTAATTTCTGTAAGAAGAAGAATTAAACAGTTCTCATTTGCTCTTTTGCAGGGCATAACGATCTGAAAACTTTGGGTTCCCAGCTGGAAGTTTAAAGTTGCAGCTGACACATCACTTCTAGAAATGCTATCCACAGGGATATAGTCAAACTTTAGAAAAAAAACCATCAAACATATGAGAGAGACAGTTACTATTTACTACATATTTCTTGAGAAGTCGATGTACTCAGAACACACAAGACCTTTAGCACTTGATTTCTCTCCAACTCCAGCAGAAATTCAAAAATCAGTTCCATACTCTAAATGATGGCTTAATTAGCTCATGTCTGCATAACAAACATTCAATGCCTGAAACAATATCAGGCTGTCATTTTCACAGCAGGAGGGGGCCAAGTACTCTAGGTAGCAGCAAAGAACAATTGGAACTATGGTCCTTAAATGTGAATTACTGGCCAAGCTGCGATGGCTGCGAATTTCCCAATTATAGGGAAGTGAATGGTCATTAGAATCAGAATAAAAAATTATTTCATTCTCAATGACAAAAGTATGAAGAACCTACCACGTGATTCTGGATGACTGAGAGATGATTTCTTCAGAGATAGGATTGCCTGAGACATTAAATCCCATCGTGAGAGCACGACTACTGAGAGGGGAAAAAGTTACTTTCAACAAAATTATCAACTCATTCAGAAGTTCTGGAGTTGTTAATTATAAGGTAGAGTGTATTAGTGGAACATGGCCTTTCAATATTCTGACAGTCTATGCCTAACAAAAAGTATATAAAGGGAAGAATATTTACAGCAGAGTCAGCAGAAAGATCAAGGTCAGAAGACAGGTGCAAATATTGTGGAGGTAACCACACACAAAAAAAGGCAAGTCACGCACAGGAAAAGCAGTGCTCAAACTGCAAAAGTCGGAATCACTTTGCTCACAACTGTTGAGTTAGAAAAAAGCAAAGCAAGTTTACAACGATGGCTGCTGGACAGTGGTCAGATGCTGATTCCGATGAATTACTCTACATCATACAATAGATTAGCACTATGAGGTCAAAAGGTGATAAATGGTTTGTGACAGTGAGAATGATGACTGTTGAAGGAGAGCATCAAGCAAATGTGGAGGGTCAAATAGACTTTTGCTTCTGTGGGAAAAGATCTGCCAACCCATAATAGGGCCACAAAAGCAAAATTGGCCAAACTGAATGAAAAACACCCAGAATTCCTAAGCAGGCTCACAAGCCAAATCCGACAGCCCACGCAGACAAAGGAATACACTTTAAACTCGCTAACAATGACAGAACACCACAGATATCTCAAAGCCCCAAGGACAATTTCACAACCCAGCAATACCAAAGCCACACAAAGAGCAGGTCAGGCAGATAGGCACCAGCAAGGACATGCTCCGAGAACAGGACGATGGAAGCACCGCACCACTTCAGAGGAGACATTAACACCTACCTGTGAAGAGGAATGAAACCATTGATACTGTCAGGATGTTACATTATGTGAAGGAACAGGACATTCAATTGATAACTGTTTTCCGATTAACATCCTTGTGACTAGATTTCCATTTCCAGATACATTGTATTTTCCCCATTTCTTAATCAGCCTTATTGTGCAGCATTATTATAAGAACTGGTCTCATCCTCAGCTCTGGGAAGATAAATTCTGATCTATCTGTACAGACTGTCAGTTCTGGATCAGCTTAGTCAGTTTCTCTTCCAGCTATATCGCTCGCAATAAACGGTTTGTCAATTTCACTTCGAGCTGTGTTTTATGATCTCTAGCCTATTGGGCAAATTTCCCTGACAGCTTCATGCAACATCATGAACTTTGCAGAGACAGTGAAGAAGATTACCTCAGAGTACAACACTATCTTGATCAGATGGGCCAATGGGCTGAGGAGTGGTAGTTGGAGTTTAATTTAGATAAATGTGAGGTGCTGCATTTTGAGAAAGCAAATCTTAGCAGAACTTATAGACTTAATGGTAAGGTCCCAGGGAGTGTTGCTGAACAAAGAGACCTTGGAGTAAAGGTTCATAGCTCCTTGAAAGTAGAGTCGCAGGTAGATAGTATAGTGAAGAAGGTGTTTAGTATGCCTCCCTTTATTGGTCAGAGCATTGAGTATAGGAGTTGGGAGGTCATGTTGAGGCTGTACAGGACATTGGTTAGGCCACTTTTAGAACATTACATGCAATTCTCGTCTCCTTCCCATCAGAAGGACGTTGTGAAACTTGAAAGGGTTAAGAAAAGATTTATAAGGATTTTGCCAGGGTTGGAGGATTTGAGCTATAGGGAGAGGCTGAATAGGAAGGGGCTGTTTTCCCTTGAACATCTGAGGCTGCAAAAGCAGGTGGCTTTTGGAATACTGCATTCAATTCTAGTTTCTCTGCTATAGGAAAGATGTTGTTAAACTTGAAAAGGTGTAGAAGAGATTGCCAGGGTTGGAGGGTTTGAGGCTGGGGCTATTTTCCCTTAAGCATTGGAAGTTGAGGGCTGACCTTGTTGGGAATTATATAATCATGAGCAGCGTGGATAGGGTGAACAGCCAAGGTCTTAATCCTAGGTTAGGAGAGTCCAAAGCTAGAGGACATCGGTTTAAACTGAGGGGGGAAAGATTTAAAAGGGACCTAAGGGGCAACATTTTTACGTAGAGGGAGGTGCATGTATGGAATGAGCTGCCAGAGGAATTGGTGGAGACTGGTACAATTACAACATTTAAAAGGCATTTGGATGCATACATGAATAGGAAGGGATTTGAGGAATAGGAAGCAAATACTGGTAAAAGGGACTAGGTTAATTTAGGATATCTGGTCAGCATGGATGAGTTGGACCAAAGAATCTATTTCCATGCTGTACAACTCTATGACTGTATAATATGTGGAAGCTCTTTGGATAAAAAATAGTGATCAGTTGCAGGTAATAAAGTAGTTGTCCATCGTACTTGGTATTTGGCAAAATTGTGCAGAATGCACTGACGATGCTTTGAAAATTTTGCTTGGTAAAGCGACAATTTTTAAACATTTCACTCAATGAAACCTTTAAACTATTGCTCCACAGCATTGGCAATTATTGTTACAGTACCTCGGAGGTCATATTTTCCACAATCAAAATCTAACAACCTGTGTTTACAGATCACATTGTTTATACCTGGCTATATCACAGCATACTGTACATCATCTCTACTTCACTGCAGTGGCAATGACAGCTTTGTAACTTGGTGTAAGCTTATTACACAAAATGTCAAGGAATGAATGCCTCTTGCTATAGTTGTGAAACCTATTGTGCCATTATATGTTGCTCAAAATATCGTTTCAGGCAATGCTCCCAAAAGTACTCTGAGCCTCGTAATATTTGCACAGTGCTGTTCTGTAGGTATGTCTAAGTGTGGCCATGAGGGTGCTATGTTAGCTTAGTGGTTAGCACTGCTGCTTTACAGCACCAGGCACCTATGTTCAATTCCACCCTTGGGTGACTTTCTGGACTTTGCACATTCTTCCCATATCTGAGTGGATTTCCTCCACCTGTTCTGGTTTCCTCCCATAGTCCAAAAATTACAAGTTAGATGGATTTGCCCTGCTAAATTGCCCACAGTGTCCATGAACGTGCAGGCTAACTGGATTAGCCATGGGAAATGCAGGATTACGGGAATAGGGAAGGATGGGAAGATCTTCAGAAGATGGGTGTGGACTAGATGGGCCAAATGGTCTGCTTCCATACTGTTGGGATTCTATGAAATGAATGTAATTGGAATAATGCAAAAGGATCGCCAGACTTACTGCTAAGAATTCTCACAGGACTATAATCCAGGTACCAGAGACTACTGGATATCAAGATGGTTGCTCCTTTAAATAATATGTATTAATTTTCAATATGACATTTCTGTGGAATGAAATCACCTTTCCATTTATATAGTACTTTTTAAAAAATTGGTGTGTGATTATAGAACCCAAATGACTGCACATATTTCATTCTCACTAACACTCAACACTGGAGCCTCCCAAGATGCATACTCAGCCCTCTACTATTCTCACTATATACCCATGACTGCGTCGTCAAATATCAGACTAATGTAATTTACAAGTTTGCTGGTGACACCACCATAGTCGGTCGAATCTCAGATGGTGACGAAACAGACTACAGATGGGAGATGGGAGATGGAAGACCTGGAAAAATGGTGCACTGAGAACAACCTACCTCTCAATGCCAGCAAAACCAAGAAACTCATTATTGACTTTTGGCGGGATGTTACTCATGCCCCCCTACACATTAACAGCACAGAAGTGGAATGAGTGGAGAATGTCAAGCTCCTGGGAGTGGTCATCAACAACAAGCTTTCTTGGACTCTTCATATGGATGCACTGGTTACAAAGGCCCAACAACAGCTCTTCTTCCTCAAGCAGCTGAGAAAATTTGACATGACAGCGAATATCCTTGCCAACTTTTATAGGTGCACCATTGAGAGCGTTCTGTCTGGATGTATCACCACCTGGCATGGCAACTGTACCATCCAAGATCGGAGACAGTTACAGAGAGTGGCGACCTCGGCCCGGACAATCACAAAGGCCACCCTCCCATCTATAGAGTCCATCTACCATACCCGCTTGTCAAGGAAAGGTCACCAGCATTCTCAATGATCCGTCCCACCCTGGCAATATTTTTCTACAACCTCTACCATCGTGGAGAATGTACAGAAGCCTGAACACACGCACCAGCCGGTTTCGTAACAGTTTGTACCCTACTATTGTTTGAATACCGAATGGACTCTCAAACTCTTAGCATTCGCCGTTACCTGTGTTTAGGTTTTTGCCACTGTTTACCTATTACTTACTGATCTATGCTATTTAACTGTGTGATTTGCCTGTATTGCTACAAGACAAAGCTTTTAACTGTGTCTTGGTACAAGTGACAATAAATTCAATTCAATTCAATATTCCATCTAAAATTCTTTCAATGTCAGCAAGTTATAAAGCTCAGTCAGTGCCGCCATAATGAAGCAAAATGTTGAAGGAAGGTTTAGAACATAGCACAATACTGCACAGAACAGGCCCTTCGGCCCACGATGTTGTGCCAAACATTTGTCCTAGCTTAAGCACCAATCCATGTACCTATCCAATTGCCGCTTAAAGGTCACCAATGATTCTGACTCTGCCACTCCCACAGGCAGCGCATTCCATGCCCCCACCACTCTCTGGGTAAAAAACCTACCCCTGACATCCCCCCTATACCTTCCACCCTTCACCTTAAATGTATGTCCCCTTGTAACACTCTGTTGTACCCGGGGTAAAAGTTTCTGACTGTCTACTCTATCTATTCCTATGATCATCTTATAAACCTCTATCAAGTCACCCCTCATCCTTCGCCGTTCCAATGAGAAAAGGCCTAGCACTCTCAACCTATCCTCGTACGACCTATTCTCCATTCCAGGCAACACCCTGGTAAATCTCCTCTGCCCCCTCTCCAGGGCTTCCACATCTTTCCTGAAGTGAGGCGACCAGAACTGCACACAGTACTCCAAATGTGGCCTAACCAAGGTCCTGTACAGCTGCAACATCACTTCACGACTCTTGAATTCAATCCCTCTGCTAATGAACGCTAATACACCATAGGCCTTCTTACAAGCTCTATCCACCTGAGTGGCAACTTTCAAAGATCTATGAACATAGACCCCAAGATCCCTCTGCTCCTCCACCTTACTAAGAACCCTACCGTTAACCCTGTATTCCGCATTCTTATTTGTCCTTCCAAAATGGACAACCTCACACTTGACAGGGTTGAACTCCTCAGCCCAGCTCTGCATCATATCTAAGTCCCTTTGCAGCCGACAACAGCCCTCCTCACTATCCACAACTCCACCAATCTTCGTATCATCTGCAAATTTACTGACCTACCCTTCGACTCTCTCTTCCAAGTCATTAATTCCAAGTCACAGGTTTCCTGTGACACAGCCAGGTAAGAAGTGAAATGGCATGTAAGCATAGGCCATTGAATTTTGATTGCAGCAAAAATATCCTCATATTGCAGCAATAATTTACAACACTAGCAAAATGTACTTTTGTAAACTAATTGCCTAAAAAGAGGCAAAAGTGTAAAAGGGACATAAAGAAAATGTCAGATATCCAGTACACATCTCAAGAAATCTCCCACCTTTCCTGTTCCTGAGCTCTCCTGAAATGGCCTCAATACAGCTGTGATATTCTCCCTGATCAGTAACATAACTCCTCCACCTCTTTTAAATCCCTCTCTATCAGGCATAAAACATCTAAAATCCAGAACATTAAGCTGCCAGTCTTGTCCCTCTCTCAACCAAGTCTCTGTAATAGCTACAACATAATAGCTGATCCAAGTAAAACGTTCATCTGTTTTACCTGTCACATTGTTTGCATTTAAACAAATACACCTCAGACCGCCAGTCCTTCTATGTTCAGTAACCTCTCCCTAGGGTCTGTTCTTCCTCTTACTCCAACTGGCCTTAGTCTCTGACTTCATCTTGGTCATTTTACTTACTGACTTACTGCTCTGGTTTGCATTTTCCTACCACACTAATTTAAAACATCCCGAGTGGCATGAGTCAACCTCCTTGCTGTGTTAGTGGGAGACATTGAGGTCTGCCGATACAGGAGATCAGAGTTGAAAGTGTGTTGCTGGAAAAGCACAGCAGGTCAGGAAATATCCAAGGAGCAGGAAAATCGACATTTCGGGCCAGAGCCCTTCATCAGGAATGAGGCTGGGAGCCTTTGGGGTGGACAGATAAATGGGAGGGGGTGGGGCTGGGGAGAAGGTAGCTGACAGTGCAATAGGTGGATGGAGGTGGGGATAAAGATGATAGGTTGGAGAAGAGGGTGGAGCAGATAGATGGGAATGAGGATTGACAGCTGGGACAGGTCATTAGGGTGGTGCAGAGCTGGCAGGTTGTAACTGGGGTAAGGTGGGGGGAGGGGAAATGAGGAAACTGGTGCTGTCCACATTGATGCCCTGGGGTTGAAGTGTCCTGAGGTGGAAGATAAAGCATTCTTCCTCCAGGCATCGGGGGGAGGAGGGGGGGGGGGGGAGGGGGGAGGGTGAGGGAGTGGCGATGAAGGAGGCTCAGGACCTGCATGTCCTCGGGAGAGTGGGAGGGGGAGTTGAAATGTTTGGCCATGGGGCGGTAGGGTTGATTGGTGTGGGTGTCCTTGGCAGAAGGCGTCCAGTCTCTCCAATGTAGTGGAGACCACATCAGGAGCAACGGATACAATAAATGACATGTGTGGAAGTGCAGGTGAAACTTCGATGGATGAGGAAGGCTCCTTTGGGACCTTGGATGGAGGTAAAGGGCGGGGGGGGAGGAGATGTGGGTGCAGATTTTGCAAGCCCTGCGGTGGCAGGGGAAGGTGCCAGGAGGGAAGGGTGGCTTATTAGATGGCATGGACCTGACCAGGTAGTCGCGGACAAAACGTTCTTTGCGGAAAGCACATAGGAGTGGGGAGTGAAATATATCCCTGGTGTTGGGATCCATAGTCATAGAGATGTACAGCACGGAACAGACCCTTTGGTCCAACCTGTCCATGCCGACCAGATATCCCAACCCAATTCTAGTCCGACCTGTCAGCAGCCAGTCCATGTCCCTCCAAACCCTTCCTATTCATATACCCATCCAAATGCCTTTTAAATGTTGCAATTGTACCAGTCTCCACCACTGCCTCCAACAGCTCAATCCATATACGTATCACCCTCTGCGTGAAAACGTTGCCCCTTAGATCTCTTTTATATTTTTCCCCTCTCAATCTAAACCTATGCCCTCTAGTTCTGGACTCCCCACCCCAGGGAAAAGACTATCTATTTACCCTATCCAAGCCCCTCATAATTTTGTAAACCTCTATGAGGTCACCCCTCAGCCTCCAACGCTCCACGGAAAACAGCCCCAACCTATTCATCCGCTCCCTATAGCTCAAATCCTCCAACCCGGGCAACAGCCTTGTAAATCTTTTCTGAACCCTTTCAAGTTTCACAACCTTTTCGACAGAAAAGAGACAGGAATTGCATGTAATATTCCAATGGTAGCGTAACCAATGTCCTGTACAGCTGCAACATGACCTCCCAATTCCGGTATTCAATATACTCTGACCAATAAAGGAAAGCATACCAAATGCCTTTCAAAGAGCTATGAACCTGAACTCCAAGGTCTCTTTGTTCAGCAACAGTCCCCAGGTCCTTACCATTAGGTGTATAAGTCCTGCTAAGATATGCTTTTCCAAAATGCACCACCTCACATTTATCTGAATTAAACTCCATCTGCTACTTCTCAGCCCATTGGCCCATTTGATCAAGATTCTGATGTAATCGAAGGTAACCTTCTTCGCTGTCCACTACACCTCCAATTTTAGCGTCATCTGCAAACTTACTAACTATACCTCGTATGCTCACATCCAAATAATTTACATAAATAGTCACAGGTGAGGTGCCAGAAGACTGGAAGCTGGTTAATATAGTGCCACTGTTTAAGAAGGGTGGTAAGGACAAGCCAGGGAACTAAAGATCAGTGACCCTGATGTCGGTGGTGAGCAAATTGTTGGAGGGAATCCAGAGGGACAGGGCGTACATGTATTTGGAAAGGCAAGGATGATGAGGGATAGTCAACATGGCTTTGTGCATGCGAAATCATGTCTCACAGACTTGATTGAATTTTTTGAAGAAGTAACGGGACTGATGAGGGCAGAGAGGTAGATATGATCTATATGGACTTCAGTAAGGCGTTCGACCAGGTTCCCTATGGGAGACTGGTTAGCAAGGTCAGATCAAGTCATAGAGATGTACAGTATGGAAACAGACCCTTCGGTCCAACCATCCATGCCGACCAGATATCCCAACCCAATCTAGCCTCTCCTGCCAGCACCCGGCCCATATCCCTCCAAACCCTTCCTATTCATATACTCATCCAAATGCCTCTTAAACGTTACAATTGTACCAGCCTGCACCACTTCCTCTGGCAGGAATTGGAGGTGTAGTGGACAGCGAAGAAGGTTACCTCAGATTACAACAGGATCTTGACCAGATGGGCCAATGAGCTGAGAAGTGGCAGATGACATTTAATTTAGATAAATGCGAGGTGGTGCATTTTGGGAAAGCAAATCTTAGCAGGACCTATACACTTAATGGTAAGTTCCTAGGGAGTGTTGCTGAACAAAGAGACCTTGGAGTGCAGGTTCACAGCTCCTTGAAAGTGGAGTCGCAGGGAGATAGAATAGTGAAGAAGGCGTTTGGTATGCTTTCTTTTCTTGGTCAGAGTATTGAGTACATGAGTTGGGAGGTCATGTTGCGGCTGTACAGGACATTGGTTAGGCCACTGTTGGAATATTGCGTGCAATTCTGGTTTCCTTCCTATCGGAAAGATGTTGTGAAACTTGACAGGGTTCAGAAAAGTTTTACAAGGATGTTTCCAGGGTTGGAGGATTTGAGCTATAGGGAGAAGCTGAATAGGCTGGGGGGTTTTCCCTGGAGCGTTGGAGGCTGAGGAGTGACCTTATAGAGGTTTACAAAATTATGAGGGGCATGGATAGGATAAATAGACAAAGTCTTTTCTCTGGGGTCGGGAAGTCCAGAACTAGAGGGCATAAATTTAGGAGAGGGGAAAGATATAAAAGAGACCTAAGGGGCAACTTTTTCACACGGTGGTTGGTACATGTATAGAATAAGCTGAGAGAGGAAGTGGTGGAGGCTGGTACAATTGCAACATTTAAAAGGCATTTGGATGGGTATACGAATAGGAAGAGTTTGGAGGGATATAGGCTGGGTGCTGGCGATTGGGTTGAGATATCCAGTCGGCATGGACAAGTTGGACCAAAGGGTCTGTTTCCATGCTGTACATCTCTATGACTCTAAATGATGAAAAGTAGTGGACCGAGCACCAATCCTTGTGGCACTCCAATGGTCTCAGGCTTCCAGTCTGAAAAACAACCCACCAACACCCTCTGTCTTCTACCTTTGAGCCAATTCTGTATCCAAATGGCTAGTTCTCCCTGTATTCTGTGAGATCTAACCTTGCTAATCAGTCTCCCATGGGGAATCTTGTCGAACACCTTACTGAAGTCCACATAGATCACATCTACCGCTCTGCCCTCATCAATCCTCTTTGTTACTACTTCAAAAACTCAATGAAGTTTGATCCATCTGAAGGTGGCAGAAATGTCGGTGGATGATGCGATTTACGTGGAGGTTGGTTGGGTGAAAGTTGAGAACCAGGGAGTTACTGTCCTTGTTGCAGTTGGAGGGGTGGGGTTCAAGGGGAGGGGTGGGGTTCAAGGGCAAAGGTGCAGGACATGGATGAGATGCTTTGGAGAGCATCTTGGGAGGGGAAATTTCAGTGTTAAAAGGAGGCGGCCATCTGGTGAGTTCTGTGGTGGAACTGGTCCCCCTAAGAGCAGATGCGTGGAGGTGGGGGAATTTGGGAATACACGATAGCATTTTGGCAGGAGGTAGGGTGGGAGGAGGTATAATCCAGGTAGCTGTGGAAGTCGGTGGGTTTGTAAGAAATGTCAATGTTGAGTCAGTCCTCATGGAAGGAGAGGTCGAGGAAGGGGAGGGGAGTGTCAGAGATGGTCCAGGTGAATTTAAGGTCAGGGTGTAATGTGTTGATGAGAGCATGAGGTGGCGCCGATGCAGTCATCAATGTAGCAGAGGTAGAGGTGGGAAGTGGTGTCAGTGTAACTCCGGAATGTGATTTGGAGCCCCTCAATTCAGGTGCAACCCGCCCTCTTGCACATGTTCCACCTACCCTGGAAGACATTCCAATGATCCACATCTCCTTCCTAAACCAGCTCTTTAGCCTTGTATTTAACTTTAGTATCTTCCTATTCCGAGCCTCGCTGGCACATGGCACAGGATGTGATCCTGAGATTTCAATCCTGGAGGTTCTGCTTTTCAACTTCCTACCTAATTCCCTTAACTCCCTTTGCAGGACCTCATCTCTCTTTCTGCCTATGTTGTTGGCACCAACATAGACCACAACCTCCAGGTACTCACCCTCCCCTTTCAGAATATCCTGTGCCTGCTCAGACACATCTTTGATCCTAGCACCAGGGAGGCAACACACCACGTGAAGTCTTGCTTGCAGTCACAGAAATGCCTAGCTGGGCTCCTGAGTACAGAGTACCCTATCACTCCCTCTCTTCTCCATTTCAACCCTCTCTGCTGTACAACAGTGCCTGTCATGGCACCAATGATCTAGCTGCTGCATTCCCCTGAAAAGCTATTCTCCCCAACAGTATCCAAAATAGTATAACAGTTTGAGGGGGAAATGGCCACTGTGGTGTCTTGCACTACCTTTCAATGCTAACTCATTTTCCTGATGGTCACCCAACTCCTCTCTGTCTGAATATCCCTTACTGGTGGTGTGACCAGCTCGCTAAATGACATTCTCAGCCTCATGGATGCGTCATAGTGAGTCCATCCACAGGTTCAGCCACCCCAACACTGGAACTGTCCTGGTTTCCGACATTACAGGAGGAGCATTCCATGGATCCAAATTCTCCTGCCATTGTGAATCTTATTAAGTAAATCACCCTACTCCAGAAAATGATTGCATAGTCTAATCCACTAGTCACCAAACTCAGGTCTCTTAGTACTGCTCTCTATTCCTAGCAGACTGCAACTACAAAATGTAAATACTGTATCTCTCTCCAGATAATGGTCACTCAGTCTGTAAATCTGATTCCTGAGTAACCAAGCCTATGTCACTTTCTGCATCATCACGTCATCTCTGAAGCTCCACCCCATATTCACACTGATTGACTCTACTCCTCAGGTATTTATCCCACTGCCTCAGGTTCTCTCTCTTTTGCTGTTGATGCCACAGCTTGGACTGACCTCCAAATGTTACCATGGCTACTTGTTGTTGATTTATTATTCTTTTTGGGAACAATGGATCTCTTGAATCGATGTTAATTTCATAGTCTGTGAGTTGGTGTCATCACATCTTCCTCATCAGTCCATAGTGAAGAAGCAGCTTCTCTTGTTGCACTTATATGTCTGTGGTTGGGATAACAGCTTATTTTTCATGTTCATTATGCTTCACACATGTTCCAGGTTGCTACGTGGGTTGACTCTTGCTGAGGGTGTTAAATGCTTGCACTGTGATCCACTTTCCAATATTCAGCTGTGGCAATGATTTGGCTTTTTTTTAAATCAAAGTATGGTTTAGGTTTCTGTCATTTCACTTAGATTTTATCACTCCCATTACTACTTCTGGCTTCAGAGGTTGTTTTGTTATTAGAAGTCTTGTTGATTTCTAATGGGTCTGACATGACGCCTTAATTAGCCTTAATAAAAGTTAGACCGAGAGTAAAGTAAAACTCAGTGGAGTATTGTGACATTACAACATGATACTCAGCCTGAAGGAATGTGCGTTCTTTATATACTTCTGAAGACTTAGAGATTGCATAAAGAGAGTCTAATTGAGATAGACGTTGTGCTAACCATGCCAATTTCTCTTTCCTAAGTATATTCTTATGTGCTGCATAAGGTTACACACCCCTGATGAATGGCTTCAGGGTTTCCTACAGCAAGGAAGCTGTAATGTCTGGGGTTTTGTTAATTTTTTTTAAAAAATCTATCCGCTAAGAGACAAAATTAACAAAATCTTCCTCTAAGAGTAAGTGTGTATAGAGATGCCAAAGTGGTTGTGTATTAAGAAACTTCTGAAAGCGAACATTAAAGAGATAATGAGATAAAGAGATAACATTAAAGTGTGACATATTCACCATACTTTTACACGTATTGAATCATTTTTGCAACCAGAAATGGATGTGAGCAGTCTATCATCCACCAAAAGTAAATCAATACGTGTAAAAGTGTGGTGAACATGCCAAAAAAAAATTCTTTTTTAGACGGATGAAAGAACCACCAGGGATCAACAATATTAAACTCCTCCATAAAAGTCTTAATTATTTTAGCAGATTTGGACTGGGTACTTGGAAAAGAGGAACTACGGTCTAAGTGAGGATTCAACCAACAGTTAAAATCTCCGCCCAAGATTAACTGGTGTGAAGATAAATTCCGTTTCATTGAAAGGAACCGTCTGAAAAAGCCTCATCGCCCCAGTTGGGAGTATAAACATTAGCCAAGAATATATCAATGTCAAAAATCTGTCCAGTAATAATAACAAATCTGCCAGCATAGTCAGAGATAGTTTAAGCATGGACGAAAGGAACAGATGTATGTAAAAGAATAGCAACTGTTCTAGATCTGCTAGAAAAGGAGGAAAAATACACTTTCCAATCCAACGTTGTTTCAACTTAGTACTGTCTATATTTTTCAAGTGGGTTTCTTGTAAATAAATTATTTGGGCATTAAGATAGTGTAAGTAATGTAAAACCTTACTGTATTTACTTGGGTTGTTCATGCCTTTACAATCAGACTGGCAAATTTAATATCCTCACCTACCAAAGGTGGTGAAGCATTGAATTGTGTAATATGTAATAATCACACATAAAATCCCAAATGTGTAGAAACAGATAAACAAATGTAAACCTTGTAAAAGTGAGGTATGTGCCACACCGCCCTCCCTATCCCCATCAGAACAAAACAAACTCCATCAGCTCCCATAGCAGTATCCCCCCCAAAATGGAATACCTGCTTACCAATCCTTCCCCTCCCAGCAGAAGCACCCTCTAGATGGGTGCATGCTCTCTTCGCCCATAGTTAAAAAAAACTGTCATGTTTTGTGGCTCAAACAAACTACACGGCAACCTCGGGGAATGTAAAAGTTAACTGTAAAAAAACTACAAAGCAAAAATGAGTAAAAATATAAATGTTATAAAAATATGCACTATATATAGTTAAACAATTAAACTCTACATTCTTTGGTACCAGTAGAGCAACCTTGTGACAAAATAAAGTCTTGAGTAAGAAAACATGTACTTTTTGGTGAATGAAGTCAAATTTACAAAGAATACCAAATCCAAGTCTGTAAACACGGAATACCTTCGATCTTCATCTCCAAAGTGGGAAATGTAGTCTTTGTCCGTGGTAGCATAAAACTAATGTCCAATTGGCCTAGTTAGGCCCAACCATCGATCCGGCTCTGGAACCACAATAGGTCATCAAACTTATGAGTGAGGTTCCTCAGCAAGATAATATGTAACATCGCTGGATAACGAAGGTCAAATTTAACATTAGGACATGAATTTAGCTCCTTCTTTATATTGGCAAAAGCCACATGCTGCTTAGCCACAGTCAGGGTAAAATCTGTAAAAATGTATACTCTTTTTCCATTATATTCAAGAGAAGAAGCATCTCCAGCACAGCACAGAATGGGATTTCTCATTTGAAACTGGTTCACCCTGACGACCATCAGGCAAAATAATTTGCGTACTAAACTGAAAGAAGGCAGTGTGCGATGAGCCCTTTCCAACATGGGTTTAGCCTCAAGTCTGAGCAAGTCCTGTAAAAGTTGTCCCATAAATTCTGTGGGGCAAGGTCCCTCCAATCCCTCAGGTAAGCCCACAACTCGAATATTATTCCACCTGCAGTGGGCTTCCAAGTCTTCACATTTCTTAGTCAGAGACTCAACTGTAGCAGATAACACAGTAACATTAGATTGGAGGCTAGTTATCTGGTTATCGTGCTTGTTAGCTGAACATTTGCCCTGCATTATGAAGAAACGTTTTCCTCCAATGGCTTCACAGCAGTTGTTATCTCCTTTTCAACCACCTCTGAAATTATAGATTCAAACTTGGTAATGATTTTGGCCCACATATCATCCATTAATGCTATATGGTGTGGCTTCATTAGTATCTGGCTTCTCCAGAGACTCAGGCTCAGACGAATGGCGCAGCCTGGCATGATTGGACTTGGCTGACTCAATTTTCATTTGAGAAGTCACCATTTGAAAGGATACAGGTAATAATGGGTTGTGTTTAGAAAAAAAATAGCCAAGTGAGTGTAGAGGGCATGTTACGACCAAATTTAAGAAACAAAACATAAATTTACTACCTTCTTGAGGAGCAACCCCAAACAATGTCCTACGTTGACCATGCCGTTGGTCACAAGGTCTTGGTGGAAATCCCATCTCCTGCAATTTCCAGTTTCTGAGTGGAGCCTGGAGGAGCTTCTTCCTCTCCCAGAGATGTCCGCTGACCTGCCGGAAGATTTTTTTTTCCTGCCGTTTCTCCTCAGTCTCTCCAAACCCACCATCCTTGACACCGCGAGGTGGATAAAGCGAGTGGAAGAGGCAGATCGAGGGGGCTGGAACCATGAGTCTTTTATTTCTGTGTTCCTGTGATACACTTCACAACATGACAATTATTGCTATGATATCTCAGAGGTTATGCTTTCTGCAATCAAAGTCCAATGGCCTTTGCAAGAGACCTTTCCTTAACAGTTGCTTCTTTGTAATGGCAGTGACTAACTTTATAACCTTCTGAAAGCTTACTGATACAAAACTCCAGAAGTTGAATTACTCTTTCTATAGTTGTGAAATCTATTGTGTCGATAACCTTTGTTCAAAGTTAATTAGTTTTGCTAGGAGAAAGTGAGGACTGCAGATCAGAGTTGAGAATGTAGTGCTAGGAAAGCACAGTAGATCAGACAGGATCCAAGGAGCAAGAAAATCGACGTTTCAGGCATAAGCCTTCCTGATGAAGAGCTTATGCCTGAAATGTCGATTCTCCTGCTTCCTCAGAATGCGCTTGACCTGCTGTGCTTTCCCCCCTTAATTAGTTTTGCTACCTTTCTATTCCGCCACAGCTCTGAAAATATATTCGGTTTTAAAAATCGCAATTGAATTGCTTTCCACTGGACTCCCATGCAGTACATTCCAGACCCAACCTACTTGCTGCATTTAAAAAATGCTTTTCCTCATTTTTTTGTCTGGTTCTTTTGCCAATTACCACAAATTGGAGTCCTCTGGACCTTAACACTACTGGTATAAGATGTTTCTTTCCCTAACTCTGACCAGAATATGATTTTGAACATGTCTAACTAACTGCCTCTCAACCTCTCTTCTCTAAGGAGAACAGCCTCAGATTCTTTTAACCAAACACAGAATGCTGGAGATACTCAGCAGGGCTAGCAGCATCTGTGGTGAAAGAAACAATGTTATCATTGTGAGTCCAGTATGATTCTTCATTAGCACTAAAATATACTTTAGACAGAGGCAGTTAATTCAAGTTCAGAATGTGCATGTTCCTGTGAAAATTTGCACAATCCAGGTATCTTGGAAGACAAGAGATATTGAGAGGTAAAAACAATGACTGCAGATGCAGAAACCAGATTCTAGATTAGTCGTACTGGAGGAGCACAGCAGTTCAGGCAGCATCTGAGGAGCAGTAAAATCGACGTTTCGAGCAAAAGTCCTTCATCAGGAATAAAGGCAGAGCACCACCAGATGCCTGGAGGAAGAACGCCTCATCTTCACCACCAGACGCCTGGAGGAAGAACGCCTCGGAACACTTCAACCCCAGGGCATCAATGTGGACTTCAACAGTTTCCTCATTTCCCCTTCCCCCACCTCACCCTAGTTCCAAACTTCCAGCTCAGCACTGTCCCCATGACTTGTCCTACCTGCCTATCTTCTTTTCCACCGATCCACTCCACCCTGCTCCCTGACCTATCACCTTCATTCCCTCCCCCACTCACCTATTGTACTCTATACTACTTTCTCCCCAGCCCCACCCTCCTCTAGCTTATCTCTCCACCCTTCAGGCTCTCTGCCTTTATTCCTGATGAAAGGCTTTTGCCTGAAACGTCAATTTTACTGCTCCTCGGATGCTGCCTGAACTGCTGTGCTCTTCCAGCACCACTAATCCAGAAAGAGATATTGAGAGCATAGTCAGAAAGAAAAATGAGGCATATGTAAGGTTTAGGAAACTGAAGACAGACAGAATCCTTGAAGAATACAAAGATAGCAGGAAAGAACTCAAATAAGGACTTAGGAGGGTAAATGGGGCCTTGAAATATCCTTGGCAAACAGGATTAAGGAAAATCGAAGGAGCAAGAGGGTAGCTAGGGAAAGGGAGGTCCACTCAAGGACAAATGAGGGAATCTGTGTGTGGAGCCAGAGGAAGTAAGTGAGGTCCTCAACAAATATTTTGCATCGGTATTCACAAAAGAGAAAGACATGGTGGATGGTGAATCTTGGGAGAGGCATGTTAATATTCTCGGGCATATCAATATAAAAAAGGTGTTGGGTGTTTTTGAAAAGCTTTAAGGTAGACAAGCCCCAGGATCTAGACCAGATTGCTGATTGAGGCAGGTGAGGAAATTGTCGGAGCCTTATATTAAATCTTTGTACTGTCTTTAGTCACAGAAGTCCCAGAAGATGAGAATAGTCAATGTTGTTCCTTTGTTCAAGAAGGGCAACATGGATAATTCGGGAAATTATAGGCCAGTGAGCCTTATGCCAGTGGTAGGGAAATAATTGGAGAAGATTCTTATGGATGAGATTTACTCACATTTGGAAAAATAGACATATTAATGATAGGAAGCATGACTTTGTGCAGGGGAAGTCATGTCTCACAAACTTGATTGAGTTTTTTGAGGAAGTGACAAAGATGATTGATGAGTACAGAAGTTGGGACATCATGATACAGCTATACAAGACTTCAGTAAGGCCACATTTCGAGCACTGTGTACAATTCTGGGGTTGCTGTACTAAATGAAGGATGTTATTAAACTGGAAATGGTTCAAAAACATTTAGAAGGATGTTACTGAAACTGGAAGGTTTGACTTATAAGGAGAGACTGGATAATCTGGGACTTTTTTCCCTGGAATCTAGCAGGGTGTGGGGTGACCTTTGAGGTTTATAAAATCATGAGGGGCATAGATAAGGTGAATAGCCAGGGTAGGGGAGTCCAAAGCTAGAAGGCATAAGTTTAAGGTGAGAGGGGAAAGATTTAAAAGGGACCTGAGGGGCAACTTTTTCACATAGTCTGGTATATAAATAGAATGAGCTGCCAGAGAAACTGGTTGAGGCGGATACAATTATAACATTTAAAAGACATTTGGACAGGTACGTGCTTGGGAAAGGCCAAATGCAGGCAAATGGGACTGGTTCAGTTTGGATGGGTGGGCTGAAGGGCCGGTTTCCGTGCTGTATGACTCTATGAGAGCAGGGTGGTAGATGCTGTCTATATGGACTTTAAGCAAGGCCTTTGACAAGGTCCCTCATGGCAGAGTGATACAAAAGGTTAAGCTACATGGCTCCTTGATGAATTGGTAAGATGGAACAGAACTAGCTTAGTCACAGAAGACAGACAGTAGCGGTAGAAGGGTGTATTTCAGAATTGACATCTACGACCAGTGGTGTTCACAGGGATCAGTACTGGGACCCTCTTGCTTGTAATATATTTAAATGATTTGGAGGAGAACATAGGTGGCCTTATTAGTAAGTTTGTGGAGGATTGCCAGAGCATATAGGTAGGCTAGAGACTTGGGCAGAGAAATGACAGATGTAGTTTAATCCAGTCAAATGTGAGATGATACATTTTGGAAGATCTAATTCAGGAGGGAAGTATATTGTAAACGGCAGAATCCGTAATAGCATCAACACACAGATGAGTCTCGGTGTACAGGTCCACAGTTCCTTGCAAGTGGCAGCATAAGTGGATAAGGTGATTAATCAAATCATATAGCATGCTTGTTTTCAGGACATAGAGTATAAAAATTGACAAATCATGTTGCAGCTGTACAGAACTTTAGTTAGGCTACATTTAGAACATTGTGTCCAGCTCTGGTCACCACCCTACCAGAAGAACTTGGAGGCTTTGGAGAGGGTACAAAAATGGTTTATTAGGAGGGTATTAGTAATGAGGAATGATCGGATGAACTTGATTTGTCTTCACTTGAATGCTGAAGGAACAGGGATGACCTGATAGAAGTTTACAAAATTGAATGGAATTGAATTGAATTAGATTTATCATTTCATGTTGTCACATGAGTAGAGTGAAAACTTTACAAGACACCACTTACGGTGCCGTCTAAGGTACAAAGGTACCTATATACAGAAATTTAGTACAAATCAGAAAAATAAGTTTCAAAAGTTAAACATAACAGTCCTTCTTAGTAAAAGATAGAAGAACAAAAAAACATAGTTAACAGTTTAACAGTCCATTAATGCCAAGCCATGCTAGGCTCACACTCCTCACAAGGGCTTGATATCCCCCTTGCTCTCATCCCAGGCTGCCTGCTATTGCTGCTTTGCAGCTTGTTCCTGATCCCACTCTTGCTGCCAGCTGCCCACAGCTGCCTGCTCCCTCTCTCGCCACTGGCCTCCCGGGCTGCCTGCTCCTATTCTTGCGGCCAGCCATTTGGAGCTGCCTACTCCCACTCATTGCCTGTTGCCTGGAGCTGTCTGCTTCCATTCTTGCTGCCAACTGCCCAGGACGGCCTGCTTCCACTCTCATCGCTGGCCTCCCGGGGCTGCCTGCTCCCAGCCTCTGCCGACTTCCTGCTCTCACTCTCACCACTGGCCACCCAGGGCCTACCTCCAACTTGGGAGCAGTTGCCTGCTGTCACCACAGGATGCTTCAGGCTGCATGTTCCTGCTCTCACCGTTACTTGGGGGGACTGCCATTGATACCAGGGACCTCTCTCGGCATCATATTGGGCTCGCCTCCCTGCACTAGCTTAATTTCCTTCGCAACCATCTTCTCCAAGCTCCTCACAAACTTGCACTCACATAAGTAAATTAAAATAATGAAAGGCATGGATAGAATTAGCAGTCAGAGTCTTTTTCCCAAGGTAGGAATGTCAATTACTAGGAGACACTGGTTGACGGTTGAAGAGGGGGCACGTTTAAAGATCGTGAGATGCACGCTTTTTACACAGAGTGTGGATAAGTGTTTGGAATGTGCTGTCAGAAGAAGTGGTGGAGGGGGATACAATAATAATGTTTAAGAAGCATCTTTACAGATATCTAAATAGGCAATTAATAGATGGACATGGCCATGTAGAGAAAAAGTATTTTTTTTAGTTTCGAAAGATATCATGGATTGGTGCAGTCTTTGTGGACCAAAGGGCCTGTTCCCGTTCTTTGCATTCTTTGTTTGTGGTTTTGAGGCCTTGGACAGTGAGGTGAGTGGGCATGTGTTACATCTTCTGCGGTTGTTTGGGAAGGTACTAGCAGAGAATGAGGATGTGTTTGAAGTGATGAAGAAGTCGATCATGATGTCATACAGGGTATGAGTCATGCAGGATGCTGTCAGTGGAAGGGAAGGGAAAACACATTTGGAGTTGGAAAGGAGAAGGATGAATCCATTGAATACCAAGACTAATGGGTTGGAAAGTAAGGACAAGAGGAATCCTATCAATGTCTGGGAAGGAGAGGAAGGGGTAAGGGCAAAAGTGTGGGCGATGGGTCAGACACGGATGAAAGCCCTGTTAACCCTAATGGGGAGGTATCCTCGGTTGGGAAAAGGTTGTGTCGGAAGCAGCTGGCTGGAAAGTGACATTTTCGAATCAGACCCAATGAGACAGAGGAACTGAAAGAAAGGAGTGGAATCCTTGTAGGAAGCAGTGTGTTAGGTGGTGTTGTCGAGGTAACCATGGGAGCTTGTTATGGATATTAATGCACAGTATATTCCCAGAAATGGAAACAGTGACATCAAGAAAGGGAATGGAAGAGTCAGAGATGGACTAGGAGAAGGTGGGAGAAAAATAGAAATTGAATCAAAACTGATTAAATTTTTCCAATTGCAGATGAAAGCACCACTAAAAATATCATTGTATCAGAAAAAGGTTTATGGTAGGGCCTGAGTAAAACTGGAACAAGGAATGTTCCATATACCCCACAAAGATACAGACATAGCTGGGAACCATGTGGGTAGCCACGGCCACACCTTTGACTTGGAGAAGGTGAGAGGAATTAAAGGAGAGTTGTTCTGAGTGAGAATGAGCTCAGTCAGGCAAACGAGGCTGGTGGTGGACAGAGATTGTAAAGGCCACTTTTCAAGGAAGCAGAAAGTCTTCAGACCAGCCTGCTGAGAGATGGATGTACAGGATTGCGCCTCCCTGGTGCAGAGCTGATAGGACCAGAAAACTGGAAGAATCAAGAATGTAAATGGGAACAGACTGAACAAGGGGGAAAATAAAAGGTATAAATAAGTTCAGTGGGACAGGTACAGGTTGAAATGGTGGGTCTGTCTCTTTGTGGATTTTAGGAAGGAGGTAGAAGTTGGCTCTACAGGATTGGGGTATACTGTGATGGGAAGCTGCGGAAGGGAGATCTCCAGATGAGATAAGGTTCATGACAGTCCTGGAAACTTGAGCCTGATGTTCAATAGGAGGGTCATGATCCAGGGAGGTAGGAGGAAATGTCTGAGAGTTCACACTTCGTCACTGGAAGGTAGAGTCAAGATTAAAGTGGTGCTGGAAATGCACAGCAGGTCAGGCAGCATCTGAGGAGCAGGAAAATCGATGGTTCGGGCAGGAGCTCTTCATCAGGAATGAGGCTGGAGGCCTCGGCTATGGAGAGATAAATGGGAGGGGGTGGGACTGGGGAGAAGGTAGTTGAGAGTGCAATAGGTGGATGGAGGAAGGGATAAAGGTGATAGGTCAGAGAGGAGGGTGGAGTGGATAGGTGGGAATGAAGATTGCTAGGTGGAACAGGTCATGAGGATGGTGCTGAGCTGGAAGTTTGGAACTGGGGTAAGATGGGGGGAGGGGAAATGAGGAAAATGGTGAAGTCCACATTGATACCCTGGGGTTAACGGGTTCCAAGGCGGAAAATGAGGCGGTATTCGTTCAGGTGTTGGGTAATGAGGGAGTGGCAGTGGAGGAGACCCAGGATCTGCATGCCCTCAGCAGAGTGGGTGGGGGAGCTGAAATGGTCGGCCACATGGTGGTGGGGTTGATTGGTGTGGGTGTTTACTTCAAGGTAGAGGTCAGCACACTAGAAGACAACCACATCACCCTTATCAGCAAATTTGGTAACAAGGGCCAGATGGAGTGGAATACAGCAAGTTCAGAGCGAGACAATGAGTGAGGGTTGCGGAGAAATTAAGATGGTCAATGTCACATCAACAGTTCTCAATGAAGAGATCAAGTGCAGGCAAAAGACCAGAAAGGGGAGTCCAGGTAGAGGGGGAGCATTGGAGATTGGTAAGAGTCCTCTCCTATTCACCTAAGAAGTGGCATGAAATTGAAGGCAATGGAAAATGAGTTCAGCATCACATCAGGCCCAAGATCTGCTTGCGTAAAGAGATAAAGCCACGTTCTTTGCTGAGAAAAGATTGTTCAGCATCAGAGAGGAGTAGGTCAGATGGTATAGCAAGATGTGGGATTAGATGAAAGAACACAGTGGGAGGGAATAGGAGGAGAAGATGCCCCAGAGAAGAATCAGTATCCTTGACTTTTGGAGCATGCATTCCATAACACTTGAAAGGAAGAGAAAAAGTTTCTTGTTAAAGTATCAAATGAGATAAAGAAGGAAGTAGAACTGGGGATCAAGACAGCTTTGAGATAGTGGGAGGTGGTGCCGCTGGAGAGAGGGGCTGAGAGTGTGCATGGGATGGGACATGGTACTGAATGTGGATCTCAGGATGCTGTAGGAGCAACTGAACAAGGAGTACTGTATGTCTTGGAAAGACTTAAGAGTCATAGAGATGTACAGCACGGAAACAGACCCTTTGGTCCAACTTGTCCATGCCGGCCAGATATCCTAACCTAATCTAGTCCCATTTGCCAACACATGGCCCATATCCCTCTTAACCTTTCTATTCAGATACCCATCCATATGCTTTTAAATGCTGTAATTGTACCAGCCTCCACCACCTCCTCTGGCAGCTCATTCCATACAGGCACCACCCTCTGCGTAAGAAAGTTGCCCCTTAGGTCCCTTCTATATCTTTCCCCTCTCATTCTAAATCTATGCCCTCTAGGTCTGGACTCCCCTACCCCAGGGAAAAGCCCCTCTTGGTTTTATACACCTCTATAAGATCACCTCTCAACCTCCAATGCTCCAGTGAAAAGAGCCCCAGCCTATTCAGTCTCTCCCTTTAGCTGAAATCCTCCAACCCTGGCAATATCCTTGTAAACCCTTTCAAGTTTCACAACATCCTTCCGATAGGAAGGAGACCAGAATTGCACGCAATATTCCAAAAGTGGCCTAACCAATGTCCTGTACAGCTGCAACATGACCTCCCTACTCCTATACTCAATGCTCTGACCAATAAAGGAAAGACTATCAAATGCCTTTTTCACTATCCTGCGACTCTACTTTCAAGAAACTATGAATCTGCAGTCCAAGGTCTCCGTTCAGCAACACTTCCCAGGACCTTAACATTAAGTGTATAAGTCTTGTTCTGATTTGCTTTTCCAAAATGCAGCACTTCGCATTTATCTAAACTAAACTCCATCTGTCACTACTCAGCCCATTGGCCCATCTGATCAAGGTCCCATCTGAGAAACAACACTCCATCACCC
Source organism: Chiloscyllium punctatum (assembly GCF_047496795.1). Lineage (NCBI taxonomy): Eukaryota > Metazoa > Chordata > Chondrichthyes > Orectolobiformes > Hemiscylliidae > Chiloscyllium > Chiloscyllium punctatum. The sequence goes on from NC_092739.1 coordinate 10,929,853, forward strand.
TCTGTCTTCTACCTTCGAGTCTGGTTGAGTTTGAAATATGAAGGAAGGAACTACTGTTGGAATCCGTGTGGGGTGAGGTGGAACTGGATTCAGTCACTGAGGAAGGTGATGTCAAAGTGAATTTTAGTAAACACTTTATCCAACACCAGGAGACTATAAAAAACAATGAAGAAGAACAAATGAGAGATTAACTGAAAGCAAAACGTTTTGGAGATCACAGCGGGTCAGGTAGCATCCACAGAGAAGAAGCAAGCTAACGTTTCGAATCTAGAGGACTCTTCAACAGCAATTAAAATGGAAATCTTACCATCCCTAGTTGCTCTTGAGGTGGTGCTGAGCTGCCTTCTTCAACTGTTGCAGTTTATGTGCTGTAGGTTGAGCCACAACGTCTTAAGGGAGGGAGTTCCAGGCTTCTGACCCAGTGACAGTAAACATATGGAGACATATTTCCAAGTCAGGATGGTAAGAGACTTGGATGGAAACTTAGTGGTGCTCCCATGTATCTGCAGCTCTTGTCCTTCTGGATGGAAGTGGTTTTGGGTTTGGAAGGTGCTAAGGATCGTTAGTGATTTTCTATAGTACATCTTGTCGATAGAACACACTGCTGGTTCTGAACATGGGCAGTGGAGGGAGGAGATGCCTGTAGATATGGTGCCAGTCAATCAGAATGTTTTGTTCTGGGTGGTGTCAAGCTTCCTGAGTGTTTTTGGAGCTGTACCGATCCAGATATTGGAGATTATTTCATCACCTTCCCGACTTGTGCTCTATAGATAGTGTACAGGCTTTGGCGAGTCAGGTGGTGATTTATTTGCCACAATATACATAGTCTCTGATCCACTATTATAGCTACTGTGTTTATGTGGCAAGTCCAGTTGTGTTTCTGGACAATGGTAACCCCAAAGGTTGTTGATAGTGGGGTATTCAGTGATGGCAACACTACTGAATGTTAAGGAGTGGTAGTTAATGGTGTGACGATGCTGTGGCTTTAAGAAGTTATTTGGTCCTTTTTTTTGAAGAGAGTTTTTAAGGCAGAGGTGATGAGCAGTCTACCAGAACCAATAGCATAAAGAACTTGTGAGGCCTTAGGGTTTTCTTTTAAAATTGGAACAATAGACGCAGCTTGAATGGGTGTGGTCAAACTCCCACAGAACTAGGATCTTTAGTTTAGCTTTCAGCAGTTGCTGTTGAGGTCGTGAAGTAGGGAAAGCTATTTTTTCCTTCTCTCAGTTACAGCAAAAAGCTGTTCTCTGTCTCACATGCAACTCTTAAAGCAGGCAATCTGTTTTCTGAATTTGCCCTTTGCTGAGGTTGGGTTTATGGAATGATACTATGTGGAACAGTTAACTAGTAATAGTTAGTGTATCTATTATTCTGTTAAGTTTTCCAATAGAATCCAATTAATCCAAATCCTTCTTTCTTTTGTTGTATTTTAACAGAAAGGATGAATAAAGTGTGGTTTGCTTTAAATCTGGTAGTTTGAATAATTGAATTAATCTGGAATGCAATACCTTACATTTATCTTTAAAATAAGAAAAGGTTAGGGACTAGACTATCTTCTGAATATTGAGAGGGTTTGGTCTGGTCCATAACAACTGGGTTTGTTCAGTGTCTGGTATTTATGTGATGTGAATACTACTTGCCACAAGTCCTTCTTGCCATATTGTTATTTGCACAAATATTATTTACCACATTGTCCTTCTAGATCATAGCTTGGAAAATGTTGTCTCAGGACCCTTGGTGAATTTCTGCAGTGCATTTTGTAGATGGTACACGCTGCTGCTACTTAGTGTCAGTGGGGAGAGTGAATGTTTGTGGATGTGGTGCCAATCAAGGGGACTGGATAGTGTTGAGCTTCTAGTGTTGTTAGAGCTGCCCTCATCCAGGCAAGTGAGGAATAGTTCTTCACACTCATGACTTGTGCCTTGCAGGTGGTGAACAGGCTTGAGGGAGTCAGGAAATGAGTTACTTGCTGCAGAATTCCTGTCCTCTGGCCTATTCTTAATACCTCTTTTGGAATACTGCATACAATTCTGGACACCCTTCTTTAATGCTACAATATTTATATTGCTAGTCCACTTCAGTTAAGTTTCTAGTCAATGGAAGCTTCCCAGGCATGCTGAGTGTGGGGGTCATGCTATTGAATGTCGTGGGGTGATGGTTTTATTCAATCTAGGAAATGGTCATTGCCTGGCACTTGTGTGGCATGAATGTTACTTGCCACTTATCAGCCCAAATCTGGACATCTCAAACCACTATAAATGCTGGAGGAAACATGACAGAAGCGCTTCACAGGAGGCTCCCAAGCACTGAGGATGTCACCAAGATAGGGGACGAAATGTCTGCAACACAGTTTCCCAGCTCGGTGAACAGAACCACAACATTTTCCGGGTCTTGCTGCATATGGACATGGACTGCTTCAGTATTTGAAGAGTAATGACTATTGCTGAACATTATACAGACGGTGAATCTAACTGACATTGACACGGAAGGAAGGTCAATGAAAAAGCAGAAGACAGTTGGGCCTAGGGCACTACCTATAAGAAGAACCCCAGCAGAGATGGAGCTGAGATGACTTCCATCTAAAAGTTCCAACCATCTTTCTTCATGCCAGGCATGACGTTGATCAGTCGTAATGAGGTCAGGACCTGAGTCGTCCTGGAAGAATCCGAACTAAGATTCAGTGAGCAGGTGTTTTCTTACAGAACTACTGACCAAAATAGATAGTGTCGTGGACAATGGAAAAGATTATCTCTGAGAACAATGGGACCTTGATCAGATGGGCCGATGGGCTGAGGAGTGGCAGATGGAGGAGTTTTGTTTAGATAAATGTGAGGTGTTGCATTTTGGTAAGGCAAACCAGGACAGCACTTACACTTAATGGTAGGGCCCTGGGATATGTTGCCGAACAAAGAGATCTAGGGGTGCAGGTGCAAAGTTCCTTGAAACTGGAGTTGCAGGTAGACAGTATTGAAGAAGGCATTTGGTATGCTTGCCTTCAGTGGTCATAACACTGAGCATAGAAGTTGGGATGTCATGTTGTGGTTGTACAAAGACATTGGTGAGGTCTCTTTTGGAATATTGCATACAATTCTGGACACCCTTCTTTAAACTTGTTAAACTTGAGAGGGTGCAATAAAGATTTGCAAGAATGTTGCCAGGACAGAAGAGTTTGAGCTACAGGAAGAGATTGAGTAGGCTGGGACATTTTTCTCTGCAGTGTCAGAGACTGAGGTCTTTTTCCTAAGGTGGAGAAGTCCAAAACTAGAGGACATAGTTTTAAGGTGAGAGGGGGAAAATTAAAAAAGAACCTGAGGGATAACTTTTTCATGCAGAGTGGTGCAGGCGGGTGTAATTATGACATTTTAATGACATCTGATGGGTACATAAATAGGAAGAGTTGAGAGGGATATTGACCAAATGCTTGCGAATGGGACCAGGTCAGATCGGGATGTCTGGTCGACGCAGATGAATTGGACCAAAGGATCTGTTTCCGTGCTCTATGACCCTTTTCTTCACTTTACTGATAATTGGAGTGGAAGGATGGGGCTGAAATTGGCCAGATTGTATTTATCCTTTTTTTTGTCTACAAGATATATCTGGGCAATTGCCCACCATTGTTGGAAACAAAACATTAAATCTGATCACTTGGGCCATGAAACAATGGCTAAGGTAACCACAGTGAAATGAGCTAATCAAGCTAACATTTTTGAACTTGCGCTCGCAGTTGGAAGAAGTCACAGATAAGGCTTTTTGTGTGTATTTCTGACCACATAGACTTTGGCAGAAGAACAGCAACTCTCTCTTTCTGTAAGAATGGTGTCTTGCCTGCTACAATTTGATTGTGTCACAGTGAACAGAAAATTCAAAATAAAGACTACAGTTCCTATTACTTCCAGAAGAAGAAATCTGTTACAATTTTGAAATGCTTCAGCTCAAGACCAAAGATTTTGGAAAGCTATAGCTGGATGAGACATCCATCTTTGTTGTGACTTTTTTTTTTAAATGACATATTGAAGGGACTTAACATTTGATCAAATTTAAACTCTACTCTGTAATTTGTATTTTTGCAATTGGTTTGAGTGTGTGTGCAGATGCACAGTTCATGGAAGTCAGAATGTATTTTTACTTTTTTAAAGTATGTTAAGTTTTAGTGTGATAAAACTAACACTTATTCATTAAAGAAAACTTGTCTGCCACGTGTATAAACAGTAAGTGCACACACGGAATTGACAAATGTAACCTTTAAGTCAGGATAAAGAGAAGGGAGGATTTTCACCCCGACTCACCCGGTCTTCACACTGACAATCAAACCCAATTCATCTACAGAAAATTTTAAAATTCACTGAACAGAATGGATTTAACATCATCACCACTTTTGCCAAGAGAACATGAGTTTGTCGGAAGAAACATCTTGATGGCCAAATGAACCCTCATGAAATGCAAAGAAAGACAAGGAAATCTCAAACTTTGCCTTATTGTGATTCTGGCTTGCACTTCAAGGCCAAAGAGAAATTACCTGCAGAAGTGTTGAACAGAAGAAAATATAGGCGTACCCATGAAGCAAGACACTCACTCCAAGTTACTGAAAGTATGACATCTCAAATGAACAGATGGAAGGAGGTCAATATTCAACACGTATGCCAATCCCTGCCTCAGCTGCTGAAAAGACAAGCTGCAGAATTCAAACAGGAAAACCTGGAAACCAGCAAACGTTGTTGACAAGGCTGAGACTCCAAGGTCATACACTGACACCAAAGTCAGTGAACAGATGATCCAATATTTGATCTGTACCTGAATTTCAGAAGCGGAAAAAAAATAAAGATAAAGATAACACTAATATGAAAGGAAACATCAGGAACAAAAAGATGCAACATCAACACTGTAACTGACAGATGACACAACATAAGCACAACTGCGACACCAGGATTATCTTTGCTGATGCAGCATGCAAATTATCACTGAGGACACTGAATGGCAAATCCTCATGATAGAGGGATAACATTCTACTACCTAAATAAAACCACAAACAATAAGAGAAAATGCATTTAAAATTAACTCAAATTTACATATCAAAGTCAATTGTTAATCATTACTTTAGGTGAAATGTCAATGATTTGAGCAGTTATAATGATACGAGGCATCTCTAAATGAAAGAGTTGACATATTGTTATATTGTTCCTAAAGAGCTAGAAACTAATTGTGTTAATATTTATCCTAGGGCGCCACATAGAGATCTGAGTATATTCCTTACTGAATGGCTCCAGTATTTAGTCTCAGGTGTGATTATGAGAATTTATGAGAACTAGGAGACATAACGACAGCCTACCATCTAAGCAATACGATAAATAAGAATTTTAGAAAAAAACAGCAACAAACTTTAAAAGTGATCATTCATTCAACTATTTACCTTTAAAATCATAATTTTAGATGAAAGATTATATTCAAACGGGGGTCTATTATTGATAAAGATATTGAAACACAGAATATAGGAGTAGGCCATTAGACCCTTCGAGCTTGCTCTGCCATTCAATATGACCATAGCTGCCTTCTCTCTAATTATTATGAAACACACACCAGGGTATGTTTCAAAGCAGTCAATTGTCCACCAGTCGTTCACACGGAGAGGAACATGAAATATGACCCTTGAAGCTCCACCAAATTGAGACTAAAAGTGTGATTATTTTGAACTTCTGGGAACTAGGTTTAACGCAGCCGTACGTGCTGCAGCAATCAGCGCTTTCATTCCAAAACAGCGGCTGGCAACAAACCCACATTTTTTATTACTCAGTCCCGATTACTGAGACACAGACCCATCAGCCTTTCTCACTGCAAATGTCTACCTTCCCCTTCTTGCTGAAGCTGCTGCTCTGTCCGGCCCCTGCTGCTCTGGTACCGCCTCCGCCAGCCACGCAGTGAGATCGGAATACGATTGACGTACATCCCGAGCGGATCGAGTCCGGGAGTGGGCAAGGGCAGGGGTGGGGTGGGAGAACCCGTACGGTGGAGGCGCGAGCGCGCCGAAGCGACCGTTGGAGTGCGGCTCGGTATCAGAGCGCTCGCGCTCACGCTCACGCTCACTGAAAGGCCATGGGGCTGCTGGAGCGTATCCGGAAGCAGTGGTTCCTGGCGGCGATAGTGCTGGCAATCACCTTCGCTTATCTGCAGCCTTCCGTGGGGATGCATGGAGGTGAGTGCGAACACTCCGTCTTGTGAAGTGATTGACGGCAAGGAACCTGGACGACTCGGCAGCCTGAGGGCTTTAGCCCAAATCTAGGAAGTGATTTATTCTTATGTGCATGTCTGGAGCTCTTTTAATAAACCCGGTGTAACAAGGACCAATGCTTTTGATTTGCTCCCTTGTGCATTCTGTACACAGGACACGTTGCAAACTGACTCCTGTATTTTGCTTATTTCCGTGTTTATCTTCATGTATTCAGCCACGAGTCTGAGAAAAAATATGCATCTAGTATTAGTATCTTCAGCCCAATATGGCGCTGTTTACATTTTTAATTGTGTTCTAAGAGATATCCAAACTAACTAAATGTTCTGAGATAAATGTTTCAAACCGCTGCCTTTTTGCAACGGCATCTCAGCGTTTTGAGGTACAATGGTTTTCACTGTTTAAAATATATTAAATATCCTACTTATTCTACACACTAAACCGTATTGTCAAAAAATATATTGCATTTCTAAATCATGTCCAAACCCACAATCTCATAATTGTATAATCACTGAAAATATTATTTTTGTAATTGATACATCGGTGTATCTATCTGGTATGTATGAGGGTGAGGGTTTATTTCCTTTTGAAATAAAATTATACTCAGAAGAGAACAGAATGGTTATCTTCCCAAGAGTTTGGAAGTCTTTAGCTTTGATGTATTTTTAAATGCTTAAATGTATGAAGGAAGATAACCTGGTGATATCACAAACATCAGTAATCCATGACATTTCATCACCTGAGTAATGTGGTTTTAAATTACTGTAGCTGAAAATGTGTTGCTGGAAAAGCGCAGCAGGTCGGCCTGCTGGACACATTTTCCTCATTCCTGAAGAAGGGCTCATGCCCGAAACGTCGATTCTCCTGTTCCTTGGATGCTGCCTGACCTGCTGCGCTTTTCCAGCAACACATTTTCATCTCCAGCATCTGCAGTCCTCACTTTCTCCTCTTTACATTACTGTAATTTACTTAAAACTTCCAGTATGTAGTGGGGTACAACTAGATTTCAATAAATTAAAATAAGGTTACATTCAAAAATGTTTAAGAGTGTCAGAATATGAGCATGAGTCTTCCGTAACTCTTCAAGTTTGTTCTACTGTTCTGTGAAAATGCCTGATTTTGAGTGTCAATTCCACTTTACCATCTAATCTTCATATCCCTTGACTTTATTAGATTCTAAGTATCTATTGCTCTCAATCTTGAGTATTCAGCAGTGAGGCATCCAGTCCTGTGGGGTTGCGGAATCCAAAGAATCACAAATAAATTTCTTAATTTCAGTCCAAAATAGCTAGTTAGTTCTGAGACTATGGTTTTAGGCTCTGGAGCTAGGAGCAAGAACCTCTGTTGACCCTGTCATGCTCCCTTAGAATCTTTTACCTCAATGAAATCAACTTTCTTCTAAACTCCAAAGATTATACGCTCATTTTATTCTCTTCATAGGAAAATTTCTCACCCCAGAAATCAAACCAATGAAATAAAAACAGAAAATACTGAAAAAACACAAAAGTTAGGCAGTTTCTATGTAGAGAGAGAAAGAGAGTTGTTTTGTGTCTGTGACCTTACATCAGAGCTGGGAAACTTTGAAGATATAATACAATTCAGGCAATGCATGGGACAAGGTCAAAAGGAAGATCTGTGTTAGGGTGGATAATAGAAGAGAAAGAAAAGGAATAGGGATGGGGCAAAAGTAGGCAAGATGCTGAGAGTAAATTTGCTACTAACTGGACATTAGTGGCAATGTCACTGGACTAGTAATCCCGAACTCTTGGCAAATGTCCTGGGGATAAAGATTCAATACAAATATGGAATAAAAAGATAATTGGATGGTGACCATGTAACCACCATTCATTGTTATTTAAGCAGAGCCATCGTGCTCGCTAATATCCTTTAGGGAAGGAAATCTGCCAGCCTTACCTGTACTGGCCTACAGCGACTCCAAACCCACAGCAAAGTAGTTGACTCCCAATTGCTGTCTGGGCAGTTAGAGATGATGGTTGGCCTTGCCAGTGATGTTGGACATCCCATGGATAAAGTTTAAACAAATCTAAAATTGGAAAAATGTAGGAAATGAAAAGGAACACTACCTTTCAGTTAGACATTTTCCAGCATTTTGGACACAGCATTGAATTCAACAATTTCAAATATTAAACCCTATCACTCATCTTGTTTCCTCATTTCATTATTTTAATTTTTAAAAATTTAAATTAGTGGCACATCTGCACTGAGTATGTTTTGTTTTCTCTTCCCATCTCCATTCCCTTTGGCCCTGGAGAATTCTTCTTCTGTCTTATATCTTTCTTTTCTTCCACTCTATTTCAGACCTCCTTTTCTTCTCTAGCACCTCCCTTACTTGAAACCTATTTCACCAGAGCCAGAGAAAGTTAGAAATGTCGGGTCACGTACCCGAAACACTAACTCTATTCATCTCTGTATACAGAAACTGCCGGATCTGGTGAGTTTTTCCAGCATTTTCTGATTTTGAGATTTACAGCAGATTACATTCTTTTGACGAATCTCCTGAATCTTTGTCGCAACCCTTCCTTAAAGCAAACGTATCCTTCAATTGATAGGAAACCTAAACTATACAGTGTTTCAGGTTTGGTTCCATCAAAGCTCTGTACAACTGCAGCAAGACTTCTTAACTCCATTTGTCATCTTAATTGTTTGTTGTGGCTGCATGTTAAGTCTGTTTTGTATATCAGACTTAGTAATTTCTCATCTTTTAAAAAAAAACTCTCCCTACCAAAGTGAATAGCTCATAATTCGCGACATTATAGTACACCTGTCATTTTCTTGCTTATTCACTTAACTCATTGATATCCCTTTACCAGACTGTTTATGCTGTCCTCACAGGTCACTTTCTCTGTAGGTACAGTATACTCAATCCTTTCATGCAACTCATTAACATAGTGTATATTGTAAATAGCTGATGTCCCATCATCAATCCTTGGGCCACTCTACTAATAGCCTGCTGACCTTAAAATGACTCATTCATTCTGACTTTGTCTTTTAACTATCCATTAATATTTTAGTCATCCTTTAGTCTTTAGTGTTACTCAGGGTTCCTACTCTTGGCAACATTATCAGCCTCTTCATTACTATCATTAACCTTTGTATTTAGCCATAGTTTGAACCATAATCATAATTACTCGAGTACCGAAATGTCCATAATTATGCAATCCTTTCCTTATATTGTGCTTTAAAATAAATATTCAATAAAATAAGAATAATTATTCTTTGCAATTTATTAAAGAGGAAATTCTATGATCTTGACCCAGCAACTACTTTACAAATTATAATTATACTCTTCCTTAGAATTTAACATCTGCCACCTTGGAGATATTTTCGTAAACCAATTAGCTATGGGTAGATCATTTTTCCTGATGAGTGTTTTTTCTGTCTCATAGGAATGTATATCTATTGAGAATTATGAAATATTTCTTTAAATGTTTTCCACTGCTTATTTATCGTAAAACTTATGTCAATTTACTTTAGCCATATGCCCCTCAACTATGAATTTGGCTTTATTCAGATCTTACGCCCCTGTTTCAGACTTAAGTACATCATTCTTGACTCATCATATGTTTTAGGAAGGGACCCTCTGTGAAGAATTTATCATATGGGATTACTGATTAATCCTGTCTCATTACAGAAGAGCACATCTAAGATAGCCTTTACTTTGGTTGGTTTCACATTGTTTTGGGAGACTGTTTTGAATACTTTCCAAGAATTTGTCCTTATTCTAATTTTGCCAATTTGATTCATCCTCCCTGTATGAAGATTTAATTCACATGTTACTATTGCAACATTTTTATTCCTTGGGTCTCTTTTTAATTATCCATCCCTAATTATTGTGGTGAGCCACGTTTTTGAATGACTCTTGTCCATGTTGTGTAGAAGCACCACAGTGTTATTAGAGAGGAAATTCTATGATCTTGACCCAGCAATTGTGGCGTAGTAGATACATTTTTCCAAGTTAGGAATGGTATGAGACTTGGAAGGGAACTTGCAGGTACGCAGTGTTGAAGTCCCTATATTTCTATTGTATTGTTATTTTAGATGCTAGAGTTTGCAAATTTAGAATTAATTTGGAAACGCCAGTGTTGGACTGGGGTGTACAAAGTTAAAAATCACACAACACCAGGTTGTAGTCTAACAAGTTTATTTGGAAGCACTAGCTTTTGGAGCTCTGCTCCTTCATCAGGTGGTTGTGGAGAATAAGATTGTAAGACACAGAATTTATAGCAAAAGTTTACAGTGTGATGTAACTGAAATTATATATTGAAAAGACCTGGATTGTTTGTTAAATCTCTCATCTTTTAGCATGTCCATGTTGGTTTCAGTTCTTTCATAGTAAATCGCAAAACTTCTTTTAAAAGTTACATTCTCAAGTGAACTTTGACAATTGGTGTCATGTTGGCCCAGATAATGTATTGAAGGTGTTATCTTCACTGTGAGGCTGTCTGTGCCACAATGGTCAGACTGATTCTAATCTAAAAAACTGATTTACATAATCAGACATGGATTCATGCAGTTTTTGAGCAAAGGTAAAATGTAATTCTGCAAGTACAAATTCACCTCACAAACGTGTATGCGTGTGTGTGTGGTGGGGAGGAGGGGTTATGAATGTCTGTGAGAGTGTGAGTGTGAATGTAAAGGCGTATAAGTCTGTGAGAGGGTGTATGTGTGAGCATATGAGAGAGGGTCTGTCTTTGCGTGTGTGTCCGTCTGTGTGTGTGTGTATGTATAGTGCAATGGGGTCATCTGTAGTGTGACATGAAATTTAGAAGTTGCTGTCAACTGAGCCTTTGCAAGTTTTTGCACTGCATCTTGTAGCTGGAACAGACTTTAGCAGGGGTGTTCCAGTGTATAGCAGGTGAATGTTTAAGGCAGAGATTGGATGTTTACCAAACTGACTCTGTTATCTTGGATAATATTAGCTTCTTGAATGTTGTACTGTGCTTATTCAGGCAAATGGAGAGTATTTCAACATAAGTTTGACTTGAACCTTGTCGATGATGGACTGAATTAACACTTTGTCTAATACTATGCCAATTTTTGGAAGACCTCTTATCTATATCTTTGGTTATTCTACATATTGCCAAAGCCCTTCCGTTGTCTTTATCATGTCCTTTATTATTGGAACTATGTTTCTGTCTTTTAGGATGTTAAGTACTTTGGAATATTTTGTCCTCTCTTGCTTTGCTTTGATCAATTTGTAACACATCTATTCAATCTATTCAAATGTTATTCAATCAAATCCATTTTTATTTTTGATAATGATGTGTCTATTGTTACATTTCATTTATTTATTTTAATATCATATTTTAATATATTCTTTAATTTTAATTTTTCCAGTTTTTTCCTGATTGATCTTATTTACTTGATGCATCACTATTGCTAAATGCTACTCTTCCAGTCACACTTTGCTTATCTTTAAATTATAACATTGCTTTATAGACTTGAGTTTTCTCTTTAAATTTATACATTTCCACTCACTGAAGTCACTGGTCCAAACTGCCCCTATTTAGTAGAAAAATCCCTATTTGCAACACCAGTTATTTGATTCATCAGAGCATTGATGTGAATCCGATTTAAGTGGAGCCCAATACTGGCACTATGCCCAATGAATTAAAACATGTGTCTTCCAAACATTCAACTTTTTTTTTCTTTCTTCTACATCAAGTTGTGTGTTCCTTAAGAAGAATTCCAGAGATTATGACCTTTATGGTTCTGCTAATTAAATTGGATCTTACCATCTCAAACATTTCTAGTGGAATCACATACTAGTTCTACTTATGTCATTGATTTGTGGTCCAGGAGAACTAGATATTCCGCCTGACTCTCCAAGTTCTTCTCAGACATGCAGAAACGTCTTTGATCCTTTCAAGAACGGGGTATCTGGTCACCGTTATATTTTTCTGTTTCTGGAAGCTTATGTGCAAATGGATATCTTTTTAACAGTAATTGAATTTGAAAGAAGGAAAGCTGTTCATAGGAAATGTAAAAAAGCATATGAAGAAATTCAGAAGAGTTAATGCAATTCTATTTTATAACAATTGATGTTTGTAAAAATTTGGGAAAGTTAATATCCAGTTTCTTCTTTTGGCAGTGTCTTGTGGTCAAGGATGACTTCTGCACTGGAAGTGAGTTCTTGGGTGACTGAAGAGTTATAGAAATGTACAGCATAGAAACAGACCCTTCAGTCCAACTCATCTGTGCCGACCAGATATCCCAACCCAATCTAGTCCCATTTGCCAGCACTTGGCCCATACCCCTTTAAACCATTTCTATTCATACACCCATCTAGATACCTTTTCCAAATCAAGATCTATAATTTTTGTAGGTGGGCCTAGTATTCCTGATGAAGGGCTCCTGCCCGAAACTTTGGTTTTCCTGCTCCTTGGATGCTGCCTGACCTGCTGTGCGTTTCCAGCACCATTCTAATCTTGACTCTACTTAACACCTGTTGAATAGAAGACAAAACTGGAAAGTAGATCACATAATGCTAAACCCATAAAATCAATCTTCTACAGAATGTAAAAGCAATCAAATGTTTTGGATTGAAATTAACACTTCCATTAAAATCATTTTTAGAACATTAAACTTTTTATACAGGCATTAAAGTGAGAAACAAGTTTTGTACCTCTGCTTTTTTTAAAAATGGATTACGAATGGTGTCAATTTGATTCTATAAATCTGCCCATGTTTACCTTCAAATGTAACATTTCAAATGTAGGTATATATGAACAGGAGGCTGAATAACCTACTCCTTCTAAGACTACACTGTTATAGCACAAATCAACCAATTGAGGATTTGGGAAATTAGGTCAAAGGCATTTATTTTCATCTGTATGTGAGGAAAACCTACTGAGAGGTCGAATTTTGGCTCCTTGCCTACTGATGTTTAATTCTGAGCTGAGTCCTTGACTCTTCACTTCAGCTCTGATAAAGAGTCATCTAGATTCAAAACACTAGCTTGCTTTCACTCTATGGATGCTGTCTGACCAGTTGTGATCTCAGCATTTGTTGTTGTCAGTACAGATTCCAGCATCTGCTGTAATTTTCTCCTGCATTCCGTTTTCTTCGCAGTTTTGCTATCACCTTCCACTGACTGGAAGAGTGAAGAAGTAGGTTTCAAGTCTACCTTAATCAGAATGGAACTGAATCTGAGCTGTTGGTGTTTTTATAAACCACATTCTAGTCATCTAATCAACTGAGCTAACTGGTATTTTTACAACTGGACTTTATTTTTATAAATAATGTGCTATTCTGCATTGTTTACTGTTTTAAAAAAAGTTAATTCTTTTAACAGATTGTTTAGATGAATGTTTATATACAAATATCACTAATGTAAAATCATGTGAAATAATGTAAAAACTACAATAGCGATTTTTAGGGAAAAGTGAAGGATGAGAGATTTTATAATTAAAATATTGCATATTTTTCAATATATAGGACCATTGAAGCCAGAGTTTACTATAACCTATGTTGCTGTTTCAACAATATTTTTAAACAGTGGACTCTCACTAAAGACTGAGGTATGTTTTTATGTTTCAAAATTATCGTAATCAAAATGTGAGTTTGTAGAACGATAGCAATCCAAATCTTGAGAAATCCTTTCATTCTCTAGTATTTGGCCTATTTCATTTTCAGTGAGTTCTATCTTGTGTAAATCATAATGTAATTATATTCTTAACTATTATAAGCAGTTGTTTGTTGCATCAAAATACAAGAAAGTGGACTTTGTGTCTGCACTTATCCACTGTACTTTCTTGTATTTTGAAATAATTTGTGAAATATTTTTCTATTTTTAAAGTTCGGCACTAAAATTATTATTTTTGGAGCAGCATATTTTCAAAGATCTAATGCAAGTTGCAACAATGCTGTCACTTTAAGAGGTTATTTTGTCCTAGTTTTTTTGAGGAGAGGTAGTAAGTTGTGCAGAGGTGCACAACTGTCTCTAAGAGAGTAAGCAATTTGTCAGGCCTTGGAGTTTTTTGAAAGTTGGAACAATGGAAACAGCCTGAGTTTGGCCAGCTCTCTCAGACCAGGCTTTCTAATTTTTTTTTAAGTTTTTAAGTTTAGCTTTCAGGAGAAGCCTTTGGGGTCTCAAAAAAGTTGGGGGCTCCACTCTCTGAATCTTCTCTTGATGTCTTTTTCCTCCTTGATTGGAGACCTGCATGCGAGAATCTGTATCTGAATTTGCCTTTTTGCCAAGAGGTGTGTTTAAGGGATGCTACTATATTGGAACAGTCAATTAGTTACTGTACAGTTAGTTCCATTCTCATGCAAGAAAATCACGCATAAGCTGCGCCATTTAAACTAATGGGGCCAGAATCATGTTGCTAAAGCCAATTCGCATTGAAGAAACATATGTCACAGCAGAACTGGCTGTATCTATTATTTGGTTAATTTTTTCACTTGTTAAGTTATTCTAAATTCCTTTTTTGTTTGTGTTTTGTGTTTAAATAGATTGTGCTTTGCTTAATGTTGAGTAGTTTGACCAGTTGCATTGCATCTGGAACATGGCACTTCACATCTATCTTTAAAATAAGTAAAAGCTAAGGTCTAGGCTACCTTCTTTAAAATATGTTGAGGGGGCTTGGTCTAGTCCATAAACAATGGGTTTCCCACTTTGGCAGCAAGAATAGAAAATAGAACTCCCTAACAGCATTGTGATTGTAGTATACCATATGGACTGCAGCGGTTCAAGCAGGTAACTAATCACTACCTTCTTGAAGGTAGTTAGAAATGGACAACAAATGCTGGCGAAGCCAAGGAACCTCACATCCCATGAATTAATTTTTAAAAAAATGAAGAGCAATACTGTTAAAGTCTGTTGTAATGGGAATGTAAAGGTCCAAAAATGAATATGCTGGACTGTGTTAATAGAACTCCTATTTTCTCCTGTGCCTAACTAGCAAAATGAAAACTTGAGTAAAGATTTATCTCTTTGAAAAGCCATGTGACCCTCATGTTGTAAGGAAATTTCTGATATATTGATTGCCCTATTTTCATAATTAGTGTACTAATAATAAAGGGGATGCAGGTAGAGCATACTTACTGGCAAGGGGAAGTGTTGATACAGCTGTAGAGGATCTTAAATAACATCTGGAATGCTATGTACAGTTTGGTGGCTTTTCTTGAGAGAGTATATAACCGCACTAGAAACAGTTCAGGGAAGGTACACTTAGCTGATTCCTGGGCTGAAAGGGTTATCTTACGAGGAAAGATTGAATGGATTGTATCTATATTCATAGCACTTCAGATGAATGAGAGATAATCTTATTGAAACAGAAAATCCTCACTGGATTTGTGGGACCAGTCTAGAACTAAGGGGCAGAGTTTCGAAATTGTGGTCCTTCTATTTGAGATTGGGATGAACATTTTATTTGCTCTGAAGGTCATAAGTCCACAGAATTCTTTTCTGCCCCCAAAGAGCAGTGAGGGCAGGTTCATTGAGTGTATTCAAGGCTAGGTGCTTGGATTTTCTTTAAAGTCAAGAAACATACTGAAGGTTAAGGAGAACAGATGTGAAGGTGGAATGAAGGCCACACTAGATCATCAATGATCTTAAAAAATGTTGGAGCAGGTTTAATGAAGCTGAAAAGCATATCCCACTCCAAATTCTTGTGTTCTTATTTTGCAGTACTTATTGTTTTGTCAAATACCTATTCTTGTTGAGGATGACTATTAAGGTTTGTTTTTTTCCCCCCAAAAGGGGGGCTGAATGGTAGCTCACGTACCTCCCAATTTGAAAGTCATGGTTTTGAGCCCAGTTCCTTAAACTAATGGATAATCTAGGCTAGCAACTCAGTACGATCCTGAAATAATTGTGTACAGTTAGAGGTGCCGTTCAATGGATGAAATATTGAACTGAGACAGCATCTGTTCTCCTGGGTGGATGTGAAAGATCTTGTGCAACAATTTGAAGAAGAACAGGAGCATCCTTTCAATGTTGCAACAAGTATGCTTCAACTAATGCCACTAAATCCAATTATACAATAAGCATTATTTGTGGATATTTGATATATGCAACTTGGCTTCAAAATTTGTATGGCAACAGGGCTACATTTCAAAAATGCTTCATTGGCTGTGAAGTCCATAAGTATATGAATGGAGTGGGTCACCACTTTGACTTTGGAAATTTGGATTCCAAACTCTGGATAAAACTCTGTACCAAGTTGATGTTAGTTTCCTCTGTGTTCCTTGACATTGACAGTGGTCTTTAGCAGGCTTTCAGATGCATCAAGTATTTCTTTGTGTACATCAATTAAAGTTCTTCTGTCACATCAAAATCCTCACCTGAATACTATGCAGTAGAACTGAGCATGAAATATATTGCCATTCCTTCACTGTGTCTGGGTCAAAATCCTGGAATTCACTCCCTAATGGTATTGTGGGTCAACCCACAGCAGATGGACTGCAGTGGTTCAAGAAGGCAGCACATCACCACCTTCTCAAGGGCAGCTAGGGATCGGCAGTAAATGTTGGCCAGCTAATGATGCCCACATCCCACAAAATGAATAAATAAAAAAAAATTGCCCTCTGCTGAATTGGCAACTGTGCTACCCTTGCTCCCTGTTCTGGTTGCAACCCACTCATGGTCATTGTCTCACCATGTGCTGCTTCACAACTAATCTGTTCTCTAAGATGTGCACTCCATCAACATTTGCTGAGAGTGTGAAATCAACTGACACTGTGCTATCTTCACTCTCTTTGTGTTCCTCCATTGCCTGGTCAGTTTACAGCTCTTAGTACGGGGCGGCACAGTGGTTAGCACTGCTGCCTCACAGTGCCAGAGACCTGGGTTCAATTCCCACCTCAAGCAACTGTCTTTGTGGAGTTTGCACATTCTCCCCCTGATTGCATGGGTTTCTTCCGGGTGTTCCGGTTTCCTCCCACAGTCCAAAAAATGTGCAGGTTAGGTTAATTGGCCATGTTAAATTGCCCATAGTGTTATGTGAAGGGGTAAATGTAGGTGAATGGGACTGAGTGGGTTGCTCTTCAGAGGGCCGGTGTGGACTTGTTGGGCCGAAGGGCCTGTTTCCACACTAAGTAATCGAAGTAATCTAATATAATCAGATATCTTGAAGGGAAAGAACATGATAGTAAGATGTGGTTGGTTGGAGGGAGAAAGTAAGAGATGCATGCTTACTTTGTTCTGGAGTTTTTAAGTCAAATGTGTGGCACGAGAATGGAGGGGGATGAGTAATGTTTGCTGTCATTGGCCACAGGAGTAGCAACAACTATTCCAGTAATGACCAGCATCTTTACCTTCATGAGGGTTTGGATGTATAGGTGTGCCGATTTACCTTTAGGTGTCTCCTGTCTCCAATTATGTGCTACCTTGCCCTGCTAGAGAGGAGAGTGTGTCATCAAGTGTTGCGGAATCTATTTGGCTGCTGCATTTGAAGAACTGGTAATATGTGGAATTTGAGAAATGTGGGTGTGAGGTTTCCAACAATATTAGGTATCCAAGGGAGTGGTGAAACATTCGCATGCTACGTATGAATCTTGACTGATTTGTTGTTGGTAAATGATGGGGTTGCATGATGCCATGCCCACCCACTTACCCAAGCACGCAGAAGGTAGGTAAGGTCATTTTTCCTCTTTTCCACCTGTTCCCTCCAAATTACAAGTGGAGAGTTTCACAACCTTCGAGCCTCCTTTCTCCCCTCTTGTGTTCACTTTCCCAGGCTCAGCTCCTAGTACGTGGGCCAGAATGAGCTTCCACTTAGAGGTGCGTTTATCTTAAACAGTGCAGGCTAGTTTGCAGTGATGCTAGGCAAACCAATGGCCCTCTTCAGATTTAGCTATTTAACCACTGCTGATTCCAGTTCGTTATGGATAGCCTTTATGAATGTGCTGTTTATTTTTTGTTAAGAATGTGGCACTCTGAGAAAAATACAATGTGAATTGGACTTTTTGGAAATTTACCCAGAGCATTTATCAAACAAAATACTGCAGGTGCTGGAAATTTAAAATAATAACAGAAAATGCTAGAAATAGCCGGTCAGTGGATAACAATATAGTTCTGAAGAAAAGTTATTGATTGAAATGTAAACTCCATTCCTCTGCTTAGATATAGCTGATTTACTAAGTGTTTCTGGCATTTCTGATTTTATTTCATTTGTAACTTTCTATATTTGAATAACTCTAGACCACAATCAAAAAAAAAATCATGTACTATGTATAATTGAAAGAAATCAATGCTTTTATCAAATTATCTTAAGCCCCTTAGAAAATGAAACTTTGAAGACAGTTTTGGAGGACAGAAAATGGCAGAGGGTTTAAACAGATATTTTGTATCAGTCTTTACAGTGGAAGATGTTTTGAGCATCCTGTTATTACTAAAGAATATTGGGGGCAAATTAAATACTATCACCATCACTAGAGAAGTAGTATTAGACAAACGAATAGAGCTGCTGGCAGATAAGTCCTGTGCCCCCGATGGCTTGCATTATACAATCCCAGAATCCTAAAATAGGTAGCTGCAGAGATAGTGGATGCATTGGTTGTACTTTTCCAAAAATCGTTGAATTCTGAAAAAGTACCAGAGGATTAGAAAACTGACAATGTGACATACCTATTCAGAAAAGGAGGGTGGTAAAAAGCTGGAAACTATATGATGATAAGTCTTACTTCTTATTGTTGGAAACATCATAGAATCATAGAGTCCTACAGCACGGAGACAGGCCCTTCAGCCCTAACCGGTCTATGCCAACCAAAATGTCTATCCATGCTAACCACATTTCCCTGCACTTAGCCCATATCCTTCTGAACCTTTCCTATCCATGTATTTGTCCAAATGCCTTTTAAATGTTGTTAATGTACCCACCTCAATCACTTCCACTGCAACTCATTCTATATGCATTTTTTTACATTCTGTGTAAAAAACGTTGCCTTTCAGGTTCCCATTTATGCTTTCCCCTCTAACCTTAAACTGATGCCCTCTAATCCTCAATTCCCCAAACGTGGGAAAAAGACTGAGTGCATTCATCCCTATCCATGCTTCTCATGATCTTAGACACTTCTTTAAGATCCCCCCCCCAGTCTCCTGTGCTTTAAAGAAAAAGTCCTCGCTTGTCCAACCTCTCCCAAAAACTCAGTTCCTTGAGTTCTGGTAACATCCTTGTAAATTTTTTTCCTGCACTCTTTCCAGTTTAATAACATCCTTCCTATAGCAATGTGACCAAAACTGAACACAATATTCCAAATGCGGCCTCATCCGCATCCTGTACAAGTGCACCATAACTGAGGAGTGACCTTATAGAGGTTTACAAAATCATGAGGAGCATGGATAGGATAAATAGACAATGTCTTTTCCCTGGTATGAGGGAGTCCAGAACTAGAGGACATAGGTTTAGGGTGAGAGGGGAAAGATATAAAAGAGACCTACGGGGCAACCTTTTCAGGCAGAGGGTAGTACGTGTATGGAATGAGCTGCCAAAGGAAGTGGTGGAGGCTGGTGCAATTGCAACATTTAAAAGGCATCTGGATGGGTATATGATTAGGAAAGCTTTGGAGGGATATGGGTGGGGTGCTGGCAGGTGGGACTAGATTGGGTTGGGATATCTGGTCGGCATGGACGGGTTGGACTGAAGGGTCTGTTTCTGTGCAGTACAACTATATGACTCTATCTAAGAGAAGGAATAATTGCCAAAAGGGGAGTGCTGGTGGATGTTTGCTAAGCTGGTACCATGGATGGTAGAACTGTTATTAGTGCGACTGGACCTGTATTCAGTAGAGTTTAGAAAAATGAGAGGGAATCTGATTGAAACGTAGCAAATTCTAACAGGTGTATGCAGATCAGATGTTCAGAGGATGTTTCCCATGTTTGATCATTCTAGAACCAGGGATCACTGTCTCTGGATATGGTGTCGGTCATTTAGGACTGAGATGATGAAATGTTTCTTCACTCGGAGGATGGTCAACCTGTGGAATTCCTTACCTCAGAAGGCTATGGAGGTTGGTTCACTGAATATATTCAAGAAAATGACAAATTTTGGGTGGAAAGGCATCCAGGGGTATGGAGAGCAAGTGGAAATACAGTGTTGTGATAGAAGATCAGTCAGTATCTTGTTGCATGTTGAATGGCTGAGCTGACTCAAAGGGCCAACTGACCTACATCTGCTCCTGTTTTCTCTGTTTCTCATAATGTGTGTACCACTCAAGAACTAAGTAATGACCATTCTCAAAAAGAGAACTCTAACTCTGTCATGTATTCAATTCATCCCCAAATATTAACATTATGGGGCTTCACCAAAAACTTTACTGGATCAGCCACATAAATAGATTGACTACAGTAGTCAGACTGGAATTTTTATATTGTGACTCATCAGCTGACTCTTCAAAGCCTATTCATTATCTTCAAGGCACAAGACAGGACTTTGAATACTCAACACAATCGTAAATCTGTGAAGCTCTGACAGTACTTGAGAAGCTGAACGCCCTCCAGGACAAAGACATTTACTTGATTTGCATCCATTCGACCACTCTCACTCCCACCAACACCAGCTAACGATGGCAACAGCATGTAAAATGTTTCAGATGCAAAGCAGCAACTTGTTGAGGCTGATTCAACAACACCCTTCTACCTGGAGCCTCTATCACTTAGAAGAACAAGAACAACAAGCAACTGTTAGTGTCCCCTGCTGTCACACACCACCCTGACTTGTAAATTCACTGCTTTACCTTTGGTCAGTCAAAATCCTGGAACTTCTAAATGAAAAGAAAGAACTGCGGATGCTATAAATCGGAGATAAATAGAAATTGCTGGAAAAGGTGAGCAGGTGGCAGCATCTGTGGAGAGAAATCAGAGTTAACATTTTGGGTCGAGTTGACTGAACTGTTAACTCTGATTTCTCTCCACAGATGCTGCCAGTCCAGCTGAGTTTTTCCAGCTACTTTCACTTTTGTCTCCTGGAACTCCTTCCTTATCTGTGTGCTCCCATGTCACAGAGACTTTAGTCAAGAAAATGACTCACCACTACCTTCTGAATGACTGTCAGGAATTATAAATAAATGCTGCTTTGTTAGTGCCCATAGCCCATGAATAATTTTTAAGCACTTACTTGAGTTTCTGATGTGTAGCTTAAACTGATCTTCTGAATCAGATGTGAAGATGTGATCACTACTGAGAAACAAACATACTGTTTGTACGATTATATTTTATTGGACATGAAGTGATTTGTTAAGTTAGATAATGTTGAGAAATTCTTTTTTGCCAGTCTGTCAGAGTCGAGGATGATTTGCTTCTGGTCCAGAGAAGGTGAGGGGTTGGGGGTGTGCTTCTGCAGTGGCAGAATCTGCCACAAGTGGGGCTGGTGATGTTTGATGAGGCAGGTGAGAGGGACACTCTGGATTCTGTTTGTTGTTTCTGCTGCTTGCACTTGGCCTCCACATGTTCCACTGGGTGATGCTTGAAATGGTTGGTGCCTTTGCAGATGCTTCTTCCTCAGTTTGTGTGTTTGAGTACAAGCCATGTCTAGATATCAATGAGGAAGATGTATTCATTTAGAAAGGCGTTTCCTTTGTCCGCCCAGCGATTGCTCACCATTCCAGAGCTTGTTTAGGGCACTGTTTAGAGTAGAGCACTTGTTTAGGGAGTCTTGTGTTGTGCATGGTCAATGCCTCAATACCAGGAATATTAACCTGGAAGAGGACGGTCACCTATCTTTGCCAGTAGATTTGCAGAGTTTTGCGAAGGGATTTGAGGTGTCTACTGTACATGGTCCATATTTCTATGCTTCTGATGCATGTAGGAGAGCAGGGACCATAGTTGCTCCATAGACCATGAGCTTACTGCTGGGCTTAAGGTCTCAGACTTGGAACACTGTGCTTCTTGGGCATCTGAAGGATGCACTAACACTTTGGGTTGATGTTGGATTTCATTGATAAGTTTCATAGCACTGAGATGAGGCCACCAAGATGTGGGAAGTGATCCATGTTGTGTAGAGGCACCCCATGTATTTTATTGGTCGGTTGCTCCTGTCTCTTGACAGGAGCAGGCTTTTTTTTATGGGTGTAGGCTTTGTAGAGAACCTTTGTTTTATGGGTGTTTAGTCTGAGATCCATTCTCTCACAGGTCTTTGTGAAGGTGTTGACAGTGGTTTGGAGCTCAGTCTTTGTGTCCATACCCCCAAGTGTCTTCTGTGTGCTGCAGCTTGATAATAGGAGTTGAGGTGGTCTTGGTTCTGGCCTGGTTGCTGCTTATCCTGTAGTTTAGCTGTACTCTAGTGAGGAGCTTCATGGTGACTGTGTGGAGTGTTGCAGCCAAGAAAGTGGAGAAGAGCATTGGTCTGATGACGCTGCCATGCTTGACCCCAGTTTGCACTCTTCTTGGGTCTGTGGTAGATCTGTTTGTGAGGATCACAATCTGCATAAGTGAAGTAGGTGGAGAATTGCGATGAATTTCTGGGGGGCAGCCAAATGTTATATTCCACAATCCCTAACAATTGACGCAGTTGAAGTTGTGCTCTTAAGCATTTACCAAAGCAGTTGTCTTTTTAGTTTTATGATAGAAAAGATTTGAGGAAATCTGTATTCTAGGAAGAACAGATCTAGAAGATAAATTGAAGAGTTTAGTTTGTTTTTTTATTAAAAGTAGAAACATTAAAAAAAATTAAAATGTCTGATTTTAGTTCTATCCCAGCATTTGTGTAAAGTTGTTATTTTAAAGTTTTATGTCCACTTTGTTCCTCCTTATATTTCAGGAGCTGGCTAGTGCTTTGATGCATATAAAACTTCATACGTTTGTGCAGATCTTCACACTTGGATTTTTCCCGACTGCTATGTGGTTTATTCTTAAATTATTAGCTCTTACATCTATAAACCCATGGCTTTTAAAAGGGTAAGTTTTTTTCCCTTTCAATTCTGTGTTTAATGCATTTTAGTTTCAAAATTACTTGAAACGTTGACAATTTTAATGTTATTGATGATGTCAGATTTTCAAACCCAAAAACGTTAGAAAATCCAGCCATTGTTGCTTTTAAAAGTTTTAATGTGTTACATAGTCTGCAATGAAGATTAATTTGATATTTCATTCACATCTCTGCCCTTTTTTAAGAAAAGTAGTTGATAAAACATTAGAAATCGAGATGGAGAGGTAAACCGTTGACAAAAAGAATATTAGTTCTCCTACACACATTTAGCTCCTTGTAATAGAACAGAGTTTAGGCCTGGGGGCTAAGTTCTTACTTATTTGGTTGGAAGTAAATAAAATAAATACAGTATTGAACTTATTTCACACAAAACTGCTGATTCATGTTGAAATTGTGGAGAAATACAGTTCTATCCTTTGGAACATCGACTTTTGCAGCTAAAACAAGATTTGACATTGTGTATTTATATAGAGCTCCAGGGATTAGAGATTTCTGAAGTAACACATTCAGGCTCAGTTTGTGTAAGCAAGTTACTTTCTTTCTGAATATTTTTCTTTAATATTATTTGATTTTAACTTAAACATTTGCTGTTTACTTTAGGAAAGTAAGACTTGCTTCCCGTCTGGAACAGAGCTGCCGATTTAAATTAATCAGATGCATAAAAATGATTGGATAATGTGGACAAATGAACATTGTTCTTGGTTCTAGGAAGGAAAGATGCTAATTGAACAAAATTAACTGTGCTCTTCTTGTCCCAAATCTTTGCTGTGATGTTCCAAATTATTCATATTTAAACATTCTACCTTGTGGCTTAGCAATTGTATCTGATCTGTATGCCAGTGTGACACAGCCTAGAGAAGCTGCTAGAAGAATTTTGCCCTCAGAAAAGCTTGACTCCAATTGGTGCCATTTATACTTAAATATTCGATAAAATTTCATTTGCATCCAGTAGCAGACCAGGGTTGTCATGCTTCACACTGGAAACAGCGAATCTATTGCTTTTGGCCTCATCATTGATGATGTCCTGCTTCGTGGCAGAGTCCAACATCACAGAGATGTGGTAATTCTTAGTTTATGGCTAGAGAATAGTAGCACAATTGTTAGTACTCAAGCCAGTATTATGTGCTTGCACCATGAACATAAAAGTTGTTTTACAGCAACACCCATTTTTATAAGTTCAGGAGGATGGCACCTCAGGCAGGTTTCACTCTTAATTGAGGTGCTTCTCAGCTCTGATTATTTCGCGTAGATGTTCAAATATTATTGGCTACCAGCTAGTGGTATCCCAATACAATCATCCCCCTGTTTTTCTGTTGCCTTGATTGATTAAAAAGAAAAGTATTAATTTTGGAAAGTAAACATAAAACCCATAGCACAGAAACAGACCATTCAGCCCATCATATGTATGTATCAGGGTCCTCCCCTCACTTGCTGCTCAATCATCATCAAAGTATTAAAAATGCAGATTGAATGCACTTTAGAAAAGATATGTTATTTTCGGTACAAGCTTTCACTGGATTCTTTTTATTGTCGTCCTCCTTGTATCATACTAAAGCATCAAATATTAAAATAAATTCAACTTGAGATTTGGAAGAAACATTTGAAAGCTGCCGTTTCTTACTTTGTGATGCAAAGGCAAAAAAGGTTTGTTTTAAATCTGAAGTAAAAACTGAAAATGTTGGTGAGAAAATACAGGTGAGAAGGCATCTGTTGATGGAGAAACATCTTCAGGTCCATAATTTTTCATCAAATTGGAAAATGTTGAAGATGTAATTGGTTCTAAACAAGTGAAAGGGGAGGGGGGTGGAAAAAAGAACAAAACTGAAGGTCTGTAATAGGGTGGGAATCAAGAAAGATTAAGTGATGAAACAGTTGCTAGTACAAGGCAGAAGGAATTCTTAACGGGTTAAGTAAATTAAAGATGTGTCAGGAGGAGGTGTGAATGGCAGAATGATGAACAACTGCCTCCTGAAAGCAAAAATTAAGAGAAAGGTCTGCAAACAAGAAGGAAACAAAATTGTAGCAGAAGCTGCAATCTGAAATTGTTGAACTCACTGAAATTGGAAGCCTGTATAGTATTTTATTGATGAGGAAGATGCTCTTCCTTGTGATGATCTTCATTGGAACATTTCAAGAGGCTGATGATAGGGAGATGAGTGCATAAGCAAGATGGGGAAAGTAAAATGCCAGATAAGGTAGTAGTTTTACTCTTGTTCTTTTCTTTTAGAGTCACAAAATCATACAGCACAGAATTAGACCCCTCGGTCCAACCAGTCCATGCCGAAAATAATACCAAGCCAAACTAGTCCCATCTACCTGCTCCTGGCCCATATCCCTCCAAACCTTTCTTATTCGTGTAATTATCCAAATGCCTTTTAAACATTGCAATTGTACCCGCATCCACATGTGAACCACCCTCTGTGTAAAACTGATTTGCCCCAAATGTCTTTTTAAAATCTCTCTCAGCTCACCTTAAAATCATGCCCCCATGCTTGAAATTTCCATCCTAGGGAAAAGACAACTACCAATAACTCTACCATTAACTAAACTTCCATAAGATCCCCTTTCAACCACCTATGCTCCAGCCTTTCTTTATAACTCAAATCTTCCATACCTGACAACATCCTGATAAACCTCTTCTGAACCCTCTCCAGCTTAATAATATCATTCCTATAACTGGTTGACTAGAACTGCAGAGAGTATTCCAGAAGAGGCCTCCTCAATGTCCTGTACAATCTCAACATGACTTCCCAACTCCTATACTCAAAAGGACTGAGCAATGAAGGCAAGTGTGCCACAGCTGTTTATAACCACCATATCTATATGAATCACAAAGTTCACAAGACTTATGAACCTGCATCCCTTCGTCCCACTGTTCTACAACCCTACCCAAGGCCTCATCATTAGTTGCATAACGATATGAGGGTGTCGGTGTTGGACTGGGGTAGACAAATTTAAAAGTCACACAACAGGTTATAGTCCAATAGGTTTATTTGGAAGCATTAGCTTTTGGAGCATTGCACCTTCATCAGGTAGCTGTGGAGCAGAATCATAAGACACAGAATTTAATGCAAAAGATTACAGTGTCATGCAGCTGAAACATTATATTGAACAAACCTAGATTGCTGTTAAGTCATTCATCTTTTAGAATGGGTTGCAGATTTTGGTTCATTTATATGTAAGTCCCAGAACTACTTTTAAGTCACATTCTCGAGATACCTTAAGGTGACATCTCAGCTCAGGCAGTGCATTAAATTTGTGAAGTAGAACCAGTCTGACTCAAGATTGGGATACAGTCAGACTCTAACTTCACACCTTTAACGCATTGTCCGAACTGAAGTGTCACCTTTTTTTATATACAAAGCCCTTAAGTTATCTTGATAATGTGACTTAAAAGAAGTTCTGGGATTTGCATATTAATGAGCTGAAGCCTGCAACTCATTCTAAAAGATGAAAGACTTAACAGCAATCAAGGTTTGTTCAATATATTGTTTTCAGTTGCATGAAATTGTAATCTTTTGCTATAAGTTCTGTCTTATGATCCTGCTGCACAGCTGTCTGATGATGGGGCAGTGCTCTGAAAGCTAGTGCTTCCAAATACATCTGTCTGACTATAACCTGGCGTGCGTGATTTTTAACTTGATTGTATAAGCCCTACATTTGTACTAAAATGCAATACCTCACATTTATCCAGATTGAACTCTATCTGCCATTTTTCAGCCCATTAACCCATCTAATCATTTGAAATCTTAGAAGACCTTCATTTTATACAATGCCACCAATTTTGGTGGTGCCTGTAAACAATTTTGGTGATGTCTGCAAATATTCTAACCATGCCTTCTATATTATTTTTCCCTGAAGGAACTCTTCATCAGTTTGCCATATACACTTCCTCTAGATGTAACTTTTCTTTCTTGGACCATTACCACTCCATTTGTCCTGCACTACTTGCATTTTTTCATACATCCTATCATTGAAGTTCCATTTTACCCTTTTGCTACCCACTGCCCTTTCAATTGCTTAAAACTATTACATTTCCATCTTTTCATAGCTGTTACAGTTAAGAAATTTATAAGATTTAATGTTTGATTCACGGTAAAGTGAAGGTGGTCATATGACCTGCCTGAAGTCTGTTTGACTGAGGTGCCTGTAGAAGATTAAAGGAAGACCCGGATTGTTTTGATGAAATAAGATATAAGGTGTTCTGTTCACTTTGAGACAATGGCCACTATCTGATTAGACTATTTGCTGTATTTGGCTGCTCGTCTGAGTCCAAGGAGGATGTTGAAATTTTCATGTTGTAAATGGTTAGGCTCAAGTTTCAAAGCATTTGCACGATGACAGATCTCGAGGGCAGCTAATCTCTTTTTCTACCTGGAATCAAGGCTTGTGTGATTCACGTCATTATGGAAGTGGGTTTTGAGATCTAAGGGTTTCTAAGGTATGTATGAAAAGTCTCAGACACAGTTTACCAAAGACTTGGGATCAGACTGCAGCTAGAGGCTGGACATCTTTGTGGTTCACTGAAGAGGAGCTTGCATTTGGATTGCAAGACCAATTTTATGACTTTAAATGAAATATTTGCCTGGTTTGAGCTAGAAAAAGGACAGTGTAAAGTGTACTTGGTGAAGTATGTTTTTGGTTGAGCTTAAAAATGATGTTCTATTTGTGATTTCATATCTACGTTGCCTGCAAAGTTGGCATTTAGTCTTTTATTGCAGTAAAAGTCTTGGAAAAGTAAATTTCCGTCATGTCATTATGTCAGCTATTAACGGAAGTTCAAATTTCCTTTTTACAAGTTACTGGTCTCGATAGAGATTGTAATGCTTTTCCAATGGAAGGTTAATAACCTTATGGATTCATTCCTGGAAGAAGCACCATTGATACCAGTGTTTTGTGAGGCAGGTGATGGAAAAATATTAGAATGGCTAATACAACATTTCAGATTGTATTCCTTGATCTGGCAAAGCCTTGTAACCTGATTACTAGAAAGGAAGTCTGAAGATGTGCTGGAATTTGTGCAATCCCTGAGACCATATGCATGACTGTTACATGAGATGTACAAAAAGTGCCACACAAGAGATATCATGAAGAGAGTAATCACAACTGGATACTTCTGAGATGCAGATATTGTGATGGATATGTGGAGTGATTAGAAAGGACCTAATCAGGACATAGTACATCAGGAAGGCCAATGAAGATTGTGCAAGCATTAGAGAAAGTAGCTGAGAAGAAATGGAACTGGTATGGTTGCATGTTGTGGATTGAAAGGGTGCTGGGAGGAGTGAGCATGAGGTGGCGCAGGTGTTGGAGGTGGGACTTCCAGGAAAAAGAAATCCAAAGCCGAAGATTAGATGGAAAAATATGGTTGGAAACTCTAACAAAATGTGATTGAATGAAAAATGTTTCACAGACAGGAGGAGATATAGCAGGGTAATCAACTGTTATTGTGGCAACCTCAGATAAAAAGAGAGGAGCTGAAAGAAGTGGATGATGATGAAAAGTCTTTGTTCTGGAGGGATCATGCTGTTTCTCCCTCCACAGATGTCGCCTGACCTGATTTGTTTCTAGCATTTTCTATATTTTTCTCGATTTATGTTTGCTTACGTATTGAAACGTTGTAAAATAAACTCTTACCTGTTACAGAAAACCCAAGATGCCATTTGCCTTTCTTTCTAAAGTCCAGTCAAATGTCTATTTCCACTGGAAGCCTCAGATAGCAAAACATTGTGACGAGTGACTTTTGTATGTTTATAAGTTAATATTTTGAGCTCTGCTCTTGTACAGTTTTGGAAAGAAGTGTTTTGTTTACTTTTAGAATGTTTTATGAGCAAACAGTTACGTGCATTAAAGTCTGGAGCTATGCAAAGCATAATAATACACTAGCTAGACATAGAGCACCATTCACCATATCCTGCTGGCTACCTTGCAGCTAAAGGCTTTTGATATGATTTTAGGATTTGCTTGACATTTCTTTTCTTATGCTGTTCTTCTAAAACTAGATCAGGGATCGAATTCAAATTCCATCTCAAAGATTCATCATTGAATATTCAATAAATAATAGACCTGTAATTTGAGGAAGAAGTTTTATTCCATATCACTTTAAAACATTGAGTTGGAATTTGAGGTATAAGGCCATTAAATATCCAAAATACTCTCAAATTCTCTGAAGGATATTGCAATTAGATATTTATAGAATTTGTGTAAATGTTGCTGGAGCTTTAAGGAGCCAGGTTGGCGTAACTAGCATGATTAGTAAAGCAAAGGTAAATGTTTTTATTGTTCAACACAATCTGGGAGGGAAAAAAAGCGCTGTTCTAAAATTGTTTTGGGCTTTTTTTTAGTTTGCAGACTGTTGGCTGTATGCCTCCTCCAGTATCATCTGCTGTAATCCTAACAAAAGCAGTTGGTGGAAATGAGGTGGGTAAGAATTATATTTTGATTATTATATAATATACATTAGACAATAAGGTTATGAAAACTAAATTAGTTTGAATATTTTGTTTCATTTATGTCTGTCATGATGTGTAATAGAGTTAAGTTTGAACTTGACCTTTGTTTCCACCATCGCTGGCTGTGCATTATAATCTCTAGAATTCCCTTCAGCAACCTTTCTGCCTGTCATTTTAATCGATCATCTTAAACATACCTTTTTCACCTTGGTCTTCTATAATATCTTTCTTTGTAGCTTGCTGTGAAGTATCTGGAGGAGGATTTTATGATGTTAAACATGCTGCATAACATGCTACATGTTGAGTCTTTCCTTCCAGATCGTGGATGCTGTGGATTTGGTTGGTCCTTTTTTCTGATTAAAATCCAGTTTTACCACTCCTTAAAAAAATTGCATTGACCCCTCCCCAAGTTATGTTTCTTTCTCTAGCACTCAAACTACATAGGAGTGATAAGTGAATTTATCCATGCCATCCTAAGACTGCCTGAGAAAGTCTAATCACAAACATGACCAACCAATGCAAACAAGACTTACAATATTAAAATCACACAACACCAGGTTATAGTCCAACGGGTTTAATTGGAAGCACGCTAGCTTTCGGAACATCGCTCCTTCATCAGGTGGTAGTGGAGGGCTCAATCTTTACACACACAATTTATAGCAGAAATTTACAGTGTGATGTAACTGAAATTATACATTGAAAAATTGATTGTCTGTTAAGCCTTTCATCTGTTAGAATACCATGATAGTTTCACTTCTTCCATGTGTAAATCACAAAACCTTTTTTTAAAAAGTTGCATTCTCAGGTTAGCTGTTAACAATGGTGATAGCTAGACAGTATGTTGAAGGCGTTAGCCCCCTGTGTTCTCTGTCTATGCCATGATGTTTAGCTTGATTCTAATCTTAAAAAGTGAGATAACAGAGTTTTACATGAATTCATGCAGTTTTTGAGCAAAGTACAACGTAACCCTGCAAGTACAAATTCACCCCACAAAATATATGTGTGCATGTGGGTCTTTGTCTGTCTGGGTTGGTGGTTGTGAGTGTGAGAAACTGTAAGTGTGTGTGTGCAGAGTGCCTTGTATGTGTGTGTGTATGTGTGTGTAGAGTAATGGTGGTCACCTGTAATGTGACATGAACCCAAGGTCCCAGTTGAGGCCCTCCCTATGGGTACCGAACTTAGCTATCAGCCTCTGCTCAGCCACTTTTCGCTGCTGCCTGTCCCAAAGTCCGCCTTGGAGGATGGTCACCCGAAGGTCTGAGGTCGAATGTCTTGGACCATCGAAGTGTTCCCCAACTGGGAGGGAACACTCCTGTCTGTTGATTGTTGTGCGGTGCCCATTCATCCGCTGCCGTAGCCTTTGCTCGGTTTCCCCAACATACCATGCCTCTGGGTACCAACCCCTCAGAAAATGACATCACCACAATCCCAGGAACCCCATCCAAGAGAAAGATATAAATAGAAAGCAGGAGACAACAGCTTCGCTTCACTTGGAGGTCGCCACTGATGATGTTACCTAGCCAGGTAATGAAACGTCTGGATATCAAACCTACAGCTCAGCAAGCAAACCTATACCCTAAACCTCAACCTGAGCTACAAACCTTGCAGAGAGAAACAAAGTTGGGTGTTGCTTACCTACGAGAGGTCCTGTGGTATATGGAGTCAGACAGAAAAAAGACTGATGGGCTTAGAAAATAGTTTAGGTTTAAAAAGAGACTGAAGTGGTTTAATGTCAATAAGAGCTCCAAAAGTAGAAGATTATGGAAGAGGCATTTCAAAAATCAATTTTAAGTTACATGTGAGCTGTATTAGCAGCTTATTTAGGGCTCTCATGAAGAACCGTGAACTGAAGAATCTCACATTGAGTGAATGCAGACATTTGCCTGAAAGAAACCAAGTGCTGCCATGCCAACTGAAGAAGAAACTTTAAATTCCAAACAGTTGTGACCATTCACTGAGGTTGTAAACAACCTTACAGATTTCCAAGGGTAAAAGGGTCGAATCTTTATATCTGATATTTGTAGAATGATTTTCAAGAAGTAATATTTAATTATTTTTCTTAATATTGTTCTTTTGTTAAAATTACATAGGCAGCTTTTTGTGAAAATATTTAGTGACTGACCACCATGGTAATCAAATTGGAAAAATAAAGCATACAGTCTATCAAGCCAGGTTTCACTTTGAAATGTGACTGGTTCAGTATGAACATCAGTTGGGATCATAATACCGGATCATCAATAGATGAGTTAGTGGAATGAGAAAGGAGTCTTGTAAACCAAAACCTAGCCCTCAACAAAAAAAAGTGATTATCAAGCAAATCTCAAGATGGGCTGACAAAACGAGAAAAGTATTTTGTGCCTGGTTACCTCCCAAATCTGTGGCTGTGGTTCTCCAAAGTTCATGTTGGAATCTCTCCAGGTTTCTGCTCTTGCCACTGTTTCAAAACAGCGTTTACAAAAGTCACAAACTCTCTATGACTGTGCCCAAGGTACATTATCCTTAGTTGTCTTTTTTTGGTTTTCCTGCAACCTGTGCCTTGTTTGAGCGCACTGCCCTCCAGTTTCTTTTGTTATCCAGCTGAATGGAATTGACTCACTCATTTCCATTGGCTTATCTATTCAGTTGCACTCAAAGAACTATCTGCAAGGGTATCTTGTTTTTTGCTATAGCAAAGTTATGTCTGCTCCCCAACGATTAATCTATATCCCTCATCCATTTCTCCCGCCCCACTCCATTTCTCATATATACTGCCCACCATGGTATCATCTGAAAACAGAATGTTACATTACGCGTGTAGCATGACAGCATCTAAAGTTAGATTAGATTCCCTACATTGTGGAAACAGGTCCTTCGGTCCAACAAGTCCACACCAACCCTCCGAAGAGTAACCCACCCAGACCCATTTCCCTCTAACTAATGCACCTGACACTGTGGGCAATTTACAATGGCCAATTCACCTGACTGGCACATCTTTGGATTGTGGAGTAAACCGGAGCACCCAGAGGAAATCCACACAGACACTGGGAGAATGTGCAAATGCCACACAGACAGTCGCCCAAGGCTGGAATTAACCTGGGTCCCTGGTGCTTTGAGACTTTTCCAGAACTTGAGTGTTCTTGAACAATTACTACCAGTGCATCCACTATCTCTGTAGCTACTTCCTTTAAAATCCTATGATGCAATCAATCCAGGTCAGGGGACTTATTGGTCTTCTTTATCCCCATTACTTTCCCTAATGCATTTTCTCAGTACTGTCTATTGTACTTATTTCCTCATTTTCTTGCCAGCACACCTTTCGCCCCTTGATTATTCAGTACTTTTGAATGTTCTTTGCTTTAGTCTTCACAATAGAAAATGTTAGGTATTAAATCAAATCCTCTGCCATTTCCTTGTTGCTCATTATCATTTCCCAACCTTGTTTTCTAACAGACCTATGTTCACTTTGCCCTCTTTGCTCCATTTTATATATTTAAATAAGCTCTTAATATCCTTTTTTAATATATTGTTTAGCTCATTGTTTACTTTCTCCCATTTTGGTAGTCTCTTGTTGCTTTTTGAAATTTTCCTAATCATCTGATTTGCCAGTAATCTTTACCACTAAATCCAGGTATGACCAGTGATGCTGGCATTCCATGAATTTAATTGTTATGCCTGTGACAGGAATGTGTTAGTAATTAGATTAGATTCCCTACAGTGTGGAAACAGGTCCTTCGGCCCAACCAGTCCACACTGACCCTCCGAAGAGTAATCCCCAGACCCATTTCCCCTCTGACTAATGCACCTAACACTGTGGGCAATTTAGCATGGCCAATTCACCTGACTTGCACATCTTTGGACTGTGGGAGGAAACCAGAGCACCCAGAGGAAACCCACGCAGATACAGGGAGAATGTGCAAACTCCACACAGACAGTTGTCCGAGGCTGGAATTGACCTAGGACTCACGTGCTGTCAAGCAGCAGTGCTAACCACTGAGCCACTGTTACTACTCAACAAGTTGCACCCTTAGTAAAAGTATTTTGATTTACCCATCAAAATGGCAATTGTATTGCATTTGTACTGCTACAGAATGAATGAAACTTTCACTGGGCTTTTTTGATGAGCTCCAAATAATCCATTTGTTATGGAACAAAATTTGTTCTTTTTTTAAAAAAAGAGAAAATGTAGCTTTAATCTGAAATTAGAACTATTTCCCATTCTCATGTCAAAACAGGTGCACTCATGCAACACAGAATAAGACACCGATTTTGCAGAAGTGATATTTTAAAAGGGCAAAATAAAAAACATCCTTTATGGCCAGCATTCTGAAGAGTAAAGGATATAACTTGATGAATTCTTACAGACCACAAGTCCATTTCGTGGAGAATTCAAATTGCTGGCTGTGTAGGCCAATTAAGAATCTTCCAATCAAGGCTTTGGTTTATTTGGAAATCAAGCTGTATCCCAGATCTTTTTGTGATTGTAGTTCAATTTTCAGGGCTTATAAAGTAATCAATACTGTGGAATCTGTAACAGGATCACAAAGTTTTCAACGAAGAGAGGGAAAGAATTGGAAGTGGTACAGCTCAATTACTTGGGAGGGTTTTTAATTTTTTCTTATGCACTTGGATTGTGGAAACAAAAGCCAAGTCCAGAAAGGATTGGTAGGCTCCATCAGCACATGGACTCACATTGTCTCTTCTAATGTTAGTATTTCCAGCAAATAAGGGCAATAAACTCCATCTTTTATCTCCCAAAAGCTTTGCTTAGTTGTTTTTCCAAAGTCATTTAACCTTTTGTAATCAACATGTGGATCACAGACGTTAAACTGTTGTCCTAATTTCCAAGAAACCATAAGTTCCTTTTAAACCCTTTTTTAAAAAAAACCCTTTTAATCCAGAAAGTGTGAATAGGTCAATGTCTTCCAGTTCTCCACGTAGTCCATAAATGTAGGCATATTCTCAGCATAAAAATAATTTACTCTGCTCCCTTTAATTTACCACTAATTCAAGAACCTTCAGCCACCTTAATCCTACATTCTGAAGCTCTTTTCTAAATGCCACTTTGTTTCTCTGCCAGCCAATGTCAAATATTGTATGCATCTGAGACAAAACCTATTTGGAAAAAGGCACTGTCCATTGTAAGTTAGCCTGAACTTAATTGGACCACAGGGAATAGTTTAAGTGGCATTGGAGAAGTACATTTTCTAAGTACAGTATACTCAAAATGTAGAGGCCAATAAAACATGACAGAGTTGCCTTGATTGGCTTTCTTGTTAACAAAATAATATTCCTTCCTTTTGTAGCAAATGTTGCTTCCAAATGTCCCCAAATGTTTTAATGTCTGTTTATGTTACATACACTTAGGAATTAAATTCTATCACATTAATCCAGAAAACTATTGCATTTATTGTCATGAGCCTATGCATTACATTAAAATTACTTTTATTAAGTGCATAGTATAATGTTTTTGATAACAGCATGCACTACTTTCCAATTCTTTAAATATTGCTTAGTGACTTCAACTAACCTGAATTATTATAAATCAATTTCTTTACAAATGATTCTTTGTTTATTTGCAAAGTTAACATTGCAGTCAATAGGTATGTTCTTCTTGATCTGGTAGGCAACACTTTGCTATGGCAACAATTAAGGCTTTTAATTAGCCTTGAATTCTAGAGAATGGGATTGTCTACACTGTGTTTAGGGAAATCCCTTTTACTTCATGTACTCACCCTATATGCTTTGCTAAATGAATGTTTCCAGTACATGCTGTAGAGAAAAGAATTATGGCTGATGCTTAAACATTTGATGATTGCAAATCTTTTTATATTAGATAAAGATTAAAAATATGTATTCCTCACCAATTTGATGATCAACAATTCTGAGAACGTAAGTGCAGTAGCTAGTCATTTCAATCTGCTTGATGCATTCTGACATTTGCCAATAACCAGTACTTGTGCATGCTATTTATC
Organism: Chiloscyllium punctatum; assembly: GCF_047496795.1. Classification (NCBI taxonomy): domain Eukaryota; kingdom Metazoa; phylum Chordata; class Chondrichthyes; order Orectolobiformes; family Hemiscylliidae; genus Chiloscyllium; species Chiloscyllium punctatum. Next base: position 10,965,365 of record NC_092739.1, read on the forward strand.
AATAATGGCCACTTTGATACTTTGTTTTCTCCAGATGTTAGTGAAAATGTACAAATTTAGTTTGATTTTATAATGAGGGGGTAAAAGAAGTTTATTTTATTCAAGTGTATTAATTTCTAAGCGTTTCAATTATGATGTAGTTAACCTGGAAATGCTGGAATTCGGAAACTTGCAGTATACTTGAATCTTGAATGCATAAAAGGATTTTGTACTATGTAGTTGTAACATTTTTATGTTTCAAACAGTGTCCTATGATCTTTGAGTGCGATTGCCAATTAATGCCTTATTAGAGGCTGATGCAAACTAAAAGTCAGATTCAGAATGTCCACATATTTTTTCTATTGGAGTTCCAGGCAGTGTCTTTCAAAAACACTTTTGGAGACTGAAAGACCATCTGTAGCTTTTAGACATGCATGTTATCTTAGTACATGCAGGTTTTTATGCAAATTTGTGACATGTTTTAGGAATGTAGACAATATTCTTGAATTCAAAAAACAATAACTGGATTGAATTAAATATCCCCTAATTTTCTCTTCATAAACAAACAAAGCAGCTATGTCATTGAAGTGGCTAAAGGTTCTTGAATTAATGGTAAGATAAAGGGAGCAGAGATCCTCAAAGCTCAGGATTCAGTTGTCTGGATATGTGAGGAAAAAGTAGATTGGAGAATGTTTTTGTTTTTGAGATGTGGTGTGGCAATGAATTTGAAACCTCTGAGAGAGGATTTAAATTCATTACATTCAAGGGCAAGAAGCCATGTTAGTCACTGAAGATGTAGTGAGGGCATCTATCCTGTCCACTGACTTGTTGTATGATGAGCAGGATTGTATGCAGTACACAAAGTGATGTCTCATGAAGATTTGAGACAAGGTTAGCAGAACCACTTCATTTTTAAAATTTCATCTCTTGGAATAAATCCTATTGCTTAGTTTGCTTTTTTAAAATGGCCTTTTTAACCTGGGCGGCTACTTTTAGTGATTTGTATATTTGCAATCCTAGATCCCTCTGCTCCTCTCCCACATTTAAATTATATTGCTTTATATTTATCGTTAATTAATTTCCTAAACTTTTATGCCCAATCCAAAGGTTTGTGAATATCTGGTTATTTGTTGCAGTCTCCTTCAGCATTGACTGTCACGTACTCCTCCACAACTTTCCTCCCTATCTAACTTTGTGTTCCCCTACAACTTTCAAAATTGAACTTTTGATTCAAAGGTCTAAACAGCACAGGGCCCAGTATTTAACTTAGTGCAGCGCCACTTTTCTGCCTTCTGTCACTTGGATTACCCATTACTTCTATTTTGAAACTAGCTAACCATCTGCTGTGTCCATTGTCTCTTGAATCTGCATTCATTGACTTTTTCTATTGGTCTATTATGCAGCACTTCGTAAAAACATTTCCTTAAAAAAAGTAAATAAATTACATCTACTGCACTACTTTTGTCTGTTTCCTGCATTGGTTCTTCAAAGCCATTCAATGAGGTTGTTATTGAATTTTAATTCCTTGATGTTTTTCTCTTATCTCAATTGGTTTGGATTCCACTAATTTTTCCTACCACTGATGTTAAGTTGACCCATCTGTCGTTCCCTGGACATGTTCTGTGTCCCTTCTTAAATAAATATAGAATGTCAGATATCTATGTGCCTCTGGCACTACACCATTTTTAAATGAGTTGTTAAAAACCTGTATTAACCCCTTTACTGTTTCTTCCATGCATTATTTTAAAATGTGCAGATATCAAAATTAAAGCATCCTCTTCACGTTTGATTAATTTAATTAATAATTGACTGTTGTTTAAATGTGTCTGTTTCATTTCTAATCTCAACTTCAATATACAATTATATTGTTAAAAGTGAGGATGGAGTGGGTTGGGGAATGGTGTTTGACAATGCAGTTTGTCGTGGAGAAAAGGGGTGTTAAAATGTCTGACTTACTGGATGATCTTCAGGTGGTAGACTGTTGTAGCCCAGTTGGCTGACTTCGTCAAATCAAATTTGGTGATGAATGAACAGATTTGTTATGTCAATCAATTTGTGTATTCAAGTGAGAGGAAAGATTGAGGAAAGAGCAGACATAGGGAACAGTGTGACTTTGTAACATTAGGGCAGAAGCAAGGGGGGATAGTTGAGTAAATGCAGAGTTACTATAGCAGATGGAGACTTCAAAGAGAGAGATGTTCGGATTTTGAGAGTAAAGTTGGGATGGAGAAATTTCTGAGGTGGTTGAGAAAGGTCATGGACTTAATGGAAAAAGAGGTGAACCAATGTTCAAAAACAGCCTTTTATTAATTGAGGCATGGATTCCTTTATAGATAAAGTCTCTGTTAACTAGCTTGATTGTTTATTTATCAATCTATTGTTTGTGCCTGTTCAAATATTGACTGGGTTAAAAATGAGAGTGAGGAAGTATGAGAAGTCTGGGCATGTTCTGTGGACATGTTCTGGACATGTACAACAACCGGTTGTACTTTCAATGTAATAGAGCATTCCAAGACATTATCAAAACAAAATTTGACATCTAAAACATGAAATGAGAGGACAGATAGCCAAAAGCTTGATTAGAGTGATAGGTTTTAAGAAGTGTTGTAAAGATGGAGACAAAGGTTTTGGTTAGGAATTCTAAAGATTAGCTTCTAAACTCAAGGCCCAGCTGTTGATGTGTATTAATGAAAACTGGAGGCACACAAGAAACCAGAGTGCAAAAACTCCTGGGGATTGCAGGAGGTTATCGAAAAAAGGAAGGGTGAGATCTTGGAGAGGTTTGGAGAGAGGATAATTATTTTGAATTGAGGCTGGAGGCAATATAGACACTGAGCCCAGAGATGATGAGCGAAAGGAACTGAAATGGCTGAAGCTGGCGAGTCGCTGTCTGAAATCTTTGTGACAAATAAATCCAGGAGCTCGTTTAACTTGAGTGTGGAAGCACAAAGCCTTGTCAACAGTGTCTCATCAACTGCATGCTCAGGCAGGAATTTGGTACATATGGGAATTCAGTGCAGAAGGAGACAGAAGTACTGCTGTTTTATTCTCTTTTACCTTTTAGTGAATATTTGTCTTTGTCAGCTAGGAGACTTCTTCCTGTTAGTTTAACTTGTTACATGCTAATTTAATTAAATAAATAAGGTTAAACATGGCGGGGCAGCAAGTAAGGTATAACTGCAATACTCCTGAGCGCATTGCGCTCCTGGGTAATTATATCCGCACTAAGTGTCTCTGGATTGAACAACTTTGGCTCAAATGTCCCAGCTATACCATAGGGCATTGTGGAGGAGGAGAGTTACCTAGACACTAAATGAGGGTGGTTGCCGGGGTTCAATTGATGGGAAATTTAGAAATGTAAAGGCAGTATCTAATAATTTGAGTGGTCAGGTGAGCGGAAAAGAGGGTCGGGGGTTTAACAGTAATAGTACACCAATGAATAAGACCTGTGAAAATAATAAAGTACCATTTAAAATTAAGTAGTTCTAATCATAGTTGCAGGGATATGGTTACAAGGTGACCAATGCTGAGAATGAGTATTCCAGGATAGGCAACATTTGTAAAGACAGGCAAAATAAAGAGGATTATACTATAAAGAGGATACCATTGAATCTGACTGTAGTAAAATACTTGGATAGTCTATTAAGTAAGACATCATTTGAGCTTGTAACAAAGGCAATGAACTAATTGTTGGGGATTTTAATCTTCCTGTAGAATAGACAAACTTGGCAACAGTGCACTGGAGGCTGAGTTTGCAAAATGCTTTCATAGTTTTCTGGAAGAATATTCTGTGGAACTGAATGGGGATAAGGGTATTTAGATTGAGTATTGTTCAATTATGCAGGATTAAGTAAAAATCTTAATGTTGGGGAAAAGTGATCATTAATATAGTTGAATGCCCATGTTAAGTTTGAAAGTGGCATGCTGCTGTGCCAAGCAAGAATCTAAAACGTGAAGCCTATTAGCTAGATATGATGGGACGGCCAAGGTTGATTCGGTAATTGACTAAAATGTGTTGGGATAAATAAATAATTCAAAATATTCAGCATATGTACATTCAGGAAACAAATGTTCAGGAACAAAGGTCTATCCATGCTAACTCGGGAGCATAAGATTATGATAAAAGAAGAACGAAATGAGCAATGTGAGATGTGCAGTTCAGTGCACATGTGATGCCAAGTACATAGTGGTGGATAAAAGTAGCATGTTACCATCTGCAATAGGTCGAATATGAACTGTACTCAACCAGTCTGCTTTGAAAACTCAACATCATGTCTCACATTTGATGTGGTAATTGTAATTGGACAGCACCTGCCATACAGTCCATGTGAAGATTGCAAGAGTTTCTTTCGATATCCAAAGGACAAAAATAGATATTGGGCTGCTGGAGAAGTAGTAGTGGGGAACAGAGAACCCCGCCGCGCCCCCCCCCCCCCCCCCCCTCCCATTTAAAAAGGGAATAAGGCAAAAGATAGGAAATTATGGGCCGATTAGTCTGACCTCGGTCATTGGTAGGATTTTGGAGCCCATTGTGAAGGATGAGATTTCTGAATACGGTAGCGCCACGGCATACGAGCGATCCCGTTCACGGATAACTCGGTTTACGAACAGGATTGTACGTAAAATTTTGCTTCAACGTATGTATGAAATTCAAGGTACGAACGCAAAAAGCCCATGTGCGACCACGTGGTTTCATTGTTCTGCTTTGCTATGTGCTTGTTGAATGCAAAAGCTCTCTGGCCCTGTGTGATTTCATTCAGTTCGTCTTTGGCACGTGTGCTGTGAACAGCGTTCATTGCTACGTCCAAGCATTCTTACGCTATCCGAACAATGGGAAAAATTGATTCAGTCCGTGAACTTTTCGGTCGTGAACTAGGTCCCAGAACAGATTAAGTTTGTAAGTCGAGGCGCTACTGCACCTGGAATTGTACGGTAAAATACGGCAAAATCAGCAAGGTTTCATCAAGGGGAGGTCATGCCTGACAAATCTGTTAGAATTCTTTGAGGAGGTAATAAGCAGATTAGACTAAGAAGAGCTAATGGATTTTACCTACTTCCAGAAGGCCTTTGACAAGGTGCCACACAGGAGGCTGGTGAGTGGGATAAGCATCCATGGTGTTAGAGTCAAGGTACCAGCATAGATAGATCAATGATTGTCTGCCAGACAGACAGAATAGTGATAAAAGGGTCCTTCTAAGGATAATAGCTGGTGACGAGTGGTGTTCCGCAAGACTCCGTGTTGGGCCCACAACCTTTCATGTTATATGTTAACAATCTAGATGAAGGAACTGAGGGCATTCTGGCTACATATGCAGATGATACAAAGATAGATAGACAGGTTGTACTGAGGAGCCACAGGGGCTATAGAAGGATTTGGAGAGGTTAGGAGAGTGGGCAAAAAGCAACAGATGGAATACAACATGGAAAAGTGTGAGGTCATGCACTCTGGTAGGAAGAATAGAGGCATAGACTATTTTCTAAATGGGGAGAAAATTCAGAAATCTAAAGTGCAGAGGGACTTGAGAGTGTTAGCCCAGGATTCCATTCAGGTAAACTTGCAGGTTGAGTCAGTAGTTAGGAAGACAAATACGATGTTGGCATTTATGTCAAGAGGACTCGAATATAAAAGCAGGGATGTACTTCTGAGGCTTTATAAGGCTATAGTCAGAGCACATTTAGAGTATTGAGAATAATTTTGGCCACCATATCTCAGGAAGGTCCTGCAGCAGGTCCACAGGAGATTCACGAGAATGATTCCAGGAATGAAAGTCTTATGGAATGTTTGAGGACTCTGGGTTTATACTGCACAGAGCTTAGAAGGATGAGTGAGGATCTAATTGAAACTTAAATAATATTGAATGCCCTGGACAGAGTGGGTATTGAGAAGACATTCCCATTAGCAGAACAGTCTAGGACCTCAAGGCACAGCTTTACAGTAAACGAACAACCCTTTACAATAGAGATAAGGAGAAACTTTTTCAGCCAGAAAGTGGTGATTCTATGGAATTCATTGCCACAGAAGGCTGTGGATCCCAGGTTATTGAGTATATTTAAGACAGAGATACATTGATTGTCAAGGGGATCAAAGCTTATGGGGACAAAGTGGGAGAATGGGGTTGAGAAACTTATCAGCCATGATTGAATGGCGGAGCAAACCAGATGGATCGAATGGTCTAATTTCTGCTCCTATGTGTTATGATCTTATGATTTTTATGGTCTTATGGTGTTAAGGATTAGATTAACAACTAATTTAAGATTCAGTTGAGCTCATAAGATGACTCATCTAGCTTGTAAAGATCTACTATGTATTCGCATGGTACAGCCTGTTCTCTGCAGGATAAGGAAATATGTTCTGGCACTGTCCCTTTTTTGCAAATATTTGTTTCCTGCTGCTATCTCCATGGCAAAGCCTTGATCAATCAGAATTGACTTGTAAATCAATCAGCACCCTTTTATAGTGTAAATGGTTGGAGTCTTTAAAAGTTGGCATATATGTGCCTGATATCCTAATGAATGTTGATGAAAAGCTTTGACAGCATGCCTCTTTATTCCTGATGAAGGGCTTTTGCCCGAAACGTTGATTTCGCTGCTTGTTGGATGCTGCCTGAACTGCTGTGCTCTTCCAGCACCACTAATCCAGTATCTGTTCAATCATACTCAAGTTTTGTACTACCAAACAATTCTTAGTAATTGCATTATGTAATTACTTTTGAATATTATCCCAAGATTGAACAATAAATGGGAAATTGAGAATTAGAATTAGTTGGGAAATAGGAGTCTTTTCAATATGAGCTAAGGATCTGTGAGAGAGGTCTACATTAATGTGTAGAGGGGCATAGTTAGTTTAAGGGAATTTATAAATGTTGACACGGGAACTTAATGAGAAAAGTTTGCTAGAAATGTGTGCTGATGCAAGATTTTTAACATAGAGATTGATAATGTTGACAACAGATTAACTGGTTTCTGAAATCTTTACTTAAGTCTATAATACGCATCCCAATACCTCTTCCAATCTTGAACAAGTCATAGAATGATGGAGATGAACAGCACGGAAACAGACGCTTCGGTCCAACCCGTCTATGCCGACTAGATATCCCAACCCAATCTAGTCCCACCTGCCAGCACCCGGCCCATATCCCTCCAAACCTTCCTATTCACAAACCTATCCAAATGCCTTTTAAATGTTGCAGTTGTACCAGCCTCCACCACTTCCTCTGGCAGCTCATTCCATGCACGTACCACCTTCTGCATGAAAACGTTTCCCCTTAGGTCTCCCGCATATCTTTCCCCTCTCACCCTAAACCTATGCCCTCTAGTTCTGGACTCCCCGACCCCAGGGAAAAGATTTTGTCTATTTATTCTATCCATGCCCCTGTGATTTTGTAAACCTCTATAAGGTCACCCCTCAACCCTGACGCTCCAAGAGAAACAGCCCCAGCCTGTTCAGCCTCTCCCTAAAGCTCAGATCCTCCAATCCTGGCAACATCCTTGTAGATCTTTTCTGAACCCTTTCACAACATCTTTCCGATAGGAAGGAGACCAGAATTGCACGCAATATTCTAACAGTGATCAAACCAATGTCCTGTACAGCCGTAACATGACCTCCCACCTCCTGTACTCAATACTCTGACTGATAAAGGAAAGCTTATCAAACACCTTCTTCACTATCCTATCCAACCTTCTTCACTATCCTATCTACCTTTGACTCCATTTTCAAGGAGCTGTGAACCTGCACTCTTTGTTCAGCAACACTCCCTAGGACCTTACCATTCAGTGTATACGTCCTGCTAAGATTTGCTTTCCCAAAGTGCAGTACCTCGCATTTATCTGAATTAAACTCCATCTGCCACCTTTTAGCCAATTGGCCCATCTGGTCAAGATCCTGTTGTAATCTGAGGTAACTTTCTTTGCTGCCCACTACACCTCCAGTTTTGGTGTCATCTGCAAACTTACTAACTATACCTCTTTTATGCTCACATCCAAATCATTAAAAAAATGATGAAAAGCTGTGTACTCAGCACCGATCCTTCTGGCATTCCACTGGTCACAGGCCTCCAATCTGAAAAACAACCCTCTGTCTTCTACCAAAATCGTCTTTTGGAAGTATTATAGTCTTGTGTATGCCCTCCATTGTTCCACCAATTTTGAAAAAAAAACATCTGTTGGACTAAGCTTTAGGTCACAACTTCAAACCCTTGCACCCCTTCTTTTATTTATCTTTGTTTCCTTCCTTTCCAACTGTCCCAACTAATTCTAATTCTCAATTTCCCATTTATTGTTCAATCTTGGGATAATATTCAACTGAATTGTGTTGTGAGAAGTGTCTTGACTTGCTCTTGACAGTAAAGGTGCTGCGTAACTATAGGTTGTTAATTCTAACAATGACCGATATAGTAAAGAAAGTTAATTGTGCAGTTATCTTGTAGAACTAGGTTTAAAAAAAATTGAACTGGGAGAAAGAATCCATCTTGAAAGGAATGCAGTTGACTTGAAGAGAAAAATTAACTTCATTAATGTGACTTTTAGGATGCTGTTTTAACTTGGATAACTGTTTGGATTTGATTGAAGGTGGAGTTTGAAATCCTGAAGTGAAAAGTAATGAATTAAGAAGCTGCATCAAACCTCCACATTTCACATGCACACTTTGGGAGAGGGAAGTCATCAGGTTCAATGTGTTAACTGCTCAATTCGAGTAATAGTGGCATGAGTTTTGAATTGAACTTTGGCTCCATGAGTCTCCCAAGCTTCCTGGATCTCTCCAGTAAAAACAAAGATGAGATCATAGCAGTTGTTGAGAGGGAGATACAATGGTGAAAAATGCCAATAGTTTTTTTTTAGATTAGATTAGATTAGATTAGATTAGATTACTTACAGTGTGGAAACAGGCCCTTCGGCCCAACAAGTCCACACCGCCCCGCCGAAGCGTAACCCACCCATACCCCTACATCTACATCTACCCCTTACCTAACACTACGGGCAATTTAGCATGGCCAATTCACCTGACCTGCACATCTTTGGACTGTGGGAGGAAACCGGAGCACCCGGAGGAAACCCACGCAGACACGGGGAGAATGTGCAAACTCCACACAGTCAGTCGCCTGAGGCGGGAATTAAACCCGGTCTCCGGCGCTGTGAGGCAGCAGTGCTAACCACTGTGCCACCGTGCCGCCCACGTTATTTTACTTGTGTGAAAGTTTATTCAGAGTTCACGTTGTGGAAGCTCTGATTTATTTGGTCAGCAAGAGAGTGCTGCTTTAGACTCTGGTTGAACCTCAGATGGGGACTAAGATGACCACAAGTAGTAATAGAAAGACCTGCACAAAAGCAGACCTGCAGTTCTATTGGAGACAGTCGATAAACAGCGAGTGCAGTGCATGGGAGGGTATAAACAACATATAAGGTTTACACACAGAGGATAAGTTTCCACAATGCATTGGAAAACCAATGTAATTTGCACCCTGCTGAATCAAGAACTGTTGCCAGTTTGGCTTGGTTAACCAGTAGCTGTCAAAGTCGCCTCAAGTTTTTGCACTTTTTGTCCCTGTCTGATAGGATTGCAGGACTAGTGGGGTTAGCATGGTGGCAGAATGGTTAGCATTGTTGCTACCTCAGAGCACCAGGTTTGATTCTGACCTCAGGTGACTATCTGTCTTTGTGAAGTTTGCATGTTCTTCATGTGTCTGTGTGGATTTTCTCTGGGTGCTCCAGTTCCCTTCTATGCTCCAAAGATGTGCAGGTTAAGTGGATTATCAATCTTAAATTGTCTGTAGACTCCAGGGATGTACAGGTCAAGTGATTTAGCTATGGTAAGTATGAGGTTATGGGACTGGTGGGAAGGTGCTGGGCATGTTGTCATGTTCTTTGGAGGGTTAGTGTAGACTTGATGGGCCAACTGGCCTCATTCCGCACTGTAGGGATTTTATGACTCTGTGATTCTGCGACTGACATATGATGAGAGAATGGTTCAGTTAGGACTTTATTCACTGGAGTTTAAAAGAAAATGTGGAAATAAAAACTCATAGGATCAAACAGGATAAACACAGAAAAGATATTCCCGATGACTGGGGAGTTCAGAACCTGGAGTCACACCGTAAAGAAACAGTCTACACAATTTGAGGAGGAAACATTTCTGAAAATTGCCCCAAAAACGGTGAGCCTATGGAATTGTCTGCCACAAAATGATTGAGGCCAAAACGTTGACATTATTCAGGAAGTAGTTGGATGTAGTTTACGGTGGCACAGTGGGTGGCACTGCTGCCTCACAGCGCCAGAGACCCAGGTTCAGTTCCCGCCTCAGGCACATTCTCCCCGTGTCTGCGTGGGTTTCCTCCTGGTGCTCCGGTTTCCTCCCACAGTCCAAAAATGTGCAGGTTAGGTGAATTGTCTGTGTTAAATTGCCTGTAGTGTTAGGTGAAGGGGTAAATGTAGGGGAATGGGTCTGGGTGGGTTGCGCTTCGGCGGGTCGGTGTGGACTTGTTGGGCCGAAGGGCCTGTTTCCACACTGTAAGTAATCTAATCTAGTTCCTGGGGCTAAAGAGATCAAAGTGTATGGAGAGAAAGCGAGAACAGGTACTGAGTTGGATGATCAGCCATGATGATATTCAATGGCAGAGCAGGCTTGAAGGCAAAGTGGCCTACTTCTGCTCCTGTTTTCTCTGTAACTCTGTGGACAACTGCACCAGACCTTGGTGCAACTGCACTTAGATTATACATGATAGTTTTTGCTACCTTAAGGAGGGACATAAATGCATTTGAAACAGCTCTGTGAAGACTCACTGGCTGGATGAGGAAAGATTAAGCATTTTGCTATTTTTCTCGTAGGCCTTCTAACTTGGCATGTTTAGTTCGTAGTCCTGACTGTCTCCCAACCGTACCTTTACTAAAGACTACCCTGTCATTCTTCAAAGTTACATTTGAGCCTTCAATTCATTCCTTAGATAAAAGTTGATAACAGATATATGGATTGTGTGAAAATATTAAACAGATCAATCACTGGTAGATGTATTCTATAGACTGTTTTATTGGGAAGTGCATGAAGCTAACAACTTAGAATTGAGTAAAAACCTGGTTGAAATTTTTCACGGATTATTATTATATTATGTTAATTGGATAGAAGAAGCAGGTATAGGTGATAAAGGACTACAGTTCCTACAATATGTAAAAGGATTCCTTTCTAACCTAAGTTGCAAATGTGCAACTGGGAAGATTTGCTTTTGAATTTAGTAATTGGAAATTAAACCAGAGTAGATAGGAAACTTAAAAGTAGGGGAAGATTGAGGCAGTAGTAAACAATATAATATGCTTTAAGATGATGACTGAGAAGGACATAAAAATGCTGGAACCAGGTTAATAGAGTAGAGAACGGATGAATTTGAAGGGCTAAGGGCATAACTTGGGAAATTAAAAAAAAGTGAATGATATTGACAAATAACAATACAAAGTAGCAATGAGAAATGATTTTAAGAACATAAGAAACTGGATCAGGTGTTTAGGCCATTTGGGTGCTCAAACCTGCCCCATGATTTAATAAGTTCATGGCTATTCTGATTGCTGTTTTAAATAAACTTTCCTGCTTTCCCTCCATATTACTTGATACCCTTGATATATATTAAAAAAAAACTTGGCCGTGAATGTATTCAATGACCAGTCTTCTCTGTCTCTATCCTCTCTGGTGTTGAGAGTTCCAAGCACTGATAACCCTCTGAAGGAAGAGATTTCTCCTTGTAGCCATCTTAAGTCTATCTTATAAATTGTACCACTAGGTTGCTCAAGAGGAAGCATCATACTATCATTTTGCCTATCATATTCCTCTGCATCGTTATAAGAATTTTTGTAAGATCATCCCTGATTCTTTTATACTCTGAGGAGAGGTCCAACTTAGTTAATCTTTCCTCATCCCATGAATTAGTCTTGTGAACAATTAGCCTTCATGAGACTGCTTCCTAAACATGGCCCCCCTTAGCAAAGAGCAGTGGAGGTTGAGGGTTGACCTTATAGAAGTCTATAAAGTCATGATGGGTATGGATAGGATAAATAGAAAAAAAAATCTTGTCCCTGGGGTGGGGAGTCCAGAACTAGAGGGCACAGATTTAGAGTGAGAGGAGAAAGATATAGAAGAGACCTAAGGGGCAACCTTTTCTTGCAGAGGGTGGTAAGTGTGTGGAATGAGCTGCCAGAGGATGTGGTGGAGGCTAGTAGAATTGTAATGTTTAAGAGACATTTGGATGGGTATATGAATAGGAAGGGTTTGGAGGGATATGGACTGGGTGCTGGCAGATGGGAGTAGATTAGGTTGGGATATCTGGTTGGCATGGACGAGTAGGACTGAAGGATCTGTTTTCGTGCTATACATCTCTATGATTATGACTCTATGACTAGAGATTGAGAGAAACCAAAAATGTTAATGACTTGGAAGTGCCAGTGTTGGACTGGGGTGTACAAAGTTAAAAGTCTCATGACACCATGTTTAATCCAACAGGTTTATTTGAAAGCACTAGCTTTTGGAGCGCTGTTCCTTAAGGTGGTTGTGGAGTATAAGACCGTAAGACACAGAATTTATAGCAAATGTTTACAGTGTGATGTAACTGAAATTATATACTGAAAAAGACCTGGGTTGTTGTTAAGTCTCTGATCTTTTAGAATGACCATGTTGGTTTCAGTTCTTTCATATGTAAATCCCAGAACTTTTTTTAAGTTATATTCTCAAGCAAACTTTAACAATAGGTGCCATGTCAGCTCAGATAATGCATACATTATGTGAACCTCTGTGAGGGAGTATGTATATGTATGTGAGTGTAAAGGAGTATAACATCCGTTAGTTCTCCTTGGTCTGATCTGCTGATTACCTCCTCAAAGAATTCTAACAGATTTGTCAGGCATGAGGGCATCGTTGAGTACTTTCAAGTGCCCAGTTCTTATTGGAAGTACTCAAGGATTCCCTCGTAAGAACCGGATATGATGCTCAACTCATCGACTGCCAGTTCTGACATGCCACAGTGAGAAACCGTAATGATGTCTTCAGGAGGTAGACAGGAGCTGCAACTGACAGGGTACTTTTTGTTGGTCAGTACCTCCCAGGAGCAAAAAACTACGCCATGTTCTTTGCAAACTACAGTATTATTGATGAGAATGAGCACCTTGCCAAGACCTTTCCCACATCTTGCCTTTAAATAATCACCAAACCTCAAACAGATCATGGTTCACAGCAAGCTACCCGGCCTTCAGGACAACACCATACAGTGTCTGCCATGACAGGGTTGTAAAATGTGTCAGTGTGTTGACACAGATACCATCCGTCACATACGTGGCAGGTGACTTGGCCAACGTTGTCTTATCTCATACACTGCAGGCAAAGATGCCCTGAGGCATGGTACTTTAGTGAGACCGAGCAGAGGCTTTGGCAATGGATGAATGGACACTGCACAAACATCATCAGCCAGGAGTGTTCCCTCCCAGTCGGGGAATACTTTAGCGTTCCGGGACATTTGGGTGACCATCCTCCACAGGCAACAATGCAAAGTGGCCGAGCAGATGTTGATAGTCAAGTTTGGCAACTGTGGGGATGGCCTCAACTGGGACCTTAGGTTCATGCCACACTGCAGGTGGCACCACTGCCCTACGTTCTCTCGTGTCTCTCTCTCTCTCTCTCTCTCTCTGCCTCTGTCGCGCTCTCTGTCTCTCTCACATGCGCGCGCACACACACACTCCTACAGACCTATAAACTCAGGCAGACCCTGTCTCATACACAAGCTCGCTCACTCTCTCTCAAACACACACAGCCCCCATATCCATGCACACACCGTCTCACAGACTTATACCCCTTTACATAAGCTCTCTTCTCCCCCCTCTCTTCCCCCCTCTCTCTTCCCCCCCCTTCCCCCCCTCTCTCTCACCCCCTTCCCCCCCTCTCTCTTCCCCCCCCTTCCCCCCCTCTCTCTCCCCCCCCTTCCCCCCCTCTCTCTTCCCCCCCTCTCTCTTCCCCCCCTCTCTCTTCCCCCCCTCTCTCTTCCCCCCCCTCTCTCTTCCCCCCCCTCTCTCTTCCCCCCCCTCTCTCTTCCCCCGCCTCTCTCTTCCCCCCCCTCTCTCTTCCCCCCTCTCTCTCTTCCCCCCTCTCTCTCTTCCCCCCTCTCTCTCTTCCCCCCCTTCCCCCCCTCTCTCTTCCCCGCCTCTCTCTTCCCCCCTTCCCCACCCTCTCTCTCCCCCCCCTTCCCCCCTCTCTCTCTTTCCCCGCCTCTCTTCCCCCCCTCTCTCTCTTTCCCCCCTCCCTCCCCCTCTCTCTCCCCCCCTCCCCCTCACACAGACAGACTTTAACCTTATGCCTTCAATGCATTATCTGAGCTGACATGGCACCTATTGTTAAAGTTAGTTTGACCACGTAACTTGAAAAAAGTTCTGGGATTTACATATGAAAGAATTGAAACCAGCATGGTCAATTTAAAAGATCAGAGACTTAACAAACAATTCAGGTCTTTTTCAATATTTAGCTCAGTTGCATCATACTGTAAACCTTTGCTATAAATTCTGTATCTTACGATCTTATACTCCAAAACCACCTGATGAAGGAGCAGCGCTCCGAAAGCTTGTGCTTCCAAATAAACCAGTTGGACTATAACCTGGTGTTATGAGATTTTTAACAAAAATATTAAGGCAGCAAAAGTATTAAATTATCAAGAAATTAAACAATATATGTTTGATTATATTTTCCAGGCACATTAATTTAAAAGGAAGGGTTGGGCTAGAAATAAGACCATCAGGGGATAGACATGATAATAGCATAGGTAACAATAGAGATATGGCAGCAATATTGATTATTTATTTCACCCTGGTTTTTGCCAGAGAGAGAACAAGTAGGCATGACATTGAATAATGAGATAAATGCATTTAAAATAACAAATGAAGGAGGTGCATCGAATAAACGCAGGGTAAAGTCTGAAATCTAGAGCAGATATAGCAGAAGCAATACTCAATATAAAACATATAAATATTTTGTTAGAAAAAGTATAGTGCCAAAGGACTGGTGGATAGCTGATACAGTTCCTCTATTTAAAAGAAGGGCACAACATATCTAAAGAATTATAATGAAGTCAGATGAACAACATCTAGAAACAAAGACAAATGACTATTCAGTATGGATTTGAAAAGGGAATATTTTACTTACTGACATTATTGAATTTTTTGAAGAGGTGACAGAGAGACTAAACAATGTTAATGAAGTGTCTGTAGTTGATGTGAATTTTCAAAAGGGCTGTAATAAAATATCTCGTAATAGATTAATGAATAAGGTCAAAAATATGGGGTCATGGGAGAAGTAGAAGATGGATTGTTACCTAACTCTATAACAGAGGAAGGTGTATAGGATTGTTTAGAGTGACAGAAGGTGGGAATTTGTGTTCTCCAAGGATCAGTGCTGGGACTATTGTTTAGAATATATGCTAACGATTTCGATTTTGGAATCAAAAACACAATTTCTAAATTTGATACAAAATTGGAAGGGCTATCTATCACTGACAAGGACTTTAAGATTAAAGGGCGATATTAATGAACTGCAATAATTGATAAATGAAGTTCAGTATAGATAAATATAATTATAAATGTGATCAGAACAGTAAAGAAGTTACTTACTATTTGGAAGGTGCAAGTTTAGATGGGGCGAAGGATATTTGGGGTACAAATACTCTTAAGTACAGAAATGCTGTCACAGGTTAACAGGGCAAGAGAAACAAAAACAGACATTCAACTTTTTGGAGCTATGGAATTTATGTAGAAAGTTATGCTTATATATTATTAATAGCTTGGTCTAACCAAGGTTCAATGTTGTTGTAGTTATCATATTATTAACAAAGATATAGAGTAATTTGAGGGGGTGTGGAACAGCTTTATTAAGATATTAGAAATGCATAGATATTTAGGAAAAGATTAACAGACTGGGTTTCTACTCTTGAAAAACGAAGGCTTAGGTATGACCGAAAAGACCTCTTTAAATTTATGAAATGTATTAATAGAATGGATATGGGGTGAATGCTACCTTGTGTCTTAGGGTTTTTAAAGGAATTGGAAGCAGGGTTAGTGGATCCATTGGTTATGATATTCCACAATTCCCTGAGTGTGAGAAAGCTTCCAGAGGATTGGAAAAATGCTAATAAAGCACCCTTATTAAAAAGGAATGGAGACAGAAAATAGGAAGCTACAAACCAGTTAGTTTAATGTGTCATTGGGAAATTGTTAGAATCCATTAATAAGCAAGTAATAACAGGACATTTGGAAACTCAAAAAGCAATCCATCAGAGTGAGCATGGTTTTATGAAGGATTAATCACGTTTGACAAATTTGCTAGGTGCTTTGAAGATGTAGCAAACGATAAGAATGTTGGAGATCATGTAGTTGTCATGTATATGAACTCCTAGAAGCCATTTGATAAGGTGCCTCACAAAAGGTTAATACACAAGATAAGATAAGATCATCCAGAGGCTCACTGAAGATGTTACCTAGTATGGTGATGAAATGTCTGAAAAGAAACCTTCCAGCTCAGCGAGCAAACTTACATCCAGAACCTCAACCAGAGCTACAAAACTTCTCAAACCTCGCTAAGATCATGTGAGGTTAGGAGTGATTTATTAGCTTGGGTACAGGATTAGCTAACCAACAGAAAGCAGAGGCTGGAATAAACGTTTCTTTTGCTGGTTGGTAAGGTGTAATTGGTGGGGTACCACAGGGTTTGTCCTGAACCACAACTGTTTGCAATCTATATTAATGATTTGGATATGGGGTTAGAAAGTACAACAGCCAAATTTGCAGTAAAATTGGTGAGAAAGTAAGTTGCAATGAAGAAATAAGCATTTTACAAATGGGTGTGAATAGGTTAGTTGAATGGGCCACAATTTGGCAGATGAAGTTTAACATGGATAAATGTGAAGTTATTGATTTTGGACCATAGAACAGAAAAGCAACATATCTAAATGGAGAGAAACTTCAGTGTTTTGCTGCAGAATATCGTGCATAAATCACAGAAAACGGAAATGCAGGTACAACAGGTAACAAGGAAGGCAAATGGAAATTTGACATTTACTGCTAAAGAAATGGAGTACAAGAGTAGGGAAGAATTGTTACAAGTGTACAAGATATTAGCAATACCCCACCTGGAGAATAGCATGCAATTTTGGACTCCTTACTTGGGAATGTTTATAGTTGTTTGGAGGTAGTTCTGAAGAGTTTCACTAGATTTACTCCAGAGGTGAGGGGTTTATCTTGTAAAGAGAGTGTGAACAGTTTAAATTTGTACTGTGGAATTTAGAAGAATGAATGGAGACCT
This sequence comes from Chiloscyllium punctatum, assembly GCF_047496795.1. Classification (NCBI taxonomy): domain Eukaryota; kingdom Metazoa; phylum Chordata; class Chondrichthyes; order Orectolobiformes; family Hemiscylliidae; genus Chiloscyllium; species Chiloscyllium punctatum. Next base: position 10,982,652 of record NC_092739.1, read on the forward strand.
AATTGAGATACATAAGTTGCTAAACGGGAATGACAATTGGATGTAGAAACGGTGTTTCCTCATGTGGCACAATCTAGAATGAGAGGGCATATTTGTGGGTAAAGGCTATCAGATTTAAAACAAATGAGGTGAAATTACTTTTCAAAAGGTCGTAAATCTGTGGAATTCAGTACCCTAGAGAATAGTGGATGCGAGGACATTGAGTGAATTTGAGGACGAGATGGACATTTTTAATTAGTAATGGGTTGAAAGAGTGGGCATTAAAGTGGAGTTGAGACTGAAATGTGATCAGACTTGCTGTTGTGAAAGAGGTCATTAGTATAAGATAGTAACCAGTTATTGCAATCAGGAATTCAAAATAAACCTTTTCAATCAAAGGTGCAAATCTTGACCTACTCTTGGGAAATAAGGCAGGGTAGGTGACTGAGGTGTCAGTTGAGGAGCACTTTGGGGTCAGTGACCATAATTCTATTAGTTTTAAAATGGTGATGGAAAAGGATAGACCAGAATTAACAGTTGAAGTTCTGAATTGGAGGAAGGCTAATTTTGACAGTATTAGGCAAGAACTTTCAAAAGCTGATTGGGGGCAGATGTTCGCAGGTAAAGCGACAGTTGGAAAATGAGAAGGCTTCAGAAATGAGAAAACGAGAGTCCAGAGACAGTATATTCCTGTTAGGGTATAGGGAATGCTGGACAACTAAAGAAATTGAGGGTTTGTTAAGAAAAAGAAGGAAGCAGATGTCAGGTTTAGACAGGATAGATCAAGTGAATCCTTAGAAGAGTATAAAGGCAGTAGGAGTACACTTAAGAGGGAGACCAGGAGGGCAAAAAGGGGACATGAGATAGCTTTGGCAAATACAATTAAGGAGAATCCAAAGGGTTTTTACGAATACATTAAGGACAAAAGGGTAAATAGGGAGAGAATAGGGCTCCTCAAAGATCAGCAAGGCGGCCTTTGTGTGGAACCGCAGGAGGTGGTGGAGACACTAAACGAGTATTTTGCATCAGTGTTTACTGTGGAAAAGGACATGGTAGGTGTACGATGTAGGGAAATATATGGTGATATCTTGAAAAATGTCCATACTACAGAGGAGGAAGTGCTGGACATCTTGAAATGCATAAAAGTGGATAAATCCCCAGGACCTGATCAGGTGTACCTGAGAACTCTGTGGGAAGCTATGGAAGTGATTGCTGGGCCTCTTACTGAGATATTTGTATCATCAATAGTCACAGGTGAGGTGCTGGAAGACTCGAGGTTGGCTAATAAGGTGCCACTGTTTAAGAAAGGTGATAAGGACAAGCCAGGGAACTATAGACCAGTGAGCCTGACGTCAGCAAGTTGTTGGAGGGAATCCTGAGGGACAGGATGTACATGCATTTGGAAAGGCAAGAACTGATTAGGGATAGTCAACATGGCTTTGTGCGTGGGAAATCATGTCTGTCAAACTTGATTGAGGTTTTTGAAGAAGTAACAAAGAGGATTGATGAAGGCAGAGTAGTGGATGTGATCTATATGGATTTCAGTAAGACATTTGGCAAGGTTCCCCACGGGAGACTGTTTAGCAAGGTTAGATCCCATGGGATATAGGGAGAACTAGGCATTTGGATACAGAACTGGCTCAAAGGTAGAAGACAGAGGGTGGTGGAGGGTTGTTTTTCAGACTGGAGGCCTGTGACCAGTGGAGTGCCACAAGGATCGGTGCTAGGTCCACTACTTTTCGACATTTATATAAATGTTTGGATGAGAGCATAAGAGGTTTAGTTAGTAAGTTTGCAGATTACATCAAAATTGGAGGTGTAGTGGACAGTGAAGAAGGTTACCTCAGATTACAATGGGATCTTGATCAGATAGGCCAATGGGCTGAGGAGTGGGTAGATGGAATGTAATTTAGATAAATGCGCAATGCTGCATTTTGGGAAAGCAACTCTTAGCAGGACTTTATACACTTAACGGTACAGTCTGAGGGAGTGTTGCTGAACATAGACACCTTGGAGTGCAGTTTCATATCTCCTTGAAAGTGGAGTCGCAGGTAGATAGGATAGCGAAGAAGGCATTTGGTATACTTTATTGGTCAGAGTATTGAGTACAGGAGTTGGGAGGTCATGTTGTAGCTGTATAGGAGATTGGTTAGGCTACATTTGGAACATTGTGTGCAATTCTGGTCTCCTTCCTATTGGAAGAATGTTGTGAAACCTGAAGGGGTTCAGAAACAAAGTTACAAGGGTGTTGCCAGGATTGGAGGTTTTGAGCTATATGGAGAGGTTGAATAGGCTAGGGCTGTTTTCCTTGGAGCGGTGGAGGCTGAGGGGTGATCTTATAGAGGTCTACAAAGTCATGAGGGGTAAGGATAGGATAAATAGAAAAAAATCTTTTCCCTGGGGTGGGAGTCCAGAACTAGAGGGCATAGGTTTAGGGTGAGAGGGAAAAGATATAAAAAAGACCTAAGGGGCAACTTTTTCACACAAGAGGGTGGTACGTGTATGGAATGAGCTGCCAGAGGAAGTGGTGGAGGCTAGTACAATTGCAACATTTAAAAGGCATGTGGATGGGTATGTGAATAGGAAAGGTTTTATAGGGATATAGGGCGGGTGCTGGTAGGTGGGACTAGATTGGACTGGGATATCGGGTCGGAATGGACGAGTTGGACTGAAAGGTCTGTTCCATGCTGTACATCTCTGACTGATTCTGTAAGGGCCCATGGTGTCAGAGGCAAGTTGCAAATGTGGATAGAAGATTGGCTTTCTGGCAGAAAGCAGAAAGGGGATAAAAGGGTCCGCCTCATGACAGCGGGCGACAAGTGGTGGTCTGCAAGGCTCAGTGTTTGGATCACAACTTTTTATACATTAACAATCTAGATAAAGGAACTGAACACATTCTGGCTAGTTTTGCTGATAGTACAAAGATAGGTAGAAGGACAGGTAGCATTGAGGCGGCAGGGAGGCTGCAGAAGGTTTTGGACAGGTTAGGAAAGTGGGCAAAGAAGTGGCAGATGAAGTACAACGTCGGAAAGTGTGAGGTCACGCATTTTGTTGGAAGAATAGAGGTATGGGCAATTTTCTAAATGGGGAGAATATTCAGTAGTCTGAGGTGCAAAGAGACTTGTGTGTTCTAATCCAGGATTCTGTCAAGGTAAACATGTAGATTGAGCCAGTTGTTAGGAAGGCAAATGCAATGATGGCATTTGTTTTGAGAGGACTTGAATATAAAAGCAGGATGTACTTCTGAGGCTCTATAAGACTCTGGTCAGATCACATTTAGAGTATTGTGTGCAATTTTGGGCCCCCTATCTCAGGAAGGATGTACTGGCCCTGGAGCATGTTCAGAAGAGGTTCATGAGAATGGTCTCAGGAATGAAATACTTAACACATGAGGAACATTTGAGGACTCTGGCTGTATACTTGATGGAGTTTTGATGGATGAAGGGGGATCTACTTGAAGCGTACAGAATACTTAATTGGCTGGACAGAATAGATGTTGGGAAGATGTTTCCACTTGTGGGAGAGACTAGAACCCGAGGGCACAGCCTTAGAGTAAAGGGGTGACCTTTCAGAGTGGAGATAAGGAGAAACTTGTTAAGCCTTCTGTGGTGAATCTATAGAATTTGTTGCCACGCAAGGCTGTGGAGGCCAGGTCATTGATCATATTTAAGACTGCGATAGATAGATTCTTGAGGATCACAGGGTCAAGAGTCATGGGGAGAAAGTGGGAGAATGGGATCGAGAAAGTTATCAGCCATGATCGAAAGTGGAGCAGACTCAATGGGCTGAATGGCCTAGTTTCTGCTCTTATGTCTTATGGAAACCTCTGTATCTATCCCGTGAAGTCATTTAAGGCTCTTTTATGTTTCAGTAGTCTCCTCTCACTCTTCTAAACTCCAGTGAGTGCTAGCCTGATCTATTCTCAACCTGTCCTTGTAAGAAGTTCCCCCCCGCCCCCCCCCCACACCCAGAATCAATCAGTTATCCTTCTCTAGACTGCCTCCAGTGCCAGTATTTCTTTCCTTAGACAGAATTGCTTACAGTATTCTGACTTCCCTATTTTATACTGCTTTCCCTTTTGAAAGGGCGGCAAGGCTATAATTGGGATTTTAACTTGAAATGTTTCAGTGCAGTAAAGGTTTTTTTTTGTTTATGCTGTAAATTGTAATGAGATGGTCTAAGTTTTATTGTGAATTATAGGGCTGTTTGATTTTAACCGACATTTTCTTTCAACCATTTTACAATTCACTGGCATTGAAGTGTTGGTTATGGTTAAATAATCAAATTGCAATAATTCCTGTGTATTTAATAAAACTTAGTACTCATTCTTAATATTTATTGAAGTACTATATATGTAAAACATTTTGTTATTAAATATTAACATTTCAGTAAGAGTTGGGTACTTACAATATTTTCTTTCAGTCAAAATTAGAGGCTTCTTGTATTTATTACTCCTGAAGGATTTTCTGATATTTTTCAGATTGTATGAATAAAATATGCAAATATTTGTACAGTTGCTTTTTTCTTTTAAAATTGGGAAAAATGATTACCTATTAATCCTGGAAACTATTCGACTGAGATGACATGGTTTGCCATATTTTATACTTTGCATTTCCAACAGCCAATTTTGCTTCTGCAAGTCTTGAAGCATGATGGCATAACTGCGTTCCCTTTATAAATTTGCCTTTATTTCAAAATATATTGTTATTTTGAAGAAACATCTGTACTTTTAATGTTCAGAATTGAACTGAAATAGAAGTGCTTACACTTTTTATTTTCGATGATTTAATATCTGCTGCTTTAAAAAAAAGGTTGGAAATATTTGGTGTGCTGCTATTTTTAGTGCTCATAACTTGGTGCATGTGAAATCAGTAAAATAAAAAAAAATCAACTATAAAATGCAAAGAAATAGGAAATTGAAGATGTGGTTGAACAGTGGTCAGATTGTGGCCTCAAATGCACCATGATGCTGTACTGAAATCTGCAGCCCCAGTGGAGAAGAGCTCTAAGGCCCCCTATAGACATATGAAGACCATTTTTAAACGATAATCCATTGAAATGCTTGAGTATTTTTTTTTCCCTGCCAGGACATTCCCTGTATGGTGTTAGTACTTGTGTTCTCTTGGGAATGAGTCAACCAATAAAAACCATGTAGCCAGATGTCTGGTTCTTCAGGAATCCCAACGGCCAACCAGTGGAACACAGCAGCATTTGCTGTGGGCTGAAGATCAAAGATTTTTAAACATTTCTTTGGGGCACTTTGTGAGTTGCCATTTCAGTTCACATTCATAGAACGAATTAAAAGCATAACTCGAGGATCAGCAAAAATGGAAAGCCCAGCTGTTAATTAAATAAATGTAAATTACGATTCATGTATTCTACAATAACATCATTTTCATACTATCATTTTCATTGTGCCATTAAATATTATGTGGATTTTCAATTGAAACAAACTGAATCAAACTGAGAAAAAACTCCATTAAAAATACTTAATGTTTAATATGCAGTATCAGTTTCCTGCAGTTTGGGAAAAAAAATTCAGGATATTTAGTATGCTAATTGAATAATATTTTCTATTTGAAGTTTACTTCTGGTAGAAAAGTTAAATGATTTTGGAGAAGATTTGTAACTTAGGTTGTGGATCAGGTTGTAAGTTTGCTTGTTGACCTGGTAAATTTGTTTTTAGATGTTTCATCACCATACTAGGTAACATCATCAGTGAGCCTCCGATGAAGCGTTGGTGTTCTGTCCTACTAGCTATTTGTGTGTCTTGGTCTGTTGTGGTGGGTAATATCACTTCCGGTTCTTTTTCTGAGAGGTTGGTAAATGGGGTCCAAATCAATATGTTTGTTAATGGAGTTCTGGTTTGAATGCCAGGCCTCTATGAATTCCTATGTGTTTCTTTGCTTACCCTGGCCCAGGATGGATGTATTGTCCCAGTCGAGCTGGTGTCTCTCTTCTTCTGTGTGTATGGATACTGGTGATACTTGGTCATGTATCCTAGTGGCTAGTTTCCTGCCCATTTGTGCAATGTAATGTTTGTTGCCATCCTTGCAGGGTATTTTGACATTCATTCTGCTGGCTGTTGGTATAAGGTCCTTTTAAATTCATCAGGAGCTGTTTCAGTGTGTAGGTAGATTTGTGGGCTACCATGATGCTTAGGGTCCAAAATAGTCTGGTCGTCATCTCTGAGATGTCTTTAATATATGGCAGGGTGACTAGAGTTTCTGGGCATGTTGTCGTCTTGTTTAGGTCTGTTGTTTAAAAATCGGTGGCCTGCGCTTATCGGGCACCCATTGTTCCTGAACATGTTGTACAGGTGTTTTTCCTTGGTTTCTCTTCGTTCTTGGGTGCTGCAGTGTCTTGTAGCTCATTTAAATCATGTCCTGATGCAGCTCCATTTGTGGGTGTAGTTGAGTATCTCGTCAGTGAGTGTGGCTTTCCTGTAGACCCTGTTCTGTAGCTCTCCATTTGCTTTGCGTTCTACCATGGCATCTAGGAAGGGGGACTCTGTTGTTGTTCACTTCCTCTTGGTAAAACATTTTACCAGTAAGGACGTTGTTTATGTGTTTGTGAGGTTCTTCTAATTTGTTGCGTTTTGTGATGACAAAGGTGTCACCCACATAGCAAACCCAAAACTTGGGCTGGATCATGGGAAGGGCTGTTTGTTCTAGCCTCTGCACAACTGCTTCTGGTAAGAGTCCTGATATTGGTGATCCCATCGGCGTCCCATTGATTTGTTTATAGATCTTGTCGTTGAAGGTAAAGTGGGTTGTGAGGCACAGGTCTATTAGTTTGAGGATGCTATCCTTGCTGATGGAGTTGTTGCTGTCAGGTGTTTGTGTCCTTGGTTCGTCGAGCAGTGAGGTCAGGGTGATTTTAAAAAAAATATTTTTCACATCAAAGGGCAATGCTGTGTGATCAAACAGTGAAGGGGAGGGCAGAGATTAAATCAAAACAGAGTTTGACGGGGAAATAATACACTCCACTTCCTGCAATGCCCACCTCTCCCTGAACAGCTCAAGGGTGTTGGTGGACACCGTGTGCTCCTTCTCCAGAGACACCTGGGCTATAACATAACTGAGGAAGAGGGACAGGCAATTTGAGTTATACAAGTGCATCAGGGTAACAGAACACAGTGCAGGATACAATGTTACAGATACTGAGAAAGTGCAGAGATCAATATTAATGTTTTGAGAGGTCCACTCAGAAGTCTGATAACAGTGGGCAAGAAGCTGTTCTTGAATCTGTCCATACATGTATTCAAACTTCTTTATCTTCTACCCAACGGAAGAGGGTGGAAGAGAGTATAAATGGGATGGGAGGTGTCTTTGATTATGTTGGTTGCTTTCCTGTTGCAGTGGGAAGTATAGATGACTGTAGATGAATGGATAGGAAGCTGTTTTGTATGACAGACTGGGCTGTGTTCACAACTCTCTGTGGTCTTGGGAAGAACAGCAGCATGTGAAAATTTCCTTGTATGTTTAATAGGCTCCATCCTGCACTCAAATTCATGTTTGAAATGGAACAGTCAAATTATCTCCCTTTCCTCGATGTCTTAGTTCAGAAATTGGTCAGAGGGTCCACCATGCTCCTCGTAATCTTATAAACATCTGTTAGGTACCCTTTCAACCACCTTTGCTCCAAAGAAAACAGTCCAAGCTTATCCAGTTTCTCTTCATAGCTAAAACAACATTCTGGTGAATCTCCTCTACACCCTCAGGTGGAATCTTAAAATGCGATGTCCAGAACTGCCAGTATAACCTCCCAACAGTTATAATCTGTGACTTGATTGATAAAGTTAAAAATCACACAACATAGCCCAACAGGTTTATTTGGAAGTACTAGCTTTCGAAACAAACCTGTTGGACTATAAACTGGTGTTGTGTGATTTTTAACTTTGTCCACCCCAGTCCAACACCAACATCTCCACATTTTGACTGATAAAGGCAAGTACTCTGTATGCCTTCTCACTGAATTAACGTGCCCCATCACCTTCAGGGTTTGATGGATAAGCACCCCAAAATCAAATCTACAACAACATTCACTCATAAAGCACCTTGGAAAAGCATCCTAGTGTCTTGATGGATATTGTATTTGTCAAAACAGATACTGAACAAAGGAAGGAGAGATTATTAAGGATGTAGGCTGTTCGGGACATCCTGAAGCAGGCAAGGAAAGAATGGTATGTAGGCTGTAAATAAAAATGGTCTTTCAATTGGTTAGTGAGTGAGTAGGAGATTAACAAAAGGCTGGAGCCAGGTGAACTCAGTTTTCAAAAGACTTAGAAGAATGGCAAGGGTGAAATGAGAATGATTAAGCACACAAACACAAATAATATGTACAGTTCAATAATTGTTGTTTATATTAGAAAAATGAGCACCTGAATACTGCACAATTAGATTTTACACAGGTTTTGTTATAGGAAACATTTTTTTTTAAATTGGGCAGAGTAATGAGTATTCAGAGGGTTAGTATGATTGAGCAAACTTATTACTAAGTATCGGCTTAATGACCTGAAAATTTCTGTTTATTACTGCTGGCAGTTGCAAGCATTTTTTTTTACTGATTTATAAGTGGAAAAAAACAGGAGGATATATTGGTATTAATAGTAGACTGATTGAACTAGTGATATTGCATAGTCTGATGCCTTTGGGTAGGCTGCAAATGCCACAGGTTGACAGACAGGTGATGAGGCAGCTCCAGCCAGGGCCAGCATAGGAGGGCTGGCTAATATGCTGTCTGCCCTGAGGGCCTTTGGGAGCACAGTTGGATTATTATGTTAATGCATGAGCCTGCTGCCCTCTTCCTTTCCCAGCTGGGTTTCCTGTTGTTAGAAACTGCTTTGTGGTGACAGTGAAGTAATATGCTTCATGATTGAAAGGGCAAAAGAGCTTGAAAAAAGGAGCAGACATGTACAGATATGTAAATTTAATAGCAAGACTCTTGGAGGGTTCTAATGGATGATTTTCTACAAAGTTCAACAGGAAATGAATCCCATTAGTCAATTTACTGAATGAAATTAATTTTTGTCCCAATTTCTGAATGACAGTAATTTATATTCAGTTGATGCTTTTAATGCATTATAGCATTTAAATGTTGTATATGTTTCATGATACCAAACACAATCATGCTCAAAGCATGACCATTATTCTTTTGGGCAGTTGATATGTGCATGCCATTTTATTATTAGCCAGTTTGCAGCTTACCTGTGGTATGTTCAAAGTTGCTAAAGCTGGAAGGGGATTAATTAACTGTCATGTAGTCTACTGGAGAAGTTAAATTTATGTTTGTAGTTATACTTGCTTACAATTGCAGAGCAGTTACATTCACTGGTAATAAATGGTTAATCTGAAAGGTCTTATTGTTTACAATAAATGCAATAACTTCATTCCTATATGGATAAAGACATTTGTTTAGTTTTGGATTTTACGCCAGTATAACTTCTGAGTTCCAGCAGCAAGCAAGCACAAATTGTATCTTGCTGTGGTAGTTGAGTCCATGTTCTGATTAATTGTTTAAATAATACATTTAAGTTATTGGAACAGTTACTTTTGTGCATCATAGCCAACAAAAGGTTGCTTTTGTCAGTTTTAGAGCATAGGTTACAGCTAGCAATTATATGCCTCTGTGCGAATATTTTTGCAGATTAGTTTGTTAGCAACTAGAAACATAAGTGCCACAAAATCATCATCATGTATTGTTGTCAATCTTTCTTGACCACAGGATCAAATTGTTGGAGGGAAATGGAATTTTAATCAGGTCGACTGTAAATTTTGAAGGCTGTTTTTAAAACCAATGAAATATGAGCAAGACAAGGGGGAGAAAATAAACTTTGAGGATAAACTTCAAAACAGCATCAAGATGGATATTGAGAGCTTCTTTAAGTATACAAATAGGAAGAGGAGCCAAAGTGAACATAAACCTGGAGAGAAGAAGGCTGTGGAAATGGTAATGGGCAATGAGGGAATGACATAAGAGATGAAGAAATACTTTTTATGTAGAAGACACTAATAGCATTCTAATATTACAAAATAATTAAGGGCAAAAGAAGTAAAGGAAATAACTACAATGACCATCAGTAGAGAAGAAGTGCTAGGGAAACTAATGGAGCTGAAGAAATCCAGTAAATCCCCTGGACCAGGATGCATCCTAGGATATTAAAGGAAATAGCTACAGAGATAGTGAATGCACTGGTACTCATCTTCCAAAAGAGGATTTGAACGTTGCCGATGTAACACCTTTACTTGAAAAAGGAACGAGACAAAAAGACTGAATATAGGCTAGTTAGCTTAATATCTGTTATTGGAGCATTCGCATCGATTATAAAGGATGTAATTGAAGATCGTTTAGAAATGTATAATATGATCAAGCGGAGTCAGCATGGCTTCACGAACGGAAATCATGCTTATCAAATTCACAGAATTCTTTGAGGAGGTAACAAGCAGGAAAGAAAAGCAATGGATAGCAATATATTGGATTTTCAGTATGTGTTTAATGAGGTTACTTAACAAGAGTCCATGGTGTTGCATTTTGTATTTTGGCATTGGCTTACTCATAGAAGATGGAGAGTTGAGATAAACGTGACATTTTCAGGATGGCAAGGGGCCAGGGCAAGAATTGTTTTCTGACTGAGAGTCATAGAGATGTACAGCACAGAAACCGACCCTTCGGTCCAACTCGTCCATGCCGACCAGGTATCCCAATCCAATCTAATCCCACCTGCCAGCACCTAGCCCATATTCCTCCAAATCCTTCCTATTCAGATACCCATCCAGATGCCTTTTAAATGTTGCAGTTGTACTAGCCTCCACCACTTCTTCTGGCAGCTCATTCCATGCACATACCAACCTCTGAGTGAAAACGTTGCCCCTTAGGTCTTTTTTGTGTCTTTCCTCTCTCATACTAAACCTATGACCTCTAGTTCTGGACTCCCCCACCCCAGGGAAAAGACTTTGTTTATTTATCATATTCAGGCCTCTCATGATTTTATAAACCATTATAAGGTCCCCCTCAGCCTCCACCGCTCCAAGGAAAACAGCCCTAGCCTATTCAACCTCTCCTTATAGCTCAAAACTTCCAACCCTGGCAACATCCTTGTAAATCTTTTCTGAACCCTTTCAAGTTTCACAACATCTTTCCGATAGGAAGGAGACCAGAATTGCACGCAATATTCCAATAGTGGCCTAACCAATGTCTTCAAAGACACTTTTGAGTGCAGGTTCATAGCTCCTTGAAAGTGCAGTCGCAGGTAGATAGGATAGTGAAGAAGGCGTTTGGTATGCTTTCTTTTATTGGTCAGAGTATTGAGTACAGCTGCAACATGACCTCCCAACTCCTGTACTCAATAGTCTGACCAATACCTTTCTTACCACCTTTCTTAACCAGTGGCACCACGTTAGCCAATCTCCAGTCTTCTGGCACCTCACTTGTGACTATTGATGATACAAATATCTCAGTAAGAGGCCCAGCAATCACTTGCATAGCTTCCCACAGAATTCTAGGGTACACCTGATTAGGTCCTAATTATAATGCTTCAGCATTGATGGCTGAACCTTAAGTTACCTTGGCTGGAAAGGCTTTGGAAATGCTGCCGAATACCTCTGTGCCTCACTCTTTCAAAACTCTCCTTAAAACATACTTTGTGCAAGCTTTTGATCATTCTTTATAATGCTCCATGATGTGCCTGGGGAGGTCTTATTATGTTGAAGACACAATTTAAGTCTTTTAATTGACTGGACAATCTGAATTCAGTTATGGTGGCATTTAAACATATTTGTTTTGTTATTTGAGGTCTCTTCATTGTCAGTCTGTTAACATGACAATAATGCTACTGCACCAGTCGTCTTATGTTCATTGTATAGCTATTTATTTCAATTGGTGGTCAAAGGTTCAGGTACTAAATTGTTACAAACAGGTAGATTAGCCATAGCCAAATAAATTAAAAACTTATTCCACTAGGTTCCAGAGAAGACTGGCCTGTACCTTTTCAGACAGCTACATATAATCAAGATGTGACATTGATAAACCCTTCCCCCACCTCATCCTAGTTTCAAACTTCCAGCTCAGTTACTGTCTCCTTGACTTGTCCGACCTGCCTATCTTCTTTTCCACCTATCCACTCCACCCTCTCCTCCTTGACCTATCACCTTCATCTCCTCCCCCACTCACCCATTGTACTCTATGCTACTCCCTCCCCACCCCCACCCTCCTCTAGCTTATCTCTCCATGCTTCAGGCTCACTGCCTTCATTCCTGATGAAGGGCTTTTGCCCGAAACGTCGATTTCGCTGCTCGTTGGATGCTGCCTGAACTGCTGTGCTCTTCCAGCACCACTAATCCAGTATTTGATAAGTACCTAGCCCACTTCAATCACTGTGATCAGTCAGTTGTGTGTATATTATGTACCCCAACATCAATAAGCACAGAACGCAGACTGTGTGGAAGTCTGTTTGTTTTAGTCTTCTAAATCATTTGCATTATAAATACCCTTCATGACTCAGCAAGCTCCCAACTATCTGGTGTATATTGCATGGGCTAACATATATTAAACTACAAACCGTGTCACAGTGGTAACAGGTGAGCGTTAAAAGCTATTTCTGAAAGCTAGTTAGTGGCACTGAAGGCTGAAAAGGTGACCATAATGTGGGCAGTCATGAAAATACTTTTTCCCTAATTATTATGTAGCAATCTGTCTGAGTTCAGAGCTGAAGTTACATCTACAACCAAGGCTAATGCGCTTTAACCAAAACTAAAGGGTACAAACCTGTACTGAAGTACTGATTACTTTATCTCTCTCTTTTAAAGCATGAGAGGCTGATGCTGACCCAAATTTAAAAAAAGACTTTTAAATGGACTAGAACACACGTGAACATTTTGTAAAAAAAGTCTGCTTGAGGTAATCACAGCTTTTTTTCTGCTTATTTTTTGGTGCGAACACTACCTATAGACAAAAATCTGTGACCACAACTCTGTACTTTTAAAAGGTACAGCAAGAAAAGTGATAAGTTCAAAGCCACAACAATAAAGAGATTATAATTACTATGTTTAAAGCTACAGCAACAAATAAGAGAAGATAAACTCTTTTAAAGCCAATAAAAATTAAAAAATAGAAAAAAACACTAATACAGATTTTTAATGATGTATTTGTTCTACGCATAAAGATCGAAACCAAGTATCTAATCATGAATTGCAATTCCATTGACATTCTGTCAGACCTTCAGTTTAAAGAAAGAATCGATGTTTATGAATCAGCAGAACTGACAAAGAATGACAAGGAAATCTCTTCTCACTATGGGCACTGAAGGGGTAAGAACAATAGACTCCTCTGTTGTTTCTAATGACCACAACATCCTGGAATTTAAAAAAAAATCAATTTAACGTTTTAGTCCATTTCAGTATAGACAGTCTTGAGTTTAAGTCATATCCCCAACAGCTAGGTAAAACGATTAAATCAATTTGTAGGTATGTGTTGATGAAAAGATACGGGAAGTGATTTCACCAAAGCTAACCTGAATTGCTTCTGGAATTTATGTATGCCTCTACATTCAATAAATCATTCAAAATTACTTATTGCCAAGCCTGAGAATATACGATTGATAATGTACAAGAAAAAAATATAAATTCAAACAAATTGTAGCAGGCTATTAACATTTGTAAGAGCTTCATTCTGAAACAACTAGTGCAGATGTCTACAGGTTCTGTGGAACATCACGATCTTGTATGAGGTGTGTTCTGTCTCACCCATCAGCATCTTGTGACCCATGCAAGAGGGCATTGGACTGAAAATGCAATCACTAAGAGAAACTCACGTCCCACAGCAGTACGTGAAGGACAGACAACCAAGGAAAAATGCTGCGGAAGCTTCCAAAGTTCCTTTCTGACATCCGAGCATACCAATAAATCTCAGGAAGTAATTACAATGTGTACAGACACCAGTCAGGCATTACACATGGTAAATTTGACACACTGCATGGACGACATAAGAAAAGCTGAAGCCTTTACCTCCATGCAAGTGAAAACCACAAAAGGAGTGGACAGCATGCATCATATGTCAAAAATCAATATAGTTAATAAGTGTAAAATAACCCTTTTAGACTTCTTACACAAGATGTATTCAGGAAACTGGCACAATGTGATGTAATTCATCTAAGGTAAGATAACTGCTTACAATGAGTCTGACATCCCATACGTTGGTACACCTATCTTAAATGCCAACACAACTGTTGAGATAGGCACCTGACACCGTTAATATCTATGAAACAAATGGACCAACCACTGTCCATTTGCAAGCAAGCATAGGTCTGCATCTTAATATGATCTACGAGGTGACAAATCCATAATTTGCTACACCAAAGATCCCAGACTGCAAACTTGCTCTCATACACTTTGATTGCAACCATGTGGAACAGATTTGGCAAGCTACCTCAGAACATTACCAGCTTTCCAGCTCAAAAAATTCATTATCAACCTGTGTTTTGAATGCATCCAGGTCCTTAAGTAGTCCATTTGTTCTAGTCATTCCAAGGTGAACTTGGACCATCCATGAATGTAATCATCAAAAGCAAATAAGTCATAATTCCATGAGCTGTCCATCAAGATGTCCAAGACCATACACATGTGGGTAAAATTGATGCATAGAGAGAGATTGGCATGTAAATCCATGTGTTGGCTCAGTATTAATAAGGGTATCAATTACTGATTCAAGTCCAGTGATATATGTTAGTTCCATCATCTCCAACAATCAAGAGCATATGATATTTCTTCCAAACTGTGATGCAAGACTGAAACTGATATTTTCCATGTCCACAGACAGTATTACATTCTTTTGACTATTTCACCTACTGCCTTTTGTGAGACAAATCAAATGTACTACTAGTGCAATAAAAGCAAGAGACAGCAGATGCTGGAAATCTGAAATAAACAGAATGCTGAAGAAACTCAGCAAGTTTGGAGCATCTGTGTAGAGAATCAGAGTTAGTGTTTCGTGTCTGGTATGACTTTTCAGAATCATCAGTGTAATGGTTGTTGACATCTTGATCACCATATTCAGTATTTGGTATGCTGAACAACAGTTGGAAGTAGACCAGTGCGTCCTTCCAATCATGCACAAGAAATAGGGTATTCAACATATTACCACCTCTCCTCACTACCTTCAGATCAGTTTAGGATGTCTGATCAATGAAAACAAGTTGGATCATGCTGTATAACTCTATAACAGTCTTGCAGAATGCATTAGGAAAACTCTGTTCTGAGAAAGGGACACCAGCCCCAAAATGTTAACTTTGATTTCTCTTCACCAATGCTGCGTGACCTGCTGAGGTTTTCCACCAACTTCTGTTTTGCTGCAGAATGCATTGTTCTTTCTGTGAAAACTATGATCATTAAATGTAAAATAACTTGCCAAATATTTGAATAGCTATGGTAAATCTGCATACATCCTGGGGTTTACCCATAGTGGCAACACTCAAGTTTGGAAGTGAAATGGCATGTGTTATAGCATAGATACCAGGCATGACAGTTGTTTTTAAGATTGTCAGTTATCACAGCATGTGACATTCTGGTCTAAAGGTAATCCCTTATATTTCAACAATATCTCTGTGTAATGGAGTCAGCCTGCTATGTGTGCATAATGTAGAGTAACACCACTACACACTGAACCGCAGCTGTGTATGTAATTGAATGTAAATAAACTTCAGTAAAACTCAATAAAGCTTGATTATATGCGTTATATTTAATAGGGGTTAACATCTAGGAAGTAAACCATATCAAGGTTCACTAGATTACGCATTTCCTCTAAAAATTGCTCACTAACATGGAGAAACTTCACATGTTTTGATTTCTACATTCAAGAATTCTATAAAAGTTGTTTCTGTACTCCTGATAGGAAGGACAGTCAATCCGCTGGTAGGAAGGATGTAGTCTTTATTCCTAAATCCAGGGTGTGTAGATAAATGTGAGCTATAGAGTCATAGAGATGTACAGCATAGAAACAGACCTTTCGGTCCAACCCGTCCATGTCGACCAGATATCCCAACCCTATAGAGAAAGCTTAGTTGACATATTACTTAGGAGCAAATTACTGCAGATGCTGGAATCTGTTCTGAAAAGAAATAGTATTGGAGATCACAGCAGGTCTGGCAGCATCCACAGAGCAAAAAAACAAGTTAACTTTTCAAGTCTGGATGATTCTTGACATATTAATTGTCTCATTAGTATTAGTTATTGACTAGGAAATCTCATGGGTTTACTCAACAGCTGAGCCTACAACATAAAGTTATAAATAACGATGCAACCACCTTTCGGCAAGCTCATGCTAGACTGCACCTGGCATTTGATCGTGTGGTTTCATTGACATCCTTGTCTCATTAGCAAATCCTGATCAAGTTCCTGTTTATTCAGCTTGTTTGACTGTTGGGGGAAAAATGATCAAAAATTGTGTTTTATGTGGATTGTCGAAAAACAGCCACCATATCTTGAGGTAATTAATTTTCTTTTTAAATTTGGGGTGAGGCAATATCAATTTAATGGTCACTGTACTTAAAGCATTCAAATCAAGGTCCTGACAAATCTATCCTGAAAGTTTCTATTTTCTTGATATACTGGACCCTCACTTCTCACCCCTTTCTGTCATAGGATCAAATTCTGCATGCATAAGTCCAGAGCATTTCTGTACAGGAATTGAAAAAGACTGAGGATCATTAGTTGTGCATATGGCTATTACAGATATTAAGTCATATTTCTCCCAACCAACATGACCCACATTCACGGTCAAACTGCTGCTACCAGCTCAGGATTGTGTAATATTAAATATTTGTAATCTGTGCAGGAATAATTAAGTATTAGATATCTGGACAATATGGCGACATTTGTAATTGAATTGCTCTTCAAGCCTTTTCAGCACAGTTTTGGAAGATTATGATCCATTAGAATAACGTAATCATCACAACTTACAACCAATAATATGAACGAAAATCCTTAAAGCATGGCAGCCATTATGCCATCTTGAGACATGACATTGCATTTGGAATGCTTGGAGCAGGAAGCCTGAGGTTCACCTTATGATGCATGCAACGCACTGTTGATGAAGAAATTAAGTAAATTGGATGACATGGACAACAGAGCTTCATTTCCCATTTGAGACAGTGATTTAGTTAATCTTTAATCTTTTCCTGCATAAATATTGGAATTGGAGGACAAATATTGCCTAGAATCCAAAGTTTCAGCCGTGCCACTAAAATTCCTTTTAGTCTAGGTTTTATAACTGGTATTATTTAAAACTTGGAAATGCCTTTGTGTGAGTTAAAGGACGAGTTACAAAAACTCTTAATATAAACAAGAGATAACGGGGTCAAAAGTTGCAGGAAAATCAATGAACACAATGTGAAAGTTACCTCTACAGTGCTGTGAAACAGTTCCAAAATTCATGACTGCTATCACTGTCATTGCTTTCTTCCCACCTTTCCCTTTCCTCTCTTCCACCAGACCACCCGCCCCTCCTTTCCACCTTCAGTATCTCCTCCATGTATTCTTTCTCTTCCCTTCCATTTCCCTCATTGGTTTGTTGCTTGTAATTTATTTGTAAGTCAACTGTGACTGACTCACTTGTCAGAACATATCTTCCATCAGAGATGCTTTTCATGCTGTATTGATCCTTAAAACACTTGTGTGTAGTTTTAAGAGGTAAAAGGTTCATTTCTCTTCTCTCTCAATTCTCTTGTGAATCTCCTATGCCCCTTCATTCCCTTTCTTACAACCATCTAAACTAGTCATAATGTGATACTTGTCCTGGAGACCTTCAACTTATCAGTTGGAGGTATTTATTTTAAAATGGAGATGCCACATGTAGCTATTCTCCTAGGCAATGACTGAAGCAGTACCTGATCCCATTACAGACTGGAAATTCCTCCCCTTCTGACCTGCTTCTGTATACCCTGCCTTTTGTCAGCCAGTAACTAGCCTCCAAATAATTAAACGATCATGATGCCCTCTAACCCATTCTAACAATCGGATAACTTCCTACTTAGAATTTCTCAGAACCTGCAAGACTGGAAATTTCTATCTAATTACCCTGTGTTGGTGTTTGCTCTCCAGATGAGTAACAATATAAATCCCATGTGCCAGTCCCTTTAAGAGTCATAGAGATCTACAAAATAGATTGATGCTTTGGCCCATCATGTGCTCACGGGTTGAAAATAAACACCCTAACTATTTTTACTCCTACTTTCCAGTATCTGACTCTCAGCCTTGTATGTTTTGGCATTACAAGTGTGCATCTAAATACTTAAATATTATGAGGGTTTCTGCCGCTACCACCCTTACAGGCAGTGTGTTCCAGATTCCCACCATCCTCTGGGTGAAAAATATTTCTTCAGATCTCATCTAAACCTTCTGCTTACTTTTAAATCTAAGCTCCCTGTTCATTTGATCCCTCCAGCAAGGAGAAAAGGTTCTTCCTGTCTATTCTATCATGTCTCCTCTCAATCCCC
This sequence comes from Chiloscyllium punctatum, assembly GCF_047496795.1. Taxonomy (NCBI): domain Eukaryota; kingdom Metazoa; phylum Chordata; class Chondrichthyes; order Orectolobiformes; family Hemiscylliidae; genus Chiloscyllium; species Chiloscyllium punctatum. The sequence continues at coordinate 11,001,118 of NC_092739.1, forward strand.
TCTGCTTCAAAGAGAACAATCCCAATCTGTCCAATCTCTCTTCATAACTGAAATTCCCTAGCCCAGGCAGCAGTCTGGTAAGTCTCCTCTGCACGCTCTCCAGTGCTATCACATATCTCCTATAATGTGGATTCCAGAATGTTGCATGATACTGTTGTGAACCAATGTTTTTACATAATCCTTTGCTCCTTTTTCTTCAACTAATCTAACCTCGTCTTAAATGTTGACATGGATTCTGTTTTAATGTCCTACATCAGGAATGGAATCTACACTCTTCTAATCTTATTTTAAAATTATTTCTCCCATTTCCTGTTCTACATTGCTTGCATGGAATCTTTTATTTAAGTTTTCTCATCATACATTCCTCAACCATTGAAAACTATCTAATTGCATGTCCTCTATCAGTTTGACTTCATATCTCCTTCCTTCAACCTAATTAGAAGGGGAGCCTAACAGGGAAAATGGTGGAGCAGCAAAGGCAAGAGTTCCTGGGGGGTAATCGCAAGGAAGAAGAAACATACTAAGGAAAGGATGAGGCAACCATGGCTGACAAGGGAAGTCAGGGACAGTATAAAAGAAAAACCATACAATGTGGTGAAGATTAGTGAGAAGGCAAAGAATTGGGAAGTCTTTAAAAACCAGCAGAGGATAAGTGAAAAAGCAATAAGGGGGAGAAGGTGAAATACGACAGTAAGCGAGCTAGTAATATAAAAGAAGATTGCAAGAGTTACTTTTAGACACATAAAAGGTAAGCAAGAGGCAAGAATGTAGATTGGACTGCTGGAAAGAGAAGCTGGAGGAGTGATAAGAAATGGTGGAAGAACTGAAAAGATACTTTTCATCAGTCTGCATGGTGGAAGACACCAGCAGGGTATGGGGCTCCCTGCGTCTGCGTGCGTTTTGTCCAGGTGTTCTGGTTTCCTTCCGCAGTCCAAAGATGTGCAGGTCAGGTGGATTGGCTATGCTAAATTGCTCATAATGTTCAGGAATGTGTAGGCTAGGCACAGTAGTCAGGGGAAATATAGAGTAATAGGGGAAGGGAGAAAGTGAGGACTGCACATGCTGGAGATCAAAGTCGAGAGTGTGGTGCTGGAAAAATACAGCAGGTCAGGCAGCATCAGGCTTATGCCTGAAACGTCGATTCTCCTACTCCTCGGATGCTGCCTGACCTGCTGTGCTTTTCCAGCACCACACTCTTGACTCTAATAGGGGAAGGGGTCTGGGTAGGATAGTCTTTGGAGGGTCGGTGTGGACTTGTTGGGCCAAATGGCCTGTTTCCACACTGTAGGACCTCTATAAAGTTCTATACCAGAACTTAGAGTTGGCAGCTGAGATAAATCAGTGGTTATCACTAAGGAGAAGGTGCTGGGAAATCTGAAAGATCTGAAATTGGATAAATCGTGCAGACCAGATGAACTATACCCCAGAGTTGTAAAGAAGATAGCTGAGGAGGCATTGGTCGTGATCTTTCAGGAATCATTGGAGCCGGGGAGAGTCCTGCTATGACCAAATTCAGAATAGAGCATTTGTCTCAGAAATCTAATGTCAGGCATTGGAACAACACCCCACCCATCAGAGTTAGTTGGAGTAATTAACACCTCAGTGTTGGACAAGTTGGCTTGATTATTGCATTGGATTGCCTGTCTTGACACCAGGTTTGAAGAGATCTTGCAATTGCTGGTACTTTTGAGGTGCCTGTTGTAGGTTGTCGAAACCACTGAACCATATTTAGGGGAGATGGTGGCATAGTGGAATTTTTAGTGGACCTCAGAGTAATGTTCCAGGGACATGGGTTTGACTCCCACCCTGGCAGATAGTGAAATTTGAATTCAATAAAAAAAAGTCCAGAATATAAGCATGTCTCATGAACCACTGTGAATTTTTGTGAAAACTCATCTGGTTCCATGTGTCCTCTAGGGAAGGAAATCTGCCGTTCTCACCTGCTATGCCAACATGTGAATCCAGATCTACAGCAATGTGGTTGACTCTTAATTGCTGCCTGGGCAGTTAGAAATGAGCTCGTATGACACATGTTGCATGAATAAATAATATTTTAAAAATAGGAGCTCTTGGATCTACTCCTGCATGGTAAACTGCGACCTCAGCCTTGGCTTTGAAATCCTAATCCTCAAATACACTTCTCCTGATCTGATCAGGTTGGACATGATCATGAATTTTAGCCTCTCCATCTGCCTTAATTGAAATTAGCCTCCCAAGATACAGAAAATGATCCTCATCTTCCAGGAGCACGGCATTGATCTTAATTGATAGGATAAGGTATTTAGGGTGCTGGTTAGAAGAGAATCTTGGCTTTCCCCTTTCTCATGTACCAAGGAATGGGCTTTGCCATCAAAATGTGTTTATTTGGCCACCACTCCACCTGTGACTTCTCTATAAGAATCGTAGATAAGCAAGTGTTTTATGACTACCTGGTTCACACTAATGAGGAATCCTAATGCAACTGTCATCAGCACATATGCCATACACTTGAGGCAATAGTTGAGATCAAAATGGGATTGTATACTGACCTTGAAAAATTCCTAACCTGAGTTCTAGCAGAGGACAAACTGATCCTCCTCACAAATATCAACCGCAAATCTGAGAAGAATACAAGTCTCTGGAAGACATGACTGACAAGAAGGAAGGAGAGCAACCTCCAGTAGAATAGTCTCCTGACAAAATGTTCAGAAGAAGACCTTGTCATTAACCAATAACTTGTTAAATAAGGGAGATAGGTACAGGACTCATGGCAACATCCATGGTCTGAACATGGCATTTGCTTGGCGAAGTGATTGTTGAAGCAGTGGATCGCAGAAATATCCATGTTACCCACCCCGTGATGAGTACAGATGATTTCTGTACTTGTCACTGCCTTAATCAATCTGCTGTCTCCAACATCCAGGCCCACAAATTGTGGAAACAGAAACAATTGTGCAACAAATTTAACATTGAAGGCTTCAACGATCCCAAAAGGTGGTCCATCTCATTCAACCTAAGTACCAACCTATCAAAGCCTAGGCTACATTTTGTGACTTGTTGAGATTTTGTAATCAATCTGTTCAGGTGCCATAGGGTATAATTCTGGAGCAGGTGGAACTTGAACCAGGACCTCATCGCTCAAGAGGTCGGGACGTTACCACGAGGCCAAAGAGCCTGCTATGTTTTGTCAAACTATTTTCTAATCACACTGTTCAGAGATGTTATTACACACCTCCAGAGCAAATGACACTTACACCCAGGCCTCTTGACCCAGAGGTAGGGAAACTACCACTGCAGCTCAAGGGCTCCTTAGTGCGCTTTTTCACGACTTACTTTTTTTTGTATTTAACCTATTTTTCTAATCAATGTGTTCAGAGATTTTATTACACACTGGTGGAGCAGGTAGGACCTGATCCAGGCTTCTTGGTCCCCGTGTAGGGACACTACCACGACACTACAAGATCCCTGCTCTGCTTTTTCAATCCTAAAATCCACTATTACCTGCACCTGTGAATAGGTGCTTTGTTTATCTACTAGGAAACTTTGACTGGTGTGATATCAACCAGTAAATGCAGGACCTAATTTAATGCAAAACTATTATTGACTAGAAATGTTGGCATGGTTCAAGAGAAAGACAGCAGTCCTATAGGTGGCCGAATAAAACCCATAATGTAAAGAACAAGTGGCAGGTTCTAATATTCTTATTAAATTGCAAAGTTAATAATCACACAACATCAGCTTACAGTCCAACAGGTTTATTTGGAAGTACTAGCTTTCAGAGCATTGCTCCTTCCTCAGGTAGCTAGTGGGGCATCTTCATAAGACACAGAATTCATAGCACAGGATCATAGTGCCATGCAACTGCTACGATATATTGAACAAACCTAGATTGCTGTTAAGTCTTTCATCTTTTAGAATGGATTGCAGGTTTGATTCATTAATATGTAAATCCTAGAACTTCTTTCCAGTCACATTCCTGAGATAACTTTAGGTTTTATTTTAAAAAAGACATCTCCGCTTCGACAGTGCTTTAAAGGTGTGAGGTTTGAGTCTGTCTGTATTCCATTCTTGAGTCAAACTGGTTCTATTTCCAAAGTAGGAATATATAAAATGTCACATGGATTGACTGCCTGCAGATTGTGTGCTTTTTCAGCAAAGTAGAATGTATCTGCAAATACAATTCTGCAAATGTAAGTTCACCCCATAGACTTAAATGTATGTGCATGATGTGAGGGAGAGTGCATTACAAAGCAATGCTTCCTAGTTGTATTTTTTTAATTGACTCCTCTTTCCTGTATCAATAATATTATTGTCCCTTCGACTACTTTTACTACTTTCTGTTTTCTGAGATTAGGCTTTTCCTCTCATGTCATAAGCTGGTTTTTACCTTTATAGCCTCATGCTAGCTGCTTCTGCAAAAGACCTGTTGGCTTCATCCTTGTGATCTGACTGAATCGGGTGTTCTGTAGTTTCAATTGGCTTCAGTTCTTACCTCTGATATTTGTATTTCTAGCGTTCCAATACCCAAATCTAAGCATTCCTAGCATTTGATCTTGCCTTTTTTTATCTGCTCAATTCTCACACTTGGGCATGACTTTGTTTCACCAGTATCAGTATGCTTAATGCTGATTTTGATTTGGCTTATTTGATTTGATTTATTGTCATCTAAGTACAGTGAAAAGTTTTGTTTTGCCTTCAGTACAGGTAGATTATAGGGTTTAGACAAAGTGAGGTATACAATTTATGGCTGCACAGAAAAAGAACAAAAACAAGATCAACATTAGATTTGAAATTAGAAGGTTCATTCAGCAGGAAAGAAGCTGTCCTTGAACCTGTTGGTACATGTGTTTAAGCTTCTGTATCTTCTGCCTGACAGAAGAGTTGGAAGAGAGTTTAACCATGGTGGGAGGGTTCTTTGATGTTGACTGTCTTTCCACGGTAGTGAGAAGTATAGATGGAGTCAATGGATGGGAGGTGGGCTTGTGTGATGGTCTGGGCTGTTGGCTTGCTTGATGGTCTGGGCTGTGTTCATGACTTTTTATTGTTTCCTATAGTCCTGGCAGAAAGGATTCACCCTGATCCCCCTCTGTCCACGCATCAATGAATTTAATACACGCTGTGACGTCGAACACTTCTTCCACCGCCTCCGCCTCTGAGCTTACTTTCACAATCAGGACTCCCGCCCACCTTCCGAGGACCCCTTCGCCTGCCTCCAACACACTGCATCCACCTGGACACCCCGCACTGGCCTATTACCTGCCTTCGACCTCTTAATTTCCAACTGCCGCCGGGACATTAACCGCCTCAACCTGTCTACCCCCCCTCCCCACTCCAACCTCTCACCCTCACAACGCACAGCCCTCCAACCTCACCATCAAGCCAGCAGATAAAGGGGGCGCAGTGGTAGTCTGGCGCACTGACCTCTACACCGCTGAAGCTAAACGCCAACCCGAGGACACCTCTTCCTACTGCCCCCTCGACCATGACCCCACCCCCATCACTAAACCATCATCTCCCAGACCATACAGAACCTCATCACCTCAGGAGATCTCCCACCCACACTGCCCGGTTCTACCTCCTTCCCAAGATCCACAAGCCTGACCACCCTGGCCGACCCATTGTCTCAGCATGCTCCTGCCCCACTGAACTCATCTTTACCTACCTCATCACTGTCCTATCCCCCCTAGTCCAGGAACTCCCCACATACGTTCGAGGCACCACCAACGCCCTCCACCTCCAAGACTTCCGTTTCCCCGCCCCCCAACGCCTCATCTTCACCATGGATATCTAATCCCTCTACAGCTCCATCCGCCATGACGAGGGCCTCCAAGCCCTCAGTTTTTTCCTCACCCGACGTTCCCAACAATACCCTTCCACCGACACTCTCATTCGTTTGGCTGAACTGGTCCTCACACTTAACAATTTCTCCTTCGAATCCTCTACACTTCCATCCACCATGACGAGGACCTCCTCCAAGCCCTCCGTTTTTCCTCACCGGCACACTCATTCGTTTGGCCGAACTGGTCCTCACACTTAACAATTTCTCCTTCGAATCGTCCCACTTCCTCCATACCAAAGGGGTAGCCATGAGCACATGTATGGGCCCCAGCAATGCCTGTCTCTTTGTTGGCTACATAGAACAGTCGATCTTCCGTAATTACATCGGCACCACTCCCCACCTCTTCCTCCGCTACATTGATACCTGCATTGGTGCCACCTCATGCTCCCGCGAGGAGGTTGAGCACTTCATCAACTTTACCAACACATTCCACCCTGACCTTAAATTTACCTGGACTGTCTCTGACACCTGCCTCCCCTTCCTGGACCTCTCCATCTCCATTAGTGACGACCGACTTGACACTGACATTTTTTACAAACCCAACAACTCCCACCCTACCTCTTGCAAAAATGCCATCCCGTATTCCCAATTCCTCCGCCTCTGCCATATCTGCTCCCAGGAGGACCAGTTCCACCACATAACACACCAGATGGCCTCCTTCTTTAGAGACCGTAATTTCCCTTCCCACATGGTTAAAGATGCCCTCCAACGCATCTCGTCCACATCCCGCACCTCCGCCCTCAGACTCCACCCCTCCAACCGTAACAAGGACAGAACACCCCTGGTGCTCACCTTCCACCCTACCAACCTTCGCATAAACCAAATCATCCACCGACATTTCCGCCACCTCCAAAAAGACCCCACCACCAGGGATATATTTCCCTCCCCACCCCTTTCCGTCTTCCGCAAAGACCGTTCCCTCCGTGACTACCTGGTCAGGTCCACGCCCCCCTACAACCCACTCTCCCATCCTGGCACCTTCCCCTGCCACTGCAGGAACTGCAAAATCTGCGCCCACACCACCTCCCTCACCTCCATCCAAGGCCCTAAAGGAGCCTTCCACATCCATCTAAGTTTTACCTGCACATCCACTAATATCATTTATTGCATCCGTTGCTCCCAATGCGGTCTCCTGTACATTGGGGAGACTGGATGCCTCCTAGCAGAGTGCTTTAGGGAACATCTCCGGGACACCCGCACCAATCAACCACTGTGGCCCAACATTTCAACTCTCCCTCCCACTCTGCCGAGGACATGTAGGTCCTGGGCTGCCTCCACCGCCGCTCCCTCACCACCAGACGCCTGGAGGAAGAACGCCTCATCTTCCACCTCGGAACACTTCAACCCCAGGGCATCAATGTGGACTTCAAAAGTTTCCTCATTTCCCCTTCCCCCACCTCACCCTAGTTCCAAACTTCCAGCTCAGCACTGTCCCCATGACTTGTCCTACCTGCCTATCTTCTTTTTCCACCTATCCACTCCACCCTCCTCCCTGACCTATCACCTTCATCCCCTTCCCCACTCACCCATTGTACTCTATGCTACTCTCTCCCCACCCCCACCCTCCTCTAGCTTATCTCTCCACGCTTCAGGCTCTCTGCCTTTATTCCTGATGAAGGGCTTTTGCCCAAAACGTCGATTTTGCTGCTCCTCGGATGCTGCCTGAACTGCTGTGCTCTTCCAGCAACACTAATCCAGAATCTGATGTCCAGCATCTGCATTCATTGTTTTTACCTCGAGCAGTTGCTGTACCAAGCCATGATGCACCACAATTGAAGCTTTCTATGGTGCATATATAAAAGTAGGTGAGGGATCTTGTGGACATGCTGAACTTCCTTGTGCTGCCTTGACCATTGCAACTGCATGGGAGGACCAGGACAGATTGTTGGTTATCATCTCACCTAGGAACTTGACGCTCTCGATCTCTCAACCTCAGCTCCATTGATATTAATGGACCATGTCCTCCTCCTTTCTTCAAGTTGATGATCAGTTCTTTAGCTTTGCTGATGTTGAGGCAGAGATTGTTATCTTTGATTGTTTTTTAAAAATCCTTTGTCCAATTCCTACTTTGGATCAATAAAATGATTGATTGATTACGTGCATTCTACAGACCAGATGGAGCCAAGAGGAAGATCTTTAACATTACACAGTGTGCAATTTTTTAAAAAAATCATCACTCGCTAAGCTTAATTATAGGAATAGAAGTATAATATCAGCCCCTTATAACTTAACTAATGACAGTAGAGACAGGGTTATATATTAGATATCTCATTACCCTTTGGCATCATCCGTGTTGCTTACCTTACCTTTCCTACTCTGGGTTCTGTTGCCATTCCTGGTCCAGTTAAGTTTTGATGTCATTGATTTTACTGCGATTGTTCTTTTCCACCCAAAACAAATTATATGCTGTGCTATTTCTGAAAAACATGGTTAAAAAATGTAAAATATCTCTTACAGTTCCTGTTGTGAGATTTAGTGATTGATGTCTACCGTCAATCACTATCTGCCTGATGCCTGTCATTAGCTGTAGCAAAATCTTATGAAAAGAAATCACTTTTTCAAAGGGCACCTACTTTAATATTGAGTAACAATTAAAGGCTTCGCTTTTACATGCTAATCTGTGTTCTCAAGTGAGGTTTTTACGGACTGGAAGTGGAGTCATATAAGTTACTTAGCTGTTGTATAGTTGCTCACAACAGTGTGGGAAGAAACAAGTTTGAATGCAATTGTTTTCAAAAGAGAAAACGTTTTTATCGCAAAATATATTTTATTCATAAAAAAATTATCTTGACTAAAGTTCTCCCAACTATCCATTGTTGCAAATTAAGGATGTTGTAAATGGCCACAGTAGAATTCATGTTCACTCACCTCTTATTTATGTTTATTTATTATTTTACAGAATTTAACTGAGCTCCCAAATGAAAGCAATCTGCTTTTAGTCTGTAGGCAATGCTCATTACTTGAGTATAAAGCCTCAATGCTCATTTCAATGTTATTTTGTCTTTTCAGCCTCACTATTCTTTAATTTTGCCCTTTGAACATACCAGTGGTTTGTGGCTCTTCATAATGTCGTGTGATTGCTTTGCTGATTAGGATATGTGAAGGTTACTAAGCACATTTTAGTTGCACCTTTGGATTATTTTCCCTGATTTGAATATGCAAGCTTTGTTCTAACTGGTGTTTCAATGTTTATTGGAGCAATGTTGAAATTGCTGTTAGTATAAGGTATTTTCAGTAATAGTAAATTTAAAATGAATATTATTTGATGTTTATAGAAAGTTAATGATAGGTGTGGGCTTAGTTGAAACCAACTAAAACATAGCTTATAAAGATTTTTGTTATTGACCCGCCATTTGCAGAATAATACTAAAATAAATCATGAAGTATCTAAATTTGTGATTAATAAGTCCCATATGAGATGATGGAGTAATTTCAGATAGTAAGTGAAAAATAGCTAGCAGTAGTGTAACATGCAGATATTGTCCTGCTTACATGCTCTCTCTGGTGTCAATCCCATTCATCAATGTCACCAGACTCTGTTCTCATTAAAGCCACTTCCACAAAAAGAACTCAATTTCCTTAAGCAGACAGGACACCTGATTCAATTTAGCACACATTAGCAAGAAGTTTAATCTATTGCCTTCATTCTATGAAGGACCCTCTCTTGATTGAGAAAGCTATGCGTGGTTTAAAAAAATGTACCAACAGTTATTAAATGTTGCTTAGTTTCAGTTTTGCTTGCTTAATCTATTTTGAGTATATTATCCACTCTTTAGAAGTTTTAAAAGTCAAATATTACGTTACAATTCTTTTGTTTTTGATTGCAAACCTTTGGGAAAAAAAAGGTGCTGTGGAATTTAATGTCTGCAACGCAGTCTTTGTTATCAACTGAGGCACACTTTATCCGTTTGAATTCTTTACTTTTCTTTTGTGAAAGTGCTCCATGAAGAAGCTTCTTGCTGATCATCTGTATCTAACATTGCAAAAAATGTTGTTAGATGGTTTTTAAGAGTAATTGGTCTCTACAGCTGATGCCTAATTCCTACTGTACTTGAAAAATAAATTCTTTATTTAGCATATATACTTGGAATAACTAAGGCTTTTGATTTTCAGGTTTCCAATTTTCCTGAATTTGGTTTCAAAATGATCAAATAAATAAGCTAAGAGAAATATGTTTCTTTCATTTAAAAATAAAATGAAAATTTTAATTTACTGGGATTAATCAGCAAATGAATTTTGGAATAACAAAATACTTCAATTACATCATCACGTACAAATATATCATGGTAAAGAATACTGCTAAAACTTGATGGACATTGAACCTTTCCATCCTCAGCCTGTTTTTCATGCCCTGAACTTCAGTCACTTATACAAATGTGATGGAGGCTGCTTCAGAGTTCTTGATATATCAATCAAGTAATCATATAGAGCTAATTAAATACTTCCTGCAACTTCCAGGGTAGGTAGTTATGCATGTTATATCAAAACAAAAGCTTTTCACCTTTTGACTTCAGAATCTTTTCAAGTTTAAGTCTAAGTTTGGAAGTCATACTTGGGGATATTTAATGATTTATCTTAAAATAATAATTTTGTTCTATGGAGAGTGTTAGGTGTAAGAATTCATGAGATGGAATCATGTCCTTTTTAATGAAAATACTGGCCCATTTCCAGATTGCAAACCCACACTTTGATTTCAGAGCAGCTGGCGAATAAATCTTTTCTGACTACCTCCTGGTGTGCTGTCTGGCTGAAGACTATGGGTTGGTCGCCAAGAGGTGGGCTTACTGCTGATTGAAAGCCTTTTCTGAAGACTATCCCTTCCATAATATTGTTCCTTGCTGTAGTTGTGGCCTGCAGAGCAAGGCTACTACTGGAAACATTAGGACAGGAGGACTTGTGAGCTCCCCTGACCAGCCACTGAAAGCAATCTCCAAGCATCTGCCAGGCTTAGCTCTCAGGGGTAGACTGACCAACAGTGACTCCAGTTAATTATTCCAACAGGTATTTGGGTGGTTAGCCTTTTGCTGGTGAATGCCCATGTCTGGGGAACAGGTTATCCTGCTGATCCAACACTAACATGTCTAAATTACTTCCAAGGGTAGGAAGATTCTGTGCAATTACATCACACTGGAATAAATATGCCTACAAGCATATGGATACGCTGGAAATTTTTACTTATATTATGATGGGATAGGATAGTAAATTTTTCAAAGCCTTGACCCAAGATGACCATTGAAGTTCAGGTGAGCTTCTGTTATTTCCATATAGATTAAGGCTTAAACTCTTATCTGAGTACACTTACAGAAAGTAAATGCCATGGTCAGGATGCATTCCTTCAAATGGACAAACCAAGGCAAAATCCATCCATCATTTTTATGCCTTCTATCATTTATTGGCTGACCCAAGACTCAAAATCTGTAGACTCCTAGACTTAGGTATGGACTGGAGGTTAGGTGCCAGCATGGACTGGGTTGGAAGGTCACTGTCCTGAACTTTATTTTTCTTTGTTCTTATAGTTTATCCCTAAAATCTGTAATACTGGACTTTTTACTTATCTATTTTTCTAAGATCTGTACCTGAAAAAGCTGTACCTAAGAACCTTTGTACCTAAGATGGCTCAATGACAACTTTGATACTTTTATCACTGTGCTCATTTGAGTACATGTGATTAAGCTAACTCTAATTCTTATGTTGAAACCTAATGATATATATAAAGAAACCCCAGTCAAATCATAAGTAGGTGAAATATAATGACTTCTAGTTAATTAATTCTAGGTGGATAGTAGAAGTATTGCACATGAGAATGAAACTGGCTTCAGATAACAAATCTTACTGCCCTAAGAACCAGGCAAAAATGTTTAATTTGGGAGCCAACAGGACAAGAGGGATTATTCTTTCAGCCAAAAGAAGAGAACCCTACCAAGTAACTAATCAGCACAAGCAGAGCTAGGTTCTTTACATTTGATAAGATTTGGCTCCAAAGACACTTAACCAAAATGTTATCTGGATTCTTGCAAGATTTCTATTCTTATCCAAAGAATCTGTCCAGGTTGACACTGTGCGATTCTATCTGAATGTGATCTGTTTTGTTGTTTTCTGTCAATAAACTAGCTGCATACTTTATTCTCCAGAATCCAACTTTACTTGTATTTAATTCTCTACATAATGGAGTATGTTGCTGTGTTTGCAATCTGGAATGTTGTGTTCATGGTTAGCTCAGTTGGCTGGATGTTAGTTTGTGATGCAGAGCAATGCCACCATTGTGGATTCAATTCCTGTGCAGACTAAAATTACTATGAAGGATTCTCCTCAACCTCTTTCCATTGCTCAAAGCGTGGTGACTCTCAGGTTAAACGACCAGTCATCTCTCTGTAATGAGAGAGCAGCTGGTAGGAGTATGGTGAATTTATCTTTACCTGCCTCTGTCTCATATGCTTGACTTCCATGGCCAATCAAATACTACCTCTGACTCAGTATTGAATATATTCAATAACCCCTCCTCCATTGCTCATTAGGGAAGAGAATTCAAAAACATTTGAGAGAAGCAATGCCATCTCGCCTGTATGTTAAATGGAAAATCCATTATGTTAAAATTGTGCGCTCTGATGCTGGATCTCCCAATAAGGCATCCTGTCATCATTCAATCCCAGAATCTTATACTTTCTATATTAGCAAGTTTTGAGAAGATTTGTATGTCAGGTTGAGGTTCTGGATGTAGGTTTGCTTGCTAAGCTGGAAGGTTAGTTTTCAGATGTTTCATCACCATACTAGGTAACAACATCAGTGAGCCTCCAGATGAAGCCCAGGCCTAGCTCAGCGAGCATTTCATTTTGGAGACTCCACACAATTTCATGATATCAAGCACTCTTGGGTGAGGAAGAGAGGATTCTAGCTTGAGCTTTATGTGGGAACAGCTTTAGTTTATCACTGTTAACCACTCTTAAACCCTTAGACCAAATGTAGAAAGGAGGAGTCTCCATCAACAATAATAATGGTTGGTTCTGCAAAACACAGGATATGGTGATCATTGGTGGAATCATTGCTTAAATATCTTAAGACAACAAGGGTGCAAAAAGGAATCCAACACGGGGGGAAAAGTTAAAGACAAATGAGTTACCACTTTAAAGGCATGACCACTTTAAGAATCTTCAGGAAGTTAGACAGTAATTGCATGTGTTTGAATATGTCAGCGGAACTTATGAAAGGAATTGCAAGGCAGTTCCAATTCAAAGTTTGGCTGGGAAGCAAGTGTTTCAGAGCACTGTCAGTACAGTTGAAAATTCCTTTTGACACAGAAGAAAACTTAAATTAACAACGCAAAGAGCCAGTTTGGGAAGAAAAGGTTTTTTTAAAAACGACTTTTACTATTCACCAGAAGTATCACTGCTGTTGTAAGCGGCACCACAAGGCACAGTTACAGTAGCAAAGTCAAGGACCATTAATACCAAGACTGCAGCATCAAGAAGGTCTTGGAGCAGATTCAAGGCAACAAAGAACAATTTAAAAGATGTAAAAGACAGAATCTGACAAAAGATAGAAGAATTTCAAGATTGTAATAAGATTAGGAATTACATAATTTAAACTGTGGAATCAGTGGAAGATTTATTAAGATCCCAAAGGGAGTGTACGTTCTGTTTTAGACCATGAAATGTAGGAAATTATCTACACTGCCTACAAAAAATGATAAATTGCCATCTAGGCTGCAGAGGACAGGGATATCTCTATTTTACGTATAGGAACTGCGTAACCACCATTTTTACAAGAATAAAAGATTTAAAAACTCCCAGTAAGCAGTATAGAAATATGCTATTTTTATTCAACTAGTGCACTTGATGGGCCAAGTGGCCTGCTTCCACACTGTAGGGATTCTGTGAATAACTCTCAAGATTAATGGTGTGATGGAAGTTACACTGAAATGCAAGATACCTAAGAGTTAACAATGTAATGTAATTCACAATCATTACCACTCACTTAAAGCTTGCTTGTGTGGTTTTGACTTCAACATCCTTGAAGTAATGGAACGAGTTCAGCAAGTTCCAAGGGAACAACTGAACCAGGAACAAACAATTGTCAAGCAGCTGGTCAAGGGGCAATCAGTAGACTATTTCATAGAACTTCCAAAGTGCTATGCAGAGCCATCGTAAAAGGAATCTTTTTTACCTAAGTTTGCCAAATTTTTGTGTCCTCTCATAACCTATCTATCATTTTGCGAATTTTATGTATCGTCATTGCACCTTGCTTTGTTGAAATTATAAACAGTGTATAATAGAGGGGGGAAGGAGGAGAAAGTGCCAAACTGCAATTTAGCAAATCATCTTGGTCTAGATCTTGAAAATGTTCCTAAGTAGTAGGAAGTGCTATATGTCACATCCTTGACAGTGAGCAGAGGTTATTTGTCAGTGGTTTCTGTGATATTAAAGGCATGGTGGAGCTGTGTTCCACTGCCATCATTTATTGATACGTCTGTAAAGTCTAATGAAATTATCAATGTTCTTGAATTAATTATGAACATGAATGAGAAAGCCTAATACTCTAGAGCTAGAGATTGCATTATCTATTCAGTCTTATCATTTCTTCTATAGGAGCAGTATCTAGCTTTGGCTTTGTCTTTCAAGCATGGCTTTGGATCATTTCTGATTTTAAAATTTCTTGTGCTTATTGGCGCTTTTTAAATATTTGTTGTGTTTTACAATAAATAAGCTAAAGTCTGGTGGATTTTACTTAATTTCTCAGTCGAGGTGGTGTAGTTTTTACTTCCCTGGATTCAAAGGACCGTAATGAATCCACAGAGCATGTTGTTTTACTGTTGTGGTACTGCATATTACTTGACTGGGTGAGGTTGGAGATCCTCCTGCTTTATTTACCTTCTGCATCTTTTCCAGGTTAACAGCATATCTAGGATATTAGTTGGTATTTTGCTGTATTAGTTTTAATGTTTAATTGACGGAAACTGAAATTTGTTGCATACTGTATTTATAAAGAATCTTAGTATCCTTTGTTATTTTTTGTGTGATTGTCCATATCAAAGATAATTATATGTTTACACTATTGTATTTGATTACTGCGTTAATTTTAGAATGGTATAAGCCTTTGCCATATTTGGCAAGTTAAATTACTAATACCCAATTAACAAAAATTGATCAAAGTAATATTTAAATAATCCAACCTTGTTTTACAGGCGGCTGCAATTTTCAATTCTGCTTTTGGAAGTTTTCTGGTAAGAGAAGTATTTAATGATTATACTGAAATATTAATAGTGAAATTGTGTTGTTTATTTATCACAGAGTTATTACTAAAATAAACACAGTAACACAAATGGATTTTATTGACTTGTTTCCTTATTGTAAGGGGATATTTCAAAAGAAACAATCTGTTTAAGTTTTGGTTCACTTTTTAACATTGCGTCTCATATTAAATGCACTTATGAATAGGGTGAATATTTCCTTAATATTAGTGTGAGCATACTTTACATCTGATTATAATTTAAATGAGCTCATAATTTTAAGTCTCTTCCTTCAAATAACTCCGAATTCTAAGTCCTTTCAGTTGTTAGTGTTTTAGCTGGTATTGACTTTAATCTTTTGTCTGCCCTTCCTAATTGTTGTTTTAATAAACTCAGCAATGACAAAATTTATATTGCTGTATTGCAGTAATTGAGATTATTTTAATAGTAACTTATAGTTTGTGGCTATTAATGCTTACTGGAATACAATTGTTTTGCTTGTTTCTGAACATTGAGAAATTGATATTTGGAAGGTAAATCATGACCCGCAGTTACGGCAAGAAATTATGATTCAAACTGTAGCTATTCTGCGTCTTTGTTTTTGCTTTCCACTTAGTAATTGAGGTTAGAAGTCATTTGCTCAAGATACAGTTGAGACAAATTTTATACAAACCTTTTATTCATACTGATGTTTGATTGCTGTAAAACAGAACGTGTTTAATGTAAATGCCCTAGTTATACTTGATAGATGAATACAATTTACATAAATTCCAGACTCTCTGGTTTCTTTGCATTGTGCCACAGAGAATTGTTGTAAGTTAGAAACATAATTTCATTATCTCCTCCCCTTCATTTTACACATGCTGTTTTACAATAAAGTAGATTAGAATAAATGATTTGATTTCTCTCTTTGATGTACCTTAATAATATTTGATGGCAGATCAATTATAGCCTGCTGAATGGGTAGATAATAAAATCTGCTTGTATTATTACAGTTCCAAGAAATGGAAGGTACAACCTTCAAAAATTGTGCTTGATGCAAGTGAGAAAAATATTAATTTTGTTTTGTCATGAATGTTTCCACAATTGCTAATTATGTGGAACAAAAAGCAAAATTTATAAATAACAAATTCAGAGTTGATTCCTAGATCCAAATGCAGCTTCTATGAAAGTAGAGGAATACTTGAGACTGTTTTTAGCCAGTAATCAGATCCAAGGATAGATATCATTGATTAATTGTGGTTAAGCTGATGACTTTTTCCTCTTAAAATTGTTCCAATGAACATCAACATCAAACAGGAAATATTTTCATTGTTTATCAATTGAATTGAAGAGATGGTAAATAAATGGTCATGTCCATTTTCTTGCAGATTTTTTGCATTCTTGCATATTTGTGACATGAATTTAATTACGTTAATAGCTAGTAATGCTCAAATTTAATTTTGTTAGGTAGAATCAAGTTGATTTTTAGGGTCATGGTATTAAAAAAAAATTCTAGTTTAAAAAGTTCATGACCCAAATAGTAAAAGGGTAGCATTTCTTTTAAAATATGTGTCCCAGCTTTAGATTGGGACTGTACAGTAGAAGCACTAGTGACATTGTATTATACCCATTTATTTTAATAAAATATTGTGTGGAAAACTGAGGGACGCTTTTTTTGGCATCATTATATTCAATTCTGAAAGGTTTAATTAAATGGCAAAATCACGGCGTTTTAAAATTTTTCAGCTATTCATAATTCTCTGTTAGGACTTCAGAAAGATAATTAAACCTGGAAAAAAATAAATGAGGCTTTTTGCTCTGGGACCCTGATTATTCCAGCATTGGAACTCCTGTGCTACTCTACAGACTTCAACCAAGGGGGTCCAAGCACTTTTATAATTTGGCTTTCTTTAATTGTTGGTGTTTCAAGTTCTTTTGATTTGGGGAGACAATGGCACAGTGATATTGTCTTTATACTGTTAACCCAAAAACTCAGCTGATGTTCTGGGACCCAGATTTGAAACCCAACATGGCAAATGGAATTTGAATTCAGTAAATAAAAATCTTGAATTAAGAAACTACTGATTACTGTGAAGCCATTCTCAGTTATTGTAAAAAGAAACCATCTGGTTCATGAATGACCTTCAGGAAATGAAATCTGCCATCCTCATCTAGTCTGGCCTATGTATGAGTTCAGACCCACAGCAATGTGGTTGACTCTGAACTGCCCTCTGGGCAATTAGGTTTGGATAATGTATGTTGACCTAGCCAGCGACACCCTGGATTTTTAAAAAAAAACTTAATTTGTTTTATTCCAGCTTTCAAATGTTTGCTCCCTCGCCTGTTGGTTATAAAAACAAGTTTGGAACATTTCTGGATATTTGTTTTATTACATTAATAGTTGAAACTGTGTCTTATCCTCAGCAACTATATTAAAATGATTTGCTTGCTGTAAGGATGGAAATATTTCAAAGCCAAAAACCTAGATGTACTTGCTAAGAAATTTGATAGCTTCAATTATGAGGATAAATTGGCGAGGTAGGTCTCATTGGACAGAATGGAATCTAAGTGGAGATTTAACAGAAATTTTCAGAGTCAGGAGAGGTTTGGTTAGACTAGGTAGGGAGAAATTGTTCTCACGAGTGAAAGGATTAAGAACAAGGGGATGAGATTTGAAGTGTTTTTTTGAAGAAAAATATCAGTATTTTTCTAATATCAATTTGACAGAAATTTAGCAATTAAGTTTGGCTGTGAAAACTTCAATGTCATATTTTGATAACTTCAATTTCCATGATGATATGTGTGCAGTATTCAACATGCCTTGTAATGAGCAGCGTACCTTGAGGCTCTTGTAGTCCTTAGAACAAAATCTTAATTTTGTATTAATAATAATGCAGCTGCTCTATGAGCTCTCAAAGTGATTTGCTTTGATTCTATTTTTAGCACCTCCCCCACTACAAAAACTTTCAATCTGTACAGTTTTACTTGGAAACCTGAAAAGCAGAGGTTGATTACTGCTTCATTGTTAAGAGAAAAGTATTAGAATATGGTGCCACGGTCTTTACAATAACTAGAGTTGGAATAGACCCACTACTTTTCAAACCAGAGATGATGGAGGGCTGTGGCTAAATATGCATCCCCAGCTTTTTGCATCAACCCACTGCTGGGTGATATATGTCAGGGCATCTAAGTGTTTTGTTATGGAGAACCTCGCCATATAATTATGTTAGAATTGGAAATGTGACTTAAATTTCAGTGCTGCTGTGTTACCAGATGTGTTGACATTGAGGTGGGAGTTTCTGGCTCCGCAAGAACATTCAACCCCTACTCTCATCCTCAGAGTTCTTGTTGCATCTCAAATTTGGCCTTCCGGCTTTTAACCTGTGAAGTGTAGTATTTTTAGGTCTCTGAGTGTGGAAGTAAAAGCTTCTGAGTACCAGCTGGTGTGCTGGTTTCCTATAACTGTTCCTGATGCAGGCAAGCATCATTCAGATGAGATAATGTGAGCCCCAGCAAACCAGTTCTGTTTTGAGACTAATTATAATAGTTAATAAGTCTGTTCAGAACTTGTTGAAAGCAAATTAGGGATATTGCATAGAATTGGGGGGGGGGGTGGAAGACAGGTGGAGGGGATCCTTGTGATGTAGTGGCAGTGTCCCTACCCCTAGGTTCAAGTCCTACCTGCTGCAGAAAGTTTTTGTTTTATTTATTCATGAGATCTGGACATCCTGGCTAGCCAACATTTATTGCTCGTCCCTATTTGCCCTTGAGAAGGTGTCAGTGAGCTGCCTTCTTGAACCACTGCAGTCCACCTACTGTGGGTTAATCCACAATGCCGTTAGGGAGGGAATTCCAGAATTTTGATCCAGCAACAAAGAAGGAACGGCGATACATTTCCAAGTCAGGATGGTGAGTGGCTTGTAGGGATACATGCAGGTGGTGGTGATTTCTTTTTCCCCTGACAATGAGCAGTGGTTTTGTGGTCAGCATTAGATTCTTTATTCCAGATGTTTTATTGAATTCAAATTTCATCATCTTCTATGGTGGGATTCAAACCCTGTTCCCAGAAAATCTTTAGAGCTTTTTTGTGTTTTGAGTTTTTGAAAATACTTTTGAGAATCACAATTACTACTGTGGCCCGAAAGGCGTATTCAAACCTTTTACTCAGGTATTCCTCTGTTATGTGACAGGCAAAAGGCAGGGAACCAACTCAGACTTTAATTAAATGGTTAAATAAAAAAGGGTTTGTTTAAGTACCAATACTCAAAATAAAACATGCGTTTGTTGCAATATTTACTTTTAATTTCATCTAACTTCAACTTTAACTTGCTTCATTTAAGTTTACTTTATTTGACTTAAATCACATTTAACTCTAGCACTAACTTTAACTCTATAAGTTTGAATTGAAACAAATGCTACCCCCCCCCCCAGAGTGTGTGAAGTGGCCAACTTTGCTGTCTGTAGACCTTGTGATGTGGCTGTCATCTTCTCTGAAGATAAGTTCAGGGAATATGCTTCTCAAACATTGATCTTGAATGCTACTCCTGCAAAATCCTTAATTCTGCTAACTTTTATCACAAAATGAGCTTATTTCCAGAAACCTCTCTGTCACTCAATCAATTTATTGACTAAACCATCACACATCCTTCGATCCCAGCCAATGGAGTTTACTGGGAAAGAACTCTCAAATTTTTATGCTTCTGACCTCCTGTGCTTTTCCAAAACAAAGTACAGGAACTCCCCACATACATTCGAGACACCACCCATGCCCTCCACTACCTCCAAGACTTCTGTTTCCCCGGCCCCCAACGCCTCATCTTCACCATGGATATCCAATCCCTCTACACCTCCATGACCAGAGCCTCCAAGCTCTCCGTTTCTTCCTCTCCCGACGTCCCCAACAGTACCCTTCCACCGACACACTCATTCGTTTGGCTGAACTGGTCCTCACCCTTAACAATTTCTCTTTCGAATCCTCTACACCTCCATCCGCCATGACGAGGGCCTCCAAGCCCTCCGTTTTTTTCCTCTCCTGACATTCTCAACAATACAGGTCTTCACCCTTAACAATTTCTCCTTCGAATCCTCTCACTTCCTCCAGACTGAAGGGGTAGCCATGGGCATCCGTAGGGGGCCCAGCTATACCTGTCTCTTTGTTGGCTATGTAGAACAGTCTATCTTACATAGTTATACTGGCACCACTCCACATCTCTTCCTCCGCTACATTGATGACTGCATTGGTGCCACCTCATGCTCCCGCAAGGAGATTGAGCAATTCATCAACTTCACCAACATTCCACCCCGACCTTAAATTCACCTGGACCATCTCTGAAACCTCTCTTCCCTTCCTGGACCTCTCCATCTCCATTAATGACGACCGACTTGACACTGACATTTTTTACAAACCCAACAACTCCCACAGCTACCAGGATTATACCTCTTCCCACCCTACCTCTTGCAAAAATGCCATCCCGTATTCCCAATTCCTCCGCCTCTGCTGTATCTGCTCCCAGGAGGACCAGTTCCACCACAGAACACACCAGATGGCCTCCTTCTTTAGAGACCGTAATTTCCCTTCCCACATGGTTAAAGATGCCCTCCAACGCATCTCGTCCACATCCCGCATCACCGCCCTCAAACCACACCCCTTCAAGCGTAACAAGGACAGAACGCCCCTGATGCTCACCTTCCACCCTACCAACCTTCGCATAAACCAAATCATCCGCCGATATTTCCGCCACCTCCAAACGGACCCCACCACCAGGGATATATTACCCTCCCCACCCCTTTCCGCTTTCCGCAAAGACTGTTCCCTCCATGACTACCTGGTCAGGTCCACACCTCCCAACAACCCACCCTCCCTTCCTGGCACCCTCCACTGCGACTGCAGAAATTGCAAAACCTGCGCCCACACCTCCTCCCTCATCTCCATCCAAGGCCCGAAAGGAGCCTTCCACATCCATCAGAGTTTACAGAGTGCACATCCACCAATATCATTTATTGTATCCGTTGCTTCCGATGCAGTCTCCTGTACATTGGGGAGACTGGGCGCCTCCTAGCAGAGTGCTTTAGGGAACATCTCCGGGACACCTGCACCAATCAACCCTACCGCCCTATGCCCCAACATTTCAACTTCCCCTCCCACTCTGCTGAGGACATGCAGGTCCTGGGCCTCCTCCACCGCAGCTCCCTCACCACCTGACGCCTGGAGGAAGAACGCCTCATCTTCCGCCTCGGAACACTTCAACCCCAGGGCACCAGTGTTGATTTGACCAGTTTTGTAATTTCCCCTTTCCCCACCTCACCCCAACTCCAGCTTTCCAGCTCAGCACTGTCCTCATGACCTGTCCTACGTGCCTATCTTCCTTTCCACCTATCCACTCCACCTTCCTCTCTGACCTGTCAGCTTCATCCCCACCCCCATTGTACTCTATGCTACTTTCTCCCCCCACCCCCATTTATCACTCCACTCTGCAGGTATCCTGCCTCTATTCCTGATGAAGGGCTTTTGCCCGAAATGTTGATTTTCCTGCTCCCTGGATGCTGCCTGACCTGCTGTGCTTTTCCAGCACCACTCTAATCTAGACTGACAAATTTTTATACCACGTCACATTCCGTGCTCATTGTAAGAAAATATTATGCCAGTATGTATAGAGATAGCCATAAACCCTGCGTTATTTGGTGAACACACAAAACTGCAGGTCACAGCTTACATGACAAGTCACGACATGTCCTGGCTGCGGTTTTATCTGAGGTCAGAGTTTAAACTAGCTTGACCAAAATTCCCAGCATGCTTCATTGTAACCTTTAACCAGTCATAGAGTCTTACAGACGTACAGCACGGAAACAGACCCTTTGGTCCAACTTGTTCACGCCGACCAGATATCCCAACCCAATCTAGTCCTACCTGCCAGCATCCAGCCCATGTCCCTCCAAGCCCTTCCTATTCATATACTCTTCCAGATGCCTCTTAAATGTTGCAATTGTACCAGCCTCCACCACTTCCTTTGGCAGCTTACTCCATACAAGTACCGCCCTCTACGTGAAAATATTGCCCCTCATTTCCCTTTTAAATCTTTCCCGCTCACCCTAAACCTATGCCCTCTAGTTCTGGACTCCCCCACTCCAGGGAAAAGACTTTGTCTTTTTATCCTATCCATGCCCTTCATGATTTTCTAAACCTTTATAAGGTCATCCCTCGGCCTCCGATATTCCAGGAAAACAGCCCTAGCCTATTCAACTTCTCCCTATAGCTCAAATCCTCCTTTCCTGGCAACATCCTTGTAAATCTTTTCTGAACCCTTTCAAGTTTTGCAACATTTTTCCGATAGGAAGGAGACCAGAATTGCATGTAATACTGCAAAAGTGGCCTAATCTGTGTCCTGTACAGCCGCAACATGACCTCCCAACTCCTGTACTCAATACTCTGACCAATAAAGGAAAGCATACCAAACGCCTTGTTCACTATCCTATCTATCTGAGACTCCACTTTCAAGGAGCTATGAACCTGCACTCCAAGGTCTCTTTGTTCAGCAACACTCCCTAGGACTTACCATTAAGTGTGTAAGTCCAGCTAAGATTTGCTTTCCCAAAATGCAGCACCTTGCATTTATCTAACTTAAAGTCCATCTGCCACTCCTCAGCCCTTTGGCTCATCTGATCAAGATCCTGTTGTAATCTAAGGTAGCATTCTTTGCTGTCCAACACACCTTTAATTTTGGTGTCAATCTGCAAACTTACTAACTAGGCATCTTATATTATTGATTTGGATGTGAGCATAAATGATTAAAAGCAGTGGACCCAGCACCGATCCTTGTAGCACTCCACTGGTCACAGGACTCCAGTCTGAAAAACAACCCTCCACCACCACCCTCTGTCTTCTACCTTTGATCCAGTTCTGTATCCAAATGGCTAGTTCTCCCTTCATTCCATGAGATCCATCCTTGCTAATCAGTCTCCCTTGGGAACCTTGTCGAATGCCTTACTGAAGTCCATTAGATCACATCAACCGCTCTGCCCACATCAATCCTCTTTGTTACTTCAAAAACCTCAATCAAGTTTGTGAGACATGATTTCCCACGCACAAAGCCATGTTGGCTACCCCTAAACAGTCCTTGCCTTTCCAAATACATGTACATTCTCTCCCTCAGGATTCCTCCAACAACTTGCCCACCACCGAGGTCAGGCTCACTGGTCTGCAGTTCCCTGGCTTGTCTTTACCACCTTTCTTAAATAGTGACGCCACGTTAGCCAACCTCCAGTCTTTCAGCACCTCACCTGTGACTATTGATGATACAAATATCTCAATAAGATGCCCAGCAATCATTTCTATCACTTCCCACAGAGTTCTCGGGTACACCTGATCAGGTCCTGGGGATTTATCCACTTATATGCGTTTCAAGACATCCAGCACTTCCTCCTCTCTAATATGGACATTTTGCAACATATCACCATATATTTCCCTACATTCTTTACCTTCCATGTTCTTTTCCACAGTAAACACTGATGTAAAACACTTGTTTAGTATCTCCCCCACCTCCTGTGGCTCCACACAAAAACCGCCTTGCTGATCTTTGAGGGACCCTATTCTCTCCCTAGCTATCCTTTTGACCTTCGTGTATTTGTAAAAACCCCTTGACCCTAGTTATCTCATGTCCCCTTTTTGCCCTCCTGGTTTCCCTCTTAAGTATGCTCCTACTGCCTTTATGCCCTTCTAAGGATTCACTCGATCTATCCTGTCTGTACCTGACTTACGCTTCTTTCTTTTTCTTAACCAAAGCCTCAATTTCTCTAGTCATTCAGCATTTCCTGCACTGACCAGCCTTGCCTTTCACCCTAACAAGAATATACTGTCTCTGGAATCTAGTTTCTGAAGGCTTCCCATTTTCCAACCGTCCCTTTACCTGCAAACATCTGCCCCCAATCAGTTGCTGAAAGTTCCTGCCTAATACTGTCAAAACTGGCCTTTCTCCAATTTAGAACTTCAACTTTAAGACCTAGTCTATCCTTTTCCATCACGATTTTAAAACAAATAAGAATTATGGTCGCTGGCCCCAAAGTGCTCCCCCACTGACACCTCAGTCACCTGCCCTGCCTTATTTCCCAAGAGTAGGTCACGTTTTGCATCTTCTCTAGTAGGTACATCCACATACTAATCAGAAAATTGCCTTGTACGCACTTAAGAAATTTTTCTCTATCTAAACCTTTAACACTATGGCAGTCCCAGTCGATGTTTGGAAAATTAAAATTCCCAGCCATAACTACCCTATTATTCTTACAGATAGCTGAGATCTCCTTACAAGTTTGTTTCTCAATTTCCTTTTGACTATTAGGGGGTCTGTAATATAGTCCCAATAAGGTGAGCATCCCTTATTTCTCAGTTCCACCCAAATTACTTCCCTGTGTGTATTTCCAGGAATAACCTCCCCAAGTACAGCAGTAATGCTAGCCCTTATCAAAAACAGCTGTCCCCCTCCTCTTGCCCCCCCCTTTCTATCCGCCCTATTGCATTTATATCCTGAAACATTAAGCTGCCAGTCCTGTTTGCCCCTGAGATACATTTCTGTAATTGCTGTGATATTCCAGTCTGATGTTCGTAACCATAGCCTGAATTCATCTGCCTTCCCTGTTAGGCCTCTTGTATTGAAGTATATACAGTTTAATTTATCAGTCCAACCTTGTTCTCCTCTTTATTCTTGCCTTCCCTGACTGTTTGACTCGCTCCTTTTCCCAATGCAACAGTCTCCGGTTGATCTCTTTCCTCACTATTTCTGTGAATCCCACCTCCCACCTTACTAGCTTAAATCCTCCTGAGCAGCTTGAGCAAATCTTCCTGCTAGTATCTTAGTCCCCTTCCAATTCCGGTGCAATCAATCCTTCTTGTATGGGTAGCTTCTACCCTAGAAGAGATTCCAATGATCCAAAAATGTGAATCCTTCTCCCATACACTATCTTCTCAGCCATGTATTCATCTGCTCTATTCTCCTGTTCCTACTCTCACTAGCCTGTAGCACCCGGAGTAATCCAGATGTTACTATTCTCAATTACCTCCTTTTTAAATTCCTGCCTAACTCTCTCTATTCTCCCTTCAGAATCTCATTCCTATGCCATTGGTTCCAATGTGTACAATGACCTCCTGGTGGCCCTCTTCCCCCTTGAGAACATTCTGCACCCTCCGTAAGACATCCTTGCTTCTGGCACCAGGGAGGTAACCAACCATTCTGATTTTTTGCTGCTGGCTACAGAAACTTCTGTCTGTGCCTCGAATTAGAGAGTCCCCTAACACAATTGACCTCTTGGAACCCAACGTACCCCTCATTTCATTAGAGCCAGTCACAATACCAGAAACTTGGCTGTTCGTGCGATATTCCTCTGAGAGTCCATCACCCCTTTCATTCTCTGAGAGTCCATCACCCCTTTCATTTTCCAAAACAGCACACTTGTTTGAAATGGGGATAGCCATAGAAGACTCCTGTCCTACCTGCCTGCCTCTCTTACATTTCCTGGAGTTAACCCATCTATATGACTGTATCTGTGACTTTTCTCCCTTCCTATAACTGTTATCCATCACACCCCCTTGCTCTTGTAAATTCCTTACTGCCTCTGTCGCTCCAACCAATCCATTCAATATGATTGGATTCACAACCAATGGCATTTATTGCAGATATAATCCTCAGTAACACAAACTCTCCCTAAATTCTCCCGCAAGAAGAGTATATCACTCTACTAAGGGCCATTTTTTCTTCTTCCAATCTACAGACTCAGAAAATAGCACCGTCATATTCCTCCAGGCTAACTTAATACTTATGATTTATTTGTAAATTTAATCAAGAGACATATCTCAATAAAACATATAATCAAGAAAGATATCTGCTCTTGGCCACCTGACAGTCACTACATTTGAAAATCATTTCAAATCTGAGTGCTCTTGTTCTAGATCATTTCTCCGTATCTACTATTTCTCTGTACCTACTCTCACCAGTCCTCTCATGTCTTTGAAAACTTCTATTTGATCTCTTCTTAGTTGCCTTTTCTCTAAGGAGACCTACCTCACCAATCTATCTTCAAAACTGAAATAATCAAATTTCATAGCAAATATTTCTAGGTTTTGTCTTGAAAATATTTCCATCCTTGCAGCAAGCAAATAATTTTTATTACAGATACTGATTATAAGATGTAGTTTCATCTGTTAGTATAATGAAATAAATATACAGAAATGTCCCAGACTTATTTTAACTTGTTTTTATAATAAACAGGCTAGGGATCAAATACTTCAAAGTTAATTTCATCACTACATCATCATATAATGCAAATTTTTTTTCAAAACATGTAGATCTTAATAAATTAGATGAAGTCACTACGGGAGAACTTGAAACACCAAGTATTAAAAGCCAATGATGAAAATGCTGTGGCCCTGAAATGAATGGCTGAAAAGCCTTTTAAAAGGCGATGATTTTGCCCTTCAAGCAAACCTTTCAAAATTGAACATAACGACACTATAAAAAGAGTCTCTCCATTATCTACGTAATAAATGGGTACAGTACAATGCCACTAGTGCTTCCACTGTAAAGTTTCAATCTGAAGCTGGCGCACGTACTTTTTAAAAGAATATGTTATCCTGTTACTTACTGGATCATGTACTTTCTCAACCAGAATGTGCAATAATATCTCTGAATGGGTTGGTTAGAAACATCTACGATGACATATGTCATCCACCTGAAAATTAACTCTTTCTTTTCCCACATGATGGTGCCTGACATGCTGAGCTTTTCCAGTTTTGTTTTCTTGCTGAAACAGGCCAATGTTTTCCAATCCATGCTGCCCTTTTTGCTGCAATGGAGTATCTGGATCAGAAAGACATCATGTGCAATGAGACAGCGTGGAGGAGGATACCAATCATGGCCTCAGTATGAACTTAGGTGCCCCAACAAAAGGGAGTACAGCTGACACAGCACTGTTATTTGCACACAGATGCCATTGTGTGTGCACAGGTTGCAGACAAAGTGGTCTGTACATGCTTTGGGGAGTGCTAGCCATCATCAAACTTGAGGCATGGGTGGGCATTAAAAAAAGGGCAGTCTAGCTGAGTGTAAGGTATGCAACAACATGATTAAAGGTGCAAATCTCAGATTTTGGATTTGTGGTAATGGAGAGTTGACATTCTACACTGGAGAGGTGGAGTGCCAGGCAAGCGAAGAGGCTGGGAGTGAGAAGACAATGGAGGTGATACTCTTTGCATAAGATGTATTGCCAAGCATGAAACTACTTGAACCTGTCAGAATGACATCTATTGACATTTTGTTTTCTTTTTCTTTTCATATTTCTGCTTAACTCCTGTTTTAGACAAGCAAATGTATTTCATCAGTGAAGCTTCTTTCACAAAGTGGGGAGCATTAATGGTAATCTGTAACATATGCTTAAAGTATAGTAAAGAGTAACGTCATCACAGTCCCAGATGATTATCAGGCTATTCTCCCATTAGAGATTTAACCTGAGGGTCACCATGCCTCAGGTAGTGGACAAGGTTAAGAAGGAGGAACTTTCATAATAGCCTCAACCACTGCAGGAATTGTAACTCATTGCATCATAACCCAACCAACTGAGCTATTTTGAATGCCAAAAGCCAAAACTTGAAACTTTGCTCATATTAGCCCATCCACTTTAAGGCAGGCAGAACCTAGTCCAGGTCGTTTTGTTATAACATGCATTTCATCAGCGTGAATTGGCTATAAAGATGAATTGTGGACGTTGTTTGCAGAGCGTGAACTTTCTGCTGAATGTGTATCGCTATGCTCTACAGCGCAAGGTTGCAGAGAAACACTGCTTTCGCATTATAGCAGAATGACCAGTAGGACAGAAACCCTGTGCAAGCCTCTGATATTCATTTGCATGCAATTTACAATGCTGTGCCTGTTCAAGTACAGTCAGTGAGACCACTTTTTAAAAGAAAGCAAATTAAGCTCATTTACAGCATTTCTCAGACATGCACCATAGTAAAAGAATCAGTTTTCATTTAGCTGAAATTTTGTAGGCCCCTAACAGAGGTGGTATTGAGGGAAAAAAAATGACTGCCAGGATGAAAAATGTGAAGTCCTGCCCCTGTTCATCTCAGCCAATTTCAGCAATGCAGGAAGGTAAGAGGACCCCAAACCTGACATGCGACTATTTCGAAATTGATGGTGACTTAGTGTAGAAGTAGACATTTTATAATATCTAGAATGTTCATGGAGGTGGCCACAATTTACCTTCCTTACCAGAACATATCTGAAGATTGGGGGCATGAACCACAGACTGGAAGACGGAAGAATTCAAAAATGGTATTACCTTTACAATTCATGAAATGCTATAGACTGCATTGTGTCTATGTTTACTTAAGTGATGACTGTTTTGTGCCTTGTAAGTGACTTTTAGATAACACACTTGCCATGTTAATACTTCTGACAGCTGACAAACTTTAGAGTGAAACTGTAAAAGTGAAATGATGTTCAGGTGCGTTGGGTTATATCACAACTAGAGAAAGTGTTATTTTGCATTGTACAATCTTGAGAAACTCTCCTAGTATGAGATCCAGAGCTAACTCTTTAAATTCTTCCTATTGCTTTTATTAGCTCTTTGCAGATAAATGTAGCTACCTGTTTGGATGTTTGTAAGCTTTGGCAAATGTATGAGTTCATTCAAAACACAAATAGATTCTTCATGCAATGTTGTTTATTCCTGGGAAATGTGAGTTTAATGTCATGCTACCTGCTAAAGGACAAATGTGTTCTGAGGTGCTGAGTGTCTTTATATAGCTATCTTGCAAAATGTGGGTTTGATCACTTGGACAGATTTTTGAGCTTCCAAAAAGGCAAATGCTTTTATCAAGTTGTTCTTCAAGTCGTATTTATTCATTTTCATTGATTTTAGTTTTTCAGCAACTTTCAAATGTAAAGACAGGGCTTATGAGTCCTGTTCATAAAGTAGTGAGTGATTGGGTTTGGAGAGGAGGGAATGTTTGGTGTTAAAGGGATGAGGGGCTTTACACAGGTTTACTTTTATTTGGAGGAGGCACTGACATCAGTGAAGAACGATCAATATTTCTGGGAAGGAGGCAGTCATTTTAACTTGGTCACCTCTGCAACACCTGCCCTAGTCCCAGTGACAAGTGCCATTCCACACCAATCATGGTCCAGATACCTGAATCACCACCTGCCCACAGAACCCATTTCTAACTAGAACATTCTGGCTTTTGTCTTTTAACTTTCAGAATCTATTTGGAGTCAGGGACAGAAATAATTTGCCTTATATTTTTGTTGGTGTAATTTTGTTCTTAATGAACATTGATACAGTGCTTCAACTAATTTTGATTTGTTCTGCAAAAGTTGCTTGCTAATTCTGCTACTACTGTCACATGCATGCAGACATTGGCAGTTATATTTATGTCAGGTGAAGGACAATGGCCAGCAAAAATATTGATTTTTTGATGTATTCCCACTATTACCGTCAGGCCAGACTCAAGAAATTGATATATAAGATAAAGAATCAAGAAGTAATTTAGACAATGAATTACCTTTAGTTATCTGATGGATGTATATAAAAATTCAGAAGTAAAACGTTCCAATGCTAGATGGATATAGATATTAGAGAAGAGAGCAATGTGTTGGAGCTTCAACATATTATATTAGTAACCATAAAGTACTTGGTATTTTCCCTGAAGACAATGTCTACACCACTAAGAAGTTTGCTTTTGACAAGATGAGGAATGGTACTGATATTGATGGAGATTAAGGGGAGGGCAATGGCATATCTTAACGTCAAATGACATTTTGCCATTGGTGAGGATTGTCACTAACATCTTGTATGGAGGAGATGGAGGATGTCGATGAATTTCTCTAGGCAGCTGGCCTTTGATAGAGTCTTCCACAACATTTCCTCATTGAGTCAAAAGTCTTGGTCAGATCAATGAAGCCCATGTAGAGTGTTGGTTGTTGTTCCTGGGTTTTCTCTTGGAGTTGCTGAGCATTGAAAGTCATGTTCATGGATCCACAATTTGATTGGAAGTCACAATGGCTTTCAAGAAGGATTTCCTCACAGATTGTGGGAGAAGGTGTCTAGCAAGGATTGGTGATCTTTCCAGTGATGCAGAAGAGCAAGATTCTTTGATAGTTCCAGTAATCCATTTGGCCTCCTTTCTTGAACACGCTTCCACTGACATTATCCCTGAGATCCACAACTTGATGGAGATGACAAGTAAATTGTACTCAGAATCTCCACTGAAATCTTGTCAAAACCTGCATCTTGTCAAGAACAAACTTCCCAGTGGTGTTGACATTGTCTACAGGAAAAAGGGCAAATGTTTCAACCTAAACTGCTTGAAATCCAAGAAGAAAATGATGTCGACCTTTTTGGGGAACTTGAGCATGCAGACGGCAATGTCATCTGCTCTTTCGGAAAGCATCTTTAAGCTTTGCTTAATGTTTGATGGAAGTTGAAGAATGCATTTCAGCTTTAACCTCAAGAAGACTCAAATCCTTTGCCAATCTGTCCCAGTTCAAGTTGCAGTCCATCCCTTCATTAAGATCAAGAGAGAAATCCTCCCAAACATGGAACATTTCTGCTCCCTGGAAAGCTACCTCTCATCTAAAGCTGACATTGTTGTGGAGATTTAACACCATTTCTAATCTGCAAGCACCATCTTTGGACATCTAAGGGTGAGCTTCTTCGATGACCATGACATCTGAGCTGATATCAATTTACTTCTCTATAAGAGAGTCACCCTGTCATCTCTTTATGGCTGCAAAACATAGACTATGTACAGATACCACCTGAAGGCTGATGAGATGTATTGTCAACGCTGAATGAGTAGGGATCTCTGCACCATCTGTGAGGACAGGTGTACTGACCTCTGTGACCTTTAAGCAGCTAATAGCACCAATGTCAAGGCCATGATCATTTGAAACCCATGCCACTGAGCCAGTCATATGAATAGGATGGCTGAGTTCTGATTGCTCTAGCAAATATTTTTCTTCAGCTTGTGGAAAACATTTGATCAAGAGGAGGACAAAGGAAATGTTTCAAAGACTTCCTGAAAGCCTCCCTCAAACAATTCAACATAGATGTCAGTGTATGGGAGACCCTAGTTCAGAAGAAACTTGCAGGAAGTTCCTTTGTGAATGGACAAAATTCTCTGAGTACACCCATTGAAGAGAGGAAGTATGGAAAAGCAGCTGGAGAAAGGAATGCCAGCATTCTTGAGGTAAAGGACCACTTCTACCTCCCGGCAAAACCTGCTAAATGTGTGGTTGGAAATTTGGCTCCAGGATTGGGCTCAGCAGCCACACTAGGATCCATAGACCCCATGGCCAATGACACAGAATTTCCTTGGTGGACAATTATCCTTGTTAGTAAGAGATTGTCAACAATGACTCTGTATTGCAGATGAGCATTAAAAGTTCAAAATCAATTTATCTAAAGGAAGCCCCAACTATTCAGTGTAGGGATTGGTATTAAACAAAGCAAATGGAGTCTCAAAAAGATGAAACCACCTTTCTGCTGATATATTTCTTACTCAACAGCACATCACAGACATAAATCAGTTCTAGAGTATGCATTGGCGTAACTGCAATCCTGCTCCTCCTGACTATGCTTTGTCCCCCCACAGGAAAGTTAGTAGACATACCTATTTAAGCTTGTTATGGTCTCTGTTCCTGCTTGGTTCAGTGGATGAAAAGGTCCAGCAGCTTTCTCACTCAGGTCATAATTTGAGAAAGCATCTGGGTTGGCTGGGTTTGCACTCATGTAAAAAATAGAAAAGCAGCAGGTGTGTGCACAGCATGCTGGGGACACACCCCCGATTAATAATTTAAATCTTTAGGGATTTCTGTCACTGATTTGTCTAAGAAGGCAGTCTAGATAATGTTTAACATGATGTATTTTACCATTGTGCAGAAAGCTTTTTCCACATTTGATGCCTTCTGCAATGCAAGAATATTGAGAAAAGCAAATCTAGTGAAAAGTTTAGAAAATGTACTGAAGTGAACAAAATCTGTGCTTGGATTATTAGCAATTTAAAAACATTGCGGGACTAAACACTTGTTGACCAATATTTATTAACTAAGGTAAGTTATTAAATAGTAGTTAGTTGGTTTAACTAGTCAAGAGCAGGTATCAGTGCATACATGCCAAAATGTGTTTAACAGGTCAAAGCAAAAATACATCAGTTCTCTTTTTTTGCTTGTGAAAGCTTTGTTTTATTTTGTTATTTAGCTGGTTATTATCTTGTGGAAAGGCTATGATGGCTGACTTAAGTTTGGTAACCTAAAACAAAATAAAAGGTAGGCCCTTAGTAGTGTTTTTTAAATTCTCCAGATGCAACCAGGCAGATTGATAGTTGGTAGGTTATTGAGTGAGAAGGCCTTTCACATTAGGCTTCTACAGTAAGCTGGGAAGATTGCACTCTAAAACTAGAGAGTAGATGTTGTTAGAATAATCAGGGTGGGGAGCAAATGCAAAGAAATTTGGAACAGGGAAGATTACAGAGGTCCAGTCTTGAACTGTTAAACTCAAGCATTTCTGGTATAATGTGTGTTTCATCAACGGGAATTGGCTATAACTCGATTGACCAATAATAGAAGCTGTTTGAATAGTGCAAACTTTCTACTGCACAGGTATAGCCATCTTCTACAGTGTGATTTTCGATAGTGTGAGTTTGCAAAGGAATGCAATCATCGGTTCATATCAGAAATACGTGTACATGTTTTCTTTATTCCTCAACTGTTTATGTTTATAATTTATGTATTGATAATTTGGAAGCTGAAATATTGTGTCTCAAGCTTATTTGCTTACTTTAGCATGAAGCATCTATAATACAGAGAAGGCTTCTGTTAGAGATCTTTAAGATCATGGAAGATTAGTTGACATAGAGAAGAGGGAGAGACCAATAGTATGTGCCAAAAATATTTTAGTGATTAGTAAGTCCATTACATGATTGTGGAAAACCTTTTTTTCCATAGTATTTGGCAATTAAGGCCACAAGAAATAGTTGAGGGAGTTATATTTAAGAAGATACTATGTTAACATAAAGGAGAAAGGAACAGGTTCCGTTGTAGGAGCTGACTGAAGTGGAGTGGGAGGAAGATGCTATAGTGCTTAAACACTCACAATGGCCAGGTTGACTTGCTGCTCGTTGGATGCTGCCTGAACTGCTGTGCTCTTCCAGCACCACTAATCCAGTATTTGATTTTCAGCATCTGCAGTCATTGTTTTTACCTTGAAGACTTCATTCTCTACTGTACATTCTGTGTAATTTGCATGCTGTTTACCTTTCCCTACCAGTTCTTGGTGTTTCTTGGTTTTAACATGGTTGAATTCTTGGTTCTGGTAATTGCCACAAGGGAATATGTTATTGCTGGACATTGTAGCATAAGAAATTTGGCAACAGAAAACTTGAGTGATGTACATAAATCAGTTCAGCTGAGTAAGATGGAGATGATTAAAAGAAATAGCGAGTGATGAAAGTTGTTGATCCTGTCAACAGTATCTTAGTATCGATGCATAGAAGTTAAATTAAACTGTAAGCAACAAAGTGTAGATGTTGGATATCTTTAGTGCAGGAAAAATAAGACCATTCATTCTCTGTGGAGATTGGTCAATTCTGACCAAATACATAATCATGAATTAACTGTTCTCTTTGCAGATGTTCACCATTTATTCTTAATGGATGATGTGCAACCATGCTCAATTTGCTCTTGAAAAATAACGCCATTTTATATATTTTTCACATTGAACAAATATGGAAAAATTAGAAATTACAATATATGCCATAATAACTTATATGCAATAATCTTTTTTATTTCCACATATTTCAAATCCTTTTACCCTTTGCTTTTAGAAGAAAGAGGCCTCCCATAATGTGATTTTCTTTTCAGATGCTGACATTTTTGATAATTCTCCCTCGAGTCGTACAATTCTTGTATCGTGATGTTGATAGATTAAGATAAAAGAAAATGCACTGTACTTGGCAGCATGGTTGAAAACTGTCTGAGACTGGTGTTAGAAATGCAGATGAAGCAAACTGACTAAAGACGAAACAAATTTGAAGTGAAAATGCCAGTAACCTGCTTGATCTGCTTTGTATGTGTAAAGTTTCAGAGATTTAAATTATTCATTCTTGTTGTTTCAGGTGCAACAATGCTTTTAGAAAGGTCACTTTATACACTTACTGAAGCTTGTTCAAAATGTTCCAAATTTTCCATTTATCAACTAATATTTGTGTGAACTAGTGTTTACCAATGGACCTGGTCAGCCACAAATATTTCATCAGCCAAAGCCTGACAATTGCCTTTTAAATATTTGATTAATTTTGTAGTCTGGTAACTGAAACATATTTTAAAAAAAACAGACATTTAAAATTACTGCTTTGTAACGTCTCTTAAGCATCTCAAAATAAAGTGAACATCCTTTGAAATGCAATAAAAGACCATGCTGTCTCTACTTTGTAGTGTTCCGAAAAAGAATGAATCGTCCTCAATATTTTTATATTTGAGCTTCTTGCATTCCTTGTAGAAATGGTTCTGAAATGACTTTTACATCTCTGGATAATCAATGGACCCAAAATTCTCTCTTCTATTTGGAATGCTTTGTTAAACGGTGATTGCGATTTGTCAGCAATGGAAGTTTTGACGTGATTTATTTGAACAGAGGAACTGGAGATTTGTCATCAGGACTGAACATTTCTTGAAGCCTCTTGAGCTTAGAAATTGCATGACCACAGGATCTGAAGAACCATTTTTTTTATATAATTAGTGTTCATTAGGCAATGCTTTCCAAACTTTCCCCTACTGTTACCGCATTTCAAGGCTTAGTCATTGTTGTGACCACTGGAGTAGACCTTGAAGCCTGGAAACAGTGCACTGTTCCACAACAGCCATTGCTGCCTGAGACCCCAAGACTCCAGCTAGCAACACCACTTGAGGTCCTAACCTCCACATTGGGAAACCCTGCCATATGGAGAGGAAAGTAATGTCCCAGCTTTAAATATCTTCTGTCCATTTGGTTGTGCAATGTAAATTATTGTGTCAGAAATACTAACTGAGCTGCATTTATTCCTTTAAAAGTTTTGAATTAATATGGAGAAGTCAAAGGTTAGAAAAAGCCAGCTCATACATCACTAATTTATTTTTTTCTGAGGAAATCAGTGTGTGAATAAAGGAAATGTTGTCAGGTTTTACACATTGATTTTCAGAAGTGCCTGTAGGACATCTATTCTGAAATCAAAGATTCACAGTATTGCTACAATGCCTAACAGTTTAGAACAGAGACAAAACCAGGCAGCTTGTTACTTTTATCAGCAGACATCAGTCAAGGGAGTGGACCTCTCTCTGTACATCAGTATGTGACGTCAGTCTCAGAACTGCACTGTGTGCCAGGAGCTTACTTGGGAGCAAACTGCATGTGTTGAGATCAAATGGTCTCCAAGTCAAAGGGGACTAGTCCTCTGTAAAGTACAGGTAAATGCTTTTCAGCCAGGGGGTTCCAGCACAGGAAATCAAGGGCAGCCTCCACATTCCATCCTGGGGCTTGGTCAGACAGCCAAAGGTCAGCATTATAGGGCTAGTGTAACCAGTCCAGGGAATTGCGACAACACATTTAGAATGTGGTACACATATGAATCAGACATCTGATTTGTTCATCCTTCTGAACTGTCTGGCTAAGTCACTTAATTTGTTGGCCACATTCAGTCCAGAAGTTCTGCCCACTGAAAGTCAAGAGGAGATTATCAAGAGACCAGTGCTATGGCGGGAGGCTGGAGAACTTAATTGTGGGAATTGGAGTCAGAATGCTGGGATGATAGCAATACTGAAGAGGAGCAGAAGGTGGTTACAGGAAGGTATGGGTGGGGAGTTGGTGTGGCAGTGCGCTCCTTTTGCAGTTTGTGTCTGGCTTCTGCATTTTCCCAGTGGCAAGACTCAACACCTTCCTGGATGCTCCTCCTCCACTTTGGATGTTCTTGGGGCAGTGACTCCCAGGTATCTAGAGGAATTGTGCACTTTGATAGTGAGCTGTTCAGGGTATCACTGAAGAGGTTCCTCTGTCAACCTTGGACTTGCCTGCCATTTCAAAGCTGAGAGTAGAGCACCTGCATGGAGAGTCTCATACCCAGCCCATTGTGACCAGTCAAGGGTGGTCAGTGTCTGTGTTGGGGGATGTTGGCTTGGTCAAGGACACTGGTGTTGGTGCATCTTCCTTCCCAGCAGACAAGCAGGAATTTGCAAAGGCAGCATTGGTGGTGCTGTTGTAGCACTTGGAGGTGACAGTTGTAAACAGTCCATATCTCAGAGCCACATAGAACGGCAGGAACCACTACGGCTCTGTAAACATAGAAAATAGAACATAACAGCGCAGTACAGACCCTTTGGCCCTCGATGTTGCGCCGACCTGTGGAATCAATCTGAATCCCATCTAACCTACACTATTTCATTTTCATCCATATGTTTATCCAATGACCATTTAAATGCCCTTAAAGTTGCGAGTCCACTATTGTTGCAAGCAGGGCATTCCACGCCCCTACTAATCTCTGAGTAAAGAAAGCAACTCTGACATTTGTTCGATATCTATCGCCCCTCAATGTAAAGCTATGTCCCCTTGTGCTGGTCATCACCATTCAAGGAAAATGGCTCTCACTATCCACTCTATTTAATTCTCTGATTATCTTGTATGTCTCAATTAAGTCACCTCTCAACCTTCTTCACTCTGACAAAAACAGCCTCAAGTTCCTCAGTCTTTCCTCATAAGACCTTCCCTCCAATACTAGGCAACATCCTCTGAAACCTTTCCAAAGCTTCCACATCCTTCCTATAATATGGTGACCAGAACTATACACAATATTCCAAGTGCAGCCGCACCAGAGTTTTGTACAGCTGCAACATGACCTAATGGCTCCGAAACTCAATCCCTCTACCAATAAAAGCTAACACACTGTATACCTTCTTAACAACCCTATCAACCTGGGTGGCAACATTCAGGGATCTGTGTACATGGACACCGCGATCTCTCTGCTTATCTACACTACCAAGAATCTTACCATTAGCCCAGTACTCTTTATCCCTGTTGCTTCTTCCAAAGTGAATCATCTCGCACTTGTCCGCATTAAACTCCATTTGCCACCTCTCAGCCCAGCTCTGCAGCTTTTCTACGTCCCTCTGTACCCTGCAACATCCTTTAGCACCATCCACAACTCTACCGACCTTAGTGTCATCTGCAGACTTACTAACCCAACCTTCTACGCCTCATCCAAGTCATTACAAAAATGACAAACAGCAGTGGCCCCGAAACAGATCCTTGCGGTACACCACTAATAACGGAACTCTAGGATGAACATTTCCCATCAACCACCACCTTTCAGCGAGCCAATTTCTGATCCAAACTGCAAAATCACCCTCAAGCCCATGCCTCCATATTTTGTGCAGTAGCCTACCGTGGGGAATCTTATCAAATGCTTTACTGAAATCCATAACGCCACATCAGCTGCTTTACCCTCATCCATCTGTTTGGTCACCTTCTCAAAGAACTCAATAAGGTCTGTGAGGCACAATTTACCCTTTGCAAAATTGTGTTGATGATCCTTAATCAACTTATTTCTTTCTAGATGATTATAAATCCTATCTTTTATAATCTTTTACAATACTTTACCCACAACCAAAGTGAGGCTCACTGGTCTATGATTGGGGTCTCTACTCCCCTTCTTGAACAAGGGGACAACATCTGCTATCCTCCAGTCTTCTGGCACTATTCCTGTAGATGATGATGATATAAAGATCAAAGCTAAAAGCTCTGCAGTCTCCTCCCTGGCTTCTCAGAGAGTCCTAAAATAAATCCCATCTGGCCCAGGGAACATACCTGTTTTCACACTTTCCAGAATTCCTAACATCTCCTCCTTGTGAACCTCAATCTCGTCTAGTCTAATAGTCTGTATCTCAGTATTCTCCTCGACAACATTGTCTTTTTCTAGTGTGAATACTGATGAAAAATATTCATTTAGTGCTTTTCCAATCTCCTCAGACTCCATGCAGAAATTCCCACTACTGTCCTTGATTGGCACTCATCCTATTCTAGTCATTCTTTTATTTGTGATATACCCATAGAAAACTTGAGTTTTTCTTGATCCTACCTGCCAAAGACTTCTCATGCCCCCTCCTGGCTCTTCTCAGCTCTCTCTTTAGGTCCTTCTGGCTAACTTGTACTTATCAAATCCCCTAACTGAGCCTTCACATCTCATCCTAACATAAGCCTCCTCCTTCCTCTTGATAAGAGATTCAACTTCTTTAGAAAACTATGACTCCCTTGCTCGATCACTTCCTCCCTGCCTCACAGGTACATACTTATCAAGAATATGCAGTAGCTGTTCCTTGAATGAGCAGGACATTTCAATTGTGCCCATCCTTTGCAGTTTCCTTCCCCATCTTTCGCATCCTAAATCTTGCATAATCGCATCATAATTGTCTGTACCCCAGCTATAACTCTTGTCCTGCTGTATATATCTATCCATTTCCATTGCTAAAGTAAACATAACCGAATTGTGGTCACTGTGGTGTCGGATCTGATGTTGTCCTTGAACACCCTTTACAGGCTGCCAAAGGTATTGTTAGGGCACTGCAGAGGCCGCTGGATCTCTTCAATCCCTGCTTTGACCGACAGCCCACTCACGAGTTACTGGACGTGGTCAACGTTTTCTAAGGCCTCCCCGTTGACTTTGATGATCGGGGCTTGCTTCATGATGGCAGGCCAGGTTGGTGGAGGATCTTCGTCCTGCTGATGTTCAGGGTGAGACCCATGCTCTCATATCTTCCGTAAAGGTGCTGCCTATGATCTGGAGTACATCCTCTGAGATTGCACATAACGCAAACATCACCTGCATACTGCAGCTTGATGACACTAGTTGGGGTGACTTTGGTTTTGGCTTGAAGGTGGCAAGTTTGATTAATTTCCCGTAGGTTCTGTAGGTTAGCTACACTTCGGTGGGGAGGTGAGGCATTGCAGCGAGGTAGATCGAGAACAGTCTTGGGCGATGACTCAGCCCTGCTTGACATCGTTCCAAATGGGAAATGGGTCAGTGGAACCAGTTGTCAATTGGTGCAGGTGAAGGATGGTGACAAACTCCATGGTGCGATGAAAGTGGAGAAGGATGCTGCAGAATACTTTCTGATTGACAATTTCAAAGGCTTCTGTAAAGTTGAAAAACGCCATGCGTAGAGGTAGGTTCTTTTCTCTGCACTTCTCCTGCAGCGGTCTCTAGGTAAAATTCGTATCCGTTATGCCCCTCCATGGTCAAAAGCTACATTGCAATTCTGGGAGGAGACAATTGAGGAGGACTTTGGCAATGAGTTTCCAGTGGTTGACAGCAGGGAGATTCCTCTAGTTAGCACACTGGTACTTGTACCTTTTTTTAAAAATGCTCACAAACTGCTGCATCTTGTAGCTCTCCCAGGAGGCTCTCTTTCCAGATAAGGCAGTCAAGGGCATGTAGCTGTAGCAGGTGTTCTTGACCTCTGCACTTCAATGTCTCAGCAGGCATACTGTCTGCCTCAGCAGCCTTGTTGTTCTTAAAGTGGCAGATGGCTTACTGTATCCTTGCAAGGCTGGAATGTTGCTGAGCTGTGGCATGAACTGTAGTGTGGGATGCGTTCAAAGATGCTCTGATCGGTGGCAGAACCCTGGAAGAGGACGTCTGTGAAATGCTCCCCCCCAGTGTTTGATGCTTCTTTATCTTGTGAGAAGAGTCATTCCATCCTTGGCCAGTAGTGCAGGGTCCTAGGTGTTTGGTCCATATGTAGTCTTGATAGCACAGAAAATAGCATTAATACCATGGTTGTCGGTCACCTGAAGGTTGGGCCTTCAGGGCTTTATCCACCCACCTACCCGAGCTTTATGTTATGGGGTTTTAATTTTGTTGGACCTTGACCTTCTATGTATGGTTGTTTTATGCTCAGAAATGCCATGCGTTTCCGACTTAACAATTCTTTGATCTCCTGATCATTCTCATCAAACCAGTCTTTTTTATTCCTGATGAAGGGCTTTTGCCCGAAACGTTGATTTCGCTGCTC
The DNA here is from genome assembly GCF_047496795.1 of Chiloscyllium punctatum. Lineage (NCBI taxonomy): Eukaryota > Metazoa > Chordata > Chondrichthyes > Orectolobiformes > Hemiscylliidae > Chiloscyllium > Chiloscyllium punctatum. Next base: position 11,041,220 of record NC_092739.1, read on the forward strand.
GTTGGATGCTGCCTGAACTGCTGTGCTCTTCCAGCACCACTAATCCAGTATTTGGTTTTCAGCATCTGCAGTCATTGTTTTTACCTTGGTGTTTCCTAGTTGAGTGGCAATCTGAGTTTTTGCAGGCATTGATGATGGACGTTTCGGGCATGAGCCCTTCTTCAGGAATTAGGAAAGTGTGTCCAGTAGGGAGGAGGGACTTGAGGGAGGGGCATTGGAAATGCAATAGGTGGAAGGAGGTCAAGGTGAGGGTGATAGGCCAGAGTGGGGTGGGGGCGGAGAGGTCAGGAAAAAGATTGCAGGTTAGGAAGGCGGTGCTGAGTTTGAGGGATTTGACTGAGACAAGGTGGGGGGGAGGGGAAATGAGGAAACTGGAGAAATCTGAGTTCATCCCTTGTTGTTGGAGGGTTCCTAGGTGGAAGATGAGGCACTCTTCCTCCAACCGTCGTGTTGCTATAGTCTGGCGATGGAGGAGTCCAAGGACCTGCATGTCCTTGGTGGAGTGGGAGGGGGAGTTGAAGTGTTGAGCCACGGGGTGGTTGGGTTGGTTGGTCCGGGTGTCCCAGAGGTGTTCTCTGAAACGTTCCACAAGTAGGCGGCCTGTCTCCCCAATATAGAGGAGGCCACATCGGATGCAATAAATGATGTGTGTGGAGGTGCAGGTGAATTTGTGGCGGATATGGAAGGATCCCTTGGGGCCTTGGAGGGAAGTAAAGGGGGAAGTGTGGGCGCAAGTTTTGCATTTCTTGCGGTTGCAGGGGAAGGTGCCGGGAGTGGAGGTTGGGTTGGTGGGGGGTGTGGACCTCACGAGGGAGTCACAGAGGGAGTGGTCTTTTTGGAAACCTGATAGGGGAGGGGAGGGAAATATATCCCTGGTGGTGGGGTCCGTTTTGGAGGTGGTGGAAATGACGACAGATGATACGCTGTATATGGAGGTTGGTGGGGTGGTAGGTGAGGACCGGTGGGGTTCTGTCCTGGTGGCTATTGGAGGGGCGGGGCTCAAGGGCAGAGGAGCGGGAAGTGGAGGAGATGCGGTGGAGGGCATCGTTGATCACGTTTGGGGGGAAATTGCAGTCTTTGAAGAAGGAGGCCATCTGGGTTTGTCGGTTTATACTATAAACCGATAAAATCAACACGACGGTTGGAGGAAGAGCGCCTCATCTTCTGCCTAGGAACCCTCCAACCACAAGGGATGAACTCAGATTTCTCCAGTTTCCTCATTTCCCCTCCCCCCACCTCATCTCAGTCAAATCCCTCAAACTCAGCACCGCCTTCCTAACCTGCAATCTTCTTCCTGACCTCTCCGCCTCCACCCCACTCCAGCCCATCACCCTCACCTTGACCTCCTTCCACCTATCGCATTTCCAACGCCCTTCCCCCAAGTCCCTCCTCCCTACCTTTTATCTTAGCCTGCTGGACACACTTTCCTCATTTCTGAAGAAGGGCTTATGCCCGAAACGTCGATTCTCCTGTTCCTTGGATGCTGCCTGACCTTCTGCGCTTTTCCAGCAACACATTTTCAGCTCATTCCATACACATACCACCCTCTGTGTCAAAATGTCGCCTCTTAGGTCTCTTCTATATCTTTCCCCTATCACCCTAAACCTATGCCCTCTAGTTATGGACTCCCCCACCCCAGGGAAGAGACTTTGCCTATTTATCATATCCATGCCCCTCATTATTTTGTAAACCTCTATAAGGTCACCCCTTAGCCTCTGAGGCTCCAGGGAAAACAGCCTCAGACTGTTCATCCTCTCCCTATAGCTCAAATCTTCCAACCCTGGCAACATCCTTGTAAATCTTTTCTGAACCCACAACATCTTTCCGATAGGAAGGAGACCAGAATTGCATGCAATATTCCAACAGTGGCGTAACCAATGTCCTGTACAGCCGCAACATGATCTCCCAACTCCTGTACTCAATACTCTGACCAATAAAGGAAAGCATACCAACCACCTACTTCACTATCCTATCTACCTGCGACTCTACTTTTAAGGAGCTATGAACCTGCACTCCAAGGTGTCTTTGTTCAGCAACACTCCCTAGGAACTTACCATTAAGTATATAAGTCCTGCTAAGATTTGCTTTCCCAAAATGCAGCACCTTGCATTTATCGGAATTAAACTCCATCTGCCACTTCTCAGCCCATTGGCCCATCTAGTCAAGATCCTGTTGTAATCTGAGGTAACCCTCTTTGCTGTCCACTACACCTCTAATTTTGGTGTCATCTGCAAACTTACTAACTATATATCTTATGCTCGCATCCAAATCATTTAGGTAAATGACAAAATATAGATTACCCAGCACCGATCTTAGTGGCACTCCACTGGTCACATGCCTCCAGTCTGAAAAACAACCCTCCACCACCACCCTCTGTCTTCTATCTTTGAGCCAGTTCTGTATCCAAATGGCTCATTCTCCCTTTATTCCATGAGATCTAACCTTGCTAATCAGTCTCCCATGGGGAACCTTGTTGAATGCCTTACTGAAGTCCATATAGATCACATCTACCGCTCTGCCCTCATCAATCCTTTTTGTCACTTCCTCAAAAAACTCAATCAAGTTTGTGAGACATGATTTTCCATGCACAAAGTTATGTTGACTATCTAGGAATGATCGAGAGAATCATTTGAAGAGTATAAAGGCAGTGGGAGTATACTTAAGAGGGAAACCACAAGGGCAAAAAGGGGACATGAGATAGCTTTGGCAAATAGGGTTAACAAGAATCCATAGGATTTTAACAAAGTCAGTAAGGCAAAAGGGTAACTATGGAATGAATAGGGCCCCCCAATAATTAGCAAGGTTAGATCTCATGGAATACAGGGAGAACTAGCCATTTCGATACAGAACTGGCTCGAAGGTTGAAGACAGAGGGTGGTGGTAGAGGGTTGCTTTTCAGACTGGAGGCCTGTGACAAGTGGAGTGCCACAAAGATCAGTGCTGGGTCCACTATTCGTAATTTATATAAATGATTTGGATATGAACATAGGAGGTATAGTTAGTAAGTTTGTAGATGACACCAAAATTGGAGATACAGTGGATAGCAAAGAATGTTACTTCAGATTACAACAGGATCTTGATCAGATGGGCCAATGTGCTGAGGAGTGACAGATGGAGTTTAATTTAGATAAATGCGAGTTGCTGCATTTTGGGAAAGCAAAACTTAACAGGACTTATACACTTAATGGAAAGGTCCCAGGAAGTGTTGCTGAACAAAGAGACTTTGGAGTGCAGTTTCATAGCTCCTTGAAAGTGGAGTCGCAGGTAGATAGGATCGTGAAGAAGGCGTTTGGTATGCTTTCCTTTATTGGTCAGAGTATTAAGGATAGAGGTAGGGAGGCCATGTTGCGGCTGTACAGCACATTGGTTAGGCCACTGTTGGAATATTGCATGCAGTTCTGGTCTCCTTCTTATCGGAAAGATGTTGTGAAACCTGAAAGGGTTCAGAAAAGATTTACAAGGATGTTGCTAGGGTTGGAAAATTTGAGCTATAGGGAGAGGATGAACAGGCTGGGGCTGTTTTCCCTTGAACGTCAGAGGCTGAGGGGTGACCTTATAGAGGTTTACAAAATAATGAGGGGCCTGGATAGGGTAAATAGAAAAAGTCTTTTCCCTGGGGTGGGGGAGTCCATAACTAGAGGGCATAGGTTTAGGGTGATAGGGGAAAGATATAAAAGGGGCAACTTTTTCACTCAGAGGTTGGTACTCTGAGCTGCCAGAGTAAGTGGTGGAGGCTAGTACAATTATAACATTTAAAAGGATGGGTGTATGAATAGGAAGGGTTCAGAGGGATATGCGCTGGGTGCTGGCTAATGGCACTAGATTGGGTTGGGATATTCGTTCGGCATGGACAAGTTGGGCCAAAGGGTCGGTTTTCATGCTGTACATCTCTACAACTCTAAGTAGACCCGGAAATGGTTCCCATCAATGGATGAGTCCAATATAAGGGTATAATTCTGACGTAGCACTAATAAATCCAATTTCACCATAAACCAGGTTAGTTTATGGAACTTTGTATCGCACTGAGAAACTGAGGTAAATAAAGGGGAAGCTAAGTAAATACTCAAAGAAAGGAACAGAAAGCTATGTCATGAGATTAGATTGCGTAAAGTGAGAATCAGCTAATGGGAAGCTTAATCATTGACATAGATCTGTTGGACTGAATTGTTTCTGTGCTATAACCTCAACTCAGTTATTTGGTAATGAAGTGTGTTATGGAAGTTCTCAAGAATTGGCATTTTTCTGCTTTGACCTATTGGACATTTATTGAATATTGGAATAATATATGCACTTGATTAATTAAAATAAAAGACTATATTAACTAACTTCCATTAATAACTACTGTTCAATAGTTTCTAGAACCACATTTCTTTAAAGGTTCTGATTCTCAGCAAGGAATCTTCTTTTTTAATCTTTGTTCAACTTTGAAAACGTTCACTTCCGACTTGCACACAGTTGCGTTGTATTCCTGCAGTGTAGATAGCCTCAAAAATGAAGTTTACTCAATTATGCTGAAATATAGCACCTTGAAAATTGTCTGAAATGCTTTTCTAAACAATCATTTTATTTTGACAAAAGCCACTCATAATTTGAATTATTAATGTATTGGAATCTGTGAGGTTCACCAAATCTGTGTTATTGATAAGTAAGTTTTTTATTTTTTGTAAGACAAAGTAATAGGAGTTCCTCATGAGTACATTCAAATATCACATGAAAATTTCAAAGTAAATGTTAGGCTTCAGTGATAGTTGATACATTTAGTGTAGTTATGATTTACTGTGTTTGCAAAAAGAACAGAAAAAAAAACCTGATTCATCCTTGACTATATCTACCAGCTGCGAATCCTTTGAATGTTAGATTTCTTTGTACTTTTAAATTAATATTTTATGTTCTACTTGCCATCCATATTAAATTGGATAGTATAATGGTTCCCACTTTTCAGAAAAGCTAATATGAAAAAATGCACCCAGAAGTGAGCACAAATTTGAAAACCCTTTAACCAATAGAATGACTTGTAACATTGTTTGTTTCAATTTATCTTATTAAACATTATACAGTGTGTATACTACAAGAAGTTGTGTAGCAATTCCACAAATTGAAGAAATGAGAAAGATTCTGTGAGTTTATGAAAGAAAGAGATAAAGAAGAATATTCACTTTACATAACGTATCTAAATTGTTTTCAGCATGAAACAATTGCCTGTTAAATCTCAAGTCTTTGAATCTCAAATACTCCTGATTCAGATTAAGGGCTGGAAGAAAAGTGCATTACAGTCATGTCTGAGAAAGCAAAGCTGCACACAGCCCTCTGCATCCTATTCTGTTGGCATCAGATTGAAAGTGGAGGTGGAATAGTTCTACTAGTTAAATGTAGCCTAATGAAAATTGGGTACCGCGAGTGAGGAAAACAATGTAAAAAGTCGAAAAGGTATATACAGCATCTGTATGGATTGAATGATAATAAAAGGTTTAATTGCCTTAATAGTCATATTCTATAGATTACTAAGTAATGAATGAGGTAACTCATTTTTGGAAAACCAACAAGATAAGTAGCAATTACAGTATGATAATCGTGGAAGGTATCAACAATCTGCGAATAAACTATAGGACTAAATAACAAAATGACTAAAGAGAATTGAGTTCTTACAGGATATACAGGACTGCTTTCATGCTCAGCCTGTAAAACATTCAATAAAGAAACGGAAAATCACTGCTGCATCTTGTATTGGGTAAGAAGTAGGAGAATGAATGTAGGACAGTGTTTCAATGATCACAACGCAACACGAAAGAAAGACCTAAGGTAGATGATATCGAGCCAGTGGGTTTACTTAATTAGATATCCATCAATTGTTTAGGATAGATATTATCTAATCAAACTATTCAGTGATGATATTACATACCTCTGGAGCAGGTGGGACTTGAACCCAGTCCTTCTGGCCCAGAGATAGGGACATTAACACTGTGCCACAAGAACCTTCCTTGTTACGATGTTATGAGGGTCAAGCACACACACAAACCTCTCGAGCATGACTTGTATAAAAATTGACTCAAATGTTTTGCCTGGTAAATTGGTTTCAAAAATGTGGTAAATGTGAACTCTTTGGGAGAACAAATGCTATACCAGATTATATCTTAGAAAATGAAAATGTGAATGGAATATTCATTAAAAGAAGCATTTGAAGTCAGCAAAGCAGTTAAAATTGCTCATATAGAGTTGTAGTGGTATCTATTTCAGGAAAAGAGCATTCAAAAGTAATGATTGGAAACATATGCATAACTACATTTTAAAAGTCCTGTGCCCAGTTTTGAACTCCAAAGGATAGAGTTCTGGAGAAGATGTGAAAGGATTTGCATTGTTGACACTAGAACTGAGATAAGATGGAACATAGAACATTACAACGCAGTACAAGCCTTTTGGTCCTCGATGTTGCGGCAACCTGTGGAACCAATCTGGAGCCCAACTAACCTACACTATTCCATTCTCATCCATATGCCTATCCAATGACCATTTAAATGCCCTTAGAATTGGCGAGTCTACTACTGTTGCAGGCAGTGCATTCCATGCCCCTACTACTCTCTGAGTAAAGAAACTATCTCTGGCATCTATCCTACATCTATTACCCGTCAGTTTAAAGCTGCGTCCCCTCATTCTAGCCATTGCCATCCAAGGAAAAAAGGCTCTCACTATCCAATCTGCTTAACCTTCTGGTTATTTTATATGTCTCAATTAAGTCACCTCTCAACTTTCTCTCCCTCAGCATTTCCTCGTAAGGCCCGCCCTCCGCATACCAGGCAACATCTCCTCTAGTAAATCTCCTCTGAGCCTTTCCCAAAGCTTCCACATCCTTCTTATAATGTGGTGACCAGAACTGTATGCAGGACTCGAAATGTGGCCACACCAGAGTTTTATACAGCTGTTACATGATTTCATGGTTCGGAAACTCAATCCCTCTACCAATAAAAGTGAACACACCGTATGCCTTCTTAACAACCCTATCAACCTGGATGGCACTTTTCAAGGATCTATGTATCTGGACACTGAGATCTCTCTACTCATCTACATTACCAAGTACTCTGCATTCCTGTTGCTCCTTCCAAAGTGAATCACCTCACACTTTTCTGTATTAAACTAATTTGCCACTTGTCAGCCCAGCTCTGCAGCTTATCTTTGTTTCTCTGTAACCTACTACATCCTTCGTCACTATTCACAACTCTTAGTGTCATCCACAAATTTACCAACACATCCTTCTACGCCCTCATCCAGGTCATTTATAAAACATGACAAGCAACAATGGACCCAAAACAGATACTTGCGGTACATCACTAGTAACTGAATTCCAGGATGAATATTTCCCATCAACCACCACCCTCTGTCTTCTTGCAGCTAGCCAGTTTCTGATCCAACCCACTAAATCACCCTCAATTCCATGCCTCCATATTTTGTGCAATAGCCTAACATGGGGAATCTTATCAAATGCTTTACGACCTATCCAGCACAAAACTGTGTTGACGATCCCATTCAACTTATTCTTTTCGAGATGATTATAAATCCTATCTCTTAAAACCCTTTCCAACATTTTACCCTCAACCGAAGTAAAGCTCACTGGCCTATAATTTCCAGGGTTGTCTCTACTCCCCTTCTTGAACAAGGGAACAACATTTGCTATCCTGCACTCTCCTGGCACTATTCCTGTAGACAATGATGACATAAAAATCAATGTCAAAGGCTCTGCAATCTCCTCTCTGGCTTCCCATAGAATCCAAGGATAAATCCCATCAGGCCCAGGGGACATATAGAGTCATAGTCATAGAGATGTACAGCACGGAAACAGACCCTTCAGTCCAGCTTGTCCATGTGGACCAGATATCTCAACCCAATTTGGTCCCACCTGCCAGCACCTGGCCCATATCCCTCCACACCCTTCCTATTCATATACCCATCCAAATGCCTTTTAAATGTTGCAATTGTAGTAGCCTCCACCACTTCCTCTGGCAGCTCATTCCACACATGTGCCACCCTCTGCGTGAAAAAGTTTCCTCTTAGATCTCTTTTATATCTTTCCCCTCTCACCCTAAACCTATGTCCTCTAGTTCTGGACTCTTCTATTCTTAGATATGATTACAAATAATCAGGAAATATTGAGCAGGTTATAGCATTCTCTTCAGTACTAATTTAGAATATTTTAGTGAAAGGATGAGCATAGATGCTCATGGTTACTATATCAATAAGACAAACTGTGGAAAGGTCTGATTTCAGCAGGCAATTTTGGGTCTAATGCTGATCTGTATAATTTCAACATGCTTAGAGATGCTAACTCAGAGGCATTTGGGTTTCACACTTAAGCGCTGATTAGATAGTTGTCAAGCAGTGTGCTTTGCTTGCTCACTTCCATGGAAGGTATACAGTATGTAGGCTGGCAGATACGTAGCAGCATCAAGTAATGTGCTCAATAAGGAGTTAAGGACTAGTTTCTTTATTCAGAGAATGGTTAGAATTTAGAACTTGCTATAACTGGAATTGGTTGAGTTGAATAGTTTCAATGCTTTCAACAGGAAACTAGATTAAAATGTAAGAGAAACAAGAATAGAAATATCTGAAATGCACCAAATTTCAAGGTGGAAGCTAATGGACACTAAAATGCCAAAGTATATTGATGCTTGATTGACAAATGAATTCCCAGTGGATTTGAAGTTTAGTTGTCAGAAAGAACTCAATTTTCGATTCTCTTCATTAGAGAAGTATGTATCACATTCCTGGATGAAAGGCAGCAATGGAAATTGGGTATGGAATACTAGACCATGGAGTTAAGTTAGCATAGGACAGTAAAGCTCAGACTCAGCAGAAGTACTGTGTCCAATTCGGGGTGCCAGGTGGTTGCTATTAGATTGGAGGCGCTTCAGAGAAGATTAATTAATTCACTAGATTAATTCCAAAAATGAGGGCATAGGATTCTGGGTAATCCAAGATGGGGGATGGGAAAAATTTCTGGCTGTAACAGGCTGTTCCTACTTTGAGATATTTTAGGTGTTGGAGGTGATTTCCTCGAACTCCAGGAACAGCAATCACTGTTTTAGATGCTGTTGCAATTACTTTGGAACTTTGAAGAAGAAGTCAAAACAGCAGCACTTTTAAAAGCGAGAAAGACAGACAAAGGCAGTAAGCACATGTTCTGCAAGGCAGGGAGAGAAAGAAACCCACACTGCCATCTGATACAGCAGTGAATCTGCACAGTTACTGCCTTTGCTGTTTGAATTCATGTATCGCTAGACATTGAAGTGTATCCAGGAAATCTTAACAAACAGCAAAATTCTCAACTGATCTTGGAGGAATCTGGTTGGGAGAGTTCACAGCACAGAAACAGATAAGTAAATAGTTTTAACCCTAGCCTTGCTATAAATCTACAACAGTGAGTAGAGTGTGTTCTTTCTTGGTTATATGTTCTTATTAGGATCTGTCTCTTGATTAAATCTTAAAAATGTAGGTTATTAGTATTAAATTAGCCTGAAGCAGTGTTTTGTAGAGCAATAAGACAGTGCTATTTTCTGGGTCTGTAAATTGAAAGGGGCAAAATGGCCTTTAGTAGAGTGATATGCTCTTCTTGTTAGATGTGGGAGTTTTGGGAGAGTTTAAGGGTTACTGAGGATTATGTCTTCAATAAATGTCGTAGGTTGCGAATCCTCTCAGATCGAATGGATTAGTTGGAGCGACAGAGGCAATGAGGTCGGTGATAGATGGCAGTTATAGGAAGGCAAAAAAGCTGCAGATATAGCCACATAGATGGGTTACCTCCAAGCAAGTTAGGAGAGCTAGGCGGGTAGTACAGGAGTCTTCTGTGGCTATCCCCATATCAAACAAGTATGCTGCTTTGAAAATGTAGGGTGTGATGGACTTTCAGGGGAACGTAACATGAGCAGCCATGTTTCTGGCAGCAAGACTGGCTCTAATGTATTGAGGGATACATTGGGTTCCAAGCGATTGATCGTGTTAGGGGACTCGCTGGTCAGGGGTACAGTCTGACGTTTCTGTGACCAGCAGCAAAAAATCAGAATGATGTGTTGCCTCCCTGGTGCCAGGATCAAGGGTGTCTCAGAAAAGGTGCAGAATGTTCTCAAGGAGAAGAGGGACCAGCATTGTACACATTGGTACCAAGGACATAGGAAGGGAGAAGGATGACATTCTGAAGGGAGAATATAGAAAGCTAGGCAGGAATTTAAAAAGGACGTCCTTGAGGGTAATAATATCTGGATTACTCCCAATACTACAAGCTCGTGACAGTACGAATAGGAGGATAGAGCAGATGAATGCATGGCTGAAGAGCTGGTGTATGAGAGAAGGATTCACATTTTTGGATCATTGGAATCTCTTCTGGGTAGAAATGACCTGTACAAGAAGGATGGATTGCACCTGAATTGGAAGGGGACTAACATACTGGCAGGGAGATTCGTTAGAGCTGCTCAGGAGGATTTAAACTAGTAAGTGGGGCGGGGGGGGGGGAATACTGAGGAAAGAGAGGGTAGACCCAGGGAGATACTGAGGAAAGAGATCAATCCAAAACTGGTACAGTTGAGAAAAGAAGCATGTCAAGCAGTCAGGGCAGGTAGGAACAAAGCAGAGAACAAGGTAGGACTGATAAATTAAACTGCATTTATTTCAATGCAAGTGGCCTGACAGGGAAGGCAGATGAACTCAGGGCATGGTTGGGGACATGGGACTATGGTATCATAGCAATTACAGAAATGTGGATCAGAGTTGGACAGGACTGGCAGCTTAATGTTCCAGGATACACATGCTATAAGAAAATAGAAAGGGAAGCAAGAGAGATGGAGAGTGGCGTTTTTAATAAGGGATAGCAAAACAGCTGTACTGAGGGAGAATATTCCCGGAAATACACCCAAGGAAGTTATTTGGGTGGAACTGAGAAATAAGAAAGAGATGGTCCCCTTATTGGGATTGTATTATAGACCTTCTAATAGTCAGACGGAAATTGAGAAACAAATTTGTAAGGAGGTGTCAGCTCTCTGTAAGAATAATAGGGTGGCTATGGTAGGGGATTTTAACTTTCTAAACATAGACCGGGACTGCCATAGTGTTAAGGGTTTAGATGGAGAGGAAATTGTTAAGAGTGTACAAGAAACTTTTCTGAGTCAGTATGTGGATGTACTGACTAGAAAAGGCGCAAAACTTTCATGATTTGATTGATTAGATTCCCTACAGTCTGGAAACAGGCCCTTTGGCCCAACCAGTCCACACCGACCCTCCAAAGAGTAACCCACCCAGATCCATTTCCCCTCTGACTAATGCACCAAACACTATGGGCAATTTAGCATGGCTAATTCACCTGACCGGCACATCTTTGGTCTGTGGGAGGAAACCGGAGCACCCGGAAGAAACCCACGCAGACACGGAGAGACGGTCGCCCGTGGCTGGAATCGAACCTGGGATCCTGACCTACTCTTGGGAAATAAGGCAGGGCAGGTGACTGAGGTACAAGTGGAGAAGCATTTTGGGGTCAAACTACCATAATGCTATTAGTTTTAAAATAATGATGGAAAAGGATAGACCATTTCTAACAGTTGAAGTTCTAAATTGGAGGAAGGCTAATTTTGACGGTATTAGGCAAGAACTTTCAAAAGCTGATTGGGGGCAGACCTTCGCGGGTAAAGGGACGGCTAGAAAATAGGAAACCTTCAGAAGTGAGATAACAAGAATCCAGAGACAGTATATTCCTATTAGGATGAGAGGCAACGCTTGTAGGTGTAGGGAATGCTGAATGACTGGAGAAATTGAGGGTTTGGTTCAGAAAAAGAAGGAAGCATATATATGGATGATTTGAGCTGTAGGGAGAGGCTGAACAGGCTGGGGCTGTTTCCCCTGGAGCATTGGAGGCTGAGGGGTGACCTTATAGAGGTTTACAAAATAATGAGGGACATGGATAGGGTAAATAGGCAAAGTCTTTTCTGTGGGGTGAGGAGTCCAGAACTAGAAGGCATAGGTTTAGGGTGAGAGGGGAAAGATATAAAAGAGGCCTAAGGGGCAACTTTTTCATGCAGAGGGTGGTACGTGTATGGAATGAGCTGCCAGAGGAAGTGGTGGAGACTGGTACAATTGCAACATTTAAGAGGCATTTGGATGGGTATATGAATAGGAAGGGTTTGGAGGGATATGGGCTGGGTTCTGGCAGGTGGGACTAGATTGGGTTGGGATATCTGGTCGGCATGGACAGGTTGGACTGAAGGGTCTGTTTCCATGCTGTACATCTCTATGACTCTATATATCAGGTATAGAAGGGAGATCGAGGGAATCCTTAGAAGATTATAAAGGCAGTAGGCATATACTTAAGAGGGAAATCAGGAGGGCAAAAAGGGGACATGAGAGAGCTTTGGAAAAAAGAGTTAAGGAGAATCCAAAGTGTTTTTACAAATATATTAAGGACAAAAGGGTAACTAAAGAGTGAACAGGGCCCCTCAAAGATCAGCATGGCAGAGGTCATGTTGCAGCAGGAGATGGGGGAGAAACTAAACGAGTATTTTGCATCAGGGCATGAGAGATACAGAATGTGGAGAAATAGATGGTGACACCTTGTAAAATGTCCATATTACAGAGGAGGAAGTGATGGATGTCTTGAATGGCATAAAGGTGGATAAATCCCCAGGATCTGATCAGGTGTACCTTAGAACTCTGTGGGAAGCTAGAGAAGTGATTGCTGGGCCCCTTGCTGAGATACTTATATCATTGATAGTTACAGGTGTGGTGCGAGAAAACTGGAGGTTGGCCATCGTGGTCCTATTATTTAAGAAAGATGGTAAGGACAAGCCAGGGAACTGTACACAGATGAGCCTGTTAGAGGGAATTCTGAGGGACAGGATGTACATGTATTTGGAAAGGAGGACTGATTAGGGATAGTCAACGTGGCTTTGTGCGTGGGAAATCATATCTCACAAACTTGATTGAGTTTTTTGAAAAAGTAACAAAGAGGATTGATGTGGGCAGAGCAGTGGATGTGATCTGTATGGACTTCAGTAAGGTGATCAACAGGTTCCTCATGGGACACTGGTTAGCAAGGTTAGACCTCATGGAATACAGGAAGACCTAGCCATTTGGATACAGGACTGGATTGAGGGTAGAAGACAGAGGGTGGTGGTAGAGGATTGTTTTTCAGACTGGAGGTCTGTGACCAGTTGTGGGTCCAATACTTTTCATCATTTATATAAATGATTTGGATATGAACATAGGAGGTATAGTTCGTAAGTTTGCAGATGACACCAAAATTGGAGATGTAGTGGAAAGCGAAGAATGTTACTTCAGATTACAACGGAATCTTGACAGGATGGGCCAATAGGCTGAGGAGTGGCAGATGGAGTTTAATTTAGATAAATGTGAGGTGCTGCATTTTGGGAAAGTGAAAATCTGAGCAGGACTTATACACTTAATGGTAAGGTCCTAGGGAGTGTTACTGAACAAAGAGACCTTGAAACGCAGGTTCATAGCTCCTTGAAAGTAGAGTCGCAGGTAGATAGGATAGTGAAGAAGGCGTTTGGTATGCTTTCCTTTACTGGTCAGAGCATTGAGTATATGAGTTGGGAGGTCATGTTGCGGCTGTATAGGACATTATTTAGGCTACTTTTGGAATATTGCTTGTAATTCTGGTCTCCTTCCTGCCAGAACAATGTTGTGAAACTTAAAAGGGTTCTGAAAAGATTTACAAGGATGTTGCCAGGGTTGGAGGATTTGAGCTATAGGAAGAGGCTGAATAGGCTGGGACTGTTTTCCCTGGAGCATTGAGGGCTAAGGGGTGACCTCATAGAGTTTGGTAAAGTCATGAGGGGTGTGGATAGGATAAATAGACAAAGTTTTTTTCCTCGGGTGGGGGAATCCAGAACTACAGGTTTAGGGTGAGAGGGGAGAGATATAAAAGGGACCTAAGGGGCAATGTTTTCACGCAGAGGGTGGTGTGTGTATGAAATGAGCTGCCAGAGGAAGTGGTGGAAGCTGGTACAATTACAAAATTTAAAAGGCATATGGATGGGTATATGAATAGGAAGAGTTTAGAGGGATATGGGCTAAGTGCTGGCAATTGGGATTAGATTAGTTTGAGATATCTGGTCCACATGGATGAGTTGAACCGAACGGTTTGTTTCCGTGCTGTACATCTCTATGACTCCGTGACTTTATGGCAGATGGAATGGAAGGAGAGGAATGGAGTATAACTAGTAGCACAGACTAGTTGAGCCAAAGGGCCTATTTCTGACCAGTATTTTCCAATTAATTCCATGTAATGCATCACAGTATTTTGTCCTGTCAATGCCTCATCATGTTGTGAGAAATAAACACATGAAATTGCCATATGGTTGGTTAATTAGAGTAGCCTTTGAGCAGTTGTGGCAGAAATTGCAGTGTTTTACCAAACATTGTAAAGCACACTCAGCTTAGGCTATGCTCTGCCATTGATATTTGAATTGAGCATATGAATGCATTCCAGATAAGCAGTTATAACTTCCATTGAGTTGTTTTGTTTTATGGTCTGTCCACAGAGGAAGTATTCCTGTTGAGGATAATTATCTATGAACATGAATTGAATTCAAATGGGAGTTCTTTCCAAGCAGTACAACGTCTTATCTTAGATTGACTTAATTCTTTTTATAAAAATGTGACAATAAAATTTTCCACAGAAGAATTGAGTATCTGTTTGGCAGTTTTAAATTTGCACAGAGTTTTAAAACACTTAAACAGAGTATTCAACAGCTCAATTTTGATGTTGACCTCATCCACCTTACTCCGCTCCACTGTACATTGTTCCTTTAAACTTCTTTTTCCTAATCTAGTTATTTAGCATCTCCTTAAATAAATCTATACCAATCATCAGAACTCTCTCCATTGTCTGCATACTAGCTCCATAAATAAATGTTTTCTTGTAATGCTTAATGAGTTTATTTTTCATTGTGTAAAGATTAGCAACATCTGTGAAGGAAAATATAGTAATTTTTGTTACAGAGGGATTGGAGTTGAAGAATAAAAAAATGTAGTGTTTACAGTCATATAGGGTTTTGATGAGATTCCATCTGGAATAATGTAGACACTTCTGGGATAACAGCTAGTCTAATAACAATCATGTAACGACTCAATGGTTATAAAAAAATGTCTAGTCCACAAATGTCATTTAGGGAAGGAAGTCTGTCATCCTTACCTGGTCTGGCCTACGTGCAATTCTAGATACACAACAATGTAGATTATTCTTAACTGTCCTCTGAGTAATTAAGGATGGGCAATAAATGCTGCACTAACCAGTGACATGCACAGACCCTGGATGAATTTTTAAAAATAGTTCTGGTCTCCTTGCCTAAGATACTTTGGAAGGATTGCAGTGAATACGGACTCAATTAATTCTTAGGATTGGAGGAAAGATTGAATTAACAAGGAGGCAATACCAATCCCATCATTCAGCAACTTAAGGCTGAAGATGGAGAGAATGAGAGGAACATATGTAAAACCATGTAATTCCATGTGTGCCACTAATTCATATAAAAAGGGTTGAAGCAGCATAAAGAAAGAACATGAAGGAAAAACATGGTGAAATCCAACTTCTAAAGGAGTTAGGTGCTCTGAAGGACTGATGGTTAATGTTTTACTCAAAATAGTTGAAAACTATGTAAAACAAGGAAATAAGCTTTGTGCTTTTTTTTTGCAAATTTTAACACCAGGGTCAATAGCATAGAGTTAAAGCATTGTGTTTGTAACTTTTATCGATGCTTGGAATAAGTCCTCTGGGATTTTGTGTCTTGTTTTTTGTATAATTGGAATGGGGAAATTCTGTTAATTTGACCTATTTGAAATATTAAGTACATTGTTTCAAGTACCCGCCAGAAACAATTCACTCTCTAGTGCTGTAACCGGATTTTAATTGATTTTGTTTTCATGTTTTCTTAGCCTCTGTGATTTTGCTTTTTGTGCCGAGATGTTTAAAAATGCATTATTAATTATTTAAAATATATCATTCCTGGATTAGCTGCTATTTATAAAATTTAGGCTAGCTTCACAATTTTGCATGCAATATGCCTCTTCAGGCTAATTGTTGAAGACATCTTTGTGTTTTCAACTATGTTCATAATTAATGAATATGTACATTTTCAACATGCTGTGGAGTGATCTAGCTTTCCTTTCCAAGAAAGCTACTTATTCAGAGTTAGTTCTATGCAAAGTTTTAAAACTTTTGCCATGTATTTTGTTAATATTTTAACACAATTTTATTACTTGTGCAACAAATCTTAAGCATTGGAATTTTGCCACAGGTGTAATTTCTGATCAATATGGCATGTAAGTTGTTCAAAGCACGCGCAACAATGTCATTAAGTACATGCTCTGGCATCTTGCTGTCTGTTTTCCTTTGCAAGTGTCTCTCAATCTATAACAGATTTTGGCACAGAGTTGGCATTAAAGCAAAAGTGGAATAGTATCTTTAACGAACAAAATGAGCTTATTTCCAGCAATCTGACTTTTTCGAATGGCAGGAATTTTGCCTGGATTGTGTTGACCTCATTGTTCCTGAAATTATGTAGTTACACTCAATTGGATGGGTTTCTGCAGGGTTCAAATGTAGATTTCCCAGAAATACTAGGCAATGAAGAGACTTGTGAGAACAAGAAACTTTACTAATAGTAATTTCTTTGAGGTAATACTTGAAATGTCAATGGATTTAAGGTTGATATATCTCCTGGATCACATGAGCTGCATCCCAGCGTGTTGAGGGAATCACAGAACAGACTTATTAACAGTGCTGAAGGAGGCTATTTAGTGCGTCCTGTCTGCACCAGCTGTCTGAGCATTTTGAATTAATGCCAAACTCCTGCCTTTTCCCCCATAGCCTTGAACATTGGTTCTCTTTAAATAATCAACAATGCTCTCTTAAATGCCTACTGCTACTGAGTGTCAGTGGTTGAGGAGGTTGGATGCCTGTGGGTGTGGTGCCACTCAAGCAGGCTGCTTTGACCAGGATGATATCAGGCTTTGAGTGTTGTGGGAACTGCATCCATCCAAGCAAGCGGGGAGTAGTCTATCACACTCCTGACTTTTGCCTTGTAGATGATGAATAGGTTTGGGATGTCAGGAGATGAGTTAGTATTTCCTAGCATCTGACCTGCACTTGTGACAACGGTGTTTATGTGGCGATTTCAGTTATGTTTCTGGTCAATGGTAACCTGGAGAATGTTGATAGTGGGGCATTCAGTGATGCCAACATCATTGAATATGTTGGACATGGTCATTGCCTGGCATTTGTGTGATGCAAATGTTATTTGCCACTTGTTAGCCCAAGCCTGGATATTGTACAGGCCTTGATGCATTTGAACATGGACTGCTTTAGTGTCCAAGGATTCATGAATGCTGCTGAACCTTATGCAATCATTGGTGAACATCCCCACTTCTGACTTTAAGGTGGAGGAAAGGTCATTGATGTGAAAGTGGTTGTGCTTAGGACACTACCATTAGGAATTCCTGCAGAGATGTTCTGGAGCTGAGATAACTGACCTCCACCAACCACAACCATTTTCTTATGCCCCAGGTATAACTCCAACTAGCTGAGAGTTTGCCCTCTGATACCCATTGATTGCATTTTGGCTAGGGATCCTTGGTACCACACTCAGTAAAATGCAGCCTTGATCTCAAGGGCTATCACTTCCACCTTAACTCTGCAATTCAGCGCCTTTGTCTTTGTTTGAATTCAGGATATAATAAGGCCAGAAGTAGAATGGCCTGTTGTAACCCAAACTGGGCGTCCGTGAACAGTTTATTGCTGAGCAGGTGCTACTTGAGAGCATTGTTGATGACACTTTCCATCACTTTACTGATTATTGAGAGTAGACTGACAAAAAGTGGTAATTGTTTGGGTTTGATTTTTCTTTTTTTGTTCTGTACGTGACATACCTTGGGAGTTTTCCACACTGTTGGGTAGATGTTAGTGTTTTAACTGCCCAGGAACAGCTTGGTTAAGGGAGCACCAAGTTCTGGAGCACAAGTCTTCAGTACTATTGCTGGAATGTTGTCAAGTCCTGTAGACTTTGCAGTCTCCAGTGTGTGCAACTGTTTCTTAATATCTTATGGAGTGAATCCAATTAGCTGAAGACTGGTATCTTTGATGCAGGGGACTGCTGAAGGAGGCAGAGATGGAGCAATCACTTCTGGCTGAAGATTGCTGTGAATGTTTCAGCCTTATCTTATCACTGTGTGGTGCTGTTCCATCATTGAAGATGAGGTTGTTCGTGGCACCACCACCTCCAGTGCATTGTTTATTTGACCACTACCATTCAAAACAGGACTGCAGGGCTTAAATCTGATCCATTGGTTGTGGGATCACTTAACTCTGTCATTTGCTGCTTATGCTGTTTGGCAGGAAAATTGACCTGTTTGGTAGCTTCAGAAGTTGTCATCTCATTTTTCGGTGTGCCTGGTACTGTAACTGGCATGTTCTCCTATACTGTCCATCAAAACAAGATTGATTCCCTGCCTTGGTGGTAAAGGTTGAGTGGAGGATTTGCCAACCAATGAAGTCCCATATTCTGCTGCTGTCGATGGCTCACAGAGCCTCAGGGATGTCCAATCTTGAGTTGCTGGATCTGTTCAAAGTCTGTTCCATTGGCCACGATAATAGTGCCACATAACACGACATCAAACCATTTGTGACAAAAATACAGATAAAGCCCTTTTGGTCCTCCAACTTTAACTTTGTGTTTGTCTCTTCAACCAGATCACCTCACTATTTGTGGAAAAAACCTTCTAGCAGGTTCGACCTTTCTCTCTGAAATAGCCTTCTTTTTAAACCTTTGTAAAACTTTTGCTTTTGCCTAAGGTGAACTTTGTTAATTCTTCAACTTTGATTTGTCAGCAATCCTTCCTTATTTTTGTTCTCAAATTTAAATTTCATTACCCTAATAAACATTAAGCATTTACATGTCCTCTAAGTTGTCTGTATATTTGAAGAATCTTGAAGCTACTGTCCAGTCTGTTCAAAAACTATAGACACCACATGCAAAAACAAATTGAAGGTACAGTGTTATGCACTGTGCTGAATAATCCGTATACAACAGAAAAGATTTAAGGGGTGATGACCTACACTGGTCAATGCTGAGCTTATCTACAACATTGAAAACCATGGATAGCTGTGCCATTGGAATTAGACTCCATTTTTTCATGCCCTCAATTCACGAACCTCTGAACATTGTATGTGTGACAAAGAATCATTGTGTATGGTATTGATCAAAGCTTTAGAAAATATTAGTTATTATGATAATGAAGTAAAAAGAGTAGCAGAAAGATCTAACTAGCTGCCTCTCAAAATCCATAAACACTTTACTATTAAGACAAAAAGACGTTTTATGGATTTGGGAAAGAGTGATTATATGTGCTGTGCAAGATTGTGATCATTCCATTTCACTGGGCAAGTTATTTAGTGTTAAATCTTAAAATTACACAAGGCATATGTTGCATTTGCAGATACATTCTGCAAATCATCATCTCCAATATGTTTAAAGCAGATCTTTGTGTTGAATTAGCTTCTCTTCAGCTTATCTCAACGTAGGCACTTTTTACAATATTTATACTTTATGGGGTCAACTTTGTTGGATGATATAGTGATGGCGCATTCTATTTTGAGGTCCACTTGGCACCTGATAATTAGGACGCATAAATATAGATCTTCAGTACTCAAGAGCTGAGGCAGGGGTCATCGGATCCAAAACATTAACTCTGATTTCTCTTAACAGATGCTGCCAGACCTCCTGAGCTTTTCCAGCAGCTTCTGTTTTAGTTTATGATTTACAGCATCCAACACAGTTCTTTCAGTTTTTAAATAAAGGTCTTGTCCATTGTAGCCTTGAACAGTAATTCATTAATTGTGTTCCATGTTTGTTGATTCATATAATGTTGTTTGAATATGTAGTCTTTGCTTGCATTACTAGAAATGAACTTTCTCGATATTTGCCTGTCAAACTTACATTTGACTAGCAGGGTCAATGCAACGAAGTGGAATGTAAAGAGGACACTTGAATTTAATTGGTTTTGACTGTTTTTTGTCAAGTCTGAGTGCATCATTGATTGTTAAATCAATTATATTTTGCAATGTTCAATAGACAGCACATGAATATTTATTTCAGAAAGTTTAGTTCTGCTAAAGAAAAATACCATAAGCTATTAATAGTTGGGTTTTAAAAAGGTCAGTAAGATGAAAATTTTTAGTTTGATAAAGTATGTTTCTATTGAATAGAAAGTCGTCCAGCATGAGCTGTGCAAACAGCAATGCAAGCATCTTTAAGATTCTTGAACCCATCTGATTTGTACTTTTAACCCTTTACAAAATTTAGTCTACTGTAATCTTCATGGTTCTTTTACGCTTTCTCCTTGTATGGCACTTTTTGCAAATATTTCCTGCTTTTCTGACTGTCCGTATGTATCTTTCCTATGTGTTCCTTTCTAGTGTACTGTATTATGTATGATTGCATGTTGTTTATTAAATGAATATGGTTGGCCCTCTGAATGGAGTAGGTGCTTTTGGAAATTACATTCCAGTATATTTCCTTGTATTTGTATACTTTGACTGAACAGTGTGTCGGAGCTGAAAAACTCCAGCATCTGCAGTCCTCACTTTCTCCTGAACAGTGTGTCTCAAAGGAAGTGCTGTTGTTATTAGCATAACGATTTGAATGTTTGATCAAACATAATTTTTATCTTTCACTTTTATTATGTCAAACCTAGAATACATTTGAAATTGTAATTGAAATGAACAAGGTGTAGCGATAATGTCACTGAACTAGTAATTCAGAGGCCAAGGCTAATGGGTTCAAATGCCATCATGACAGCTGGTGGAACCTATCTTAAATTAATAAATCTGGAATGGAAAAATTTGTCTATTATTTTTAATTAATATGTACTCTGTCGCTTTTTGAACCCCATGCCTTTATGGATACATTATAACCAGAAATGTGGAAGTAATTTTATGGTCATTATTAGTGAGACAGTTGGGGGAGCAATATTAGTCAAAGAAAATAAACTTCTATAGAGAAATAATGTACAGTCAGTTCGCGACAGCTCTGTTCTTGTTTGATCCCACGCCATTTAAACTGATGAGGCCGGAATCGCATTATAGCCAATAAAGGCAAGGAGAGTTTGTGTTGTACAAATAACAGTCTAATTACTTCAACCGCACTAAAGTCAATTCATGTTGAAGAAGCATGCAATACAGCAGAACTAACTGTAGTAAAGAATTCTTCAAATATGGTTAGAGTTGGAAAAACAGAATGGGAACTATTGCATTGCTGGATTCAACAAATCATCTTCTTCCCCCAGCCCCCAACACTTGTCTCAATCATATTCCATTTAAACAGCTGATCACCCAATCACATTGGTTCCAATGCTGCTGATAGTTTTGATTGTTCACTCTTTTCTTAATTGCTCTCTCCTTTAAATCTGGTGTCATCAACCCTCTCCTCAGAAAAGCCAACCCTTGACTACACCCTCCTTCCAAAGTTGCATTCCCATCTCCAATTTTCCCTTCCTCTGCAAGGTGTTTGAACTTGTTGTTTCCAAAATTAATTTTGAGTTTAGAATGAGTGATCACATCCTTGGAATATAGGGTACCTATTTCAGATTGACATGGGATTGATGTTTTTTCACTTGGAATGGTTGCAAACCTTTGGAATCCTTAATCTCAGACAGCTGTCGACACTTGGTCAAAGAGTATATTTAAGGCAGCAAATGATTGATTTTGATATTTTAAGTGAATCAGTAGATGGTGTAGATAATCAGCCATGACCTCATTAAATGGCAGAAGAAACTCAAGTGGCTTCTTTGTTCCTACATTATATGTTCTTCCCCACTATAAACTTGAGTTTTGTGAGGTGGGGGGAGCTGGTCGAACAGTTAGGTGAGTGAAGAATTGTGAAAATGTGTATTGGCCAACTTCATTAATCAGTATTGAAGGAAGTAGCCCTAGAACTGGGTCTAAGGAATGAAGTTGGGCAAGTGATGTATTTTTTCAACCAGAGGACATCCATTTGCAATAGTTATGGCAAGGGATAAAGAAAATTCAATGCAGAAAATATCACATAAAGGCACTTTGTGTGGAAGAAGGCACAGGATTCTGCAGAAAAACAGTAAGTGAGTAAAAGCAGACTTTAAGCTGGTGATATTTTGGATGCATATAAAGTACATTGCTATAACAAGGAAAGATAGAACATCAAGAAAATATGTTTCTTCGATGACAAATGGAGGCAGCACTGCTGCCTCACAGCACCAGAGACCCGGGTTCAATTCCCGCCAGAGGCAACTGTCTGTGTGGAGTTTGCACATTCTCCCAGTGTCTGCATGGGTTTCTTCCGGCTGCTCCGGTTTCCTCCCACAGTCCAAAAATGTGCAGGTTAAGTGAATTGGCCATGCTAAATTGCCTGTAGCCTTAGGTGAAGGGGTAAATGTAGGGGAATGGGTCTGGATGGATTGCTCTTCGGAGCGTCGGTGTGGAGTTGTTGGGCCGAAGGGCCTGTTTCCACACTGTAAGTAATCTAATCTAATCTAATCAAATGAAATAGTAGCTTACACAAATTAGGAAAAAACAGGCTAATACCATGTTAGTGTAAAATATAGGGAATACATGACTGAAACTGCATATCAGCATGTCAATAAAACAGTGTGAGAAAAGCTTAGTAAGGGACCTAAAAATATTCTATAAACATTTGAAAGATAGGATAATTCAATGCTGAATGGGTAATGGTTATCAACTATCCTAGATTTGGTATTATGGAATATGAATTCATAGAGTCATAGGGATGCACTGCACAGAAACAGTCTTTCAGTCCAACTCGTCCATGCTGACCAGATATCCTAAATCAATCTAGTCCCATTTGCCAGCACTTGGCCCATATCCCTCTAAACGCTTCCTATTCATGTACCCATCCTGATGCTTTTTAAAAGTTGTAATTGTACCACCCTCCACTACTTCCTCTGGCAGCACATTCCATACACGCACCACCCTTTGCATGGAAAAGGTGCCCCTTAGGTCCCTTTTAAATCTTTCCCTTCTCACCTTAAACCTATGCCCTGTAATTCTGGACTCCCCCACCGCAGGGAAAAGACCATGACTATTACCCTATCCATACCCCTTATGATTTATAAACCTCCGTAAGCTCATCCCTCAGCCTCCGATGCCCAGGGAAAACAGCCTGAGCCTATACAGCCTCTCTCTATAGCTCCAAACCTAGCAACATCCTTGTAAATCTTTTCTGAACACTTTCAAGTTTCATAATGTCCTTCCTATAGGGGGAGACCAGAATTGCACACACTATTCTAAAAGTGGCCTCATCAATGTCTTGTACAGCTGCAACAAGACCTCCCAACTTGTTTATTCAATGCTCTGACCAATAAAGAAAAGCCTACTAAAACACCACCTTCACTATCCTATCTACCTGAGACTCCACTTCCAAGGAACTATGAACTTACTCTCCAAGGTCTCTTTGTTCGGCAACATTCCCCATAACCTTATCATTAACTATATAAGTCCTGCCCTGATTTGCCTTTCCAAAATGCAGCACCTCACATTTATCTAAATGAAACTCCATTTGCCAGTCCTCGTAACATTGGCCCATCTGATCAAGATCCCTTTGTTCTCTGAGGAACCTTCTTCGCTGTCCACTAGACCACGAATTTTGGTGTTATTTGCATACTTACTAACTGTGTTCACATCCAAATCATTTATATAAATGACAGAAAACAGAGTCGATCCTCGTGGCACCCGCCTCCAGTCTGAAAAGCAACCCTTCACCACCACCCTCTGTCCTCTACCTTTGAGTCAGTTCTGTGTCCCAATGGCTCGTTCTCCCTGTATTCCATGTGATCTAACCCTGTTCACCAGTCTACCATGAGGAACTTTGGCAAAAGCCTTACTGAAGTCCATATAGGTCACTAGGAGAAAGCGATAACTGCAGATGCTAGAGATCAAAGTCAGAAGTGTTGCTCTGGAAAAGCACAGCAGGTCAGGCATCATCTGAGGAGCAGGAGAGTCAATGTTTCGAGCTGTAGCTCTTCAGGAACATGGGGGGTGCCCAAGGGGCCTGAGAGATAAAAGGGAGGAGGGTGGGGCTGGGCGGGAAAGAT
Source organism: Chiloscyllium punctatum (assembly GCF_047496795.1). Taxonomy (NCBI): domain Eukaryota; kingdom Metazoa; phylum Chordata; class Chondrichthyes; order Orectolobiformes; family Hemiscylliidae; genus Chiloscyllium; species Chiloscyllium punctatum. The sequence continues at coordinate 11,065,349 of NC_092739.1, forward strand.
AGCTAGGAATGTGATAGGTAGATGAAGGTCGGGGGTGATAGTGATAGGTCGAAACAGAGGGTGGAGCAGCTAGGTGAGAAGGAAGATGGACAGGTAGCCCAGTTCAAGAGGACAGTGCCGAGTTAGAGGGTTGGATCTGGGATAAAGTGGGGCGAGGGGAGATGAAGAAACTGATGAAGGAGCCCACACTTCCATCCAAGGCCCCAAAGGATTGTTCCACATCTGGCAGAGACTTTCCTGCACATCCAAACACCTCAACTACTTTGTCTGTTGTCTAATGTGGTCTCCTCTATACTGGGGAGGCAGGATATCAACTTGCAGAATGTTTCAGAGAACATCTCTGGGAAACGCACTAAACAACCCCACCGTCCTGTGGCTGACCACTTCAATTCCCCCTCTCACTCTGCCAAAGACATGCAAGTCTCGAGCCTCCTCCACTGCCAAATCCTAGCCACCGGACAACTGGAGAAAGAACACCTCATCTTCCACATTGGGACCCTCCAACCACACCAATGTCGATTTCACCAGTTTTCTCATCTCCCCTTTCCCCACCATATCCCAGATCCAACCCTCCAACTCGGCACCATCCTCTTGAATTGTCCTACCTGTCTGCTTTCCTTCCCACCTATCCACTTCAACGTCCTTTCCGACCTATTACCTTCACCCTCCACCTTTATCGATCTATTGCATTCCTAGCTACCTTCTCCCAACTGCACCCCCCTTGCAATCCCCCCACATTCCTGATGAAGAGCTTATGCTTGAAACATTGACTCTCCTGCTCCTTGAATGCTGCCTGACCTGCTGTGCTTTTCCAGTGCCACACTTTTGACTACGTATAGATCACACCCACCGCTGTGCCCTCATCAATCCTCTACACTAATTCTTCAAAAAACTCAATCAAGTTATCATCATAGAATCCCTACATAGTAGAAACAGGCTCAACACGTCCACACTGATCCTCCGAAGAATAACCCACCCAGACCCATTCCCCTAAGTTTCCTCTTGACTAATGCACCTAGCTTGATGAAGGGCTTTGTCCGAAACATCAATTATCCTGCTCCTCGACCTGCTGTGCTTTTCCAGAACTATACATCCCTGAACACTATGGGCAACTTAGCATGGCCAATCCACCTAACCTGCACATCTTTGGACTGTCGGAGGAAACCGGAGCACCCGGAGGAAAACCACACAGACACTGGGAGAATGTGCAAACTCCACACAAACAGTGGCCCAAGACTGGAATCGAACTCAGGTCTGTGGCACTAGTAGTGCTAACTACTGAGCCAGCATGCCATCTCTTAGAGATGATTTCCCAAGCACAAAACCATGTTGACTGTCCCTAATCAGTCCTTGCCTTTCCAAATACATGTAAATTCTTTCCCTCAGGATTCCATCCAACAACTTGCCCACCAGCAATGTCAGGCTCACCAGTCTATAGTTCACTGGCTTTTCCTTATTGCCTTCTTAAATAGTGGCATCACGTTAGTCAACCTTTAGTCTTCTGGCACCTCACCTGTGACTATCGGTGATAGAAATATCTCAGCAAGGAGTCCAGCAATCACTTCCCTAGCTTCTCACAGAGTTCTAGGGTATACCTGATCAAGTCCGAGGGATTAATGAACTATTATGTGTTTTAAGACATCCAGCACCACCACCTCTGTAATATGGACATTTTTTAAGATGTCAACATCTATTTCCTCACATTTTATATCTTCCATGTCCTTCTCCACAATAAGCACTGATGCAAAACACTCGTTTAGTATCTCCCCCATCTCCTGTGGTTCCACACGTAGGCTGTCTTGCTGATCTTTGAGGGGTCCTATTCTCTCCCTAGTTACCCTTTTATCCTTAATAAATGTATTATCCTTTTGGATTCTCCTTAACCCTATTTACCAAAGCTGTCTTCCTTTTTGCCCTCCTGATTTCCCTCTTAACTATACTCCTATGGCTTTTATACTCTAATGATTCACTTAATCCCTGCTGTCTATGCCTGATAAATATTTCCTTCTCATTCTTAACTAAAACCTCAATTTCTCTAGTCATCCAGCCATCCCTATACCTACCAGCCTTTCACTCTAACAGGAACATACTGTCTCTGGACTCTTGTTATCTCATAGTTGAAGGCTTCCCGTTTTCCCGCCATCCCTTTACCATCAGCTTTTGAAAGTTCATGCCTAATACCGTCAAAATTAGCCTTCCAATTTAGAACTTTAGCTTTTTGATCCTGTCTATTCTTTTCCATTTTAAAACTAATGGAATTATGGTTGCTGGCCCCAAAGTGCTCCCTCACTGACACCTCAGTCACTTGCCCTGTCTTATTTCGCAAGTGAAGGTCAAGTTTTGTACCGCCTCCAGTAGGTATATCCACACACTGAATCAGAAAATTTTCTTGTATGCACTTAACCAATTCCTTGCCAACTAAACCCATAACACTATGGCAGTCCCAGTCTATGTTTGGAAAATTAAAATCCCCCACCATTACCACCCTATTATTCTTGCAGATAACTGAGATCACCTTACAAATTTCCCTCTGACTATCGCGGCGTCCCAATAAGGTAATCATCCCTTATTTCTCAGTTCCACCCAACTAACTTTCCTGGACATATTCCCAGGAATAGGCAAAAGTGAGGACTGTAGATGCTGGAAACCAGAGTTTAGATCAGAGTGGTGTTTTGTCTTTCCACCATGGAGGTTTCCTGCCTCTATTCCTGATGAAGGCCTTTTGCCCGAAACATCGATTTTCCTGCTCCCCATATTCCCAGGAATATCCAGAGGTTTATAAAACCATGAAGGGCATGGGTAGAATAAGTAGACAAAGTCTTTTCCCTGGGGTGGGGGAGTCCAGAACGAGAGGGCATAGGTTTAGGGTGAGAGGGGAAAAATATAAAAGTGACCTTAGGGTCAACTTTTTCACGCCTAGGGTGTGTGTATGGAATGAGCTGCCAGAGGATGTGATGGAGGCTGGTACAATTGCAACATTTAAGATGCATTTGGATGGTTATATGAATAGGAAGGGTTTGGAGGGGATATGGGCCGGGTGCTGGCAGGTGGGGCTAGATTAGGTTGGGACATGTGTTTGGCGTGGACAAGTTGGACCAAAGGGTTTGTTTCCGTGCTGTACACCTCTAAGACTCTATAAGTTCAGCCATAATAGTATCCCTCATCAAAAATGCCATTCCCCCTCTTCTCTTGCACCCCCCTCCCCTTTCTATTCTGCGTATCGTATTTATATCCTGGAACGTTAAGCTGCCAGTCCTGACCATCCCTGTAATTGCTATGATATTCCAGTGCCATGTTCCTAACCATGCCCTGAGTTCATCTGTCTTTTGTGTTAGGCCTTTTGCTTTGAAGTAAATGCAGTTAAATTTACCTTGTTCTCTGCTTTCCTTGGGTGTTTGATGTGCTTCTTTTCCTAACTGTAGCATTCTCAGACTTATCTCTTCCCTCCCTGTCTCCCTGGGTGTCTCTCTTCTCTCCACCCCCACGCTCTCCTCCTCAGCCCCCTTACTAGCCTCCTAAGCAGCTTTAGCAAATCTCTCCGCCAGTGTATTAGTCCCCTTCTAATTCAGGTGCAATCTGTCCTCCTTGTACAAGCCACTTCTACCTGAGAAGAGATTCCAATGATCCAAAAATGTGAACCCTTCTCCCCTGCACCAGTTATCAATTAATAATTCTGTTCTGCAAGATTCTTTTGGAAAAAGTGACCATGGCATGATAAAATTCTTTATTGAGATTGAAAGTGAAGTCGTCTAACCAAAGCAAAGTCCTAAGTCTAACCAAAGGAAATGACACAGGTATGAGGGGTGAGTCGGTTGCAATTGACTGCGTAACTTCGTTGAAAAACATGTTGGTGGGAGGCAATGATTATTATTTGAAGGAAGAATTCATGTATTGCAGCAGTTGTCTTTTTTGGTGAAAAGGCATAACAGAAAAAGTGGTACAGTCATGGTTAACAAAAACAATTAAAATAGTATTACGTTCAAAGAGGAAACCTACAAACGACTTTGAAAATATAGCAAATCTGAAGATAGGAAGCAGTTTAGAATTTAGTAAGGGAGGATCAAGAGAGGTTGATTAAGATGGGAAGAATAGAGTATGAGAGGAAATGTACAAGCATACAAAAGTGGACTATTGTTAAAGATAATTGTAGGCTCCATATAGTCCAAAATGGGAGAACTGCAAAATGGTAGAGCAATTTGACAAATACTTCAGTTCTGTCTTCATAGAAGAAGACAAATTTTTCCCAGAACTGCTAGGGAAAGTGGAATTGAAGGATATTTGTACTAGTTTAACAAAAAAAGAGTGCTGGAAAAGTTAATGAGATTGAAAGCTGATGAAGCCCCAGGGCCTGATAATCTACATCCCAGGCACGAAAGCAGGTGGCCATTAAAATAGTGGGTGTGTTGATTGTCATCTTTCAAAATTCTGTAGACTCTGGAACAGTCCTGGCAGATTTGAGACTGGCAAATGTAACCCTACTGTTTAACAGGACAGATGGAGAAAACCGGGAATTATAGACCAATTAACCTAACAATAGGGAAAATGCTGGAGTCTGTTACAAAGGATGTTGAAAAAAAAACTAACAGTATTACACAAAGCAACATAGACTTCTGAAAGGAAAATCATGTTTGTCAAACCAGCTTGAGTGTATTGAGGATGTAAGACGAGGGAGAACTAATGAATGTAGTATTTTTTGATTTTAAGAGGACCTTTTGATAAGAGGTCATTGTGCAAAGTCAAAGCACATGGGATTGATGGTAATATACTGACATTGATTGAGAATTGGTTAACAGGCAGGACACATTAATAAAGAAATAAATATATCATTTTTGGAATGAAAGGTGGTGACAAGTTCGTTACCACAGGGATCATGGGTCCTAGTTGTTCATAATGTATATCAACGGTTTGGATGAGGGAATCGTGTTTACTATTTTCAAGTTTAATAATGACACAAACTAGTTGGGAATGAGAGTGGTGACGAGGATGCGAAGAGGATTGAGAGTGATTTAGACAAGTTGAGAAAATATGTGGCAGATGCAGTAAAATGTGGATATGTGTGAAGTTCTTCATTTCAGTAGGAAAAATGGAATGGCACAAATAGATTAAATACTTGGGATATGAAAAGGAACCTATGCATTCTTATACACTGGTCATTGAAAGCAAGTATGCAGGTACAGCAAGCAGTTAGGAAGGCAGATGACATGTTGGCATTTATTGCAATTGAATATATGAGTGAGGAAGTCTTACTGAACCTTTCCAGGCCTTGGTGAGATCACACTGGCATATTTTTGCAGTTTTAATCTCTTTACCGAAGAAAAGATACGTTTATATAAAGGGAGTGTAGCAAAGGTTCACCAGTGCGATTCTTGGGATGGCAAGTTTGTTGATAGAGAAGGGATTGGGTTCATTTGGTCTATATTCATTGGAGTTGAGAAGTATGAGATGGGATCGAGTTAAAATGTATAGAATTCTAGCAGGGATGAACAGACTGGGTACAGGGATCTAAGTACCCCGAGCTACTAGGTTGCAGAACAAGGGGTCATGGTCTCGGGATGTGTGACAGGCCATTTCAGACTGAGATGAGGAGAGATTTCTTCACTTGGAGGATAATGAATCCCTGTGGAATTCTACCACAGAAGACTGTGGAGTGAGGTCACTGTGTAGACCTAAAATGAATAGATGGTTTTCTAGAAGCTCAAGGTGTCATGGGTATGCAAAGTGAGTGGGAGCCTGAGTTTGAATTGGGGAACAGCTGTGATCATGCCTGAATGGTGGCCGGAGATCAAATAGCCAAATGGCCCACTCCAACTCTGTTTCTACATTGAAGTAAATGGAAGAAATTTATAGTTAGCTACCAAATGTTATGTTATGGACGAAAAAACTCTTAATCTTGGCAAGTTCCAGTAAACAAATGCTAACTAAATTAGGTCATTCCCCAGCATTCTCCATAAGCTGAGTGAAATGTTTTAACTTTGTGTCAAACATTGTTTATATTGAACATACAGCAAAAGATTTTGATGTCTGGCTGTGATTTGAAACTACATGTTATTGGGAAAAATCTAGGTTCTACAATGTAGAACGAATGTGTAATCCTAATATTTTTTATTCTGTGCCTAATAGAATTTAGCATGGCTTATAATCTTCTCATTTTTGAAGTGGTATAAAATGCTGGCATCCTAGTTCACAGAATATTTTTGTATATTTGAAATAATTGATTTTTAATATTTATTTTTCAATGTAAATTAGAAATTCACATTTAAGCAAGTGTGTTGTGGAGCTACACTAAGTTATTGTCATAAGTACTGAGATACAGCGAAAAGTGTTGTTTTGCATGTTCAACAAACCATTTCATACCATACAAGTGGATCAGGTAGCAGAAAAAGATGCAGAATACAATGTTACAAATGCAGAGAACGTGCAGAGAGAGGGACCAACATTAACATTTGAGAGGTCTGTTCAAAAGTCTGATAACAGTGAGGAAGAAGCTGTTCTTGAATCTTCTCATGTCTATTCAAACTTGTGAGTGGAAAATAGTATAAGCAGAGATGGGAGGGGTCTTTGGTTATGTTGGTTGCTTTCCTGAGGAAACAGGAATGATAAATGGAATCAATGGATGGCAGCAGGGTTTGCATGATGGACTGGGCTGTGTTCACAACTCTCTGTAGTTTCATGCGATCCTGGGAAAAGCAGTTGCCGTACCATTACTGTGATGCATCCAAATAGGATGTTTTCTGTGGTGCATCAATAAAAACTGTTAAGTGTCTTTGTGGATATACTGAATTTCTGTAGACTCCTGAGGAGGTAGAGGCATTGTGCTTTCTTGGCCATGGCGTCGCTGTGGGTGGACCATGACCAATTATTGGTGATAGTCAATCCTAGGAACTTGAAGTCCACTACCATCTCTACCTCAACACCATTGTTGTAGACAGGGGTGTGCCCTCCACTTCACTTCCTGAAGTTAATGACCAGCTCCTTTGTTTTGCTGACGTTGATGGAGAAATTGTTGTCATTAAGTACTCAATTTCCTTCCTGTACTCTGTTTTGTTGTTGCTGAGATCCAGCCTACAACATTAGGAAAGTTGTAAATGGATTTGGTGCGGAATTTGGTCACATAATCATGTGTGTATAAGGATATAGCAGGGAGGCTGAGTATGCAGCCTTGCAGGGCACCGGTGTTGAGGATTATGATGGAGGAGGTGTTGTCACCTATCTCTACTGACTGCGGTATGTTGGTCAGGAAGTCAAAAATGCAGTTACAGATGGGGGAACAAACAGCTAGGTCCCAGAGTTGGAGCTGAGTATGTTTGGAATTATGATGTGAAGGTGGAGGTATAGTCAATAAGTAGAAGCCTGATGTAGGTATCCTTATTGTCCAGAAGTTCCAGGGATGAGTGTAGGGCAAGGGAAATGGCATCTGCCACCGTACCTATTGAACCCATAGGCAAATTGCAAAGGATCAAGGCAATCTGGTAGGTTGCCATCGACATGAGCGATGACTAACCTTTCTAAGCACTTTATAATAATGGATGCCAGAGCCACCAGCATTGTCATTGAGGCATGCTGCATGATTTTTCTTTGGCACTGGGATGATGGCGGTCTTCTTAAAGCAGGTGTGGACTTCGGATTGTAGTCAGAAGTTGAAGATGTCAGCAAATGCTCCTGCTAGCTGGTCCATACAAGATCTGCATGCACAGCCAGGGACTCCATCCAGGCTAGTCGCTATCTGTGGGTTTACCCTTAAGATGGCTGATGAAGGGCTTTTGCCCGAAACGTCGATTTTCCTGCTTCTCGGCTGCTGCCTGACTTGTGCTTTTCCAGCACCCCACACTCTAATCTCCAGCATCTGCAGTCCTCACTTTCACCCTTAAGAAGGCCAATCTAATGTCTGAGACGGTGATGGTGGTACAGGTGCATCTGAGTCTGATGGAACAAACGATACCATTTCATTGCCTTTCTATTGAAAGTGAGTGTCAAATGCATTATCTAATTGGTTGGGGATATACTGTTGCCCGTGATCCTATTTGATTTCACTTTGTAGCCCTTTGTGACATGTAAGCCTTGCCGCAAACAATGTTAACGATGTGGTTGGTCTGTGTTCAAGCTTAGTTTGGTGTCACTTATTATCATCTCTGATGGCCTTGCAAAGGTCCTGTGCAGGCCAGAGTTGTCTGATTTGAAAGCCTCAGACCTGGACTTCAGTTGGGAGTGGATCCCTGGGTTCATCCATCGTTTCTGCTTGGGAAATGTTCAGATTAACTTCTTTGTCTTACAGTTATTTACATACTTACTAATGAAACCTGTGGTGGTATTGGCATAATCATTTAGGTTAGCCACTGAGTTCTTGACTATGGATGAGTCCATCGACTCTGAACAATCCCATACGAGCCCTTCTGTTTCCTCAGACCAGTTCTGCACATCTCTCTGTACGAGGTCCTGACACTTCAATATCTGTTTGAAAGCTGGGAGGAGGAACACAGCGCTGTGGTCTGATTTTCCAACATACAAGCAGCAGATAGAGTGGTAGGCATCTTTTATGGTTGTGAGGCAATGGTCAAGAATACTCGGACCTCTCCTAGGACAGAAGACATGTTGGTTGAATTTTGATCGTACAGTCTTGAGGTTGCTGTGGTTGAAGTCACTGGCTACGATGAACAAGGCTTCAGAGTATTCTGTCTCAAGACTGTTTGTAGTATTGTATCCTTCATCAGTTCCTCAATTCTCTTTGGAAGCTTTAAGTTTATCCATTTTGTTCTCAATGGCTTGGGCCTTTGCCAGGAGAATTCTGGGAAGGGGTGAGCTTGAAACTTTGGGGTTTCCATCTCACCTGAACTTCAGTGTACCTCCCACACTTCCACCGTAGTTGGCTGCTCCTAGTCAATCCTGGACATCAGTGAATGAAGTCAGCTACTCCTAAAGATGAGTGGATGCTCCTGATGGGGTTGTGAGCACTAATCGCAACCTTGAACACTCCAGGAGATCTTGTAGTCAGTCTGATCAATCTTGAACGTCGATGAGGGAAATCTACTGCTCCAGAAGGTAAATGAATGCATCTAAGAAGTGCTCAGCACCAGGCATATCCGTGAGCATTCAGGAGAGTCTTGCAATTGATCTGGTTGTCCTCAGTGTTGGGCACCGTGTGGTCATGTCTTGTTCCCACGCCAGTTGGGCCTCGGTTCCAGATTTTCACAAAGTTGGGCTTGCAAGAAGCAGAAGACTTTTGATTGCTCTGGCTTGCATTTCCAGCATTGGCAAGGTAGGTGAGTGCTCCTGTTGGGATCCTGGGCACCAGTTGCAGCCTAGGGCAATCTGCAGAGGGGTCTTGTAATTGATATGGTCAGACCTCCTCAATGTCTAGTCACAGAGAGGTCAGGTCTTGTTCTCACGCTAGTCAGACCTTGATTCCAGAATCGGTAATTAGGCTTCATTGATGGGAGGATCCTCAGACTGGCAACTAGATTTAATAGAACAACTAGTATTGTGCGTATTAACACATGGCATCTTGTATCTTTTGGGAATTGAATGTCCCGAACTTTTTGATGTTTGCAACACAGATTGTTGCTTCTCATATGTGTTGCCTTAAACATTTTGTTCAATCCACTGTGAACTAGCAACTGATTAACATGTTCTATAGTGAACTCAGACATAAATCCTGTTTAAAGTGTCATCCACTGACTTGACTATAGTGTATAAAGTATGGTGGAATTTAAATGCCTCATGAACCTGCTATTGTTTTGAGAGGTGACCTTATAGAGGTTTATAGAAACATGAGGGGCATGGCTAAGATGAATAGCATGGGTCATTTCCCCAAGGTGGGGGAATTAAAAACTAGGGGGCATATTTTTAAGGTGAGAGGAAAGGTTTTAAAAAAGACATGGGAGGCAACGTTTTTACACAGAGTGTGATTGGTGTGTGGAATGAACTGCCAAAGGAAGTGGTTAATGCAAGTACAGTTAGAGAATTTAGGTGAGTTTGTGAATGGGAAATGTTTGGAGGCATATGGGCCAAACACAGGCAAGTGGGACTAGTTTAGTTTGGGAACATGGTCTAGTTGAATCGAAGGGCTTATTTCCATGCTGTAAAACTCTGACTCTTAAAAATGAAGTAAGGAAAGTTCGAAGGGTTCAGGGAGAAATTTCTTAAGTTTTGGAATTGGTCAATAATTAAAATTACCGATGTTCAAGAGATCAGCATTAGACAAATACAAATGTCTTGGAGTGTTGTGGGCCTTGTGTTTAACAGTGATAGGAAACTATCACTGTATGTCAGTGAGCGTAGAGATGATGGATTAATCAGGATTTAGTGTAAGAATATGGTCAGAGTTTTAACTGATCTTAGCTTTACTGAAGGTGGAACAAGGCCAGCCAGGATTGTGCTGGAATAGTTTGTTTAAACAATTTTAAAAATCTTTTTGTTATTATTCACCTTTGAATGATCAAAGTGAGCAAAATGTTCATGATTTTCCTGGGAACCATGTTGTGTCAGGTCAGGGAAATAAATTTACTAATAAGAAATATGCATCAAGTTAATTCTTATCTTTCTCCTGTTGAAAATCCATTCAATATATTTTAGATGCTGCATCCTACGTTTTGTGAGGGATCTAAAATTATTGTTTTGCTTCCTTCCATAGTTTTCTTGGCTATTATTTTAACATTTCCATTCAGTCCAAGGTTTATGCAGCGATACCTCTTTTGGACCCCTGTGCATGCAGAGCTTTACAATCCTGCGTCGTTATTGTGGCCTGCAGCATTCTAACTCCTTTACAGTCAAGGATGCAAAGTTTTGGACACATGTAGTTCACCCCTTTTAATGCATTGTTCCTGAATTGTTTAGACTTATTCATTGGCCAAGCACAGTTCACAGCTCGGATCCAGACATCCCCCATCAGAGGGCTACAAGAATCTCTTCCTTCGATTCTCTGATACCTGACTCCTTCCACACTTGACTCGCTCCAGTGTTAAGAGCGGTCTTAGAACCTCTTATTTGCCTGGTATTTGTTTCACATGAATGCTGTCAAACTGTAAATTATTATTATTGATCTCTGGATTCTCCATGCCATTTATTAATTGCTGTCAGCATGCGCATAATTCTGTTGTAATTGTATTGCACTGAGGCTTTTAAATTTGTTCTCAACAACAGTTTTCCTGATTATAGTGATGAAGGTCATTAGATTAGATTACTTATAGTGTAACAAACCTTCCAGCTTAGCAAGCCAACTTACAACCAGAACCTCAACCTGAGCTACAAATCTTCTCGAAAATGTAATAATGTAATAAGTTTTGAGCAAATGAATGAAGGTTGGGTGGGAAAAAGAATTAAAAGGCGAAATCTGTGAGAGGGTAGAGGATAAGAGAGATTAAATCAGAGAGAGACTTGTTGGCTTCGGCCCAACAAGTCTACACCGACCCGCCGAAGCGCAACCCACCCAGACCTATTCCCCTACATTTACCCATTCACCTAACACTGCGGGCAATTTAACTTGGCCAATTCACCTAACTGGACTGTGGGAGGAAACCGGAGCACCCGGAGGAAACCCACGCAGACACGGGGAGAACGTGCAAACTCCACACAGAGAGTCGCCTGAGGTGGGAATTGAACCCAGGTCTCTGGTGCTGTGAGGCAGTAGTGCTAACCACTGTGCCACCGTGCCGCCCACAGAATGTGCAAACTCCACACGGACAGTCACCTGAGGCTGGAATCAAACCTGGGACCCTGGTGCTGTGAGGCAGCAGTGCTAACCACTGAGCCACCGTGCCGTCATTATAACTCATCAAAATAGATTTAACATGAGTATAATAATTGTGTTAAATTTCTTTAATCTGAGCAGACCAAACAAAAATTTAAAACATACATGTAGTGTATTAAAATCTCTTCCTCCTCCTACCCCAACACTGCATAAATATGTAAGTACAGGTTATTGATGCAAGAGGTGAGAAAATGTACTATTGCTAATGTCTTAATCAGAATCATAAAAGTGTAGATCCTGTCTTTATGAAACTTGAAGGGTAGAAGTCATGCTAGTGTTAAGCATGCAAATTACTACTAATTTGCATGTGTACATTTAATTAGAAAAACCTTTCATTATCAAAACTTGAAGGCATCATCATTGTGTTAGGAATGATTATGCTAATTAGACATAAATTAGGTTGATTGCTGACTAGGTTTTCTCCTATAAATCAGAATTACCATGCCATTGGTACATCTGAAATGTTTGTTAATGTGTTTAAAATTTCCTTTCTTATTAATACTGTGTAATAGGACAAAATGAAGAAATTGCTGACTTTCATTTCACCACTTAAAGATGCAAGTCCTACTTTAAGGAAGTACTCATTTTTATGCTCAAAATGAGGAATATTACTGCTAGGGAAAGGAGCACTTACACTTTAGACACTCTGTGTTAACATAAACTCGGAATTGTGTCCGTGCCTTTGCACCAACTCAATAGTGCAATTTGTGATCCTTATTGAAGACAAAAGGACATGTGGATGATTTCCTTCTGGTAATAATTTTGAATACAAATTTCTTAAGACATAGAAAACGCAAGTTTAAGTTTTAGGTCTGCAAATCTTAAAAATTGATGTATTTGGGAACGAAAAACACCAGTTTAGTTTTGTGAGAAATAAGACCCCATTTCCTTTAAACTAACATTTCTGAATAATACAGCTTACTATATTGAAGCTATAAATCCTATTGGACATTAATCGTCTCCAGCAGACCATAGGGAGGTTCATTCAGATTGAAAATAGTTCAGCATGGTACCCGCATTCAATAGGGGCATAACATTGGGCACAGGCAACCACAGAGCTATTTCTCTTACTCCTTTCATGCATAAAGTAATAGATTAATAACAGATTAAAGTGAATTTGAAGATTATCTGTACAGTAATAACTTAATTACGAGGCAACATAGAATCAGAAGTGGGAGATCTTGTTTGATCAACTTCTTAATTTATTTAGAGCAAGCAGCGATCCAGATTCTGGTGAGCCCAACAAAGAGTCATTCCAAGAATTCCAGAATGCTTTTTACAAAGCTTCACATAAGACTATTCAGAAACCTTGAGAATCTAGGATAGATCTTGGGTATGGATTTAAAAAGAGTGGTTGAATAAAATAATGGGGGTTCTTGTTGGATGAGCTGTTTCAGTCTGAGTGGGAAGTGCAGAGCTCCAACTTACATCCACTACTGTTTAAAAATTAGTCCAGTATGTTGCACTCAAAGCAAGTTTGCAGATAATAGTTGGAGAAAAACACAAAATTACGGAATAAATAGCACAAACAAATATGATTTCTGGTGCATGGGAAGAAGAAATGGATGTAAAGGTAAAATTGCCATAGTTCTATCAGACCATAAGGCTGCTGTCTCATTAGAGAGAGAGAGAGAGATGACTAGTGGTGATTTAACCTGACTTTACTCTTAGAAGTGGATTAAATACATTCTTTATGAATGACTTTAAACTCATTAAAAATGAATCTTAAATGAACAGTAAGTCTTAGTCAATTTGTTCAGCCAGTCCTCAAAAACAACCAATAAAGTTAATGTTAAACTATATAAGCTAAGTGATGGAAAACAGGACAAAATAAGTCCTAATCAAATTATATAGTGCTATATCCAAATCACACATTCATAACATTCCCCAGTTCTAAAACACAAAAGAAGACACTTAATTATCAGAGCTTGATGCAAAATTCAGCTGAAAACACTTGCATTAAGGGAGAAGGAATTATGGAAGAGATTAATGCTGATAAATATGACATTCATTGCCTATCCATAATTGCTTCTGTAGCTTTCTCGGCAATTTCACGGGTAAAAGTCAAAAAGTAAAACACGACAGATGCTGGAAATCTGAAAGAAGTTCTTAAATATAAATATAAATATTTTCAAAATGTAGTGTACTTTATTCACTGCTCACAACACAGTCTCCTGTACACTTAAATGCAGATAGAGCTGCTTTGAGGAATGCCTCCATACAGTCCAGAAAAATGGCTCCAGATTTCTCATTGCTTGTTGTTTTAATTACCCACCTTGGTCCCAAACCCTTTCTTTTTGCTGACTTACTGTGATGCATAGCAATTTAGTGTAAGCTTGAGGAGAAGAGCCTCATTTCTACACCCTTCTGGACTGTAGTGCATTCACTTATTTTACCCTATTTTGTTCTGGTTTATAGTTTGTTCTTTTTCTCACTTTTCTCTTTATTGTATTACTTTGCTTTCAGTCAGCAATTATTCAAAGTCATGCCTTTTGTCTCAACTTCTATTTAGCCTTGTCTCACAAAATCGTTCCTGATTTAATCTCTCTTATCTTCTACCCTCTCACAGATTTCGTCTTTTAATTCTTTTTCCCACCCAACCTTCATTCATTTGCTCAAAACTTATTATATTTTCGAGAAGATTTGTAGCTCAGGTTGAGGTTCTGGTTGTAAGTTGGCTTGCTAAGCTGGAAGGTTTGTTTTCAGATGCCAAAAGAGAAAATGCTGGAAAATCTCAGCAGGTCTGGCAGCATCTGTAAGGAGAGAAAAGAGCTGACGTTTTGAGTCTAACTGACCTGTTGTCAAAGCTAAAAAAAAGGGGAGAAATAGGAAGGTATTTATACGAGATTGAGAGAAGGTGAGTCATGGTTCCAGAAGCAAAGGTAGCAATAAAGAGATGATAATGACAGTGCATAGAGAGATTATAGAGAGATTTGGAACTGTGAATGACCAAGGCTGAAGCCAGTGCTATGTGACAAAATATGGGGGGGAATGGGTGAAGCAGAAGCAAAATGGAAAACAGGGGAGAAGGGTAGCATAGGGGGAAGAGGAGAGAAAAAGGTGATGAGAGAGTGGGGAGTGAGAGAAAGAGAGACAATCGAGAAATAAGAGGTACAGAACAGTGGGAAAAGAAAATGAAACAAAGATAAATAAAATAAATGAAATAAAATTATCTGAAGTTGTTGAATTCAATGTTGAGACCGGCAGGCTGTAACGTATCTAAGCGGAAGATGAGATGCTGTTCTTCCAGTTTGCATTGAGCTTCACTGGAACGTTGCAGCAGGCCAAGGACAGACATGTGAGCATGGAAGCAGGATTGTGTGTTGGGAGCAGGATTGTGTGTTGAAGTGGCAAGCCACAGAATTCAGATGTTTCATCATCAAACCAGGTAACATCATCAGTGAGACTCCAGTGAAACACTAGTGTTATGTCCCACTTTCTATTTATGTGATTTGGTTTCTTAAGGTGGGTGATATCACACCTGGTTCTTTTTCTCAGAGGGTGATGGATGGGGTCCAAATCGATGTGTCAGTTGATGGAATTCCAGAATAGAATGCCAGGCCCTGAGGAATTCCCGTGTGTGTCTCTGTTTAGTTTGTCCTATGATGGATGTGTTTGCAAAAACAAGCAGAAAACTAGCCACTAAGATACATGAACACCAAATAGCCACCAAAAGCCATGTCCCACCATCACTAGTATCCTTACATACAGACGAAGAAGGACACCACTTTGACTGGGACAGCACATCCATTGTAGGACAAGTGAAACAGACCAGCTCCAACACGAGAGCATAACCCCTTTCCTCGACATGCCTCCAAGTACCATGACTACGTACCATCATAGTCAACATCATTGTTGAACAGCAGGCTTTGAACTGACAAGGCAAGACTGTCCTTGATAAATGCCAGGGCCCAACGCAGTTAATCTCCACTGCTGGAGCTTGTTATACGTAACAGGAATTTAGGAGAGTTTGAGAACGGTGATCCATAAACTGTTTTTTTCCAATATTAGTTTGTACTCAGCATTTATGTGTACAAAGAGAAAGTCTGCAGTGAAGACAGCCACAATGCACTCAAAGGCATCATGGCTTAGAAAGCTGTCCAGAAGTGAAAAGAGCAAAGTAGATATATGATAAGAGTAGGGAACTCTGCTAAGAGAGATGGATAACATCTCATTTGGCGAAGATAGCAAATTCTGAAGCATATCTACTCAGCGAAGTCTCTTCTTTCTAGAGAAAAATTTGGAAAGGATGAATTTAAATCTAGTCGTTCTCATCCATGAACAAATCCTGTTGGGTAGGAACAAGAAAGGGTCCTCCTGAAAGCTTATTGGAAGTTAGACTCGTAATTATAAAGCAGAACTTCTTGGTTGATAATTCGTTGACTATTGCCCAAGTGATGTACAAATTGATACAGAAGCAGGCAGATCTGGAGTGAGTGAGTGCGTGTGTGTATGTACGGCATCACACTAAGATATGGGAGGGAACTGTCTAATGTGTACACAGCCTAAATGCAAACAAAGCAAAGCAGGAGAGCGCAGGAAAAAGATAAAGTCAGAGACAATGAGGGAACAAGAACATGAATCTAAGCAGTTTGTTAAAAGTAAAGCAAGAAGAAATCTTATCAAAAATCAGTTAAATTTTAATTCAGTTAAAGGTTCTGTGTTGAATCAGGACTAGGAATTAAACATTACAGGGTGTGATGTATTTAGAAAAGGTTGGGAAGAGGAAGGCAGATTAGATGTCTTCTTTAGGGCGAACATAATGGCAATACAAAAAAGCACACAGTTATCAGGAAAACAATAAGTATAGTATCCATGTAAACAGATTAAAGATAATTAAGTCATGTCCTAGCTACCTTGTAGTCAAAGCAAAGGGAGGAAAGAAGAACACAGACAAATGAGCAAATCAAATAAAATACTAATCATCGGGATTTCTATCCTGATATTAATTGGACAGAAAAAAAAGTCAAAGGAGTTTTGGCAAGATGTGCAGGATTTCTTTCTAACCCATGATTTTAAAATCTCAGCAGGGGAATAATCAGTATTGTATTTAATAATGGGCAATGAACTAAAGCCAATAAGTGAAAAAAAAAAGGGAATATCTTGGCTGATGTGACCATAATATAATACACTTTTACGTGATGATAGAGAAGGATATCAGATGGGCAAAATCAGATGAATAGTTTGGAGGAAAATAAAGTAAGTTACAATGGGATACACTTCAAACACTGATCAACAAAGCTTAGGAAAAATCATTTCTGCAGAAAAGGAAGAAAAAAACAAATATTAGTGAGATTCTAGGATGAATAAGATGATGCAGAAAACCATAGAAAGAGGCTGATGTTATTATGTACATAGTCAGCAAAGAAGTATTATAACAGTGGAAAAATATGAATGATCAATTTTCAACTGCCATTGTCTGATTATAACAGCTGAGACCTCCATAAACTAGTTTCAAAAAGGAAGAAACATAGACCAAAAATGACTTCATAAATATACGGTCACAGATTGAGGCACTTTCTGGTGAGGCACTTTCTGGAAGTCAATGTGGAATAAACAAAATGGTCTGAACTGAAATTGCCATTCAGTTGAAGGACATGAAAATCAGTCAACTGAATCAACTTAAAGGAACATTCATTTCTTGTGTTAATTTACATTTGCATGAGAAATTGCATATATTGGACATGAAAGGGTTGCATGCAATTATCCATATTAGAAAGACAATGGAGCCAGACTCTGATGTATGTAAATGAACTATATTTCAGTAGCTGGTTCACAGAGCAGCTAAGAAATGCTGATAATTTATCAAGAAACACCCAACAAAATGAAGCAATATGCTATGTACATCAAAAGAATAAAGAACATTGAGATAGAAATAGGACCATTCAATATAATGATCATAATCAGAATGATCATAACCAGAATGATCATAACATTCAAGACGAAGGGCCAAGTGCTGGAAAGTGGGACTAATGAGACGTAACCGTTTTTTTGTTGGTGCAGACTCAGTGGGCCAAAGGCATCTTCTATACTATATAAATTCTATGATTAATGCATTAAGAAAAACCACAGATGGAGATGACAGAAATGCTATTTTTGTTTACTTCATTGACAGGCACACAAGATAATGAATGCTATAAAAAGATGATCAATGAGATAAGCACATTTAAGGTTCTTAAAAATGGGACACATTAAATAAATTGAAGATAGATTCTTGGGCCAGATGAATTGCATTCATGTATTTTAAAAGACTGTAGGGAAGGGTTAGCAGATTTGTTCATACACCTATTTAATAGCTTGTTAGAAAAAGTATAGTCATGTAGTTCCTATATCTAAGAAAGGACGGAACATGTCCAGGGATTCATAAACTAATCGGGTAACAACAGTAAGGAAAATAATAGAATCCCTGAGAAAATAGAAGTACGTAGAGAAACAAATAAAATGATCACGAATAATCAGGGAAGATCTTGTTCGACTGATTTTATTGAACCTTCTGATGAGGTAACTGAGAAATTTGACAAGGATAGTGCAGCAAATTTAATTTATCTGTAGTTTCAACGGTAACTTTATAAGCCAGCCAGCAGAGTTCAAGTAAAGGCTGATTATTTGGAATAGAAGGTGGTGGGACAACAGCTGAATTGTTAATTCCCAAAATTGATTTAGACCTGGAGATCAAAAGCACAATTTCTGAACTTGGACATGACACTAATTTTTTTAAAGAGGGATGGATGGATGGTGGAGGTATGAGTAATCAATGGGAAGGAAGACTGGAACAAATTATAGGATGCATTGATCAACTGCAAATTAGGAAAATTGAACATCAATAAATGAGAGTTAGTACATCTTGGTAGGAAGAATAGGCAGATCGCATATTACTTGGAAATGGAAAGTCTAGATTAGCTGGAGGAGCAAAGAATCTCTTGAGTACAAATGCATAAACCACGAAATATTATGTCACTGATGAGCAAGGCCACAAATAAAACTGAGTTCTCAGCATTATTTTTTTAGATTAGATTACTTACAGTGTGGAAACAGGCCCTTCGGCCCAACAAGTCCACACCGCCCCGCCGAAGCGCAACCCACCCATACCCCTACATCTACCCCTTACCTAACACTACGGGCAATTTTAGCATGGCCAATTTACCTAACCTGTAGGTCTTTGGACTGTGGGAGGAAACCAGAGCACCCGGAGGAAACCCACGCAGACACAGGGAGAATGTGCAAACTCCACACAGTCAGTCACCCGAGGCGGGAATTGAACCCAGGTCTCTGGCGCTGTGAGGCAGCAGTGCTAACCACTGTGCCACCGTGCCGCCCACAGGGTTAGAATCGAAAAGTAGAGATGTTACTACGAAGTCTGTATCAAAACTGTGTTAGCTCACATTTAGGGTATTGCCTGCAGTTTTTGTTACCATACTATAAAACAATGTAAAAGCACTAGGAGAGGGTTCAGAGATTTACAAGGAACATTTAGAATTGGCACATTAATGCTTTATTGTCAAGCACTGTACCTTTTTTGAAAGTAGAAATGATACTAATGTCACTCACTTCATATGTAGGAGTAGTAGCACTCCACTGAACCAGAAGAAGATACTTTAGCTCATTTTCATATCATTCAGAGAAACTGCTTTGTACTCATAACTATCCCAAATTACAGTATAAGGCACTAAGAGGCATTGGAACCATTTCAGAGAAGGTTTCCTGGGCTAATACCTGGAATGAGGGGTTGTCTAATGGGGAAAAGTTGGACAGGCTACCCTTTTTTGGGAGAGTAAGAGGTGAATTCATTGAAACATACAAGGTCTTGATGAATCTTGACAAGGTAAATGTGAAGAATCGAGAACTAGGGGTAATCTTTACCCCTAGGTTCATCCATTTATGATAATATTTAGATGTTTTCTTTGTCTCTGGGGTTGAGTGTCTTTGGAACTCTCTTCCTGAAAAGGAGGTGAAAGAGTTTTTGAATATTTTTAAGGCAAAATTTGAAAAATTCTTATTAAGCAAGAGGGTGAAAGATTATCAATGGTAGTTAGGAACGTGGATTTGAGGCTACAGTTAGATCAGCCATATTCTTATGGAATGGTGGTGCAGGGTCAAGAGGCTGAAAGGCATACTTCTTTTCCAAATTTGTATGTTGATAGATTTAATTCTGATTCTCATCTGAAGCATCAAAGTATGTCAACCTGGTTCTAGTTCCTCTACTCAGGCTCCACCTCCAGCCAACTCAGTGTGGACGCTGGTTGATTTCCTGCATTCTCAGGACCAGCAGTATGCAATGGGATAATCTTTCGGCTTGTTCACCTTCACGGTTTTCTATGCCCCTCCCTGTGTTGGATAAGCCTTGTTTTCACACCCAGTGGCTTCAACTTGCTCTGTACAGATTACAACTAAAGTTCCATCCTTCTTCTTTCAAACCTAGCCAGGATTACAGGTCTTTCCAAGACATTCAGCACTCCTCGTTCAGCTGGTCTTACCTCATCATGAGATCCAGACTCAGTGCCATGCACTGCCGCATGTACACTGTCAACCCCTCTCTAAAGCCTTATGCTGTCTTAAAGCTGTCCTGGTCCCAGTTTCATTTCATCTCATTCAACACATTAACAATAAACATTTTTCTCTTCCTTTTGGGTGTTAAGGAAGAGATGTATATTATGTATATCACTTTGGATATTTTATGGAAGATTTGATAGCAGAATACTTGAAAAACAGTGACAGCATTGAGCAAAGTCAGCATGGATTTATAAAAGGGAAATCAGGCTTTACAAATCTTCTAGAATTTTTCTTTGATATAACTAGTAGAGTTCGTAAGGGAGAGCTAGTGGATATAGTTTATTTTCAGAAAGATCCCACTTAAATGATTAGCATGTAAAGTTAAAATACATGGGATTTGGGGACAGTGCACTGTTATGGATGACAACTGTTTGGCAGATAGGAAGCAAATGATAGGGATGAACAGATCTTTTTCTGAGTGGCAACTCAGTACTAGTGGGGTACTTCAGGGATCGGTGCTTGCACTCCAGCTATTCGTAATGTACATTAATAATTTAGTTTAATGAACTAAATGTAAAATCTCCATGTTTGCAGATGGTACAAAGCTAGGTTGGAGAGTGAAAAGTGAGGCGGATGCAAAGATACTTTGGTGTGGTTTGGACAAGTTGAATGACTGGGCAAATGCATAGTAAATGCAGTATAATGCAGATGAATGGGAGGTTTATCTGTCAGTCCATAAGGACTTTAGTAGTAAAAACAGGAAGGCAGAGTATTATCTGAATGGTGATTTAGATTAGACAGGAGGAGGATCTGGGTGTCCTTATAGACCAGTTGCTGAAAATAATCATACAGGTACAGCAGCCGGTGAAGAAGGCAAATGGTATGTTGGCCTTCAAAATGAGACTATGTGAATACAACAGTAGCGATATCTTGCAGAAATTATACATTGCCTTGGTGAGAACAGTTCTGGAGTATTGTATGCAGTTTTCGTCTACATATCTAAGAAAGGATGTTCTGGCTACAGAGGCAGTGCAAGGAAGGTTACCAAACTGATTCCTAGGATGGCAGGGCTGGCATATAAAGAGATCGATCTGTCACGACTTTATTCACTGGAGTTTAAAAGAATGAAGGATATCTCCTGGAAACCTATGTTAAGAAAAAGTAAAAAGGACAAGATGAGATAAACATAAGAAACCTGTTCCCCGTGGCCCAGTCTAAGGATACCGGGTAGGTAATTTAGGAATTCGATGAGAAATTTCTTCACCCACAGCGTGGTGAGCCTGTGGAATTCTCTACCTTGTCTCTACTAAGAGCAAAGTAAACAACAGATTTTCTCTCTTTCACATCTTAATTTATGCACATTTTCCATTTCTTTTTCTCTTTCTCCACAATTAACAACATTTGTCTTTTGCAACAGGCATCTATGACATCTGACCTTTTTGCTACTTCTCCACGTCTGTCAAAAGTCCATTTTAAAAAAAAATCCAACACCTTTTAGTTCTGAAGAAGAGTGATACTGAACTCAAAATAATAACTCTTTTTCACTCCGTAGAAGTTGCCAGGTTGCTGAGTTTCTGCAGTACTCTCTCTGTTTGTTCCAGATTTCTGCAGTATTTTATTTTATCTGCAGTCAGATATCAATTTTATGCCTATAGTTCATTGGTAGCATACTGAAAAGGCAGACCACAAAATTACATCAACCTTATCTTTGGACACAATGTAAAATCACCCTTCTATTTAATTTTTCTAATAGTTCTGCAGAGTTGTTTCTGTGTTCTTTCTCAGCTGAATTCGGGAAATCCAATGTCTGAGTGCTAGTCTTCCTCCATCCCTTTATGCCCAGGAATTGCCCAATCAAACAAAGTGAAACCTTCTGCAGCAAATCACCATCAAACTCTCAAATGAATAAAGCTTTCCCACAAGATATGTTATTCCTAGAAAAATATTAGTGTACCACATTGGCCTGTCATGCAGAAACAACATTTTGCATAGGTTATTTATCAGAGTTTATTCAGAAATGATATTTGTTGAAGATTATATACTTTATGAAAAACAGACTTAATAACAGTAGTTTAATGTGCTTGAAGATCCTACTAGATGAAATTAGTAAAAACTCAGAAACACAATACATCACATCTATTCAGTATGCATCATTTTATTAACTTCTATACCGAAATCTCCTGCCTTTATATCAATTATTGTAGCATTTTTGCTTCTAGGTCTGCATTCTGAACAGGACAACAAAAGCCAGCATCTATTTTGCGAATAGTTATAAAGTAGGAAAAATTTATCTTTCAGCAGTGTTTTGTTTTGTTCCATCTTATGTTGTGACAGATCATTTAGTTTAGCATGGTATGATATCAAAATTTTATTAAAGAATAGCTTAATTATTACATCATACACTTGTACACTTCAGTGTGCCCAAGAAATAATTTATTTGTATAATATCTATTAAGTAGATTGAAGTATTGCTTTTTCTGCAGAGTGGTAGAATCTTGTTGGGTAGCTTGCTTTTTTTTTAATGCAAAGGACCATCTTGGCAACTACGCAGACATTAATTCATTACAATTACAGTCAGACACCATGACAGAGAGGACAGTCATTCAATTAAAGCCGAAATCATTATTTGTAATTTAGGTAGTGCAGGATATCTCCCATCACTTAGTATATTTAATAGCAAAATGGAAATTTGAAGTTTTAATTGAGGGTGGAAATTTTACAAGAGTGCAGCAAAAAATGTGTCTCTGTCTGGCAAACCTTAATTCCTGGAATCGAGCAATTCTGGGCAGCTGATAGGCTAATTTGAATATTATCCTCCACCTCGAGTGTAATTGTGCAACCCAGACTTGATGTCACTGAAATGGCTTGGAATGGATAGTCTTTACTTGAGCAATAAAATATATATTTTACTGAGGAATTTTGCAACTTGTTTACATCAAATTACCAAAAAGAAAATCTGTTAAATCCAAATTTTTGTGTTAGATGGTGAAGGGGAGAACTTCAAACAAAGGCATTCCTCCCTCTTTTCTCCCCTTGTAATTGTATCTATGATTATTATGTAAAATAAGGCCTAAGGAATTGAGATAGAAATGCTTTGACTTGCAAATAGACCTGTTTTGCCATCTAGTGGCATATCTGTATATTTTCTTAGTGAATATATCTGCTAACAGATGCATCATAGAACATAGTGTATGAAATGAATGAATTTTGCAATGCAAGCTGTAATAATTGGAATCAACTGGATCATGTTGATCACAAGATCCGTGATTGGGGCTGTTAACGTGGACCAGTCAGGAAAGCCCTGGCTGACCACTATAACCAGGAGATACCCTGGAGGTTTTCCAGGGGAGGTGGGCATCCTGGGGCATGAAGTGTTTTATTTCTCCCTCTGAATTAATCTCTACTCTCCCTTCCCCTTCATGTTTTCGATCACGTAGGCATTGCCCCTAAAGAAAAGGGTACTGCTTGTCACTGGCAACTCTGGTGTTTTTCTCCTCTTCCTGGTAGTTTAATATGAATAAAGCTTTTGGCACTCGTCGTTTCTTCACTGTGTCCTACACCTACATGCACGCAAAATGGGTGCTAAGGAGAAATGAGCACTACTGCTGTTTGGTGGTGGTGTGGGGGTTTACGGAAAAAATATATAACCAGGAGATTTAGATTTTCCTCAGTTCAGGGGGCCGTCTGCAAGCTGGCTGGCCACAGCCAGTGTACAGTGCACAAGTGTGATTTTGTGACAGGATACTGGCCTCTGCAGTTATTTCACAAACATATAGATACCTGTTCTTGAAAAGAGATGGTGAGGTGGGGGAAGAAGACTTTCACACTGGAAGTCTCGTAGTCTAGATTTCCCTGTAGGCTGTGGAGTTTCATGTCCACTACATATGTCATTTTTCCTTCTCAGAATCTCTGTAGGAAAGCCAGCCAGCCAGCTTGACAGCCTTGTCTTCTGTTTGGGTAGAAAGTACTCCAGACGAGGTACAGTTTTAGATATGCTACTGGGGGGTGGGTGGGGACTTCATTCCACAACCTGGAGAGAGATTCCTGATCCCTGACACCAGCATCTTCTATGTAAGTGCTGTCCAACCTGCAATCAGGGATGGGAAAAAGGGCAGCATGCTGGCTCAGTGGAACCTGCTGCTTTTCAGTGCCAGGGACCCAGCCCCACGTGACTATCTGTGTGGAGTTTGCACATTCTCTCCGTGTCTACGTGAGTTTCGTCCCACAGTCCAAGAACATACAGGTTAGGTGGATTGGCCATGCTAAATTGCCCATAGCGTCCAGGATGTGTAGGTTGGGTGGATTAGCCATGGGAATGCAGGGTTACCCAGAAAGGATAGGGGGTGGGTCTGGGAGGGGATATTCTTCTTTTCTAGATTACTCATATCTCGGAATCACAGTCAGATAAGGAATATTCCAGTGCAAGTCAGTACACAGGTTTCTTGCAACATTTTGAACCTGCAGCTATTTTCCTGGATGCCAGCTTGGGCAAGGAATGGCTACCTGCCAGCAAGTGCCACGTAGCTTGTTAATTCGTGTTAAAGATTGATTAAAGTGGTTAATAAGAGACCAATTGGAATTTTTCACGCGAACATAGGATTAATACTCTAGGAGCACTTTGAGTGACCCCTACATTCACCAAATTTGTCTAACCACAATTTTGGCTCTAGGTTTCCTCTACCCAACATGGACCAGTGGTAAAAGTGCTGACAGGCTGCCTCAAGATAGAGATACCATCTCCACCTCTTATCATAGAATTACCTTTTCTCTCAACTGCATCAGTAGGCTGCAAGTTCTTAATGTTGGAGCACGTCCTGTTGACCTGTCTACTTTAACAGCCCTCCCAGCATCCCATGTGGGAAGTGGGGACCTGCATTTGATTCCAAAATTGAGGTACATGTCTAAAATGAAATGTGTGTCCCAGATTATAGTCAGCTGATCCCTACCCAGTACCATCTGCTCTGCATCCCTCAGTTATAATCACCATCACAGTTCTTCCTCCGCTGTCAACTTTAAACAATCAAGTTACATACCTTCTAGATATGTAGACTTGAGACAGTACTGTAACTTGTTTTATTGCTGAAATACCATGGTTTTGCCAGGAGAGTAAGCATGTTGCAAGTGCTTAAATTTGTGGCACAAATTAGTCACTGATTAAAGGTAATGTTGCCATAGTCTTACTGGACCGTAAGGCTGCTCTCTCATGAGAAGTAGAGAGAGAGAGAGAAAAAGAACTGATGGTGGAGATGAAGAGAGAATTTGAGAATATGAATCTCTCAGCTGGTGGAGGAGTTGAACCCATGCTGTTGGTATCTCTCCATGTTGCAAACTAGCTGTCCAGCTAACTCTCAGACTGCATGAAAATGTTTTTCATTTTATAAGTAGGATTTGAATTTTTTGGAAGCAATCTGCTATTTGGACCATTATACTCAAAATCAAAATGCCAAGTCCTTTTCTTCCGATGAAACATTAATTAAATTGATGAGTGCAGAGAGAGGTTTGAGGATTTTTTTTACGTTTAAATTGTTGCAACATGCAATGCTTTGTCACAGCAAGTAGTGAGGCTGCGATTGTTGTAACTTCTAAGAGAAGAGTAGCTAAACCTTTGAACTAGTAAATGTAGGGAGATCTGGGTGGAGATAATTTGAGTGCTGAAGTTTGCAGTAGCTCCTAATCTTTTATAGAAAGGTTGACAGATTGTTAGCTCTTTCTCAATTCTGTGGGTAATGGTGGATGGCTATTCTTAGTTAGTGGTATGATTTGTCTATTTAATTCCGATAATGAACAAAACTCCCTCATGTTAAATAGTTACATGACCCTAGAGTATTCTGCGTCAACCTCTTAGAGGGACAAGTGACATTCAGCCACACAAGATTGAGCAATAACAGGGGAGGAATATTAGTTTTGGATTGCTTTTGTATAGATCTAGCAAAGATACGATGAATGACATCCTGTGCTATAAAATTATACTATTCCATGGGAACAGAGTTGTAGAGAGAATCATAATTAAAATAGTAGTCTCCATTCATTGATAGATAGTAGTTAAGTTGAATTTCTGTAATAAATTGAAGAATAATGTCATGTGGAGCAGTAACACAGACCTATAATCAAAATAAGGAGAAAACAGCAGGAAAAGGTTAACATTATAAATCAAATGATCCAGGTCGTTATGTTATGATATGATCTTGAACTATAATGTTAAGCTTCACTGGAGCAGCACATAGGAAATCGAGCTCGACATCCCCAGTTTTGTCACAAAAGTTAACAATTTTTAAAAGTATGCAAAATTCCTTAATTTATCTGTATTTTTAGACCCAGGTAGACAGAAAGCACAGAACAGGTTTTTGTACTTAACAAGGATTACGAATTATTACAGTCAGTTCTCCTGAAATGCGCTGGTTGTGTTCTTGTGAAACCCTGTGTTTTAGAAAAATCACACTTTATACACAGCGCTTAAAGTGTTGATGCTGTAATTGTATTATAGACAACACATATTTTAAAAATTTGTAATGTAGAAACAGCGTCCCCAATTCATCAATTGCGTTACAGCGGATTCGTGCTGACGACAGAACAACCTGTACAAACAAATATATTCGAGATATCTGTAAACAGTTATAAACTGTTGACATATAACTGTACAATTAAAATCTAATCCCCTTACAAAACTTCCCCGATATATATACACACACGCGCGCACACACACACACTCAAAGGTATTGTTGTTATGGGTGGAGAGAAAAACTGGAAATGCAGTGCATTGGTCCCTGTCTACAGGTTTCGCTGATATGATCCTTTTGGCTTGTCAGTATTTGCTGTTTATTGATCTCTCCAAGTGTCTTCCACTACCTTACAGGAGACACAGAGCAATTCGCTCACAAACTGTAAGGTCTCTGACTTATTAGTTAAAAACAACAGTTTACAGTACCTGGTGAGGGAAAATACACTGAAAATATGCCGGAGGAAACATCACAGAAGCGCTTCACAGGAGGCCCCCAAGTACTGAGGATGTCACCTAGACAGGGGACGAAACGTCTGCAACACAAGTTCCCAGATCGGCGAACAGAACCACAACAACGAGCACCCGAGCTACAAATCTTCTCACAAACTTTGAATATTGGCCCTCTTCAGGCTTTAGTTTTTTTTAACTACACAGACAAAGACAGCACTTTTTTTTCAGAGATTTCGAGTCTTCTGTCAAATCATTCACACCCACAACTACTCTGGATCCAATCAGATAGGTGCTTGGAGGTAGAAGGCCTTTGTCATCATTAAAGCTGCTCATTATTCCACAGAATAATCAACTACTTGTTTCCAGCCAAATCACATTTTGCACTTAATCCCTGGAGCCAGTTCATCCTCAACTAGACCTCCTCCTCCCTTAATTGGTTTTTTAAAGTCCTTTTCCCAGTTGAGTTCACAATCAAAAGTATAGAAAAATAATTTGAATATAAGATGAGAGAAACTTAGTCCTCTTGGAGTAAACATCAAAATTTTACATGTTTCTGATTAAATGTCTGAGCCTTGTTTCACTTTTTCATCCTTGAATTCTTTATCGTCAAATTCCTAGGTCACAACTGATCAGAAACTTAAACTAGACTGGTCACATCACTGAGGCTACAAAAAAAAAGGAAGGAAGGATTTTCAAAATTTGGTAGAAGATTTGTAGCTCGGGTGCTCGTTGTTGTGGCTCTGTTCGCCGAGCTGGGAATTTGTCTTGCAAACGTTTCGTCCCCTGTCTAGGTGACATCCTCAGTGCTTGGGAGCCTCCTGTGAAGCGCTTCTGTGCTGTTTTCTCCGGTATTTATAGTGGCCTGTCTCTGCCGCTTCCGGTTGTCAGTTCGAGCTGTCCACTTCAGTGGCCGGTATATTGGGTCCAGGTCGATGTGTTTGTTGATAGAGTCTGTGGATGAGTGCCATGGCACTCACTGAGGATGTCACCTAGACAGGGGACGAAACGTTTGCAAGACAAATTCCCAGCTCGGCGAACAGAGCCACAACAGGAAGGAAGGATAGATATTCTGCAGCATGTGCCCTGCAGAGTCAGATGAATAACAAGTAAGAAACATGATGGTATCATGTCCAGCTGTCTGAAGCTCCAACAACATACAAGGAGCTCAACGGCATTCAGAATGAAGCAGCCCACTTTGTTTTTTTTTATTCATGGAATATGGGTATTCCTAGGAGAAAGTGAGGACCGCAGATGCTGGAGATCAGTCGAAAAGTGTGGTCCTGGAAAAACACCGCAGGTCAGGCAGCATCCAAAGAGCAGGAGAATTAAGTTGCCTTTGGTACTTCCACACAGAGGATGGAAGTTCCTATTCAGTCCAGCTACAATGGAAATTCCTACCTACCATAGGTTCTTCATTACAAAAGGTCTTTCCAAAGGTTTCAGGGCCTGTCTGTTAAGACAGAAAATAGGCTGTAGTGTTTGTTTTAATTTTTATGAATCATTTAAAAGTATGTTATTCAGCTGCAAATTTATCGTTCTGTTTATAAAGAAATTAGCTTTGTGCAGTGATCTTAAATATAAGTTTGTTCAGACTAATACATAGAATTTCCCAAAGTATCAGAAATGGCTGTAATGAGTACTTCAAAAAGAAAATAAGTCAACTTTGATATTAATTAAACATGATCCATTGCATATCTTGGCTGCTGGTTGTCTGATACTTTCTTATTCCCAAACCTCAAAGGCAGCTATAATGAAATTCCAAGTTACTGTCCCAAGGTTATTTCACTGAGTTGATGAAAGAGCCATTTTTAAAACTCTCTATACACAAAATACAAATAGACATATGGCAGTTTTGAAAATACATCATGTTTTGAATTTTATCTGTTTTGTACATATAATGCATTTAGTTAAATTTGCTTCATTGTCTAAATAATTCTGTTGTAAATCTTTCTTTTCTATCTATAATTTTCACTTTTCAAAATATCAAGCTTCTCTCTAACTCATTGATTGCTGTTGATTTTCATTTGCTATTAAGAGCAGTGCATCCTAAGACAAAAAGGTTAATGTAAGACATGCATATGCACAACGTATTAGTAGAATGAGATGTCCAGAAAAGGTTTAATAACAACTTTTATGCCAATGTAGGGAAACTCCAAATGCTTTATAAAGGGAAAACTAAAGAGGCGAATGTTAAGTCAGACCAATTGAGTTCGTAAATACTATTGCAAGCTTGATCAAGAAATCACTTTAAGATTTTTAAATTTTGCTTAAAAAGAAACACGCAAAGCATTTTTTGCACCATCTGGACTAACACACAAGAAAACAAATTTGTAAAGAGAAGTTTGCATGCTAAAATGTGTTTGTGCTATTGTCCATATTTGTTAAATAATCCTAAATGTGCTGAGACTTGCACTAGAAACTAGTTGAAGATTACCAAACTGGCTACATGTGATTCATTTGCCTGTGCTAGAAGCTACATATATTAGCCAACAGGATCCTATTCTTTCTAGGCAAAAGGAATTCATTCATACAATGCCCTTTTTGTCATGTAAGAAAATGTCATGGATACAGCTAAACTGCTGCATTCCCCATGCCAACACCCTGAGCAATTAACATCTACTTGCCTGGGCTAAGTTGTTTTTGTGAGATTGACAGTTTGCAATTCCTGCTTCAGTTCATGCCAACCATGGTCCAATCAATCATGCTGCATAAGTTGATATTTCCTTTCATAAGAATTAGGTGCAGGAGTAAGCAATTCAGCCCCTCAAGCCTGCACCTTTCTTTTGACGTGATCATGGTCGACCTTATCTAGGCCTTAATCCCATTTTCCTGCCCTCTCCCCATTACCCTTTAAACCATTACTAATTAAGAGTCTATTTCCTCCATAAATTTGTTCACTCACCTCGCATCTACCACACTTTGGAGAACTGAATTCTACACATTCACCATCCTTTGAAAGAAATAATGTTTCCTCATCTCTGTTTAAAACCTATATTGCTTATCCTAAAAGTTCTATTCTCTTGTTCTAGATTGCACAACATGAGGAAACATCCTTTCCATGTCTACTTTGTCAATCCTTTAGCATATTATATACCCCAATTAGCCCTCATCTCATTCTTCTAAGCTCCCTAGAGTCTAGGTCTAAATTACTCAAACCCTCTTCATAAGACAAGTCTCTCATCTTTGGAATCAATCTAGTGAACCCCCTCTGAATTTGCTCCAGTACAGCTACATTCCTCCTCAAGAAGGACTAAAATGGTAAGCAATACTTCAGGTGTGGTCTTGCAAATGCCTTTCATGGTTGCGGCAATACTTCCCTACAGTTCTACTCAATTCCTTAACAATAAATGCCAAAATTCCATTTGCCTTCCTTTATTACCTGCTGTACCTGCATGCCAGTTTTCTGCAAGAGGACACGTGATTCTTTTGCACTGAAGTACTCTGAAGTTTCTCTTGATTTAAATAATTAAACTGCCCTTCCATTCCTCCAGCCAAAATGGATCACCTCACACTTATCCACATTAATCTTATCTGGCCAAAATATTAGGCTATTCACCTAACCTAATCCATTTGTAAATGTCTTATTTTTTTAATTACATCTTACTTTCCTATTTATTTTACTGTCATCTGCAACTTTGATTATAGCACTTACTGTCCCCGCATTCAATTCATTAATATAGATTCTAGATAGTTGAGGCCCGAAGATTGAATGCTATGGCACCCCACTGGTTACATTTTGCCAACTAGAAAAAGAACCATTTATACTGACTCCATTTTCTGTTGGTTAGCCAATCTGCCATTAAGCTAACAAACTACCTCTAATTCCAAAATTGTTACATTTGGTATCTTGTGTATCAGTCCTAATGAGTGCAATAGTTTGATTTTGTACCTCCTTTTAGCAACATCTTATGTTCTGATCTACCAAGCGATTACAACCAAACATGGAGAGAGATGAAGAGATGGAAGCCTTTAGGGAGAATGTTTGAGAAAATGAAAGTAAAGCAATGAATGTTCAACTAGAAGCAATGGACTGATGGGTTTGGCAAACAGGGTAAAACAACATAAAAGAGAGAGTATGTAGGAGAGAATGTAAAGCTGAAGAAGACTGCACACGTAGGTTGAAGTGAAACCATTGAAGGATTTGATGATGATTTCAAATTCAATGCACTTCATTGTAATCAGTGTAGGTCAATCATAGTGGCAATTATATGTATGTTAGACTTAATATAGGACAGGATGCAAAAGCTGAGTTTTGAATAAAAGGAATGGGATACTGGCATGGAGAGTGTTGTGTTGGATAGGTCTAGAGATGATACACTTATAAAGGTTTTAGCAAAAATTGGACTGAGGTAGAGGTAGAAACCATCAACTTTGTACAGAAGGAAGTAAACATTACATGTGAAGGATTTGATGTGGGTTTAAAACACAACACTTTAAGTTGGTCAGGACATTAAGACTTAACATGGTCTAATTCAGCTTGATTGAATGGTTGGAGAGTGAATGAAATCCTTGCCAATTAACAGGGGTTCTGTATGGTTAAAAGAGCTAATGTTTTTTAATGTGACAAGAGTAATTCCTAAATCTAATCAGTATTTATTTTGAATAAATAACATGAGACAAATAATGGTGTGAGAATACAGAAATATTGGCTGAAACAATTTAAGTTTAATGTGAAAATAACATAGGATATTGTGAAGTTGGATTGCAGAAGACCAAGTTAATTGAGATAAAAACGAAATGCATCAAAATCAATTGAATACAGAAGTTAGCAAATAGGGCATCAGCTCCTCAAATATGTTATGAATGGAGTTTAAAAAAAAGTCTTTCTGTATAGAAGGAAGGGAACACATCGACCTTTAGTTGTGAAGAAACCGATTTAACAGATATGCTTATATTAAAATGAAGGTACTTCATTTGCTATTAAGAGCAGTGCATCCTAAAACAAAAAGGTTAATGTAAGACATGCATATGCACAACGTATTAGTAGAATGAGATGAAGTATTTCAGAAAATGATGGCATTACAACAAGTATAATATTTTTGGAATAAAAGATCAGCAGACTGAGACATGCTTCCACTTTCCTTGTTTGATCTCTTCCCCATATACCGGTGATGAACTTTACAAGTAATTTATGTTTTGATGTGTACCTTTAGCTAAAGTACAACAGCATGTTTTGGATGAACACTTCCACTCAGTGACATAGCTATGTGATTCAGTTGCCATGAGAAACTGGAACAGAACTAAGATACCATTTTAACACCTTTTCAGTGTCTCATGGTATTAAAAAAAAAACAGCTATTTGAGAAACAGAGACAAAGCAGCAGCTACTGCGACTGCTAGCAACTAAGCAGGATGCTGTGCAGAGTTTGGACTCTGTTTTGAACAAAGGAAACAGAGAGGTAAGAAATCAAGGTTTCATACTTACCTTTTGCTATATTGTATGAAATTCCAACATGATTACTTGTATTACTCAGGCATTTTTGAAAGAAGACTTGTCAGTTCATGCCTTGCAACAATAAGCAGCTCGGCGAACAGAACCACAACAGCGAGCACCCGAGCTACAAGTCTTCTCACAAACTTTGAACAATAAGCAAAAGAATAATATGCGTTCTGTATTAGGAACAAAAATACAAATTTCTGTCAAATTGCAGCAAGTATGACAGCATCTCTGGAGAGAAAGCAAAGTTAATGTTTCAAGTCCAATGACTCTTCGTCAGAACTGATTGTAGCTAGAAAAAAAATGGTATTTATGCTGAATATGAGGTTGAGGACTGGGGGGGCTAAGTGATTGGATAGTTGGAACAGACCCATAGACAAAGATGTGAAAGAGTAAGAAAATGAGATTATTGATGGTTGGCTAGGACAGATGAGAAGCTGAATAAGTGACAATGAGCACTGAGAGTAGGAGAGAATGGGTAGGCTGTGTTCAAAACAAACCATATAATATGATAATAGGACTAAGAGTGGGTGAGAATGGGTTGGCTGTGCAGAAAGCAACCCATATCTTGACAAAAGAGATATTAGGGTTTGACTTTAAAGTAAGTTTGAAAAAGAGATTGTTCAAAAATTATCTCAGCATTTGAACGTTGAGGAAATGGATGATTCCTGATAGTGTGCAAATTGGATTGGCTCGGCTCAGATTTGATGGCACACTGACAGTGTGATTTGGAAAGAGATAAAGGCTAAAAAAGAACATTAATTTGGGAAAACATGAAAGGAAACTAGAGAGAAAAAGTTAGAAGGAGAAAAAATGAGGGAAAATCTTGAATTTCAATGAGGAAGTAAAGCAAGAAAATTTGAATTGGATATAATAAGGTTTAGGATTATTCAAGCAATGGTTGGCAGTAAAGACTATAAAACACAGGAGCATAAATTAGGCCATTCTGCCCATTGGGTCTGCACTGCCATTCAGTTTTGGCTGATAGGTTTCTCAACCCCATTCTCCATTTTCTCCCTGTAACCTTTGATCCCCTTGATACTCAAAAACCTATCTATCTCCATCTTAAATATGCTCAATGACCTGGCCTCCACAGCCTTTTGTGGTATATGAATTCCATAGTTTCACCACTGTCTGGCTAAAGAAGTTTCCCCTTATCTCTGTTCTAAAAGGTATTCCCTTTACTCTAAGACTGTGTCTTCAGGTCCTAGTCTCTCCTACCATTGGAAACATCTTCCCAACACTTACTCTGTCCAGGCCATTCAGTATTCTGTAGATTTCAATTAGATCCTCTCTCATCCTTCTAAACTCCATCAAGAATAGTTCAGAGTCCTCTAACGTTTCTCATATATTAAGCTTTCCATTCCTGGGACCACTCTCGTGAACCTCCTCTGAACATGGTCCAAAGCTAGTAAATCCTTCCTAAGATATGAGACCCAAAATTGTGCACAATACTCTAAATGTAGTCTGACCAGAGCCTTATAGAGCCTCAGAAGTACATCCCTGCTTTCATATTCAAATCCTCTCAAACTAAATGCCATCATTGCATTTGCCTTCCTAACTACTGAGTCAACCTGCAAGTTTACCTTGAGAGAATTCTGGACTAGAACTCCCGAGTCTCTTTGCACTTCAGAGTTCTGAATTTTCTCCCCATTTAGGAAATAGTCCAGGCCTCTATTCATCCTACCAAAGTGCATGACCTCACACTTCCCCATCTGCCACTTATTTGCCCACTCTCCTAACCTGTCTAAATCCTTCTTCAGCCTTCCCACCTTCTCAATGCTTCCTGTCTTTGTATCGTCCCCAAACTTAGCCAGAGTACCCTCAGTTCCTTCATCTAGATTGTTAATGTATAATGTGAAAAGGTATGGTTCCCAACACTAAGCCTTGCAAAACACTACTTGTCACTGGCTGCCATCCTCAAAAGATTAGATTAGATTCCCTACAGTATGGAAACAGGCCCTTTGGCCCAACATGTCCACACTGGCCCTCTGAAGTGTAACCCACTCAGAGCCATTTCCCTCTGACTCATGCATCTTACACTATGGGCATTTTAGAATGGCCAGTTCACCTGACCTGCACATCTTTGGACTGTGGGAGGAAACCTGAGCACCCAGAGGAAATCCATGCAGCCACAGGGAGCATGTGCAAACTCCACACAGACCACTTGCCCAAGTCTGGAATTGAACCTGGGTCCCTGGCACTGTGAGGCAGTAGTGCTAACCACTGAACCACTGTGCCGTACTTTTATCCCCACTCTCTGCTTTCTGCCAGACAGCCAAGCTTCGATCCATGCTAGCACCTTGCCTTTAACACCGTGGGCCCTTATCTTAATCAGTAGCATCCTGTCCAGCAACTTGTCAAAGTTCTTCTTGAAGTCCAGTAACATCCATTGGCTCTCTTTGGTTTCACCTTCTTGTTACTTCCTCAAAGAATTCAGCACATTTGTCAGTATGACAGCTCCTTGATGAAAGCATGCTGACTTTGCCCTATTTTACTATACACTTCCAGAAATCTCATCCTTCACAATAGATTCCAGGATCTTACCCAAGACTGAGGTTAGGCTAATTGGTCTGTAATTTCTGTCTTTTGCCTTACTCCCTATTTAAACAGGAATGCCACGTTAATAATTTTCCAGTTCTCTGGGACCCTCTCTGACTCTAGCGATTCCTGAAAGATCACCACCAAAACCTCCACTATCTTTTCAGCTATCTCCCTTAGAACTCTGGTCCATCTGGTCTAGGTGATTTATCCACCTTCAGGCCATTCAGTTTTTCTAGCACCTTCTCCTTGATAATGGCCACCATACTCAGCACTTCCCCCTCACTGTCTTTTGGGATATTACTCGTGTTTTTCAGCATGAAGATTGGCGTGAAGTAATTATTCACCTCCTCAGCCATTTCCTTTTTCCCCACTACTAGCTCTCCAGTGTCATTTTCCAGCAGCGCAATGCCCACTTTTGCCTTTGTTTTGCCCTTTAGATATCAAAAGAATCTCTTAATCTTCCTTTATATTACTGGCCAACTTACCCTCCATATAATCATCTCCCTCCTTAGTTTTGTTGTCCTTTGTTGGTCTTTATAAGCTTCCCAATCTTCTGGTTTCCCACTGCCGTTTGTCACAGTATAAGCTTTCTCTTTTGCTTTTATGCTATCGCTGATTTCCCTACTCAGCCATGGTAGACTCATCCTCCCTGTACTGTACTGCTTTTCCCTCAGGATGAATTTCCGCTGCGTCTCCTGCATTACTCCCAGAAACTTCTGCCATTGCTGTTCCACTGTCTTTCCTGCTAGGCACCTCTCCCAGTGAATTTTACCCAGCTCCTCCCTCATGTAGATACCTTAATTCAACTGTAATAGCATTGCCTCTGATTCTATCTTCTTCCCCTCAAATTGCACAGTAAATTCAATTGTATTATGATCGCTACCTCCTAAGGGCTCCTTCATCTTCAGCTCCCTTATCAAGTCTGCCTCATTGCACAACACTAAATCCAATATTGTCTGTTCCTTGGCTCCATCACAAGTTCTTCAAAAAGCCATCTGATAGACTTTCCACAAATTCCTTTCCTTGCATTACACGACAAACCAGATTTTCCCAGATCACCTGCATTTTGAAATTCCCCATAATCACTGTAACTTGGCCTTTCTGACACACATTTTCTATCTCCTGGTTTATTTTGTGCCCCAGCTTCTGAGGAAAAGATGAGTATTGCAGATGCTGGAGATTAGAATAGAGAGTGTGTTGCTGGAAAAGCACAGCAGGTCAAGGAGCAGAAGAATAGACGTTTTAGACATAAGCACTTGCATCAGGAATGAGGCTTGTGGTCTGGGGGGGCTGAGATATAAATGGGAGGGGTTGGTGGGGAGAAAGTAACTGTAAATGTGATAGTTAGATGAAGGTGATGGAGAAACTAATAGGTCAGAGAGGAGGGTGGAGCGGAGAGATGGGAAAGGTGCTGGACAGGTCAGGATGGCAGTGCCGAGTTGGAGGCTCGGGATTGGGATAATGTGGAGGGAAGGGAAATGATGAAACTGTTGAAATCCACATTGATCCAACGTGATTGCAGGGTCCCAAGATGGAATATGAGGCGTTTTTCCTCCATATGTCAGGTGCTAAGGGTTTGGCGATTGAGGAGGCCCAGGACCTGCATGTCCTTGACGGAGTGGGAGGGGGAGTTGAAGTGTTCAGCCATAGGGTGATGGGGTTGGTTGGTGCGGGTGTCCCAGAGATGTTCTTTGAAACAATCTGCAAAATTGTGTCCTGCCTCCCCGATATAGAGGAGACCACATCAGGTGCAAAGAATACAATAGATGACATTGGTGGAGGTACAGATAAATTTCTGTCAGATGTGGAAGGATCCTTTGGGGCCTTGGATAGAGGTGAGGTGAGGGGAGTGGTGTGGGCGCAGGTTTTGCACTTCCTGCTGTGGCAGGGGAAGGTGCCGGTGTGGGCTGATTGGGGGGGGGCGTGTACCTGACGAGGGAGTTGCGTAGGGAGTGGTCTCTCGTGGAGAGACCAGAGATTTCATACTCCCTTAGAAGAACCTCTGCCCTAGTTTTATTGTTGGTACCTAAGTGGACTCGACCACTGGATCGTTACCCTTCTACTCTTAAGTTTCTCTGCAGCCCAGATGAGATATCCTGAATCCAAGCACCAGGCAGGCAACACAACCTTTGGGATTCTTGATCCTAGTCACAGAGAACAGCGTTTTGTGGATGACTGAGAATGAACTGATTTAGATTTGAGAAGGAATATTGACTTAGTGTCGAAACTCAGTGCAGATGGAATTGAAATATACTTTGGCAATTTTTCTTAAATGGCACATAAAACTGCAGTATCTAAATAAAATTGGACTGTTTTACTGCAGAGTGGTATTTGTGGGGAAAGCTTTGGTGACGTGCCCATCCCTTTCAGATAAACCATTTTATGACCATGATGAAAACTACTATACTCAATTACTATAAGTTAGTGTCAGACTCTTATAGACATAAGTGTTTGATAAACCACTTAGCATTGTCAACACTTAAAAAGAAATTCAAAGAATTTGTGAGCTCAGCAAAAATGTGTAGTACTGAGCTTTCTTAACTGAACATCAAAATACCTTTAATAATATTTCTAAAGTAGCTGAAAAGGATTTTACTTGACAGAAAATTAGCTACTTGCACCAAGTGTTAAACGTGCCAGAGAAAGAAAACTGGAGAATTCAATTGTGGCAAAGAACTTTAAAAATGAATTTGAATTTTAACAGAATAAGATGAATTTAGCTGTTTTTCCTTCGCAGTCTGGAACATTAAAAAGTGTCGAGACATAGAAGAAAAGTGGAAACCCTAATGATTTAGCTTCTAAAATCAAATTGGAATTCAGAGAGTAAGAAGTGACAAAGGCTTTTTTCCCATGGATTTTAATTCACAGCCATGAGTACCCAGGTGCCAGATGGTTTGCCAGGACGCAGCAAATGTTATTCTTGGCAAAGGTAATAAAATCAAACAAGCTGAACAACCTTTAGGCCCATAATAGACACTATTACATGGTGCAGTCCATGTTCAAGCAATGTATGGAAGCTGTGGGTATGTGAAAAGAAGCTGGGGCTGCTGGAAGTTGTGGTGGTTGTGGTGGTGGAGGGGAGCCAGGGATACTGGAAGGATGTCAAGGGGTGTGTCTTCAGCTCGTGACATCAAAGGTGCCTTGAAATTTACCAGTAATGTGCCTTGCCACAAGGCCTCTGCATTGATTTTGCCATTGAAACTATGCTGAAGACAGGAGTACATTTGCTGCTGCAGGCTGTCATTAGGCTAAGATCATATCTGTTCCCATTATCAGTGGCGAAGGCCTCGACTTGCCACTGAATGCAAAATCCTGGCCATGCTAATTGATTTAATGCATGAGCTTTTTTCCTTCTCCTAAATAATATCCGTCATTAAGAAGCCAAGTGTTTTTACACAAAGTATTTTGAACTCTTTACATGCTGCATGTTTCTCTTTAAAGGTCCCAAAGATAGTAGATCAATTTTACAGCTAATCAACTTACGGGTTATACATTTCAGAAGACATAAATGCAGGTTTGTGCCTACAATTAATGCCTATGGCATGCTTTCCTTCATTGGAAGGGGCATTGAGTGTAAGGATAGGCAAGTTATACTACAGCTTTATAGAATTTTAGTGAGGCCACACTTGGAATATTGCATACATTTCTTGTCACCATGCTACCAGAAGGTTATGGATGGTTTTGAGACGATACAAAAAAGTTTTACCCAGATGTTGTCTGGTATGGGAGATTTTAGCTATGGAGAAAGGTTGGATTGACTTGGTTTGTTCTCACCAAAATGCAGGAGGTTCAGGGGCGACCTGATCAATGTTTAAGTTTGTGAATGACATGGATTGAGTGGAAAGTAGAAGCTTTTTCCTCTGGGGGCGGGGTAAAGGACACAGGTTCAAGGTGTTGGGGGTGGGGGAGGGAAAAAGTTTAAAAGAGATGTGCAAGGCACATTTTTCAGAGTGATGAGCACCTGGAACACGCTGCCAGAGGGCACAGTGGAAGCAGGCACAGAAGCAGCATTCAAGAAACACCTGGGCAAATACACAAATAGGAAAGGAATAGAGGGACACGGATTCTGGCAAATGCATTTCAATACAGATAAGTATGAGATATTGCACTTCTGAAAGTCAAACCAAGGTAGGTCATATACAATAAATGGTAAGGTCTGATGAGTTTCGTGGAACAGCGCAACCTCAGAGTACCAGTGCATAGTTCTTTGAAAATGTGTCACAGGTAGACACGGTGGTGAAGAAGGCATTTAGCATGCTGGCCTTCATCGGTCGAGGTATTGAGTATATGAATTGGGATGTTACGCTACAGTTGTATAAGTTGTTGGTGAGGCCACACTTGGAGGATTGTTTACAGTTTTGGTCAACCTGTTACAGGAGAGGCATAGTTAAGCTGGAAAGAATGTAAAAAAGATTTACAAGGATGTTGCCAGGGCTAGTAGGCCTGAGTTATTGGGAGAGATTGGCCAGGATAGGAGTTTATTCCTTGGAACATAGAAGAATGAGGGGTGACCTTATTGAGTGTATAAAATCTTGAGGAGCATAGACAAGAATGAGGAATTGAAATTATAGGGCATAGCTTTAAGATGAAGGGGGGAAAGATTTAAGAAGGATCTGAGGAGGACCTTCTTCATGCAGAGGGTGGTGCACATATGGAATGGACTGCCAGGGAAAGTGGTTGATGCAAGTGCAATAGCAACTTTTTAAAAACATTTAGATAGGTAAATGGATGGGAAAGTTTTGGAGGGATGTAGACCAAATGTGGGCAATTGGAACTGACCGAGTGGGCACCATGGTCAGCATAGAGGGTCAATTCTTACACTAATATATACACGGTAATGCCAAATTGATGAATAGTCTTTAATTTCATCATGAAGGAAAGTTTTCTAAATAAGCATTGTTAATTGAATTCCACAGCATATATGTTTCACTATATACATAATAATGCAGATTCTGCTGAAATGAGGATTTGCACACCTAGGTTTTAAGATTCTTGATCCGTAAAGTTCTTGGAAGTACAAACTGACAGTGAAGTGGCAAGGGCACAGGACTTTTGGGGCTTTGGAGAACATTGAAGTAAGGATACATCCCCTTAATGAGATTTAAGGATTGAGAAGTAAACAATGGAAGGACAGGGAAGGGGAGTGATCTATAATAGGTAAAACAAGGCTCAGTAAGAGAAAAGGGAAAAGACGAGAAAGATTGAGTTGAGTACAAGAGAGAAAGCAAAAGGTGGAAATGGAAAGTATGAAAAATATTGGCACATGTGAAACACATCTTAAACTGACTTGAATACACCTTTAATATTTTTGCATGAATGCAATTGCTGTGCATGCACAAATTTATCCTTTCAGTTGGATAGATGATATTGGTGCTGATGGGAATTTAAGGTCAATATTTAACAATAGTCATGCCAGACATGATCAATTATGAGGAATAAATCAGTTTAAGTACCACATAACACACAAAATGTGTTATTAAACAGTCTTGACAGTCCTTTTAGCTTGTGCGCTTTAATTTACATTGTGATCAACTGTGTGTTAACAACAACTAACATTTTGTTGCTAACAAATCTCTTTTCCTGTTCTCACCATCTGTCTGAGGTGGGGCATATTTCATCACTCTCTGTTTGTGGGCTCTGACTTTGCAAGGACTGCGACAACACTGTGGTAAAGTTAAACTAGAAATAGGGTTAATATCATACATTCTTAGATTTGGAGCAGGGAAGGAGAGTCTTGCAACACAAACACACTTAAAAATATAGGAGGAGGTACAGAATTGGAACAGATAAAGAGATTATTTAATCAAATAACAATTTAATACAAAGCAATATTAGTTCAGCAATATTAGTTTATCAACATCCTTGCTTTAAAAGTGGAGTCTAAAGCTGGCGTTAGCAGTTTAGAATTCATTAGTGGGATTTTCTTATCTCAAGAGGGTTGGAATATAAAAGCAGAGATGTACTACTAAGACTTTATAAAGCTCTGGTTAGGCCCCATTTGGAGTACTGTGTCCAGTTTTGGTCCCCACACCTCAGGAAGGACATACTGGCACTGGAACGTGTCCAGCGGAGATTCACACGGATGATCCCTGGAATGACAGGTCTAGCATATGAGGAACGGCTGAGGATACTGGGGTTGTATTCGTTGGAGTTTAGAAGATTAAGGGGAGATCTAATAGAGACGTACAAAATAATACATGGCTTTGAAAAGGTGGATGCTAGAAAATTGTTTCTGTTAGGCGAGGAGACTAGGACCCGTGGACACAGCCTTAGAATTAGAGGGGGTCATTTCAGAACGGAAATGCGGAGACATTTCTTCAGCCAGAGAGTGGTGGGCCTGTGGAATTCATTGCCACGGAGTGCAGTGGAAGCCGGGACGCTAAATGTCTTCAAGGCCGAGATTGATAGGTTCTTGTTGTCTAGAGGAATTAAGGGCTACGGGGAGAACGCTGGCAAGTGGAGCTGAAATGCGCATCAGCCATGATTGAATGGCGGAGTGGACTCGATGGGCCGAATGGCCTTACTTCCACTCCTATGTCTTATGGTCTTATGGGATGGATTGATGGATTATCCAGTAGTTAAGGAGTTTTAGACAACTTCTGTTGGAAAAAAAAAGTCTTCTGAGGAAGTAGTGCTTAACAGTTTTGACGAAAGGAGGGTTTTCCTCCTAGAATGTACAAATGCATGTTGGTGGCTGCTTCCTCCAACCCAGAAGTCTTTTTCTTTGTAGACTGGAGTTAATGGTGTTGACTATTGTCTGTAGTTGCTGTGTGAAACAGCACTAACTTCTTTGAGGCAGGACGGTGGCTCAGTGGTTAGCAGTGCTGCCTCACAGTGCCAGGGTCCTGGGTTCAATTCCAGCCTCACACAACTGTCTGTGTGGAGTTTGCACATTCTCCCCGTGTCTACATGGGATTCCTCAGAGTGCTCCGGTTTCCTCCCACAATCCAAAGGTGTGCAGGTTAGGTGAATTGGCCATGCTAAATTACCCATAGTGTTCAGGGATGTGTAAGTTAGATGCATTAGCTAGGAGAAAACAATAGGATAGTGGTGCAGGGAAATGAATCTGGGTGGGTTGCTCTTCAGGGGGTTGGTGTGGACTTGTTGGCCCAAAGGGCCTGTCCCTGCACTGTAGGGATTCTATGATTTTAATTGCTTGCTGTTTCAAATTTATATAGCTGAAAAGGTAATTAGATTCCATACAGTGGGATTCATTCAACTAAGCCCATAGGGGCGGCACGGTGGCACAGTGGTTAGCACTGCTGCCTCACAGCACCAGAGACCCGGGTTCAATTCCCACCTCAGGTGACTCTCTGTGTGGGTTTCCTCCGGGTGCTCCGGTTTCCTCCCACACTCCAAAGATGTGCAGGTCAGGTGAATTGGCCATGCTAAATTGCCCGTAGTGTTAGGTAAGGGGTAGATGTAGGGGTATGGGTGGGTTGCGCTTCGGCAGGGCGGTGTGGACTTGTTGGGCCGAAGGGCCTGTTTCCACACTGTAAGTAATCTAATCTAATGGAAAAAAGATGTAGTTTCTATTGAGACAAAGGTTTGTATTGCAGGTAGCACACTGTTCATGGACTCATTGCAGGAATTAAGTTCAAAGTCATTGACGCATCTGGAAGGACAGGTGCAACCTGTAATTACATTATGTAAGCATTTTTTCTTGTAGATGATTGCCTTTGTAGCAGATAATAACATAATAGTTAGTGTTCCAAACCCATCAGAAGGTATCTGGCTGCATTTTGTCTGACTAACATTGACTTTGCAGGTGTATCTAAAAGATTATTGCTAAATCCAATC
Organism: Chiloscyllium punctatum; assembly: GCF_047496795.1. NCBI lineage: Eukaryota > Metazoa > Chordata > Chondrichthyes > Orectolobiformes > Hemiscylliidae > Chiloscyllium > Chiloscyllium punctatum. Next base: position 11,108,312 of record NC_092739.1, read on the forward strand.
ACATGATTGTATGTAGCAGCCACTTTTTGCTGGGCTGTTCACTATCTTTTCAGATTAGTCACTAAGTACATACACGTACATTGACAATTTAGCTTTTGTTTTATCTCTCCATGGCAGTTTATATAGAGCCTTGAACATTTAAATGTCCCAAGTGACACTAAGCCAGATAAGATGTGTGTTTGTGACCAAATGCTTTGTTAAAGTATAATGAAAAGTGTTTAATATGTAGGTTTTTACATTTTTAGATTGGGATTTCAAAATAGAGGCACATGGATATGGGTTAGTTCTGTGAAGTTTGTTTTGATAAAGTATGTCAGAAAATCGTTTTTTTAGAGATCTATGAGCATTAGCTCCCAGAAGAGACATGACTGCAGTCAAGTGCCTGGGAGAAACCCCTTATAGTGTAATAGAAAAATGTTTTGCAATTTAGTTTATGATGAACAGTGTATACACGTTAAGGGAAATAATTTTGTTTTAAGAACAATAATCTTAAAAGTTCAGTTCAGGAGAGAGCAGCTTTCCTTCTAAAGGAGAACTACATTTAAAATCTACTATCTGCTATAGTGGGATTTGAACCATGTCCCCAGGTTACAGAGATAGGGAGCAGAAAGGAATGGAGGGATTTTAAAACAAGAATTTTCACTTTAGTGGAAGTGTTTTATAGCCTCGAGTTTTCAAGCCAGGAAAGTTTGTATAGAAGTCATCAAGTCGTTAGAACTGAGAAAGATTAGGTCCTCAAAATTGTGAAACATTCAAGCTCAGGGACTGGAAATGAGTCATAAAATTAGCTCTACATTTCACAAAAATGAATCGGAAGAATCATTTTAGTCTTAGAGTTGAGACCGAAGTATAATTTCTTTGCACGTGAATCTCTTTAACAGATATAGCGTCAGAGACCTAAGTGCATCAGCTCCCAGAAGACATGTCTACCAAGAACATACCTTTTCTTCTATTTTTTACTACAAGTTCTGTACCATGTTATTATTGATAGATGAGTAGTCATATGTTTTAGAAGTACTTGGTGCCATAAACTCAGTTTTGAAGTTGAATATAGTCAACGTAGCTTTGTGCGTTGGAAATAGTGTTTCACTAATTGATTGAATTTTTTGAAGTAGTAACGAAGAGGATCGAGGAGGGCAGAGCAGTGGATGTGATCTACATGGACTTCAGTGAGGTGTTCGACAAGGATCTTCATGGTAGACTGTTTAGCAAGGTTAGATCACGCAAAACTAGCCGATTGGATACAGAACTGGCTCGAAAATAGAAGACAGTGGTGGTGGAGGGTTGTTTTTCAGAATGGAGGCCTGTGACCAGTGAAGTGCCACAAGGTTCGGTGCTGGGTCCAATGCATTTCATCATTTATATAAATGATTTGGATGTGAACATAGGAGGCATGGTTAATAAGGTTTCAGATGACACCAAAATAGGTGGACAGCGAAGAAGGTTATCCTCTGAGTACAGCAGGACCATGGCCAGATGGGTCAATGGGCCGAGGAGGGGCAGATGAAGTTTAATTTAGATAAAAGTGAGGTGCTGCATTTTGAAAAGGCAAATCAGGGCAGGACGTATACACTTAATGGTAAGGTCCTGGGGAATGTTGCTAAACAAAGAGACATTGGAGTGCAGGTTCATAGTTCCTTGAAAGTGGAGTCGCAGAGAAACAGGATAGTGACAAAGGCATTTGGTAGGTTTGCCTTCCTGTTTCCATGCTGTACAGCCTTTGACTCTATATTATTCACCTAAAAAGGTGAATTTTGAATTTGTAAGCATGCTATTTTATTGTATTATCCTTTTCAGTAAAATGATGCATTTGGTTCAGTGGAAAGGGAATTTACTGTTTGCCGGTTTGACTTATGTTTGACAGCATTGAATTTTTGACATCTTTATGGAGCCTATTCTCACTTTGTATGAAAATGTCACTGTGAAACCCAATGGCTCTATCCATTATGCAAACCTATTGCAAACAAAAGAAGTCCATTGAAATAGTTGTGCCCTCATTTTTGACAAGGAAAATAGCTTTTATCTCAATTTCTTATATCATAAGTTTTCACTGTTATATGTATGAGTGGAAGTCACATTATCCACTGTGAGTAAACCAAACACTATCATATAAATTGGCCTACAAAACCCTGGCAAACAACTATGGCCTTGATATGAACGCTCCCTCTGGACAGGGGAGAATTCAGAAGGGGTAGGGAATATTTGGTAATGTGAAATTCAGGTATCTGATCACAACTTAGAAACACCAACAAGCCAACAATAATAGGTGGGATGATTTGAAATTAATTAATGATGCATGGATTTCCCAGAGTGTGCACGAGCATTGAGGGAGAAGGGAGGGGGACTGATGGTGTCAGGAAACTTTAAAGTGAAGCAAACGGAGTGAATAAAGCTATGACCTACCTCAGATGATCCTGCTCCCCAGGTTAAGTAGCTCTTTTACCATTCCATCTGAGCTGAGGGATGCAGTAGTACTTGCCTGAGTCCCTGCAGGCTTCTCCAGCTCCAATACACAACATTTAGCCACTCCTAATCCCACTGTTTGCATCTTGTGCGCTAAGCCAGGCTGACCTTAAACCACTCCCACACTGCAGATGATCTCTTTCCATCTCCATCACACTTAATCGGTTTTCTCTCCACAAGCCATCTCTCACAGCATATGTATTTCTGTCCTGCTTTTGTCCATTTTGTGGCCAATATTATTCAAAAGTTTATTCATTGAAGATGTTAATTTGTGTATTTGCACCTTCATTTTTACATTGATAATTGTCAGGTCTATGGAACCAACTGTTTATTTGGGCCATGTTCCACAAAGCTTTTCTCATAGCTACTAATCCAAAAAGCTATGGGTGCTAGTCCTAGCAAAGCAGCCTTCCAGAATAGGGAAATAATTTGGGGTCAATTGACACCCTTGAAAGGAAACTAGATAAATATTTTCGATGAAGTTTTGAGGATTGTAAAAATATTACGCAATTGCTTGGTTTATTCTTAAAATGGAATATTAATCATTTTTTAAATTTATTGTTTGTTTTACATGAACTGCTTTCCTGTAAAGAGCAATTATCAATATACTCTCTTTCAGGGAATTGTTGTCACACCGCCACTACTTCTGCTGTTTGTGAGTACATAGATTAATAAATACTTGTATATTTGTGTTTTTGAAATTATGTCCAACTGTAAAACTTCCAAAAGCTCATTTTAAATTATTTTTTCTAAGTTCTTGAATTTACATATATAGTATAAGTACATTGATGTGCTTAACCTTGAAAATAGCTTGTATGTTCTTCCCTACTGTTTTTATATTTAAAATTCATAGCTTATATGGTATCATGATTTCGTGATACTTCTATAAAAGTAATTGAAATTCTCAGTGCAACATATGCTTATTTTATGATATTTTGCAGTTTAGAAACTGTGTTTGTTAAACTGTACACAGCATTTGTCATAAATGTGCATGTGCTGTCTACACTCAGTGGATACATCACCAAGGTAAACAGTTTTTAAAAAAAGGAAAGGAAAATTTGGCATTTGTTTTGAGAAAAATTAAAAAGCAAAACAAAGAGTTTATGGAGACTAAAATCAGAGGTTGTGGCTTATCTGACGTACTATCTGAAATTTTAGCCTACTCACTGCGAGAGTAATGTACGACCATGGGAGAAAGTACAGTCCAGATTTTACAGGATAATGCAGAATTTAAGACCTCATCTTTTAGAACATAGAACAATACAGCACAGAACAGGCCCTTCGGCCCACGATGTTGTGCCGAACTTCTAACCTAGATTAAGCACCCATCCATGTACCTATCCAAATGCCACTTAAAGGTCGCCAATGATTCTGACTCTACCACACCCACGGGCAGCGCATTCCATGCCCCCACCACTCTCTGGGTAAAGAACCCACCCCTGACATCTCCCCTATACCTTCCACCCTTCACCTTAAATTTATGTCCCCTTGTAACACTCTGTTGTACCCGGGGAAAAAGTTTCTGACTGTCTACTCTATCTATTCCTCTGATCATCTTATAAACCTTTATCAAGTCACCCCTCATCCTTCGCCGTTCCAATGAGAAAAGGCCGAGAACTCTCAACCTATCCTCGTACGACCTACTCTGCATTCTAGGCAACATCCTGGTAAATCTTCTCTGCACCCTCTCCAAAGCTTCCACATCTTTCCTAAAGTGAGGCGACCAGAACTGCACACAGTACTCCAACTGTGGCCTAACCAAAGTCCTGTACAGCTGCAACATCACTTCACGACTCTTGAATTCAATCCCTCTGCTAATGAACGATAATACTCCATAGGCCTTCTTACAAACTCTATCCACCTGAGTGGCAACCTTCAAAGATCTATGTACATAGACCCCAAGATCCCTCTGCTCCTCCACCTTACTAAGAACCCTACCATTAACCCTGTATTCCGCATTCTTATTTGTTCTTCCAAAATGGACAACCTCACACTTGGCAGGGTTGAACTCCATCTGCCACTCCTCAGCCCAGCTCTGCATCATATCTAAGTCCCTCTGCAGCCGACAACAGCCCTCCTCACTGTCCACAACTCCACCTATCTTCGTATCATCTGCAAATTTACTGACCCACCCTTCGACTCCCTCATCTAAGTCATTAATAAAAATTACAAACAGCAGAGGACCCAGAACTGATCCCTGCGGAACTCCACTTGTAACTGGGCTCCAGGCTGAATATTTACCATCTACCACCACTCTCTGCCTTCGACCGGTTAGCCAGTTTTCTATCCAATTGGCCAAATTTCCCTCTATCCCATGCCTCCTGACTTTCCGCATAAGCCTACCATGGGGAACCTTATCAAATGCCTTACTAAAATCCATGTACACTACATCCACTGCTCTACCCTCATCCACATGCTTGGTCACCTCCTCGAAGAATTCAATAAGATTTGTAAGGCAAGACCTACCCTTCACAAATCCGTGCTGGCTGTCCCTAATCAAGCAGTGTCTTTCCAGATACTCGTAAATCCTATCCCTCAGTACCCTTTCCATTACTTTGCCTACCACAGAAGTAAGACTAACTGGCCTGTAATTCCCGGGGTTATCCTTATTCCCTTTTTTGAACAGGGGCACAACATTCGCTACTCTCCAGTCCCCTGGTACCACCCCCGTTGCCAGTGAAGACGAGAAGATCATTGCCAACGGTACTGCAATTTCCTCTCTTGCTTCCCACATAATCCTACGATATATCCCGTCAGGCCCGGGGGACTTGTCTATCCTCAAGTTGTTCAAAATGTCCAACACATCTTCCTTCCTAACAGGTATCTCTTCTAGCTTAACAGTCCGTTTCACACTCTCCTCTTCAACAATACGGTCCCTCTCGTTCGTAAATACTGAAGAGAAGTACTTGTTCAAGACCTCTCCTATCTCTTCCGACTCAATACACAGTCTCCCACTACTGTCCTTGATCGGACCTACCCTCGTTCTTGTCATTCTCAGGTTTCTCACATACGCATAAAATGCCTTGGGGTTATCCTTGATCCTATCCGCCAAGGATTTTTCATGCCCTCCCTTAGCTCTCCTAATCCCTTTCTTCAGGTCCCTTCTGGCTATCCTGTATCCCTCCACTGCTTTGTCTGAACCCTGTTTCCTCAACCTTATGTAAGCCTCCTTCTTCCTCTTTACTAGACATTCAACCTCCCTCGTCAACCAAGGCTCCCTCACACGACCATTTCTTTCCTGCCTGATAGGTACATACATATCATGGACACATCGTATCTGCTCTTTGAAAAAGTTCCACATTTCCACCACATCCTTCCCTGACAGCCTATGCTCCCAATGTATGCTCCTCAAATCCTGTCTTACAGCATCGTAATTTCCCTTCCCCCAATTGTAAAATCTACCTTTAAAATCTTTTAAATCATTCAATTTGAGGGAGATTAAAAAGAATCTGATCCAGTTTTTAAATTAATAGAAGGAATAGACAAGGTAACTGTTAGATTATTTCCATTAATGTGCCTGACCCCAGATTAATATTTCCGTTGCTATGCCTGACAACAAGCTGCCAAAGAAACAGCACTACTCTGAACTCGGTCACACTGAGAAATTCTCAGGACAGTGGAAATACTTTAGGGATGTCTTTAAACCTACTGAAAATGGCAAACTTGCCTTTCGAATCATAGGAGACCCTGGCTTGTGACCAAACAAAAATGAATAAGGCTAAATTAGGAAATACCACTCACATCAAGAAACAAAATTGAGACATAAAAGACAGTATGCAAACCTCCACTTAGCCCATCTACTGAATACTTCAAAATGCCACTTTCAAGGCTTTGGGAGTAAGGAAATGACTTCTTTGCTTCTGACTTGCTGTCGTAGCCAGTGTTTATAAAACTGGTCCAAAATAGTTTCTTGTCAATGGTAATCTCTGGGATGTTGATAGTGGCTGTTTCAGTGATAGTAATGCCATCGAATGTCAAAGGCCAATACTTAGATAATCTCTTGTTGGAGATGATTGTTACCTGGCACTTATGTGGCGTGAATATTACTTGCTAACCCTGTATATTATCCAGATCTTGCTGCATTTGGGTATGGGCTGCTTCAGTATCTGAGGAGTAATCCCACTTCTAACCTTACAATGGAGGGAAGGTTATTGAGAAGCAGATAAACATGATTAAGCCTAGGGCACTACCTAAGGAGTTCCTGCAGAGATAGAGTCATAGAGATGTACAACATGGAAACAGACCCTTCAGTTCAGCCCGTCCATGCCGACCAGATATTCCCAACCCAATCTAGTCCCACCTGTCAGCACCCGGCCCATATCCCTCCAAACCCTTCCTATTCATATAGCCATCCAAAAGCCTCTTAAATGTTGCAATTGTACCAGCCTCCACCACTTTCTCTGGCAGCTTATTCCATACATGTACCACCTTCTGCATGAAAAAGTTGCCCCCTAGGTCTCTTTTATATCTTTCCCCTCTCCCTAAACCTATGCCATCTAGTTCTGGACTCCCTGATCCCAGGGAAAAGACTGCCCATTTACCCAATCCATGTCCCTCATAATTTTGTAAACCTCTATAAGGTCACCCCTCAGCCTCCGACGCTCCAGGGAAAACAGCCCCAGCCTGTTCAGCCTCTCCCTATAGCTCAAATTTTCCAACCCTAGCAACTTCCTTGTAAATCTTTTCTGAAACCTTTCAGGTTTCACAACATCTTTCCGATAGGAAGGAGACCAGAATTGCACGCAGTATTCCAACAGTGGCCTAACCAATGTCCTGTACAGCCGCAACATGACCTCCTAATTCCTGTACTCAATACTCTGACCAATAAAGGAAAGCATACCAAATGCTTTCTTCACTATCCTATCTACCTGCAATTCCACTTTCAAGGAGCTATGAACTTGCACTCCAAGGTCTCTTTGTTTAGCAACACTCCCTAGGACATTATCATTAAGTGGATAAGTCCTACTAAAATTTGCTTTCCCAAAATGCAGCACCTCGCATTTATCTGAATTAAACTCCATCTGCCACTTCTCAGCCTATTTGGCCCATCTGGTCCAGATCCTGTTGTAATCTGAGGTAACCCTCTCCACTGTCCACTACACCTCCAATTTTGGCGTCATCTGCAAACTTAGTAACTGTACCTTTTATGCTCCAAATCATTATGTAAATGACAAAAAGTAGAGGAACCAGCACTGATCCTTGTGGCACTCCACTGGTCACAGGCCCCCAGTCTGAAAAACAACCCTCCACCACCACCCTCTGTCTTCTACCTTTGAGCCAGTTCTGTATCCAAATGGCTAGTTCTCCCTGTATTCCATGAGATCTAACCTTGCTAATCAGTCTCCCATGGGGAACCTTGTCAAACGCCTTGCTGAAGTCCATATAGAACACGTCTACCACTCTGCCCTCATCAATCCTCTTTGTAACTTCTTTGTTTTGAACCTGAGATGACAACAGCAATTACAAATATCTTCATTTATACTAGGTATGATTATAACTAGTGAAGTGTTTTCCTTTGACTTCCGTTGAATCTAGGTTTGAGAGGGCATTCCTTGATGCCAGGCTTGGTCAAATGTAGCTTTGATACCAAAGGCAGTCACTTTCCCCTCACCCCTACAATTCTGCACTTCTGCTCATGTTTGAAGCAAGGTTGTAATGCGATCGGGTACTGAATGCCCCTGTTGGAAACAAACTGAGTACCAGAGACAGTTTATTGCTAATTGTTTTACTGAAGATCGAGACCAGATTAATGGGGTGACAACTGGATGTGTTAAATTTGTCCTAAATCTGCTGTCCTTGTCCTTCTATATTGATGTGGTCATGGGTTTGGAAGGTGCTGTCTCAGGAACTTTGTGTTTCTGCAGTGCATCTTTGTAAATAGTCCACACTGCTACTGAACATAGGTGATGGAAGAAATGAATGCTTGCAGATGTGGCATTAATCAACTGGGCTACTTTGTCCCAGACGGTGTCTATTTTTTTGAGTGTTGTTGGAGGTGTATTCATCCGTGCACGTGGGGTGTATTCCATCATACCGAGAAGACTGCGGATGCTGGAAATCAAAAACAAAACCAGAAATTGCTGGAAAAACTTAGTAGGTCTGGCTGCATCTGTGGAGAGACTTCTCACTTTGTACTTTTATTTTCCATCATACTCCTGATTGGAGCCTTCTAGCTGGTTGGCAGGCTTTGGGGAGTCACTCACCTAGCCTCTGACCTGGTCTTAGAGTCATACAGCACGCAAACAGACCATTTGACCCATCATGTCTATGTCAACCAACAAATGCCAACCTGCACTAATCCCATTTATCTGCATTGGTCTGTAGCTTACTATGCCCTCGCATTTCAAGAGCTTTCCTGGTGCTACTTAAATGTTGCTAGAGTGCCTGACTCCTCCACCCTTTCAGGCAATGCATTTCTTATTTCTACTACCTTCCGGATGAACTTTTTTTTCTCAGATCTCCTCTAAACCACTTACTTCTTGCCTTAAACGCGTACTGTTTAGTTCTAGACATGGCTGCCATGAAGAAAAGATTCTCACAATCTACCTCTCCTAATTTTATATACCTCAATCAGATACTCCTCAGTTTCCTTTGCTCCAAAGAGAAAACACTCTGCCTATCCAATCCACCCTTGTAACTGAGTCTTTTCATCTTATGCCACAAATCACCTAACAGAGAGTTTGCCCCAATACCCATTGAATTCAGTTTAGTTAGGGCTTCTTGATGCCACACTTGGTTGAATGCAGCCTTGATATCAAGGTCTATCAATCTCCCTTCACTACTGGAATTCACCACCATTGTCCATGTTTGAACCAAGGATGCAATGAGGTCAGGAGCTGAATGGCCCTGGCAGAATCCAAATTGAAGATCAGTAAACAGTTTATTGCTGAGCAGCTGCTTCTTGAAAGCATTATTGATGACCTCTTCCCTCACTTAACTGATTGAGAATCGAACAAGGCAGTAATTGGCTGCGCTCTGTAGGAATTAAGAGGTTCTATTGCAGCTGTACAGGACATTGGTTAGGCCACTTTTGGAATATTGCATTCAATTCTGGTCTTCCTGCTATAGGATGTTGTGAAACTTGAAAGGGTTCAGAAAAGATTTGCAAAGATTTAGCCAGGGGTAGAGGGTTTGAGCCAAAGGGAGAGGCTGAATAGACTAAGGTTATTTTCTCTGGACCGTCAGAGGCTGGAGCGTGACCTTATACAAGTTTACAAAATCATGAGGGGCATAGATAGGTTGAACAGCCAAGGTCTTTTTCCAAGGGAAGCAGAATCCAAAACTAGAGTGCATGAGTTTAAGGTAAGAGGAAAAAGATTTAAAAGGTATCTAAAAAGCAACTTTTTCACACAGCGGATTAAAGTGAGCTGCCAGAGGAAGTGGTGCAGGCTGGTACAATTACATTATTTAAAAAGTATCTGGATGGGTAATTAAAAGGAAGAGTTTAGAGGGATATGGGCCACATACTTGCAAATTGGGCTAGATTAAGATATCTGGTGGGCATGGAAAAGTAGGACGGAAGGGTCTATTTCCATGCTGTATCGCTGTATGACATATGATTGGCAGATGCCAGTGTTGAAATTGTACTGGATCAGCTTGATTAGAGGATCAGCAAGTTCTGAAGCACAAGTCTTCAGTACTATCACTGTAGTGTAGTCAGGACCCATAACCTTTGCAGTATCTATTGCTTTCAATCATTTCTTGATATCAGGTGGAGTCAATCGAATTAGACAAACGGGAGGCTGGAAAACACAGCAAGCCAAGCAGCATCAGGAGGTGGAGAAGTCAACATTTTGGGTATTAGCCCTTCTTCAGGACTAGATGTAGGGTTAGGGGGAACAAAGATAAGGACACCTCTCTCCCCTTTCTGGACCTCTCCGTTTCTGCTCTGACAAGGAGACATTCCACTCCCAAGCATCCCTGATGGCGTCCTATTTCAAACACTGTTTCTCCCTTGTCCCCCTCATCATCCAGACAGCCCTCCATTCCCCATTCCACTGTCCTAAACCCCTCCCGCCCCCTAAACATCATAAAGATAGGGTCCCCCTTGTCCCCACTGCCCAGCCTCCACATCCAACATCTCATCCTCGAACACCTCCACCAAGTCTAAATAGACCCTACCACCCAGAACATCTTCCCCTTCCACCCATCTGCCTTCCGCAAAGACTGTTCTCTTTATCACTCCTTGATTCGCACCACACTCCCCACTAAACCCTCCAATACCTTACCCTGGAAAGAATGGGATGCAACAGATTTCCAAACACCACCTCCCTCACCTCCATCCAGGGCCCCAAACAGTCCTTTCAGAGGTTCACTCTCATCTCTTCCAACCTAGTCTACTACATTCGATGTTCCTGATTTGGTTTTCTCTCGATCAGTGAGATTAAGCATAGACTCGTTGATCATTTTGCCGAGCATCTTGGCCTGGTCCGAAATGGCCAGCCTGACTTCCCGGTCATCACCCAGTTCGATTTCCCCCTCCCACTCCCCTTCCAACAAGTCCATCCTGGCCTCCATTGCTGCAGTGGATCAGACCACAAATTGGAGGAACAACACCTTATCTTCCACCTGGGCAGCCTACAGCCCAGATGACTTAATATTGTGTTCTCTAATTTCAAATAACCTTCCCACCCATCTCCTGGTTCTCTTTCCAACCCCACCTCCTCCCTTCCATTCCACCTACCGACCCTTCCTTCTAGCTACTGACTGGATTCATCTCCCATTGATCAACCAGCTCATACCCGCTTCCTGTGTCCACCTATCACTATCTCAGCATTCTGCTGGAGAAGGGTTAATATCTGACACTTTGACTTCTCCACTTCCTAATGCTGCCTGGCTTGCTGTGTTGTTCCAGCCTCTTGTTTGTCTACTTTGGGGTCCAGCATCTGTATTTCTTTTGTCTCTCATGGAGTTAATCGATTTGTCTGATGACTGTCATCTGTGATGCTGGGGTCCACTGGACGAGGCCAAGATGGATCATCCATTTGGCATTTGTAGCTGAAGATAGCTTCAACCGTATGAGAATCCTCCAGTGAGTTGTTTAATTGTCCACCACCATGGATGTGGCAGGACGACAGAACTTAGATCTGATCTGTCAGTGGTGGGATTGCTTAGCTCTGTGTATCTCTTGTTGCTTTTGTTGTTTGACATGTAAGTAGTCCTGTTTGATAGTTTCACCAGGCTGGCATCTCATTTTTAGGTATTCCTTGAGTTGCTTCTGGCATTCCCTCTAACACTTGTCATTGAACCAGAGTTGATAATCGATAGTAATGATTGAGTGAGGGATTGTGAGGCTGCACGTTGTCTTGGAATCCAGTTTTGCTGCTGTCGATAACCTGCAGTATCTCATGGATACCCAGTTATAAGTTGTTAGATCTGTTTGAAGTCTGTCCTATTCAGCACAGTGACCATGCCACACAACATGCAGGAGGGTATTCTCAATCTCCACTGCTCATCTCTCACATATTCACCAAACTTCTATGCACCACACTTAATCTCTCTTACACTCATCAATGACTAAATTGCTTGTCACCGGCAGAACCTTCGAAGATTTCTGCCAGTGGCACCTTATATAAAGCCCAGCCATGCACCAGATCAAAATGGTCGTGACAGTTATTTTTCACTTCAGTTGCACAATTACAACATGGATAAGGATAAAAGGCAACACAGGTTGTGCTTTGCAGAGTGAGTTGCAGGCTCAACTTGGTAATCTAGCGAATTTCTTGCCCAATACCTCCATACTCCTTTTCATTTGCATAACCTCACAACTGTCAATTCCGAGCTTCTTCACATTCCACCAAATTCTTTCAATTAGGTTTTCGTCTCCCAACATTACTCTATTGACCCAAGGCCAATAGGTTACATGTCAACCAACCTGATGCACTGTTCCTTCTTGCTCACTCACTTGTGCACACACATGTCCCCAGTCTCCTGTCCATATATATTGAGTTCCCACTGCGATTGTCGTCCCCTCTGCATTCCAGCAAGTTACTTACAATCCTAATAATCGACTCCCTACTCTAACAGTAGCAGCTAATAAACCACCTTGACCCCAAGAACTGAGTGTGATCCACCCTCTTGACTGATTTGGAAGGACTGTCCATCAGGACTGACAGTGATCAAACATTGGACTGATCTGTGTGCACCTCGCAAACATACCTATTGTGAATCTATAGACTAGCAGCATTAGATCTGTGAGAGTAACTGTAGCCCAGTCCTTAAACCTGACCATCTAAACACCTGACTGACTGCATTAGATCTCTGGACCTAGATCAAATGTTGCTCTTGAATTGCTATGACAAGAGTTCGTGACTAATGACTGTCCACATTGACTTGACTAAGGACTGATCACAGTAGGCTGAGGATGCGATTGGTACATGAAGTTCAGGGCTGATGATGATTGGTCGGAGAGGAGAGTGGAGCGGATAGGTGGGAAGGAAGATGGACAAGTAGGTCAGGTCAAGAGGGCAGTGCCGAGTTGGAAGGTTGGACCTGGGATAAGGTGGGGATAAGGGAAATGACCTATCACCTTCCCCCTCAACTTAATCCACCTATCGCATCCTCAGCTCCCTAGCCCACAAGCCCCACCACCTCCCATTTATCTCTAAGCCCCCTTGGGCCACCTATTCATTCCGGCTGAAGAGCTTATGCTCGAAACGTTGATTCCCTTGCTCCTTGGATGCTGCCTGACTGGCTTTGCTTTTCCAGCACCACACTCTTTGACTCTTATATCCAGTATCTGCAGTCCTCACTTTCTCCCAGTCGATTAACACCCCTCATTGTAGACTCAGTTATGTGAAGGAACATACTGTCCAGAACCACCTAGTTGTCATTGTAGTGGCTGGTATATTGCATCTGGAAACATGGCACTCATCCACGGACTTCTTCAACAAACACATTGACCTAGACCCAATATACCAGCCACTACCACGAACAACTGGAACCGGCAACAGAAAGCAGCAGGAATGGAACCAAATAAATTCCAGAAGAGACAGTACAGCAGTGCTTCACAGGAGGCTCCAAAACTCTGAAGATGTCACCTAGATAGGGGGCAAAACTTCCCAGCTCAGCGAACAACTGAGCTACAAATTTTTACGCAAACCTTGAATAAGAAGCTTGTGTTTCATTGGTAAAATCAAATCAGTATCATTGCATACTTGTGTCAGTGAACGATCACGTTCTTTTTTTAAAAAACCTGTCAAACAAGATTTCAAACTGCGATCTAGCTTATCTAATAGTCGCATTAGCTGGCACCATAATTGTTTTTTTAAGTAACTTCTGTGTCATCATTGAAAAGTACTCACTAACAGAGAAATAATTTACCTGCTCCCCAGGCTAATTTTAGCGAAGAAAGGCAAGTTTACATAAAACCAAAGGTAAACAATTAGGAATATCTAGATCTTTTTCAGCAATCTGTTCAGCCACATTATAACACACCATGGAGCAGGTCCGTCTTGAACCCGTGCCTTCTGGCCCAACTGTAGAGACGTACTCCTACTGCCCCACAACAGTCCATTAGGAAAATCTAACCTGGGAGTATTTTCACAGATCTGGTTGTGGTAAAGATTGTTTTCTTCAACTGTGCTAAAGTTAATTTGTTTGGACCAAAAATGAAATTTGACCCAATAGATTTGGATGACTATCAGTCATTCGAAATACGTTTGTGTTTACTAGCCAGTTACAGAATAACATTAACCCAGGAATGGATCATTGGACCTATTCTATTATAGAAACCTAAAAAGTGTGCAATCATTCTGGTGTTTGGAAGAAATTATTTCAAAAGTATCATTGCGATTAAATCCACTTAAAATTTTGCCAGATTTAAAGAGTCACTGGTTTCTGTATGATTGTTAATGCCGGCTGCTGGTATTGTGTTATGTTTTTCTTATTTATTTAAGTACAGTAAATATAAGGGTTTAATTGTGTTTATAAAAATCTAATTATAATATACATATTTATTTTCATAAAATTCAAACTGCCACTAATTTTCTGGTGAAAATTAATTCAAATTTACCATTAAGTGCCAGGTACTAAATAAGTGTTGATATTTAATAACAATGTAATTATCAGTTCATTACAAAGTAAATGAGTAATGCCAGCAGTGCAAATCTAACTATAACTATAAAGTTACAATATTCCTGAACAGAACATTTGTTTATGGACTCAATTAACAATAGTAATGTTAAACAATTGATCAGGTATGCATCTGCTATATTTTTCACAGCAGATTTAGTGGATTACTATATACTTTTTAACCTAATCAAAATATCCGCAAAGGCTTGTACAATTCATTAAAACTTCAGTGTGTGAATACATAGAACTGTTTTAAGGAATAAAAGTTTTTGTTCTAGCTATGAGCTAAAAGTGCTAAACATGAATGATTATGTATCACTCACTGTGACTGTCAGTGTGCTAAATGAGTGATAGAGCAACAGATCTTGGTGTCTCTAGTCTCCACAAAATGCAGTTCACAGCATATATAGAATGTCTGATTCAGCAGTCTATTTACGTATGTAACAATTCTAATGTTATCTGATGTCTGGCAGTAATCGGACAATGATTAATTATGATTATTGCACAACTTACTGCTATTCTATAAATACAAGTAGTTCTCCTATAACGCAGTAGTTGCATTCCTGTGCGACGCCGTATTATAGAACATCATGCAATAGAAATAATGGGACCTACAGGAAAAGCAGGGTGAGAAGCAAGCCACCAAAAATACCAGTAAAAATCAAAATAATTATTGTACTTAGCCTAACACAAACGATAGCACAGTCTAAGTAAATTTTAACATGTTATAACTGACCTGTTGTATGGTTCTGTATAGTGTAATTCATCAGAATCCTCAACTGATTACTCTTGATTGACATCTATACCTGCTGGCTACACTACATTCTAGATAATCTTCCGATCCCATGCAATGGTAACACTGCACAAGTCAGAACCCAGAATGAAATCTGCCTTGATAGAGCAAGGGCTGAATCTTAATTTCTTTCACTAAGTGTCAGTTTCGTCAAGCTTTTCGAAGGCTTTCACTTTATAATACTTGGAGACATCTATCACCTTATTTTACAGAACCCACCTAATTTATTACCTACCCCACCCTTTGGTGCCCCTCTCTCTCATTCTAGCACCGTCATTCCATGTGCCATTTCCAAAACAACTCACCACTTACTGGACATCCCAGAATTAACCAATATCCGTGGTGCTGTACTATCTTTTTTTATATAGATATTTTTATTAGAAATTTAACATTTTTACAAGTTTACAAAAATAAACAAAACTCTCAAGTACAAACATTGATATACAATTAAATCTTAAATATATAATAACCAAAATTTAACAAAAGAAAAATACCAAGAAAAATAAACAAAACTCAACTAACTACTAATCTAACCGGCAACTAACCAGAGAGTATATTTAAGTCTCTTACATTATTCAAATAAGAGAAAGAGAAAAAAAAAACAGCGGATAACATAGAAATTGGGTAGTGAGATACATGCTCGGAATGTGTTAACAAAACCCGTATTCGTGTGGGATTCCTCTCCCAAGGGGCCCCGGACCAGCCAGGTTCGTAATCTCAATTAAATAAAAGCCCTTGTTAGGATAGCCGAAATATCTGTATTCATATAATTCAAGAAGGGCTGCCATATTTTATAAAATAATTCGGTCTTTCGATGCACCATATTTGTCAGGAAGTCAAGGGGAATACATTCCATAATTAATCTGTGCCAATTTGAAAGTCCGGGGGGGGCCCTCAGCCACCCAGTTCACCAAAATATTTTTCCTTGCACTGAAAGAGAGAATAGAAAATAGTCTCTTCCCATACATGTCCAGGAAGGGAAAGTTCGAAAAGCCCAAAAGGAGAGATACGGGGTCCACTTTAATTTCCGTTCCTAAAATTTCTGTCAGGGCACTTGCTACTTTAGTCCAGTATCTACGGATCTTATGACAGGTCCATAGACAATGTACAAGAGTGCCCACCTCTATTTTATATTTGGGACACATTGGAGATGCCCCTGCCTTATGTTTTGCCAGTCGATCCGGTGCTATATGGGCCCTATGAAGTATCTTCAGCTGGATAGCCTGAGTTCTGTTACAGATGGTGATTCTTCTGGCGTTTTCCCAAATGTCATTCCACGTTTCTATAGAGATTTCTAGTCCCAATTCCTGATCCCATGTTTTAAGCAGATTGTCCATATCTCCTGATACTTCATCATGTAGTAAATGATAAGTGGTACTGATGGAGGATGCCCCCATTGGTAGTAGTACTCTACATTCTCTATCTGATTTATAAAGACTATCTAATAACGTAGTCATCTTCTGTATATAGTCTCGAATTTGGAAGTATCGATAGAGGTCTGCATTAGGTAATCCGAATTTCTGACGCAGCTGTTCAAAAGACATCAGGACCCCATCTTTAAATAGGTCCCCTAGACATGAGATACCCCTGGGTCTCCAGAATTTAAAAGTGGTATCTGTAAACCCCGGTTGGAATCCCCTTGTTCCCACTATCGGCGCATAGGGGGATGTTTTATGTGAGTTGCCCTCATTTTGCCGCATTATATTCCAAGCTTTAATTGTATTTAGTATTATAGCGTTTTTACAGTGATCCATTATGATTTTCCTCTTGTCTGAAAATAAAAGGTTAATAAGTGGGCATTTTACTTGAGAAGCTTCGATGTCCAGCCAGATTGATTGTGGATCAAACAAGACCCAATCAGCTATGTAACTTAATAAGGAACTTAACTGATATTTCCTAAAATCTGGGAACTCCAATCCTTCCCTTGCCTGTGGAAGCTGTAGCTTCTTCAGCTTAATGAGGAGCCATCTATGATTCCAGATAAAGGAACCCAGCCAGCCATATAATTTACGTAGAACCATCCTCGGCAGCATCCCCAGAAGCATTCTCATAGGGTATAGGAGACGGGGCAGGACATCCATTTTAATTAGTGCTATTCTACCCAGCCAGGAAATTGGAAGGTTTCCCCAACGCTGGAGGTCCTGCCTTATCCTTTCCAGTAAATGCGCAAAATTAGCCTTGTATAACTGACCAAATACTGGGGTAATAAAAATGCCTAAATATAAGAAACCCTCCAGGGACCAACGAAAGGGAAAAAGGGATCCGTCCACTAAGTGGGGTAACATAGCAAGGCCACCCATTGGCATAGCCTCCGATTTTGAGAAATTAATTTTATAGCCTGAGGATGCGCTAAATGTATTAATAACTTGGATTAAGCGAGGTACGGACATCAGAGGATTACTGAGGAATCGAAGAACATCATCTGCATACAGGGTAATTTTATGTTTACCTGTACCAATCCTCCGGGCCGTTATATTAGGATCAGCCCGTATAGCTTCTGCTAGTGGTTCAATTATTAGCGTAAATAACAATGGCGAGAGAGGACATCCCTGACGGCAGCCCCTACCCACACTGAAGCTATCCGAACCTAATCCATTGGTAACCACAACTGCTTTGGGATCACTATACAATGTTGAGACCCATTTGGTAAACACCTGTCCAACGCCAAACCTTTCCAATGTGTAAAACAAATATGACCATTCAACCCTATCGAATGCCTTTTCCGCGTCTAATGGAACTACTACTCCTGGTATCTTTCCCTGATGGCAGGCTTGAATCATATTCAAAACCCTTCTAATATTATTGGATGATCTACGGCCCTTAATAAACCCCATCTGATCCTCCTTTATGATATGTGGCAGTACCCTTTCTAGTCTCAATGCTAACGTTTTAGAAAGGATTTTAAAATCTACATTTAGCAAGGATATTGTTCTGTATGATGTACAATCTTCTGGATCCTTTCCTTTTTTAAGGATAAGAGAGATATTTGCCTCTTTCAGCGAAGGCAGGAGACAGCCCTGACTATATGCATAGTTATACATGTCCATAAGTGGACCAGCCAATATTTCTGTAAATTCTTTATAGAATTCAGCTTGAAAACCATCTGGGCCAGGTGCCTTACTGCTCTGAAGTTGCCTGATTGCGTCAAGTATTTCTTGGACAGGGGAGCATTTAAGACTGATACCTGTTCCGGAGTTAAGCCCAGAAAGGTCAAATTTTTTAAAAATGATTGCATCCTCGTAGTCCTGTCTTCACAATCCTGTGATTTATATAAATCAGAATAAAATTTTCTAAAGATTGCATTAATCTTTTTATGATCATGAGTCAAAATACCCGTACTTTCCTTGATAGACGTGATAGTTTGAGGGGCCTTTTTTTTCTTTGCAAGAAATGCTAAGTATCTACCTGGTTTGTCGTCAAATTCGTATAACCTTTGTTTTGCAAATAATATTTCCCTCTTAGCCGTTTGGATAAGCGTAGTGTTTTGAGCTGTCCTAAGGGCTGTAATCCTTTGCAATTTAATAATAGAAGGTCTATCAGTGTATGCAGTTTCAGCTGCTTTTAAGCGAGCTTCGAGCAGACGCTGTTGTTCTCCCTTTAATTTTTTCTGGGTCGCTGAGTAGGAGATGATCAGACCTCGCGTGTAAGCTTTGATGGTCTCCCACATCATTGATGGGTTGCTAGCCGTACCTAAATTAATTTCTAAAAAAGTTTTAAATTCTTGAGAAAAGTACTTTACAAATTTACTGTCTTTCATTAGGAAGGGGTCCATACGCCAATGCCGAGGGGATGTCCCATTGTTCCTCGCCTTGATTTCCATATATACAGCAGCATGGTCGGAAATTGCTATACTACCTATTTTACAGGATGATATGGAATTTAAAAAAATCGAGGGGGCAAAAACATATCCATTCTAGTATGGCATTTATGTGGATTGGAGTAAAAAGAAAAGTCTCTGCCCTGTGGATGAAGCCATCTCCATATAATCTACTAATCCTAATTATTTGTTCAGATCCACCAATTTTCTAGATCTGGGAGGTACTCCTGCAGTACTCTTAGGAATCCTATCTATTTCCGGATCCATAATACAATTAAAGTCTCCCCCTATAATTGTATGACGGGCACCAAGAGCCATCAATTTTGAAAAGGCTTCCATTATAAATTTAAAGGGGTGTGCCGGGAGCCAGTACAAATTTAAAATCCCATATTCCTCTCCATTTATAAGGGCTTTAATCAGAATATATTGTCCAGATTCGTCTTTTATCTGATTTAGGATTTTGAAAGGGAAATTCTTCCGAATAAGAATAACAACTCCCCTACTTTTTGAGCTAAAAGAAGAAAAAAAGGCCTGATCAAATCCACCGTGTCGTAATTTCAAGTGTCCAACAGATGTGTCTCCTGTAGGAGAGCTATATCAACTCTTTCTTTCTTAAGATTTGATAGTATTTTCTTCCTTTTGACTGGCAAATTACTCCCCTTAACATTCCAGGTGCACCACTTAACCGACTGATCAACCATAATCTTCCAGGCAAATCCGAGATCCCTCGGGAGAGGAAGCCCTATCCAAAACATCCTGAGCATAGAGCATATAAAATTCACAAAAATAAAGGCTCTCTAATACACTCACAACAGTATAATAAAAAACTATTTCTAAATAATAAAAAAAAGTATTTAAATGGAGATTTTCCCCCTTGTTCCCAGGGGGTGTCACTTCCTTTTCAAAGGTCCATCGTATCCTCTCCCAACCAATGCCCCACCCTTGACCCAGGCGCTCCTCAATAGGATGAGGAGAATTCAGATATAATACGAAGCTAGAGTTAACAGTGAGCACCCTACCCCCCCCCCCCCCCCCCCCCACCCATACCTGAATATATTTGGTAATGTTAATACCATGTATAAACATATATAACTATAAAATTACAATCTCAACAAATAATAATTAAATACAATAATACAAAATAGCAAGAGAAAACAACCCTGCTCCTCGAGACAGAGGTAAAATAGAATAAGGTAACCACCTCCCCCACCAACATTAACTAAACCCCCCGGCTTATATATATACATATATATATATATATATATATATACACACACATATATACATAGACTAATAAAAAAACAACCCCAAGGGGGGGGGAGAAAATCGTTAAATAGAGAACAAATAAATAAATCCCTCTCCCCACCCCCCAAGATAATATTAAACAGTAAGGTAAGAAAAAAGAAAAAGGGGGGGGGGGCGGGGGATATAAACCGGAGTGAGGGAAAGGCAAACCAACATCCATTGTCTCTTACAATTTATCTAAGAGAGACCAAAAATTCCTTAGCCTTTTCTGGCGATCCGAAGTTATACATGGATCTTTCATGGTTAAAGTGTAGCGTCGCTGGGTAGCGTAAGGAGTACTGAATATTTAAGTCCCTTAAACACTTTTTCTCCTCATCGAATACCTTCCTCTTTCGGACCAGAACTGGGGAAAAGTCCTGGAATAGCATGAACTTGGATCCTTTATAGATCATGGCTTGGGAATCTTTTCCAAGATTTCTAGAGGCTTCTAGGAGTATCTGCCTCTCCCTATAGCTCTGCAGCCGGAACAGGACCGGGCGAGGGCGCTGGTTCGAGCCAGGCCCGCGTATTGCGACCCGGTAGGCCCATTCCACCCTTACCTGGCCTGATCCAGCTTCCAGGTTTAAAAGCTGCGGCAGCCACTGCTCGAGAAACGCTGTAAGCTGGCCTTCCTCTTCCCATTCGGGAAGGCCCAGCAAACGAATATTTTTTCGATGACCTCGATTATTGAGGTCGTCAATATGATTCTCTAAGGTCCGGACTCGCTGTTCGAGAGTCCGGACCTGATCCACTGCTGATTGCGCTGTAGTTTTGGAGGTCGCGGCCTTTAGCTCTGCCCCTCCGACTCAGCGCTCGATTTCTTTAATGTCTTGGTCGTGCTTTTGCAGCGCGGCCGAGAGTGAATCCCATCGACTTCTGGATTCTTCAATGAAAGCGTCAATCTTTGCATCCAATTTGTAGATGATTTGCACAAGGCTTGCCACTGTAGGTAAGTCCCCCAAGGCAGCTGTGGACGCCTCTGCTGCAGCTGGAGAGGGTGGGGGAGGGGTTCCTGCTTGCTGAGAGCAGCGGGCTCCCTTCCCTTTAGTCATTTTTACTAAAGATTAGATTGTTTAAATTTAATACTAAGCAACTAATTAAATTAAACAGCTATTTTAAATGATTTGGTGAGTGTGGTGGTTGTGGGTGGCCCACTTTGCCCAAGTCTTGGGAGGAGCACTGTAGACTCAGACTTGCTGGGTGCCGCCATCTTGGATCCCCCGCAGTACTATCTTTAAAAAGATATTGTGCACCCAGACAAGAGCTGTCATTCCGGAGCTGCCCTGCATGGTTCCTAACATTGGCCCTGGATGTGGCAGACAATGGAAACTTGGTGCCTGTCTTAGTGGGTAGTGACATGGAAATGCTGCTGATGGGGATCAGGTGATGCAGAAAAAGGACATCCTTTTCTCCCAGGCCAAAAGAGGATGCCAATCTATTTGGAATAATGCCAACCTGGACCAGGGTTACCATCCAGGATAGTACAATCTCAACCATCTGAAGGAATGCACAGAATGTAAGAAGATGATCAATGACCTTCTCCACTCTGCCACCATCATTTCATTGATATGTCTCATTCACTCTATCTCTGCGATTGTACCCACCATTTCTTGCAACATCTTCCCAACTCACTCTCATCCTTCCTAACATCTGACCCTGACTAACCCTGAATTTCTTCTGCACAGCCTACACATCCCCTCAGGACATCTCCACACATGCACCAAAAGTAACAGTGTGCCACCCACCTTTCTCTCCCACACACACTGTATTCAGAGTTTCCTGACTCTCACCACCCTGAGCAGTTGACTGACCATCTCCAAGCCCCTTTACTGGCATTTTTTTGCAGTTGATTACTGTAGTGATTAGTCACTGACAGATTCACATGAGTCTCCAGATGTTCTTTATCAGCTAAATATATTTTTTAAACAAAAAGAGAGGAAGTAAGCTCTTAATACAAACAACAAAGCCAGGTTTTAAACTGTTCCTCAACACTGTCCTTTTACTGTTAGTCAATTCCAGTGAAATTTCACTCTTATCTCAACTCTTTTTAAGTTTTTAAATTAACAGATTGCTAGCAGCTTCTTGTCCTCAGGTGGTAGAGACATTCTCACAATGCTTTTCCAAGTCCACTAGCATAAGCATTTCACAATACCTTTCACGAAACTCTTCAGAAGAAAATGCACGAGCCAACTGAGCAGGTGGTGTTAACGCAGAATCCAGTTCTCCGCGTATAATGACACCTTGTATAGGGGATGAGAGTCGTGTAACAGTGAACGGGAGTTCACTTTATAAAAACAAGGTCGACAATTCACAAACCACTTTACAGACAAATCACATTTAATAAATGCGCGTTATAGGAGAACTACCTGTACTTTCATGTTTTTATAGTGTTTCTTGTTTATTGCTATAACTTTTAAGTGAATGTGTTCTGTACGTATACTGTATTAATGAATAATGTCAAGCAAATCACCTTTATCAAAATGCACTGGCTGTCAAGTTATTTTACTTTTTATTTGAATATGGTATGAACATTAAAGGTAGAACATGTTTTGTAATTCACCTTTCATTTTATTTTGTTTCTGCTTTTGCAGCTAGGATCTTCGTCATCAGTGCCATTCAGTTCAATTTTCTCTCAGTTGTTTATGACTGTAGTAATCCCACTCATTTTAGGACAGGTAAGCACAGTTACTGGTATTTCATTAGTTGTATGACAGAAGTTGTATGACAACTTTCAGAAGTTGTATGACAATTTCTCTGATGATATTAGAAGTTTCTGTGAACTTAAAATGTGAAGTGTAGGCAGATCAAGCAGAAAATAAACCACATATTAAAGAAGAAACAGCATGTATTTTGTTCCGAAAATGTTAAATAAGGCAGTTAGAACACAAGGAAACCTAGCTACCCATGTAACAGCACTGAGTAATAGTATTTCAGACTATGGTAATCCATAAATTATTATGTACTAAATTATAAAAGATTTTAAATTAAGAAAGCTGTTTTAACTTTTAAAAGTAATCTGTGCATATATTTACATTTTAAGTATAATTTAAATTTTCTGCTGTACATTAAAAAAAATTTATGTGGTCAAATAAAGTCACAGTCATACAGTGTGGAAGCAGACCTTTCAGTCCAAACATAATCCCAAACTAAATTAATCCCATCTGCCTGCTCCTGGCCCATATCTGTCCAAACCTTTCCTATTTATATACTTATCCAAATGCCTTTTAAACATTGTAATTGTGCCCACACCCACCCTCAAGAAGGTCATGACACGCAAAATTTGCCACTTTGTGTTTTTTTTAATCTTTCTCCTCTCATGTTAAAAACGTGCCCCATCATCGTGAAAATCTCATCCTAGGGAAAAGACAACTACCATTAACTCTTACTATATCCCTCATTATTTTATGAATTTTTATAAGGACATCTCTCAGCCTCTTAGGCTCCAGTGAAAGAAATCCCAGCCTATCCAGCCTTTCTTTATAACTCAAACCTTCCATACCTGGCAACACCTTGGTAAATCTCTTGTGAACCCTGGAGAGCTTAGGGTGCATGCTTTTACTTCGGTTGTTTTTTAAAGAAAAATATTAAACTTGCTGCACTGGCATTTAGAATGTTGTTAAGGTGACTTTATTTCTGATGAAAAATACTTTTATGAGTAACTGTGGAAGATGGACTGTTCCACGTACCCGACAAAGTGACACACATAGCTGGGGCCCATGCAGCTCCCATTCATACCCCTTTGGTCTTAAGGAAGTGGGACGATTCAAAGGAGAAATTAAGGGTGAGGACCAGTTCGGTCAAATGAATGAGAATGTCAATGGAAGGGTACTGGTGGAGACGCCAGGAGAGGAGGAAATGGAGGGCTTGGAGGCCTTGTCATGGCCGTTAGAGGTGTATAGGGAGTGCATGACGATGGTGAAGGTGAGGCATTGGAGCTAGAAAAACTAAAGTCATGGAGGAGGTGGAGGGCATGGGTGGTGTCTGGTACATAGGTGGGGAGTTCCTGGATTAAGGGGATGGGACAGTATCAAATTCCCGCATCGCTGCCCTCGAACCCCACCCCTCCAACTGCAACAAGGACAGAACCACCCTGGTCCTCACCTTCCCCCCCACCAACGTCTGTATACATGGTATCACTATCCAGCATTTCCACCACCTACAACAGAACCCCACCACCAGAGATATATTTCCCTCCCCACCCTTATCTGCATTCCGTAAAGACTATTCCCCCGTGACTCTCTTATCAGGTTCACACTCCCCACCAAACCACCCTCCATTCCCTGCACCTTCCCCTGACACCGCAAGAATTGCAAAACGTGCGTCCATGCACCCACACCTCCCCCCTCCCCCCCCGTCCAAGGCCCCAAAGGAGTCTTCCACATCCATCATAGATTTACGAGCACTTTTGCACATGTCATTTACTGTGTCCGTTGCTCCCAATGCGGTCTACTCTACACTGGGGAGACAGGACGCCTACTTGCAGAATACTTTAGAGAACATCTCTAGGAGACACACACAAAACAACCACACTGCCCCCAGGCTGAACACTTTAACTCCCCGTCCCACTCCATCAAGGACATGCAGGTCCTGGGCTTCCTCCATCACCAAATCCTAACCACCGACGCCAGGAGGAAGATCGCCTCATCTTCCACCTTGGGACCCTCCAACCACACAGGATGAATGTGGATTTCACCAGTTTCCTCATTTCCCCTCCCCTCACTTTATCCCAGAACCAACCTTCTAACTTGGCACTGCCCTCATGACCTGTCCTACCTGTCCATCTTCCTTCCCATCTATCCACTCCACCCTCCTGTCCAACCTATCACCATTACCCCAACCTTCATCTACTTATTGTATTCTCAGCTACCTTACCCCCAGCCCCATCCCCCTCCTATTTATCTCCCGATTTACTTGGCTTGCAAACCTCATTCCTGATGAAGGGCATATGCCCGAAAGGTTGATTCTCCCGCTCCTTGGATGCTGCTTGATCTGCTGTGCTTTTCCAGCACCACACTCTTAACCAATGGTCTGATGTTAGTGGCAATATGACAATAATATCAGAAACACTGGATAAAAGCAAATTACTGCGGATGCTGGAATCTGAAACCGAAAGAGAAAATGCTGGAAAATCTCAGCAGGCCTGGCAGCATCTGTAAGGAGAGAAAAGGGCTGACGTTTCGAGTCTAACTGATCCTTTGTCAAAGCTTTGACAAGGGTCAGTTAGACTCAAAACGTGAGCTCTTTTCTCACCTTACAGATGCTGCCAGACCTGCTGAGAATATCAGAAACAGTTCAGGCACTGGAAGTCAGATTCTTTTCTTGAACATGGCTTACAAAGTCTGAAAGTCTATCGACCAAAGGCGTAAATGACAAAAACAATTCAAAATCCTACAATACATTTTCAGTTGATGCTCAGATTTCAGTATGCCTGCAATAAAATACTTTGCAGGTGTTTCCAATAGCTTAAAGGAAAATTCCAGAAATCAGAATAAATATGCAGTTTAGAATTTTGTTTGTTTCTCCTTTGTAGAATTATTACTTTTTAACTGTACTTTTTTCAGCCAGGGAAGTGGAGTTACAGAAAAAGCAAATTTTGTATGATCTGATTGGTCATTTTCTGCACTTTGCTGATGAGGATTTATGAACTTAAAAAAAAATTGTTTGCTTACCTGTCAACTTCTCTGCGAATTTTTTCTCTGCGAATTGGAACTGGTATGAAAGGAAAATTTGTACTTTCTATGGAAGTGAATTGTTTTTCGCCATGTTTGAAAGGGCATTTTAAGAATTGACACCAATTGTAAATTGATTATTATAAGTTTCTTGTATAATAAGAAATACTGGTCCATGCAATTTGCTTACTCGTGACCTGAAAGTCAATATTAATAGCAAACAGGTTAAGACAAAAGTCATGTGGCCAGACACCGAGAAGCTACAAATGTAAGGAGTTAGGAGAACTGGAAGGAAAAAGGCAATCAACACAGGTGCAGGCACAAAGAGAAAACAGAGACAGAAAGAGGAATTATTGTGTGGAGAAGATCTGTTTTTGGCAGAGTAGTTGACAGAAGCTCCTGGACGCTCTTTGTAAGCTGGCTAAAATATTCTGAAACCTAGAAGGCTGTGTGAATGACTCAGATGCTGATGTTTTTCTCAGATATAGTTGAAACATTGTTTGGAATGCTACATTTTGGTTGGTTGAAAAAGAACTCTGTTAAGCTCCCCCATCAGGACTGCTGTGACCCAGATGGTAACCAGTGCCTGTGTGATTCGGAGGTCACAGCTGTTTTTGGACTCCTGCCCTACCCTGCATGAATAATTAAGAAAGCATATTGCTAAACTGCACAGCTACATACTCCCATATGTCTCTGATGGGTTTATAGGAGCTTGTAGTCGTCTAAGACGTATCCATGTTGTATGGACTATTTAAAGTAAAATTTGTTTTTTTTATTGGTATCATTTGTTTGTTAAATCTTTCATTTGTTTTGAAATCAATAAAATCTTGGTAATTTGTTCATTTGGAGTCATGAAGTAAATTTGATTATTTTGGTTTCTGGCACAGATCATTACAGTTACTAACTAAATCAAATGTTTTGATTTGTTCATAATTAGTAAATTAGGCATCCAGTTTAACAGATAAATCTTTATTTCAACAATCACATCTTCTGACCAATAAATGTGTAATTCCAAAAGCTAAATATTGCAGTTGAATTAACCATTAGTTCATCAGATCTGAAATGCATGATTCCTTTAGCTGTAGTGCAGTGATGTATACAAATTTGGATGTCTTGCAATGAAAGAATATGTTTTAGTTGGAACATTTTAAACATAGACACACTAACATTATTTTATAACCAAAGCCAATTCAGACAAAACTATGTCTTCCCATCATTGCTGAAATGTAATGAACCATAATAACTATTTTTCCCTTGTCCCATGTATTCCACAAAACTGAATAATTCATGTCTTTTGATTCAGACTTCTTATACAGTAAATTACATGCATTTAATTATTTGAACTTGTGTTTGCTGAGTGAAACAAAAGAATATTCCATGTCAACTAAAATGAAGTTGGGTTTTTAGATTACTTACAGTGTGGAAACAGGCCCTTCGGCCCAACAAGTCCACACTCACCTGCCGAAGCGCAACCCACCCAGACCCATTCCCCTACATTTCACCCCTTCACCTACCGCTTCGGGCAATTTAGCATAGCCAATTCACCTAACCTGCACATTTTTGGACTGTGGGAGGAAACCGGAGCACCCAGAGGAAGCCCATGCAGACACAGGGAGAATGTGCAAACTCCACAGTGAGTCGCCTGGGGCGGGAATTGAACCATGCCGCCCATTTATTTTGGATATTAATCTGCTTTCACAAATATGAATAAGTAAAACGTAAATCTGATACCACAATTATGGTTATTGTCAGCACTGTATCCTATTAACCAATGTATAACGTGCCTTGGGAAATTGTTCATGTATGTAAAATTACAACTATTTTTAGGCATGAAACCTATGTGGGTGTGACTTTTACACAGTTAATTTTTGAGGGATGATGTCTGCTTGACTTTGGGCCCAAATATCTCCATCACAATGGACTAAAGTAAAGAAAAAATAAATAATTAATATTAGTTAACATTTATTTATTTTACTACATTACAAATTATATATATTCACCACAGTATATATATCCAAACAAATTGTTAGAACCCTTCATGTTGAAATCCTTCAAAATCACTCTACCCACCATCTGAACCAAGAAACAATTCGTACAAATAGCCTGGTTGTATAACAACATCAAACGAGTCTTAGTCGCCATCATAGATTATTTACTATCATCATTGGTAAAGTTACTTAACATCAGCATTCCACAAGTAATGATTCTCCCTACTATCAAGTACATTCGCCAATACATATTTTAGAAATTTTCTTGACAGTATTGAGATCATGCTTATTCCATGTGTCTATGATCAATTGACACAATATCAATAGTAAGCATGCTTACCTATGTCTGCTCTTGTTGAAATCTTATTACCAGTTTAGGTACAATTGTTCCACATCCTTTAGATACTATCCTTGAAAGGATTATTTATGCATGTGTCCAAGGGTTGAACAATATTTATCAGACAAAACACATGACAACACATGGAATAGGTACCATAATGCTTGTGGATCTGACAGCCTAAACTACATCATGAACAAGATGATATCTGAGCCTGTCCTTATGAGCAAACATTTTTCACTGTGTCGTCCATCTGGTGTCAAGTTCCACATGTCCTTGATCCATTTCTTACAACCACCTTCATCCATTCTTGTAAACATCAACAATGACATCTTCCTGAAATTTCTTTTGTTTTAACTTTAATATACCATTGGGTTTAATTTTGTATCACCACCATACATTATGGAACCACTGTAAATCATGTGGCTCGCCATAACAATGTTTCCTTTCACCAGTATTGGTAGTGATCTTGTTTGCTGGTAAGGCAACGTTTATTAGTGTTTCATCCATATTTCCAATGCAATCAATTGGTATGCATTCTCTCAATGTCTTCTGCCCCTACCCTGGCCTTTTTATCCTTTCATAGGAAGTGACAGCCAGGATTTGTTGCCAATCCCTAAATGCTCTTGAACTCAGTGACTTTCTTGGCCATCTCAAAAGGCAGTCAAAATTCGATAACTTCGCTGTAGCTCTGGAATTAACTGCCAGACCAGTTAAAGATGACAGATTTCCTTTCCTGAAGGATTTTATTGAACCAACATTGATGAATTGATAGTTTCATGGTCACCGTCACTGATACCAGCTTTATAGGCTGAATAATTAACTGAATTCAAATTCCAGAGGCTTCTGCAGTGGAGTTTGATCCTTTGTTTCCAGAGCATTAGCCTGGAAATTAGGATTACTACTCCAGTGACAATACCACTATGGCACCATCTTACTTTGTAATGTCTGATGATAAAATAGTGGAATTTGATGATTGTATCGGTGCAGTCAGGTGGCAGTTGATGTAACATTTTTGTTTTCCAATCAAAGATTAACTCGTACCTTTTCGTGAATCCTGGGCACATGCAACACCAGTCTTGAATCCTGAAATACTATCTTTGTTGTCTGAGAGCACAGACTCTGATGCTTCTGGAAATGATAATATTCTCCCTTTATGGGGCCGCACATGGGCTTAGTGGTTAGCACTGCTGCCTCACTGCCAAGGACCCGGGTTCGATTACCGCCTCCAGGTGACTGTGTGGAGTATGCACATTCTCCCTGTGTCCGGGTGCTCCAGTTTCCTCCCACAATCCAAAGATGTGCAGGTCAGGTGAATTGGCCATGCTAAATTGCCCATACTGTTAGGTGCATTAGTCAGGGATAAACATAGGGTAGGGGAATGGGTCTGGGTGGGTTACTCTTCAGAAGGTCAGTGTGCACTTGTTGGGACGCAGAGCCTATTTCCATACTGTAGGGAATCTAATCCTTATGATCATTAACTCATTCTGCCATTTTATACCCCAGGTGAGGCCACTTGCTCAGACTTCCTTTGGTTATGCATTTGTACTTCAATATCCTTTCTAGTTTATTGGATACCTTGCTCAGTTCTCTAAACATTTTCTCACAAAGCTTAAACTCTCTTGCTGCTGCATGGTCGTTAGGTTGCTTAGTGAATGCTACAGCTTTCATTTTAAAGTGTGTACTTGTGATTCTATCTGGAAGGCATCATTATAAATCAATGATCTTACCAACTGGTTGGGTTGCTGAAATTGATGGGAGACAATTCTTCAGTTCTTGCGCGTACCTTTACGTGAATGAATGAAGCACAGTAATTGTCAGTAAGTAATTAATAACCACAAAGCAGTTTGATCCCTGAGAAGTAAAAGTCAACTTTTACACGAGGTATATAAGGATTCAGTTTTTCTAAGGCCAAAAGTAATGGGGTTGACTTATACCTGTAAATGGATG
The DNA here is from genome assembly GCF_047496795.1 of Chiloscyllium punctatum. Taxonomy (NCBI): domain Eukaryota; kingdom Metazoa; phylum Chordata; class Chondrichthyes; order Orectolobiformes; family Hemiscylliidae; genus Chiloscyllium; species Chiloscyllium punctatum. The sequence continues at coordinate 11,138,685 of NC_092739.1, forward strand.
TTTGTGTACTTCATGAAAAACTAAAAATGACAACTTGCCGTACTGTCTGGATACTTTTGGAAAGCCAGAGAAAACTCTACTCTAAGTTCTGCACATATTCTGGAGTTGAACTAAGTAATGATCAATGTTTGAGTGGAACCATTTAATAAGCAATGTGCTAATGGTGTTACTGACAAAGCAACAGAACAATTTAAGAACTATAGCGGCAAAATCTACATAAAAGGCCTGTGGGCATAGCTGTGATTATTTTGTCCTTAACCAGTAATGGAGTTCGCCACATTCATTGGTCCTACTTAGAGAATACCATAATGTAGCTTAAGCTCAGCAAATGTTTCCTCTTAGATAGTTTGTAAATGATTTATACAAATTAATGGTGCCTCCTGATGATGTTAGTTTTATTTCACAGCATTAGTTAATTCTGGAATCTATCTTAATTCACTGGCACGAACCAGTGATCTCTCTGATTATGCATTGCTTTACATTCAAGTCAGCTATGTACATGTTGAATGGCACAGCAGGTTTAAGGGGTCCTATGGTTTATTGCTGCCTCTAGTTTGTAAGTTGATATGCACAGTTATAATAGATTGATACTTAGTAATGAAATAGACTAGATGTTTGAAATAGCCTGTTTCTGTACTGTCTATTTTATATAAGATTTTGACATCAACTTTAGTTGAAGGAAGACTAAGTTAAATGTAGCAATACATTTGTGGTTGCTGATTGTTGTGGTACATCTTTCAGGGTTAATATCTAAAGCTTTGATGTATCAACATTTTGGACAAGTGTAGAAACAAAGAAACTAAGAGGAGCAGGACATTTGGCTGTTCAAGCCTGTTGTGCAATTCAATGTGTCCTCAGCTGATCCTTTATTTCAAAGCCACGTTCCCACTTCCTCCCCTTACCACTTGATGCCTTTAAAGTCTAAAACGTATTCGGTCCTTTATTGAATATATCCTGTGACTTTGCCTCCTCTGTGTAAAGAATTCCAAAGGTTCACTATCCTTTGAGTGAAGAAATATTTTCTCAAATCAATCGGAAATATCCTGAGACTATAGAACCTTGGTTCTAAATTCTCCAACCTCGGAAAACATCCACCCAGCAACTTGTCCGTCTATCCCTGTTAGAATTGTATATATTTCAATCAGATTCCCTTTTATCCTTCTAAACTCTAGTGAATAAAGGCCCAGTTGAACAAAGCTCTTCTCATAAGTCCTGCTATTCCCCTTTTAGCCCAGTAAGTCTCTGCTGCAGTCTGTCCATGGCAAGTATTTCCTTTATTAGGTTGGGAGACCAAATCTGCACACACTACTCCAGATGTGGTCTCACCAAGCCCTGTATAGCTGCAGTAAGACACCCATATTTCGGAACTCAAATCGTCTTGCATTTTGTGGTCTTAATGGCTTGCTGCAGCTGTTTGTCAAGTTGCATTAACTTTATGTGCTCACATGATCATTTGGCAGAATGTAGGAGCAGTTTTAGAGAATTGAAGTGCCAATTAATCTCCCAGATGTATATAGTTTCATCTTTTCAAATTAAAGAACTCCTCTGATTGAGTTACCCATCCTTCTCTTGTGTTTTAAGTGTTTGTGCATGATGGAAAACATAACATGGTGGCAACTGAACATTTGCAATGAAGATTTTGCAGAACCTGCAAAATTGAACCCCTTCACATGCAGCAGGATTCCAGTGTGTGGAAATTTGAAGACCTTATAAGTACATCTACAGTATTTACATCAAAGTGAAAGTCTCTTTGTGAGTGATTCTGCAACAACAAGGTCCAACTTCTATCAACATAGATATCGCACCTTCTTCCAACTGACAAGCAGCAGGCCCTGAGAAAGTAAATTCACAACCGGGCAGTATAAATCGCAGACCATCTGCTGCAGCAGTTCATGGTGGAGGAAGTGTTAGACAGTTGACTTTAAGATGTAACTCTGGATAGTTTCCATTAATGGGAATCAGTTGCTTCTCCTGCAAATCTCCAAGTTAGGAATACTGGAGCAGGAGTGTTGGAGTGACCAAACATTTGTAACAGGGCTAAGCAAGAACCAGTCATGAGGCAGCCTTCAACAGCTTAAAAAGAGCTGAAAAGGCCATGATTACAATTAAATTATTTCTTTAGGCATTAGGTTGTGCTGGTGCTATAACACAGCTTTATAGCAGCACCGAACAAAAGCATGCAAAAGAAAAACCTTGCAAGGGAGTTTGTATGCTTCTTTTGGAGGTCCTTTCAAACTCAGGCAGCTTCAGACTCACTCAAAGACACAGTAAGAAAGACAATTCCCTTTCTGAGAATTCTCTTCACTGATGACTGCATTCTTCTGGCCCATAGTCAGGCAGGTTTTTAAAATGTATTATTTAATGCAGTTTGGGTATCACTAGTTAGACCATATATTGCCCATCCCAAATTGTCGTTGAACTGAGTGTCTTACTTGGTCATTCAAAGGGCAGTTAAGAGTCAGTCACACTATTGTGGGTCTAGAGTCAAATATAGGCCAGACCAGATGAAGATGTCACATATCAATCATCACTAGTGGGAAGCACAATGTCTGCAGATACTGCTTTATGCATGCTATGAATGAAAAGCAGCATGAATGGAGGGAAAGGGAACAGTAGTTCCAGTTGTTCCCAGCAGCTACTATGCCTTCATTTGCATCTGCTTTGGGAGAATTTGCCAATCACTAATAGACCTTACTGACCACAGCCACCACTGAGTACAACCTTCCTCAAGTTTTCATGTGAGGAAATGCCGAGAAGAGTTAAAATGGTTAATTAATGAACGTGCGATAAAGGCGGCAGGTCATCTGACATGCTGATACTGCAGAATGTGGGATTCCAGTGTGACCCACTACAGCAGTAAATATCTGTGACTGCAGGTTGTTTAACTCCGAATTGGTGACCGGAAGCTCAGCTTCAGATACTGCAGTATATCAGCAAGGGGGGAGAAGCCATGGAGACAGTTTACACTAGGATGCAGTTAGATCCATTAGGATAGGGTCATCTGATTTGGCTAGTGGCCAGGGGTAGCTAGGTATGCCTATAAGTGACAAAGAAGAATTTAGAGGAGATTAGGATCCTAGCTTTTACAATTATCCAGCAGTTTTGAAATTTCTTCCAGCTTGTTGGATATGAGTGATAGCTGCAAGGTGGATGAGCTAACTGTGGTATCTTGCAAGGGAGCAAAAGGAATGTAGTGGTAGTAGGCAACATTATAGTGAGACGGGAGTGGAACTGTTCGCTGCAGCAAGGAGTGGGAGTCCAAATTCTTCTGTTGTCAGCATGCGGCTAGGATTTGGCATACTTGCTCTAAATCTGGGAAGAAATTGTAGTGGGAGGGGGAGGTCCAGTGGTTACAGTCCACAAGAATTTCTGATGAAGCGCTTATGTTTAAAACATTAACCCTCCTGCTCCTCGGATGCTGCCTGACTGGCTGTGTTTTTCTAGCACCACACTTTTTGACTCTGATCTCCAGCATCTGCAGTCCTCTCTTTTCTCCCAGTCTGTTCCTGAACTGTGCTGGACTAGTGTTCAAGAAAAACTCATAACTAGGGATGTAGAGAGGGTTTTAAACTATGATGGATTAACAACAAAAACAGAAATTGCTGGAAAAGCTCAGCAGGTCTGGCAGCATCTGTGGAGAGAAATCAGTTTACATTTTGGGTCCAGTGACCCTTCCTCAGATGGATTAAGCTTGGATGATGCAAATCAATGGGTAGACTCAAGATGAGAGTATATATCTATAAGAAAACATAAAATAATGATATGGGAAATGAAGGCCTGGGAATAATAGGAAGGGACAGAGGGAATAGACTTAAAATTACACCATTAGCCAAGGATTGATGTCACAAAGATATCAAAAAGACAAAATTAAAGGCTATGTATTTGAATGTACTTGGTATTCAGAACAAAGTAATCAGATTGATAGCACAAATGCAGGAAATGAATATGATCCAATAGCCATTATAGAAATGTAACTGCAGATGACAAGGATTGGGTCCAGTTTGAAAGGGAGAAGAGTAGGTCTCAAATTATTTTAAATTAAAGTTAGGGCAGCTATGTGGGCATAAAAGCTGAGCTAGCTGAAGTGCATTGAGATGCTAAGCTGGGAGACAGATCTAAAGAAGTCACAGATAGTTTAGGGATTAGAGTACTCAGAATATGTAAAGAAAAATTCCAAGCAATGACCCACCACTTTTGATTAATTAAAAATGTTAAGGACAACATCAAACTGAAGTGAAAAGCATATATTTCACAAAGAAGAATAGCAGGTAAGATGACTACTCAGAATATAGAGAATGACAGTTAATCAGGAGAAAGAATCCAGCTAAAATATAAGAACAGATAGCAGGAGCTTCTACAGGTACATATTAGTCCTCTTGAGAGTAAGAATAGGAAGTTAATAATAAGGAAAATGGAAATGAAATCAAGAAATACATTGTTTTTGTTTTCACAATAGAGGATGCACAACCATCCCAGTAATAACTGTAAATCAGGAGGTGGAATAAAACAAGGAACTTAGTGAAACTATAATCACCAGAGGATGATGTGGAGGAGCCAGTATTGGACTGGGGTGGACAAAGTTAAAAATCACACAACACCATGTTAAAGTCCAAAAGGTTTATTTGGAAGTACTAGCTAACGAATGAATCACTAATGAGCTAGTACTTCCAAATAAACCTCTTGGACGATAACCTAGTGCTGTGTGATTTTTAACAATCACCAGAGATATGGTACTGAGCAAAGTGGTAGAGCTGCATGTTGACAAGTCTTTGGGTCCTGATGGACTTCATGCTCTGGCCTTAAAAAGGTGACTAATGAGAAAGGAGGTGCATTGGTGTTAATTATCCAATAATCAGGAGGGAGAGCTCAGGAAACTATAGGCCAAGTAGCTTGACGTTTGTCATGGGTTGAAAAGTGTGGTGCTGGAAAAACACAGCCCTCCTGAAGAAGGGCTTATGTCCAAAACGTCGATTCTCCTGCTCCTTGGATAATGCCTGGCCTGCTGTGTTTTTCCAGCACCACACTTTTCAACTCTGGTCTCCAGCATCTGCAGTCCTTACTTTCTCCATGGGTGAGTATTAGAATGAGTCATTAACAAGGTTATAACTGGACACTTAGAAAAAGTCGAGTTAATCAGGAAGAGTCATCATGATTTTGTGAAAGGGGAATCCTGTTTGAAGAGTAATGTGCTTTGTGGATAAAGAGAGAGCACATTGATGAACTGTAATTGAATTTCTAGAAAACATTTGACAAGGTATCAATTAAAAGGTTGTAACTCAAATTAGAAGTTCATTGTTTAGGCAAGAGAATCAAAGGTCATCAAGAGCAGGTGGGAATTTAGAATTTGAAACACAAAGAAATAGCCATGATCTTATTGAATGGCAAAGTAGAGTGAAAGTAGCTGGATGGCATTCTTCTCTTTCATATTACACAAAATATACTAACACACAACATTTCTTTTGGGTATCTTTCATTTCTATGCTGAATATTTTTTATCTAGAGATACTGAAGGAGATCAGACAACAAATGGCACCAATCTAACAGCACACTGTTCTTTAATGCAGTCAGAATATACACTTGAATTATACATACCTTATTACCTGTTATAAAATTTAGGTTACACTCATTTGGTAGTGAAGAGGTAGTAAAGTGCTGGAAAAAAGGTTTTTCATCTTGCACTCATTCGAACAATTCACAAGAAATACCAAGAAAAGGGAAAACAGCATTTAGACTCTAAGAGAGGAAAGTGTTGATGGGTTAGCAATGAGCTCTGATTGGTGGAGGTATGTCATGGAGAATGCACCCACGTTTTGCTTAAATTTTAAGTCAGACTGGTTGACTCTGACTGGTCATGGTGTTACCCTGATAAATAAACCAGCAAATAGCTGTCATTTATTCTGAGTTGAAACATGTGCAGTATGTTTATGTGTTCTTTCTATTTGCAAAGAATAGGGCCATATCTATTAAGTAGCTTCCAGCACAGGTAGTTCTCCTATAACGTGCACTTCATAAACATGATTTGTCTGTAGCATGATTTGTAAATTGTGGATTTTTTTTATAAAGTGAACTCCCGTTCACTGTTACGCGATCCCTTCCCTGTATTACCAGCCAGCTGTGATTTATTCTGCTGGCACATCTATTGCAACAGGCTGTTGTCTGTGTGTTTGTTTTTTGCTTCTATCTGCAACTAAGGTAAGGAAAGCGAACATTAGAATATTTTGCTGGAATGCTTACTGGGATCATGCACGGATTTTGGGGGGGGGGGCGGTGGTGGTTGGGGTCTGAGAACTGGGAAGAGCGTGAGAGGGAGCGAGGAAAGGTGCAAATACGGTGATGTCCAGCAAGTGTTGGACAGTAAGCAGGGCCTTTCATTAAGCAGAGGCTTAGTTGCTGGCTACCTGAAGCTTCACACACGTAGGGTGTATGTGTGTGGAAGGGGGGAGTTGTGAAGCTAAGGATGGACCACTCCTGACTCTGATCTCTCCCCACCCCACCCATCCCCAAGTTATGCCTGATCCAAGTTCACCTAGTCTCCATTTGAAAGCGGGGGGGGGAAGCAAGGAAGAATGAGAGAGTCTGGACCCCTCATTCTCTCTGAAACCTGAGACTCATCAAAAGCTCCAGCTGTTCAAAGCATTCTTAGCTGTTTAGCCAACCCCTCAAAAAAGAGATTTTACTCTTGCCAAAAAAAATTTCCAGAAGTTTCACAACATTTAATGTCAAAGGGCCCGGTTCTGGATAAACTCCACAAGGCGTCGGGAATACAATATATTGGGAAATTTCACTTGTAACAACTTGCCATTTCTGTAACTGACCAGCAGAAATGGACAGGTTCACTAAAGTGGAGTCCCTAACCCTTTTTTTAACCATAAGCCCAATTACTTGTATTGCGCATTTTTCTATAACATGACATCACATGGCAACACTTACCTGTATGTAAATATGCACTACTGTATGAGCATGACTGACACTCTGTACATCGTTACGAAGTCTCAACAGAAACCCCAGACTGAACACCCAGCATTGACCAAGATACTGGAATTAACAACAGCAGAAATAACCCTGTTGACTCTGCAAAGTCCTCCTTATTAACATGAGGGCTAGTGCCAAAATTGGGAGAGATGTCGTACAGATCAGTCCAGTACCAGCCTGATATTGTCATACTTACAGACTTGACAATGTCCCAGATGTCACCATCGCCAACTCTGGATTTGCCCTGTCTCACCGGCAGGGCAGACACAGCAGAGGTGGTGCACAGTGGTATTCAATCAGGAGAGAATTGCCCTCAGACTGCTTAAGATTTGACTCCAGAGATCTTAAACATGGTCAGGAAACTCCCGATTACCACATATCATTCTCCTTTGACAGATGAATATCTTCTCCATGTTGAATAACAGTTGGAAGAATTCCTGACGGTGGCAAGTTTGCAAAATGTACTTTGTGTGGGTGGAGACAGGACACCAACTTGCGGAATGTTTCAGTGAATATCTCTGGGACATGCAATAAACAACCCCATTGCCCTGTGGTCGAACCCTTCAACTTCCTCTGCCACTTCGCCAAGGACGTACACGTCCTGGGCTTCACCACCACCAAATTCTAGCCACCCGAGGCCTGGAGGAAGAACGTCTCATCTTCTGCCTTGGGACCTTCAAACCACACAGGATCAATGTCAATTTCACCAGTTTCCTCATCTCCCCTCACCCCACCTAATTCCTGAGGGTGGCAAGTTTGCAAAATGTACTTTGTGGGAGGGATTTTAAAATTTCACCACCAAGAGTGTCTTGGCAGCAACATTATTGATTGAGCTGATTGGGTCCTAGATGACATAGCTGTTAGAGTGGGTCTGCAGCAAGTGATAAGGGAAAAACATATTTGACCTCTTGCATTCCAGTCTGCTAGTTGCGAATCCATCTGTCCACTACAGTATCGCTAAGGATGACCACCGCACAGTCTTGTGGAGATGAAGTCCCAATTTCAGGTTGAGAACACTCCGTTGCATGGTACTACTATCGTACTAAATGGGACACATCTTCATACAGATCCAGCAACTCCAAACTGGGCATTCATGAGGTGCTGTGGGCTATTAACAATGACAGAACTGTACTCCAGCACAACCTGCAACTTCTTGGACTGGCATATCCCCCATTCAGCTATTACCACCATCAAGCCAGGGGATCAACCCTGATTCAAGGGAGATGAAGGAGGGCATGTCAGCAGCAGCACCAGTCCTACCTGAAAATGAGGTGTCAACCTGGTTGAACCTTCCAGACAAGACCACTTGCATGCCACATACCATAAGCAACAAGTGCTCGACAGATCTAAGCAATCCCACAGCCAATAGATCAGATCTAAGCTCTGCAGTCACAGAATCCCTACAATGTAGAAACAGACCATTCAGTCTATTAAGTCCACACCAACTCTCCAAAGAACATCCCACCCGGGCCCAACCCTACTCTATTTCTGTGATCCTAATCCACCTAGCTTGCATATCTTTGGACTGTGGGAGAAAACCAGAGCACCTGGAGAAAACCCACACAGACACAGGGAGAATGTGCAAACTCCACACAGTCGCCCAAGGGTGAATCAAACCAGGTCCCTGCTGCTGTGAGGCAACAGTGCTAACCATTGAGCCAGCATGCCACCCTGTCACATCCAGTCATGAATGTGATGGACAATTAAATAAGTCACTGGAGGAGGAGACCCCTCAAACATTCCAATTTTCAATGATCGAAGAGCCCAAAACATGAAGCTGAAGTATTCACAGCAGTCCTTGGCCAGAAAAGCCAAGTGGATGATCCATCTCGGCCTCCTCCATTACAGATACCACTCTTCAGCCAATCAGTTCACTCCATATGATATCAAAAAATGATTGGAGGCCCTGGACATTGTAAAAGATATGGGCCCTGACAACATTTAGCCATTGTACTGAAGACGTGTGCTCCAAAGCTTGCCAGTCCTCTAATCTCTACTGTTCCATGATGCGGAGATGCCAGTGTTGCACTGGGGTGGAAAAGCTCTCAATGTGGTCTCCTGTACATTGGGGAAACAGGACACCAACTTGCAGAATGTTTCAGTGAACATCTCTGGGACACATGCACTAAACAACCCCATTGCTCTGTGGCCGAACACTTCAACTCCCCGTCCCGCTCCACCAAACACATGCAAGTCCTGGGCCTTCTCCACCACCAAATTCTAGCCATCCGCAGAATGAAGGAAGAATGCCTCATCTTCCGCCTTGGGACCCTTCAACCACACAGGATCAATGTCGATTTCACCAGTTTCCTCATCTGCCCTGACCCCACCTAATCCCAGATCCAACCCTCCAACTCAGCACCACCCTCTTGGACTGTCCTACCTGTCCATCTTCCTTTCCACCCACCTATGCACTCCACCCTCCACTCTGACCTATCACCATTACCGCCCCCCCACCCCACCTTCATCTACTTATCATATTTCTGGCTAGATTGTCCCCCTAGTGCCACCCTCCTCCCATGTACCTCTCAACCTTGTTGGGCACTGCCCCCTCCATATTCCTGATGAAATGCTTATGCTTGAAGTGTCGATTTTCATGCTCCTCGGATGTTGCCTGACCGGCTGTGCTTTTCCAGCACCACATGGTTGGACTGTGATTTCCAGCATTTGCAGTCCTCTCTTTCTCCCTGGACGAAGTCATGTCACACAACACCACATTATAGTCCAACAGGTTTATTTCACATCACAAGCTTTTGGAGCAATGCCTCTTCATTAGATGGTGAAGTGAAGCATACAGGCATAGAATTTATAGGCAGAGAGATCAAAAGACCATACAAATGGTGAGTGAATGTCGCATAATCATTCTCTGCAGGTGATGAAAAGTGTCAGATGGTGTGAGTAAAGTATCAACAGCTGAGTAGTAAGGGAATGGGGTGACCCATAATCCAATTAATTGAGGCAGAGAGATAATGACAAAAATTTAAAAACAAGGTGATGCTGGAGACAAACCAAACGGCTGGAATAACTTGGAGAAAGTGAGCACTGCAGATGCTGGAGATCAGAGTCAAAAGGTGTGGCACTGAAAAAGCACATCCGGTCAGGCAGATCCGGAAAAAGCACATCCGGTTATGTCCGAAACGTCGACTCTCCTGCTCCTCGGATGCTGCCTGACCTGCTATGCTTTTCCAGCGCCATGCTTTTTGGCTGGAATAACATGATAGGTGCAAGGGTCGCATGCCAAGGGTTTAACCAAGGTAACAAGTAATCCAAAATTGTACAAACTAATTAAAGTAGAGAGATCATAGCAAGTTATCAAAGTGACGATGTTAAAACAGGACAGTAAGGAAGACTTTACGAATACAGAACAGTGTAATAGGCTTACATGTAGCGCGACATAAACCCAAGGTCACAGTTGAGGCCGACTTCATGTTGCCCTAATTAAAAAATGTTAAATTCCTCAGAAGAACAGCTACACAGCTAAAAAGCTTTGAAATCCTTTGGGGACACCAACTGAATAATTCCAGTCCTGTATAATGCCATTGTGCTGTCAAATTTATTTTGTGATGCCCAACTTGACTTAACCCTCCACAAAACAAACTTATAATGCTCTTTCTCCCTACAGATTTTGCGAAGATACAGCAAGGATTGGCTTGAAAGGAAAAAGCCCCCATTTGGAGTTATCAGCAGTTGTGTGCTCCTTATGATCATATATTCAACATTTTGTGATACTTTCTCCAGTCCAAAGATTGACCTAGATACCTTTAGTCTAATAATAATTGTTCTTTTAAGTAAGTATTGCTTGGTTGGACTTTATGATAATTTTTTTGTTGCTGTCAAGTATGTCACTGACAGCTATGTCAGGGCAAGATTCTGCACAAGGTCTGATGAAATCTGTGATTTATCTGGTGGTAAGCCAGTGAAATATTTGCAACACCTTTTTTTTCCCTTGACTACTTTCTTCGAGCACATGTGCTGGTCAGACCATTTAAAACTGCAGACAAAACATTAAAAAAGGTTGCATTTATTTTCATTGAGTCACCAATTATTGATGCCAAGTTTCTTTCCTGTGTGTAAATATATTTGATGAGCTAACCACAGGCAAGTAAACTATAATAATCTTTACTAGCAGTGAAGAAGAAAATATAGATTTGGCTGACTTATTTTGTTTCAATCACATAGCAACAATGAAATTGGGAACCCTGGCGAAGGCTACCTGGCCCTTCGAGCCTGCTCCATCATTTAATACAATCGTGACTGTTCATTCTACTCTGTACTCTTCTGTTTTTTTTCCATACCATTTGACTCCTTTAGCTAATTACTTCCAAAAACAAACCTTAAATGTTTTGGCCTCAACCACTTTCTGTGTCAGAGAATACCACAGGCTCACTATTCTCTGCGTGAAGAAATCTTTCCTTCCTCATCTCAGACCTAAATGGTCTCACCCATATCGCTAAGTTGTGACTTCATGGTTGTGGGCTCCCCAGTCATTGGAACATCCTTCTGGCTTTTTACCCTGTCTAGTTCTATTAGAATTTTTTATAAGTTTCTGTGAGATTGCCCCCCCCCCCCCCATTCTTGTAAACTGCAATGAATATATTCCTAACCGATCCGTACTGTTCATAGCCTCTCCTCATACGTCAGTCCTGCCATCCCAGAAGGCAGTTTACTAAACCTCTGTCGTGCACCTCCATAGCTAGAACATCCTTGCTCAGATTAGAGGGATAAAACTGCGCACAATACACTAAGTGTGTTCTCACCAAGACTTTGTAAAATTGAAGCCAGACTTTTTGAACTTGTCTCGCTATGAAGGCCAACATAACATGTGCCTTCTTCACTATCTGCCCCCCCCTTCCCTATTTATCACTGTTGAGATAGTAATCTGCCTTCCTGGTTTTTTTTAACCACCAAAGTGGATAACCTCCCATTTGTCCATATTATACTGCACATACCATGCATTTGTCCGCTCATGAATATTTGAATTCTCCCCTCTCTGGGAGGGTAATTGATTAAGTTGGGATAGTTTCATAAATTATTACAGCCCTTCAGTACCTATGCTCATGTTGACAACCTGTTATTTCATATTATTATGAACTCATACTGGTAACCTAAAACTAGTTCTTTGCGTTAGCATTAATCTCAAACCATCAGGAACTGTCCAGCCATGGAGATACAGAGCACAAATCAATCAGGGTTGACATTGTTTATAATTCTGTAGTTTTAGCTGATGTTACTGAAGAGCCAGGAATGACTTGACTTTTTTTCTGTCCTTGTCCAGGGACTCTTAAATATTTAAAGTTTTCTCTTCTGAAATCAGCTAATAGCACATTCAAGGGATTCAACCTGGAAATTATTCTTTATCGAGAAGTTTCTTATTCTTTCAAATAGTTCATTTTATTACAATTTTTTTTTCTTTCAATGTGAGATTTTAGTTTTGTTTTAAATAGACTTAAGTTGTGAATGATAGTTACAGATATCACGATACACCTAGTCTGAAACTAAGATCCATTATAACTCCCATTTTTCATAAATATTTCATGCATATAATTTCATACAGATGATCTATTAGTTTATTCAGTGATAACTTCTATCAGTTATTTCAAAAGCTCCAAGTTGCCTTTTAAAAAAAAATTGAAAGTTCAAGATAGCCAACATCCTGTTGAATGCCAGATATAGTTTCTTTCTTTGAACCACGTGATGAGACTGGTTAATTTGCCACTAAACTAGTTTTATTCTTATATCACATTTAAATATTATAGACATTTCAGAAAATATGAAGTGGGGCATTATAATTCTTTTTAATATTGGAACAAAGTACTCAACTGCAGTAATAAAAATGCAAAGAGCAATGGATAGCTTGAAATTTTAATATCATTGTACTTCTTGAAACTTTATATTTGACAGTTGAATAATGTAACAATTAAAAGCTTACTATGCAGGAAATGTTAAACTTAAACTTCATTTAAGATGAATGTATCTTCATAGTTGTTCAAGATTTGTTCCAATTATATTGCAATCTGCATTCACTTTGAAAACATTTCTGTGCTGTTGAGGTTTATTAAATATTATTTTCATTTTTCTTTCAGTATTTTTCCTTCAGCTGAGTTTCATGTTTTTAACTTTTATCATTTCTACAAGGTGAGTAATTGTACTTTTGTATTGACACATCAGTATATTTTATTTTACCTGTATTTTTCAAATATAATTTGGTAGTTACAATATGTATCAATTGCAAATATTTACATGAAAACTTGCCGTAAGAATTAATTTAAACATATATTCAATTTCTCTTTCTCTTTCAGAAAAAAATCAGGTTTCACAGCTGCAGACACAGTTGCCATTATGTTCTGTTCCACCCATAAATCACTGACTCTTGGTAAGTAAATTTCATTTTAGAAAATGGAATCTCAGCAATATAATCTGTTCTTAAGAGTGGTTCCACTTACTGTATTTCAATTTGCTTTTAATGACCAGTGTACTTGTTATTAATCCTTATAACATATTGGAAATAGACTGCAGTAGTGACTTTAAAATTTGTCCATATTTCCAGTATCCACATAATTATTGATTGATATAGGTGGAATGATATCAAGGATTAATGTTATGCACTAAATAGTTCAATTCTTAAAAATGGTCTGTCACCATTTATAGCTGAAATATTTCTAGGGAGGCATTCGGATGTGGAACTTTATTTCTATGAGAATGTAGTGTATCCTGTCAAATTCCAGAATTGCAAGTGTTTAAAAGATGCTGACATGCAACTGCATCTATTTTACTGCTTCTTCATGAGTTAATAATCTTAAGCAACAAAAACATTTAAACATTGCAAAATCATTGTCACAGTCAGATTGAAAGCAAAATGCTAACGAACGCGTCCCTTTTCAAACTGTCTGAATTTAGTTAAATACAAATATAGGAATTATGTATGTATTTGCTTTAACCCTGAGTGTGTAGTCAGGACTTCACTTTTCAAAACACTGCTTTAATTCAGAAATGCCTCCTGATGTCTTTTTCAGGCATGTATAATAATAAGTTTTGCTTAGCATGGACCAGACAATGAGTTGGTTCCCTGACTGGGTTATGTAATCATGATAGCAAGTATTCAGAATTTTGAGGGCACTATACCTTTTTCAAACCAGTAATTTGACTGTTCAAGTCTTCATTGAATAAAGTCTGCACTTCATGAATATGCCATGTCTTGCCTGATGAGCCTTTTCAATTCCAGAGCACACTCATTCAACAGGAATTGGGTTCTTGTCTGCACCCACTTATGTCGGTATGCATTGCTTTCAGACAATTGTGGTGCAAGTAGGATAATTTACAACAGATGACATAATATCACTACGTCCAAACCTTTTAGTGATGCCTGCAATTCTGGCAGACTGTTAAATGGGCCAAAGAGGGCTGAAGTTCTGACATCGCAAGATCCTTCCTCACGTTTCTGAGTTGCCCGCACAAATCGTGCTTTTCTCTTGTCCTTGAAATGGAGAGACCTTGAAGACTTTAAACTTTTGTTGGTTCATAAAAAGAATATGGAATTGGTGGAATTTTGTATTGAATGATGCGTCCCAACTGTGCTAACATAAAAATAGCTGTTTTACATATATCCCATATTTCCTCAGAACAATAGAAGAAGGGGGAGACAATAGCCAGCAACAGTTGTAAGTGACAGCAGGGTAAAAAAATTGGGTATTTGTGTCTCCTAATATACTATGAGTACATTTTTCCTCTTAAAATACAGCAAATATTTGAAATTAATAATTTTAATATAACTGGATTATTCCAAATTTGGCAAAGTGCCAAATGTGTTACTTTGTACTGTTTTACTCCATTACATATTGTATGTATCATGTGTAGTGCCAGGGTTTGCTGAAAAAGTATGAGGCATCTGAATGGTACATACTCTAGCTAATGTGCAAATTGCCAGCAACATGTAGCTCTGAATTGAAAATGGACTCTCATTGTTGGCTCATGAGTATAGTCCATCAATGGAGCTATGAAAGCAACAGCTTATGCCAAGAAGTTGTGTAGCGTAATCACGAATTGAAAAGCAGCGTGTGGTCCCCTTAAGAGATAAAGTGCTTTTTCAGCTTCAGGTTAAACAGAGAAGGGGTCTGTGAGCAGATGGGGAATAGTACAGACAGTTCTAAAATGGGAACATGTAACAATTAGCTTTATTAATGGATACCTTGGGCTTGTTTTGACGACGAGTTTGAATTTGGCCAATTAATTTAAATCACTCAGAAATTCAAAGCCAATTGAATTTAAAAAATTATTGTGTTGATAGCCTGAAACCAATCATATGATGGGAATTTGTAGCATCATCGGTGGTATTTAAGAAAGTGTTTTTTGGAAGTCGGGAGAGAGCCACCTACCATCTGAACAGAGAGCCAACTGTCATCTGAAGGGAGAGCCAAACCTAAGATGCAGCGAAAGCAAGTTCGCTATCTGAGAGACAAATCTGGCTTTCACACAAAATTAGTAAGCTCACTAAAAAGACCCATTAAAGGTACCACAGTATTTCCAGCTCAAAATCCTCACTGAAGAATCAGCGGAAGACAAGCGCTTGTGATGTGCGATCAGCAGAAGGAAGGTTGAAGATAACATGGAAAAGATGTAGACTGTGCTTACTTGGAGAAATTAAGTTTTAATTTATTGTTTTTTTTATTAATTATATTTATATAAGTGGGACTGTGTTACTAAAACAGCATGCTTATTAGACTTTACTATGAAGGTTCCCCCTTTCTTAACCTTGACCCTTGCCTCAGATAGAACTGCCACTGCTTGTCTCTCTGTCTAATGGTTATGGCAACTTTATCTTTACCGTTTAGTATTAAAATAAATACCATCCAACCATTCCAAACTCTCTTGTGCCTCAAACTGCCTATAACGTCAATGTCTTTCTGACCCGCTTGCTGTCACTTCTAATTTTGTCCATTCATCTTTCTGTGCTGAACATTCTCTCCAGAACCCCACCCCACTCCTGCTAAGTTTACTTGAACCCTCCCTAACAGCACTGACAAATCTCCCCTCAAAGGTGCTGATCCCATTCCAGTTCAAGTGCAAACGGTCTGCCTTGTATAGGTCCCACTGCCCCTAAAAACAGTTCCAATGTTCTAAAAATCTGAAGTCCTCCCTCCTGCACCATCTCTTCCAGTCATGCATTTATTTAGCCTAACCTGCTATCCCTATACGCACTTGTACATGGCACCTAAAGTAATCCAGTGATTACTACGTTTTGAGTCCTATTCTTTAATCTATTTCCTATCTCCCTAAATTCTGCATCACAACCAGTTCCCCTTTCCTACCCATGTCATTGGTACTAATATATACTACAAACTCTATCTGTTTGCCTTCCCCCTTTCAGAATGTTCTATAGCCATTCGGTGGCATCACTGATCAGGGCACCAGGAAGGAAACACATCATCCTGGAGTCTCTTTTGCAGCCACAAAAATGCCTGTTTCCATTACAGACCCCTACCACTATAGCCTTGCCATTGTTCTTCCTCCTCTCTTTTGCAGCAGATCCACCATGGTGCCATGAAGTTGTCTGCCACTGCTCTCCACTGCACAGTCATCTGCCCCAGCAGTATCCAAAGCTGTACATCTGTTAGTAAGGGGGACGGCCGCAGGGCACTCGTACACTGCATTCCTTCCTCTCCTCTGCCGTATGGTCACTCATGCCCTTTCTGTCTGTTCCATCTGCATCATTGGCATAACCACCTCATTGAATGTGCTGAGTATCATGGATACTCCATCATGAAATTACTTGCAGCTCTTGCTCCAAATTGCAGTTTGCCAGTAGTTGCAGCTGGTCACACGTCCTGAACATGTGTTCACCAGGGACTACTGATGCTTCAGTGATTTGCCAGCTAGCATAGAGCTTTGCTACTGGTGTGAGCTTTGCTGCTATGACTTCTAAGCCCCTGAGTAATTTTCTTTTCTGAAAGAAAATAGAATAATTATGCTTATCAAATATTACTGTTAACTTCCCTTAAGCTAACTGTACTTCCCTTACCCTACCTTGCTGACTTACATTCCTTTATTATACTGGCCCTGACATTCACATATTGTTGTTTTAGTGAGACCACATCTGGTGTATTGCATACAATTTTAGTTCTCTTACTTGAGGAGGGATCGCTTCCATTGGACATAGTTCAGAGAAAGTTCACAACATTGGTTCCAGAAATAAGGGGCTTGTTTTATGAAGAGAGGTTAAGCAGTTGAGGCCAATACTGTCTGAAGTATAGGAGAGTGAAAGGAATTGAAGTATACACAATGCTAAAGGGGATTGACAAAATAGACATAGGTAGGTTGTTTCCTAATGTGGGGCAATCAAGGATGGGAGGCCATAGCTTTAGAATAAGGGGTGGCAGGTTTAAATTAGAGATGATGAGAAATTAGAAAAAAAACACATTGGTGGAAAAGCTCAACAGGTCTGGCAGCACCTGTGGAGAGAAATCAGTGTTAACATCTCCAGTCCAGTTCTGAGGAAGGGTCACTGGATTCAAAATGTTAATTCTGATTCTTCTCCACAGATGCTCCAGATCTGCTGAATTTTTCCAGCAGTTTCTGTTTTTATTTCTGATTTTAAGCATCCACAGTTCTTTCGGTTTTTATGATGAGAATCTATAAAATTCCAGAGTGTGTTTAATGCTGGGATATTGAGTAAATTTAAGGAGGAGATGTACAGATTTTAATTATTAATGGATTAAAAGATTATGGAGAGTGAGCAGGAAAGTGGAGTTGAGCCACAATGAGATCAACCATGATCGTACTGAATGGCTGAATAGTCTTGAAGGGCTGAATTGCTTACTCCTGCTCCTACATTTTATGTTCTAATACAAATTCAAACATGTGAGTTCCCTAAAAAATGATTCTAGCAGGAGAACAGGGTTTCTTTTTTACTAAGGAACTTAGCTGTGTTTTTTAAGTTGAATTGAATTGGCTTTATTGTCATTTACTCAATGAGTACAGTGACAAATTTATAAGTCGTCACTTACAGCACCATCTGAGCTACAAAGGTATGTAGGTACTGCTTCTTCAGTTACAAGATCTTGGAAAATAGAGAAATAAGAAGTCCAGCATTTCAGAAATAAAAGTTCAAAACAATAGTCTTCCAACCTAGGCCATGCTTGCACTCAGCATCCTGTCTGCACAGGGCCTTGGCTCCAAACCGTGCCAGGTGTCACCTTGGGGATCACCTTGAGGTTGAGAGATCGCTCTGGAATGGGAGGGGGAGTTCTCTTGCACACCCATACAAATACTTCCTATGTTTCTCACTTTTTCCTCACTAAGCTATGAACATTCCTATTTTTCACTTCAAGGTTTGGGAAGCAAATTAAAATGTAAACAAACAGGCCTACATACCACTCTGCAACAAATGAACAAGAGTAACTCAAAAATGAAACTAAAACCACATTCCCCTTCTGAACAAAGAATACACGGTATACATTAAACTTGAAGTTATACATTGTTCTTAACACAGTTCGTAAGAACAAAATGAAAAGGTTGCTTTAAGGGGCATTTTAATTTTTGTCACAATCTGTCTTTTTCACTCGTTCTGTTTTACATATACAGAAGTAACAGTCTATTTACGTCAAATACACCACGACTATGCATAGAAATCATATTCTACTCAAGTCCATTTTGTTCTCAACCATTTACTTTCATTTGTATTTGTTCTTGAAGCAGTACTGCTCCAGTACTGTATCTTCCTGCTACATGAATGAGTTTCAAATTTTCTGGCAGCAGTATTAAACTCTTTTTTAAAAACTGTCTGATTTTTGGCATGAAACTTGCAAGGAAAGTTAGAGGAAAATGGTTCATATAAATAGCAGTCTGTACATATATGTTGGATATGTCGTCTTCAATGGCGAGAATTATGTTTTCCAGAAAAGTAACTCCAGAAAAGTTCTGGATAATGCTGGCATCAACAGCCAATTTAAATGACTTTTAGTATAATTCAAGCTGTTAGAAGCACTTGACCATTTAAATTCCTTGCCTTTCTTTAAAAAGCTTCTCATTGAAACCAATACATTGATGAAATTCAGAACCAACTTTGGATGAAATTCACTTTTGCTTTTATCTGGCGAAATTTCTTGATTTGAAAGAGAGAAGATGCTTGAAAATCCTGGCTATCCTTGTTTTTGCTTTTCTTGTTGCTACTTGGCTAGGTTCCATAACATCGCCCCAATAAGTTGCTTTTGCTGTGAAAAATACACAATATGCCAAGTTTATAACCAAATCAGCTCTTCATGACCAGTCAAACTATTTCTCCCAGGTTTGGCCGAACACAATCACATCATCAGTATATACATTACAGTGTAGTGATCCACTTGCTTAATCTTTTAAATATTTTCATTCCGAGCAATATGATTTTGCATTAGTAACATGCACCTGGGGCTACGAAAGCTGATCGTTCTTTGGGGGTATTAGTCAATGGAATTTCCAAGAACTGTTTAATGAATCAATTTTTGAAACAAACTTTGCTTGTTTAATTCTGTCATACAGTCATCTAATCTCGGAATTGTATATGAATCTGCCTTTTTTCACTGCATTGACTTTGTGATAATCCAAACATAATCATTATGACCCATCTGGTTTTGGTAGAATTACAGTTGATGACCTCCAGCTATTGTGATTCAATGAAATAATGTCATTTTACTTCATGAACTTGATCTCTTCCTTCACTTGGATTAACTTCCTTTGGCTGAGCCGATAAGAATGCTTGCTTTATGGATAATTCATGCCGTACATTAACATTATGCCTGACCAAAGATGTTTTCCTTGGCCTATTTACACAAATCAATTTCTGAAACTAATAATTTTCATAGGTCCCATTTATAATTTTCTAGTGATTGCTTCATATTCCATCGAAATTTTCAAGCATTTCTGCATTATCTAATGTGATTTCTGGAGGAATGGTTTTGCAATTTTGATTTTCTGATACATTCTCAAATTGCGCTGATATTTTCATTTTGCTCCCAAGTCCTTTTGCTGCCACTAACATATTTACCTCCTGAATCATCCTCCCTGTCATAGCATTGTTTTAACATATTAACGTGACATAGTCACTAATATTCTCCTGTATGGAGTTCTTATTATGTAATTCATATCACTGAATTGCTTTTTGATTTGATAAGGTCCAGTGACCCTCACTTTTAATAGTTCACTACGGTCAGGTGAGATTAGCAGAAAGAAGATGGCGGCACTTAGCTTTGAGGATTACAGAAGATCATTGACCTTCTTTCGACATTGCTGGATGTTCCTACTCACGCAAGACCAGGTCGCAATCTGTGTCCACGTTAGCTTATTCTGATTGTATACCTGCTGGAAAAAGGACTTCCATTCATCCCATCACTCTGTTCACCAATAGTTGCAGATCCCTGTCTGTGAACCAGAGAGCAAGTTGTCCTTTCCTCTAAGCTATGTGTTCGGTAATAACAGTTGAGCACCACAGTGTGGGTGCCTGTGCCTGGCTTGGATCATTTAAATTGGTGTGCAGTTTAAAATATGTACCTGAGGCATCAAAGCCAGAAGATCCTGTGTTTCCATCTCTCGAGCTGTGTAAGAAAAGTACCCAAGAATCCTGTTGCATAATTAATGAGATGAAGACGAGAAGCTTGATGGAGCAAAGTCACTCCAGCAAAGGCAAACTGAGTGCCATGAATGTCATGTGACAAAACACTTCAAGTGACCATGGGAAATTCCACCCATAGATTAGAAATGTATTCTTTTTAAATGAAGATAACTTAAAATATCCTCTCACCTCATGCCCATTTAGCAGTTTAAAATGACTGAATCCTGTGGACTCATTTGGGGAGTCCTTAATAACGAGTAGTAACAAATCCAGTCATTAGGATATTTCTGACAATCGGCTGTAATCACTGTCTTTAAAGTTTGATTTTATCTTTCTAATGCTCCTTGTGATTGTGGATAATGAGTTGAAGGCATCAATTGTTTGATTCCCAACTATTCATTATTTCTTTAAATTTCTGTGACATAAACTTTTGATTGTATTTTCTTTGATAATTCAGTTCTTGCAAAAAAGATTGAACTAATATTTCCACTAACATTTTTGTCAAAATGATTCCCAAAGTAACTGCCTCAGGGAATCTTGTTGAAACATTATGATCTCAGCTGAAGGTAATACTGGGAAAGTCAGATTCCAGAAGAAAATCTGACTTGATAGACATTCTGGGTTCTTGCAGTTGGCCACCGTTTCCTATTCACAAAAAAATATTCACGCAAAATGGCCGGTAGTCTATCATAACAGAACTTCAGTTTATTACACAAAAGAAATTTTAAAAAGCTATACATATGACACACAAACAGCACAACAAAGTTTCAACCTGCTCCTCAACACTGTCATTTTACCAATATTCAGTTCCAGAAAAATTCCTCTTGCTCTTGGAGACCAAGACTGCTGAAATAAACTTTTACAAATTTGATATCAAAGATTTTTTCAGTTGTAACAACTTGAAGATTTTCATCCAAGCTCTCTGGCTTATATTCTCCATAAATTAAAATACTTCAGCTACATTTGATTCTCCTGCTAGGAGAAACTATTCTCCTTATTAAACTGAACATCTGACTCTTCCACATGGAAACCTTGAACCTTCTGTTCTGAAGTCAAAATGTAACTAGTGGATTCTGAGCTGTTGTGATCTCAGCAATATAAACATTTCATTGATTTCCACAACCATGCTTCCTTCAAGCTCTTTATTGCAGGCACATGATTTCTTGGAATTGATGCGCTTCGGTCACTTTTCCAAATTATTTTAAACCCTTTTCTTTAAAAAACATTACCTTCACAAATTCACCCACATCCTCTTGTGTCTCTATTTTAAGATCTAAATCCCAAAATATGATGCATCTATTCTGCACCTTTCACCACAAGTTCACCACATTGTTAAAGATGCTGATTCCCACTTCTGGTTTTAAGTGGAGGTCCTAAATAGTGTACTAAATCCTGCTAAATTGCTCTTCAAAAACTTGAATGGGAATCAGGAATACAGGTTTGATATGGTGTTTCCCCACTACCTGACAAGTACGTCCTTATGCAGTCCTGACCAAAAAAAAGTTCTAATATTTTAGCATGTGTTTTCTGAAAAGTTAAGAAATCTGTCATTGGAATTTTGCAAGCCAATCAAAGCAACACTTTAATGTGCCAAGGAGTGGAGGTCAATGTGCAGATTGTCTGATTCCCTACTAGATTGTTCTGTGTATCCTTGGATCCCTGTCAGTAAACAATAAACAATATTCCTACGTTTTTTTAATTCACTGGACCTGTAACCCCATCTCTTCACTTCAACAGTTGCACATTTGTTAAGATGTAAGTAAGTAAACTGGCCTACAGACTTCATGGTAACAAGGAATCCAGAGCAATTTAAAAAAAAAGAAACTGAAGCCTTAGACGGAATTTTAGGGGTCTGAGTGATATGGGCTTTGGCCAGACTTCTGGCAAGGCCTATCTCAACACCTGGAGCATCTTGCTAGATCTTTTATGCTTTTGACAAGTAGTGCAGCACATTTTTCGCTACGCAGTGGTAAACTGCCAGTTAAGGGGAATTATTGCTTCTTAAACACCTTGTTAATGGCCCAACTCATCTCATTAATATTCAGCTTCCTATCTTACCAAACATGTCAAAGAAACAATGAGGAAACTCCACAAGGAAATCAGAGCGGGTACCTGGCAAATTCAACTCTCCACTTGCTTCAAAGGCCCGCCATGTTGGACACCTAACATCAATATCTCAGGATAGGCTTCATTGCTACCAGCCACATTCACCCCACGTCCACGGACATTTGCATCCATTATGTTCCAACCTGTATGGTCCCTCTTGGCATATCTTCAATCCGCTTAAGGGATACTTCTGCACTTCAGTGCTACATCTCGGTCTGCACCAGCAACTTATTGTAATACTGCAGCAAGGACACTGGACCAAGCTGGACTGGACCAGACTGCATCTCCAGGCTCTTCACTTGCTGTCAAACCACACTGACTCTGAGCTTTCTGGATGCTGTTAGCGTCCCTACATTGCATTGCTCTGTGCTTTAACCCCTCAGCCAGAGCTACCAGGTTCAAATTACCTATGTCTTGCTTTGCTGCTTAGAGCAGACATAACACCAGAAAGCTCATCATGGTTGTCAGTAGACCTCAGGCTGCATCAGTCTGTCAAAGGGGATAGCATTCTTGTCAGGAGGTCTCAGCACAATAAGTAGTCTCCAATAGCTGTCTCTAAGGGTTTGGAAACATTCAGTTAGTCACGTGGGATGGTCAAAATCAGGATACACTCCACATAAATTGTGGAGAGCCAAAAATCAGGCTCCCATCTGGCACTTCTGCTTATTGTGATCTGTTTTCTTTCTAAAACGGGAGAGACAGGTATTAAAACCTACTGAGTCTTGAGGCAAATAGCCCTCTCAAAAACTTAGCGCAAATTGGATTTAGCCAAAGAAAATGTAAGATTTATATAACATACAATGTCCTTCTCCTTTGTGAATACTCATGCAAAGTATTTGTTAAGGACGTCATTCGCTTCCTTGGGTTCCATGTATAAATTCCCTCCTTCGTCCTTGAGTGGACCAAATTTTTCCTTGGTATCCTCTTGCTCCTTACTTGTGTATAAAATGCCTTGGGATTTTCCTTCATCCTGTTTGCTATGACCCCTTTTAACCCTCCCAATTCTTTGTTTGAGTTCTTTTCTGCCATCATTTTATTCTTCAAATGCCCTGCCTGTCTTCAGTTTCCTAAACGTTATATCTGCTTCCTGTTTCTTTTTGACTAAACTGGTCCTGAGCTCTGATCAATTGGCCTTGGAAAGATTCCCACTTGCCGGACTTGGATTTACCCTTGAACAATTGCCCCAATCTACATTCCCCAGTTCCTGACTAATATTGCAGTAATTAGCCTTTCCTCAACTTAATATTTTCACCAGAGACTACTTTTATCCTTATCCATAAGTAACTTAAAAATTATAGAATTCTGTCAGAAGTCATAAAACACCAGATTATAGTCCAACAGGTTTAATTAAAATCACAAGCTCTCAAGGAGCACTGTTTCTTCATCAGGTGAAGTGGAGGGAGGTGCACAGGCACAGAATATCCTGTGAGCTTGTGACTTTAAAAAAACCTGTTGGACTCTAACCTAGTGTCATCTGACTTCTGACTTTGTCCACCCCAGTCCAACATGGGCACCTCCACCTCATTTACAGAAATGGTCCCCCACTGAGAACTTCAATCATCTGGCCAGGCTTATTCTCCAATGCCAGGTCACGTATGTCCCCTTCCCTAGTTGGAGTATTTACATATTGTTTCAAAACATTGTCCTGGACGCACATAACAAATCCCACCCACCCCCACCCCCAAATTCAAGCCCCTCATACTAAGTGAGTCCCAGTCAATATAGAGGAAGTTAAATTCACACACAACAAATCTGTTGATTAGATTAGTTTCCCAGCAGTGTGGAAACAGGCCCTAGGCCCAACTAGTCCACACCGACTCTCTGAAGAGTAACCCACCCAGACCATTCCCCCTAACTAGTGCACCTAACACTACGGGCAATTTAGCGTGGCCAATTCACCTAATCAGCACATCTTTGGACTGTGGGAGGAAACAGAAGCACCCGGAGGAAACCTACGCAGACACGGGGAGAATGTGCAAACTCCACACAGACAGTTGCCCGAGGTTGGAATCGAACGTGGGTCCCTGGCGCTGTGAGGCAGCAGTGCTAACCACTGAGCTACCATGCCGCCCCGATCCAAACAATATTGTTGTTTTTACATTTTTCCATAATCTGTCCACATATCTGTTCCTCTATCACCACCTGCCTGTTGGGAGAACTGTAATACAATCCCATCAAAGTGATTGCATCCTTCCTATTTCTGAGATTTATCCATATGACCTGGCTGGATAAGCCTTCCAAGGTGTCCTCCCTCAGTACAGCTGTGATATTCTCCCTCATCAGTAATGCAACTCCTCTTTTACATCCCTCTCAATTTCAGCTGAAACTTCTAAATCTCTGAACGTTAAGCTACTAGTCTTGTCCCTCTCTCAACCAAATCTCTATAATGGCTACAACATGATAGTTATATGTATTAAGCCACGCTCTAGGTCCATCTGCTTTACCTGACACACTCCTTGCATTGAAACAATTTTCACTTAAGACTGCTAGTCCTGCCATGTTCAATAACCTCCCCTCTCTGTTCTTTCCTAGTCCTAATGTTTGACTCCTTTTGGGTCATTTTACTTCCTGATCGACTGCATTAGTTCATGCCCTCCTGCCACACTAGTTTAAGCACTCCCAGATGGCACTAGCAAACCTCCCTGCCAGGATATTGGTGCCCTTCAGTTTAGGTACAACCCATCCTTCTTGTACGGGTCCCACTTGCCCAGGAAGATATCCCAATGATCCACATATGTGAAGTCATCCTTCCTACACCAGCTCTTTAGCCACATATTTAACTTTACTATCTTCCTATTCCTAACCTCAGTGGCACGTGACACAGGAAGTAATCCCAATTTACAACTGTAGAGGTCCCATTTTTCAATTTCCTACCTTACTCCCTGACTCCCTTTATAGGACCGTATGTCTCTTTCTGCTTATGTTGATCGTACCAATATGGATTACAACCTCTGGCTGCTCACCCTCCCCTTCAGAGGGTGCCTGCTCAGAGACATCTTTGACTGTGGCAGCAAGGAGGCAAGACACCATCCTAGAGTTTTGCTTGTGGTCACAGAAACGCTATCTGTGCCCCTGACTATGGAGTCCCTTAACACCAGTGTTCACCCACACTTTGACCCCCTCTGCTGTACAACAGTGCCATTTGTGGTGCCACTGATCTGGCTGCTGATGTTGCTTTCCCCTGAGACGACACACAACACACACACACACACACACACACACACAAATGATGTCTCTGTTTGAGAGGGGAATGCTCACAGAGTTTTCCTGCACTGCTTGCCCACACTTACTTATCTTGCCTGTGGTCACTCAACTCTTCTCTGTCTATGTAGCCCATACTGATTGTGTGATCAGCATGTTAAACATCTTATCCACACCATTCTCAGCATCGTCGATGCTCCACAGTGAGTCCATCCACAACTCCATGTGGCACATCAGGAGCGCAGCTGACCACACTTGCTACATACATAGTCAGCATGGACACTGCAATCTGAATCAATATTGTTGAAGCATATCCACAAAATCTCACCATGATGTTTAGTTTTGGTTTTCTTGGAAACTAGCATTGATTAACTCAAGACAAACCAAAGTTGCAGTAGGAAAAGAAACAGGCTTAAACCCCTTACTTGTTTGCTCAAACAACAAAAGGACTGTTTCAGAAATGGATAAATAATTTCCCTTGTTTGACCTTTACCAATTTAGTGTTTGATGGTAATCATGGCAGAAATGTGATTGCATGCATTGTATGTCATTTTTGGGCCCCAAACCTCACCTTGTGTGTCCAAATAACAAGGGTGAATTTAAACACTTAGCACAAAATTCAAAACAGATCCTAGCACTAAATGCCTTTACTCAAAGAATGATAATGGTTGAAAACATTTGTTGGGTACGGCAATATGATGTTAAAGTATGTGAAGATCCAGTTATTTGACTGACTAGCTGAGTTTGAACAAAGTCAAAAGGCCTTCCCTTCCCTGACTTTTTCATTGTAGTGTTAAAGGAAACCAAAGTGAAGACAGCTCGTTTTGATTTTAAAATGGTGTACACTTTGATGTAGCTTGACGGTGTCTAGTAAAGTTTATAATCCAATCTTTTCGATCAAATGGTGCACTTGTAACATTTTACAAAATCGCTAGCTGTGTAAGTTATTCATGAAAATGAAGGAAGTTCGATTAATAGAGATGAACAAAGAAAGAAGTGATGGAAAGGGATGGGGTTGACGGTGGTAAAATAACAAGTGAAAAGAACATGCAGATTCAGAGAAGGACAGAGATGTGGCTTGTCATAATAGGAGCATTGTCATTGAGGACTGTGCTCGATGGAGTTCAAAAGGATGAGAGGGGATCTGATTGAAACTTACAGAATACTGTGAGGCCTGGATAGAATGCACATGGAGAAGATGCTTTCAATATCAGGAGAGACTAGCACCTGAGGGCACGGCCTCAGTGAAGGGTCGATCCTTTAGAATGGAAATGAGGAGGAATTTCTTCGGCCAGAGGGTGGCAAATTTGTTTGATTCATTACCACAGAAGGTTGTTGAATTTACTTAAGTCAGAGATAGATTCTTGGTTAGTCAGAGGATCAAAGGCTACAGGGAGAAGGCAGGAGAATAGGATCGAGAAACTTATCAGCTGTGATCAAATGATGGAACAGACTCAGTGGGCCAAATGGCTTAATTCTGCTCACATACCTTATTTTCACGTGGACACTGTCCTGAGTGTAGAGGTTATCAAATTGTTTGCATTTAAGAATAAACATAAGTTTTTGGACTTTATTACTTTGATATGAGTGCCATTTTCTTTGCAACATTTTGCTTTTGTATTCCTGTTCTTAGGTGAATTGTTATAGTGCATCTCGAGATAGTAGATACAGTAAACTTATTGCAAACCATCAATAAACAATTGCATTCCTTCATTATTGGAGAGTGACAATCTTTGATGAAGCCAATGAGGTTAATTGAGCTAGAAAGACTGCCCTTAAAATTTCCAGCCTTTTTATCCCCGAAATTCTGTTAATTAGATTAATAACCACAGCCATTCTGGTGTATCCAGCTGTCGAAGGATTTTTTTTACACTGATCTATGGTTTTGGTGCCAAACATGATTGAAACACCCTTAATGTTTAGAATAGCTATGTTCTTGTATATCCACATCTACAGCAAGGAAGGCTGTGATAGGTGGAGTAGTTCTGGCGGAAACTGATATGAACATTGATCAAATAATTAACTGGTGAGTAGGTGCCATTTATTGGCATTGTTGACATTTCTTGCATCACTTCTTTTATGATTGACTGAAGACCAATAAGATGGATCTTACCAGGTTAAATAGTCTGGGTTTTGTTTTGTGATTCAAGGTGGACAATTTTTAACATTGTTTATAGATATCAATTCTACAGCTATTCTGGAATTGTTATTGGGCAGTGGATTGTTCTCCCAGAATTCATAGCCTTTGCCATGCTACAATTTACGATCAGTCATTCGGGGTTTCAAATGCAAGACAGAGAGGGAAACAAGTAAAATTTCTTGACGTGAAGTGGAACTTCTCTTTTTCACAGATGCAACTAAATCTGAGGCTTCCATGATTGAACATGGTTCTGGACCCTCAGGAAGAAGATTTTTTCAGAATTTGATTAGGGGAATAACCAATTTGGTAGCAGCAAAATATTAAACATCAGAGGTCAAACTGGGGAGAAGAAAATTAGAGTTAAAATCTGTTATAAGGATAACTTAAGAACTTTGTTAATAGTTTACTTTTATTTTTGATGAAAATACTGGGAGAGAAATGACTGCGACATAATCACTACCACTCTAAGCACAGGTTATTTTCAGTTAATTGCTGATAAATATGAACGTTACTTCATATTTTGAGGCATTCATTTTAGTGTGAAAGTATCCAAACCGTTTTCCAATTTTTGAAGTGTACAGAATGTATTTTTTAGTACAGAGTGTATAGCAGCTTAAGAGCAATACAGGGTCATTTAAATGTAAAATATTCTTCCTTAAAATGCTGTATTTAGTTTTGATGCAAGTTATAGTCAATAATAACTGTATAGAGCAGAAAATTAGTTAATGATAATTTTTTTAGTGAAACTCAGTTTGATTCATTGTTTTCATTAGATTATTTGCCAGATTGCATTTTCACTGATTGATTGCGGATGAGGTGACAATTTGACCCTTAATCATGGAGTGTCGCATTGAACCTGACATTGAGCTATGACTTGACATTGTTCAGTTGAAAATCCTACATGTTTAAGCTCCCAAGAGTTTGTTAAACAACAGGAGGGTGTCCTAATGGGAATATGGAGTGTTCATTGTGACTCAGTTAATATAGTAGCAATGGGTTTTTCAGCTCCAACCTCATAAATATCCATTCACAATATGAAATTACTTTGTAGAGGGCAGTTGTGTAGATAGAGGTCAGTGATGTTTCTGGGGACATTAAATGTCCCAAGCACTTGAATTCTGTTAAAATCAAATAAAGATTCTGCTGTGTTTAAAAATAGTTGTGTTTTGCCAGTGATTGAGCTCCAACTTAGTTCAGCCTTCAATGAAACAAAAAAAATTAACTTTTAAAAGATTTAATGTATATGAGAAAATAATAGTCATGCTTTATATAAACGTTTACTGTTAAAAGTTCAAGGAAGAGAACTGACGACTAAAGCTGTTCTTTGTTTAATTCAGGAATATTCCTGTATGATAATTATTCCATCGGTGACAATAGGATTTAATGATCTGTAGCATTAAAAGTTACAGGACTTCTACTTTATTAGTTTTTATTTAAAGTGATCACATTGTCCTAAATAACAATAATATCACTTTATTGAGTATACTTTAAAAATAACTGGTTTTAGGACTAAAATACACAGATAAGGAAATGAACAAAATTAAACTGCCATACAGTAAAGGTTTGAAATCAGCATTCCGTACAAAAACAAAGCATGTTTTATGTAGCTATACTCATTTGCTTTGAAGAGAAAAGCATTTTGCTGGCACAGGCAGTTTTGTTTGTGCATTAATATCAGGTTCTTTCAAAATAAGTTACTTTTGCCTGCCAATTGTTCATTGTACAAATGAGGGAATAAATTCCATTGATAGCATCTTGAGCATACATCCTTAAAACAACACAATATGTCAAGTAAGACTAATTTATGTTTTATGTTTATACTGACTCTTCACCACTAGAAAAGCAGCTGTTCATAGAAAACTTCCTTTTGGAAGACACTTGCCTACTTTTAAAAATAGAAACATCAGAAAATTCTGTTGTTAATTCAGTAACATAGAGTCATACAGAATAGAAACAGACCCTTCGGTCCAACCAGTCCATGCCAAACATAATCCCAAACTAAACTAGTCCCACCTGCCTGCTCCTGGCCCATATCCTTCCAAACCTTTCCTATTCTTACACTTATCCAAATGTCTTTTAAACATTGTAATTGTGCCCACGTCCACCACTTCCTCAGGAAGTTCATTCCATACACGAACCACCCCATGTGTAAAGCACTTGTCCCTCATGTCGTTTTTAAATCTATCTGCTCTTTAAAAATATGACCCTTAATTTTGAAATCCTCCACCCTCGGGAAAAGACAACTAACATTAACCTTATCTATACCCCTCATGATTTTATAAACTGATATAAGGTCACCTCTCAAACTCCTACACTCTAATGAAAAAAGTCCCAGTCTATCCCGCCTTTCTTTATAACTCAAACCTACCATACCCAAAAACATCCTGGACCCTCTTTTGAACTCTCTTCAGCTTAATAATAGCCTTCCTATAACTGGGTGACCAAAACTGCACACAGTATTCCAGGAGACACCTCACCAAAGTCCTGTACAACCTCAACATGACCTTCCAACTCCTATACTTAAAGGACTGAGTGATGAAGGCAAGCATGCTAAAGGCCTGTTTAACACTCTGACAATATATGATTCAAACTTCAAATTATGTACCTGAACCCCTCGATCCCTCTATTCTACAACCTTACCTTTAATTATGTAAGTCCTGCTCCTGTTTAGTACCATTTCATGTTTACTTCATGCTACAATTTAGTTAGTTTTACAAGACATTGACAGATCACAAACATGGGTATTGCTTTTTTCCATTTTTGTGTCAAGTGTCTATTGGAAATTTAACAAGCTTACTGAGGCAATGTATCTTATAAGGCACCAGTTCCATTTAAAAATTTACATAGCAACAAACATGTTAGAAAATTGGATGTTTCTACAGCTACCAGCTTTTTCCTTAATTAGTTTAAAATGGTTCAAAGGAAATTGTACACCTCTTCCCAACTCATTTGAATATATATTTCTTATTACATTCCAGAAGGTCAGTAGCTAAGTTTAGTGAATAATTCAATACTGTACCAGGATACCTAGGTGTACACGTGAATGTCAAGTGGGCTGTACTGTCATGCTGCTTTTTCACATGATCACATGATAAATACAAATGCAGTGGACATTTAGCCCATCTTAAATAATCCATTCAGAACATCGTACTAACTAATTTATCTTTTGCAGCATAGAAATATAGTCATAGAGTCACACAGCATGAAAATCGACTCTTCGTTCTAACCAGTCCACACTGACTATGGTCCCAAACTAAACTAGTCCCACCAGTCTACAATTGGCCCATATCCCTCCAAACCTTTCCTATGCATGAACTTATGCAAGCATCTTTTAAAAGTTGTAACAGTACGTGGATCCACCACTATCTCTGGCAATTCATTGCACACGCAAGTCACTCTCTGTTTAAAAAGTTGCCCATCGTTCTTTTTAAATTTTTCTCCTCTCACCTTAAAAATGTGCCCCCTAGTTTTGAATTCCCCAAATGAGGGAAAAGACGCTTGACATTAATGTTATCTATGCTCCTCATGATTTTATAAACCTCAATAAGGTCACCCCTCAACCTGCTATGCTCTAATGAAAGAGTCTGTCTTTCCAGTCTATTTTTATATCTCAAAACCTCCAATCCCCACAGCATTCTGGTAACTGTTTTCTGAACCCTATCCAGTTTAATAATATCCTCCCTGTAATAGCTGACCAGAACTACATACAGTACTCGAAGCAGCCTCACTTACATCCTCAACATGACGTCCCAACTCCGACACTCAAAGCTCTGAACAATGAAGACAAACATAATAAACATATTCTTAACTGTCTACCTGTCCGGAGTCAATGTTGAGGACTCCCAGGGCAACTCCGTTCCAACTATGTACCACTGTGACACCACCTCTTCTGTGTTTGTCCTAGCCATGATGATGTTTGTGACATTGTCCACTAGGCATGATTCCATAAGTATAACTATGGCTGTTGCTTGACTAATCTGTGAGACAGCTGTCCCAATTTTGGCATTAATCCCTGGATGTTAAGGAGGACTTTGCAAAATTGAAACGGCTGTTGTTTTCTTTTGTTGGTCTGTTGTCTTTTCCGGTGCCTAAGTTGATGTCAAATATTTCTGAAAAATTATGATAGTTTCATTCATCTGTACTACCAAAAGATTCATTTCAATTAAGATCACCCTTTCAGTCTTATTCTAATTTGAAATGTCGTTTCCTCGTCCTCTGTCAAAATGTGGCTTCAGACCTCCAACATATATTGTTGAAGTCAAATAAGCTTCTTGGACAACAAGCTGACTAGAGGATTGTCTTCCTGTGGATTAATAAACCTAACATAATTCACTAAGTCCAGATAAGAAAGAGAAAATGTCTGTGGAGGGAGAGTGCCAGAAATAATTTTTTACTTTGGTTTTATTCATTCATGGGATCTGGGTGTTGCTGACTTAGTTAACTTAGCCTCCTTAGTTAACTTTGAAAAGATGATAGTGAGCTGTTTCTTTAGCCGCTAAAGTCCATTTGGTGTCATTACCCACACAATGCCATTGGTGGGGGGGAGGGGTGTTCAAGGATATTGACCCAGTGACAGTGAACGAACAGCGATATTTTTCCAAATTAGGATAGTGTGTGGCCTGGACGAGGATTTGGAATAGTAATATTCCCATGTGGCTAGCCTTCTCTGCTGCCCTTATCCTTCTAGTTGGTGATGCTGCTGTGCATTGGTGGTGGAGGGACAGAATGCTTGTAGATGCAACGCTAGTCAAGCAAGCTGCTTTGTTAAACTTCTTGATTGTTGGAGTTGCACTCATCTAAGGAAATGTGGAATACCTGTATTCCATCGCATTGCTGAGTTGCACTTTCGACATGGTAGACAAGTTTTTGGGAATCAGGAGTTGAGTTATTCATGCCATTATTCCTATTCTTGATGCTGTAGTATTTTTTTAATGATTAGTCCAGTTAAGTTTCTGGTCAGTAGTAACCTTCAGGTTGTTGAAAACGGAGAATTTAGTCATGGTAATGCTGTTGAGTGTTAAGGGGTGATGGTTAGCCTCTTTTTAGAGATGCTCATTGCCTATCACTTGTGTGCTATGAATATGACTTGTCTCTTATCAGCCAAGCCTGGATGTTATCTGACTCTTGCTGTTATCAGACAAGGACTATTTCAGTTTCTGTGGAGATGCAAATGGTGTTGGACATTGTACAAAAATCAGAAAACATCTCTTTTTTGTGAACTTAAGGTGGAGAAAAGATCATTGATGAAGCCATTGATACTTTGGCCACAAAGCACTGACCTGAGGAACTCCTGGAGTGATAGTGATAGGCTGGAACTAAGATAACTGATCTCAACAATTACAAGCATTTTCTTTTGAGCTCGGTATGATTCCAAACAGTTTTCCTCCTGATTACCATTGGCTTTAATTTGCTAGGGCTCCAATGTATCCAGATGTCAAGCTCAGACCTGTATGAGAGTTCACTAGTGTTTCAGTTTCAGACCCTTGTTATTCCAGTATAATTACGTAGCAGCCTATTCAATATGTAAACAATTTTTAGTTATCCAGGTCATTTCAGGTCACTTGTAACAGCAAAGATTGTTATTTATTTACACAGGAATAGTGGTTCAATTAGTACAATTTTAATTTTATTTCTTCCGTCTGCATTTGTTTCTGTATATACTGGATGTATCCCACTCTCTTTTCCCAAAAGTATAAAATTTTCAATTTCAATAAACTTTACATGTCATTTCATCATTCCCTTCATTCATACAGATCTTGTAAATGATTCCTTTAATCATCTGCTTTTTTGTGATTGGATGGAAAGAAATGTTTTCAATGTTTCAAGACTCTGATTTCTAGTCCCCTGAATATTCATGGTTTTTAACAAAGTAGTGGTTATAACTATAATTTTTCAAAACTCTTTGTACATGGGGCTTATATCAAAGAACTGAAGAATGCTAAACGCGATACTCCTTTTCAATTAAGGCTAAGAGACAAGTCAATTAACTAATTAACAACAAAAAGAAACAAAGCATTCGATGCTAGAAATCTGAAATTAAAGCACGCTAATACCAAATTCAGATGGTAACTGTAGAGAGAAACAGTATTAACATTTCACATCATTGACCTTTGTTAGATTTCTGGGGGCTAGCCAGTAGTTGAGCGGTAATGAATTAAACCAGTTGTCCAGAATCTCAAGATAATGCTCTGGGGAAATGGAGACAAATCCCACCACTACTATTGGAATGTACATACAATTAACTAATAAATCTGGAATTACAAACTCATCATAGAAACAGTGATTCTGACAATCCTCATAAAAATCTCTTTGATTCACTATTGATCTTTTCAGGAACAAAATCTGCTGTGCTTGCCCAGCCTAACCTAGGTATGATTCCTGGCCCACAGCAACATGACTCTCAAAGACCCTCAGAAATGGCCTAGAAGGCCACTTAATTGTGCCAAACTGCTGCAGAAAACTCAAAGGGAATGAAACAGACGTCCCAGCATTAATTGAAGCACCAGAAGTGACAGCAGCACATTCAGCCTTGTCAACACTCCAAACATTTTTTATTAACATCTGAGGGTTTGTGCCAACATTGGGAGAGCTGACCTACAACTAGTTAAGTAATAGTTGGACACAATCATATTCTCAGAATCATACTTTACAATGTCCTAGATACCACCAGATGCCCACTGCCTTTAGGCATCCCCTGTTCCACCAGCGCAGACCAACCAAAGGTGGCAGCATGGTGGTCTGCAGTGGAGAGGGACCAGTGACACTAGTCCCCATTTAAAAGAAAGGAATAATCCTACTGATTACCACTAACTTCAGTTGATGGATCACTACTACTTGTTTTTTAACAACAATTAGAAGAAACACTAAGAGTGACAAGTTCACAGAAGGTACTACGAGTTGGGACTTCAGTGTCTACCCTGAAGACTGATTCAGTGGTAAATGATGAAAGGTAGATATATAAGTAACATATGATATACATAATATATAAAATAACTCTAAGCCTTTAGGGTTTAGATTTTTATTAAACAAAACTAGGTCAGGCGGTCCTTCCAGAACAGTGACCAAAACCAGAATGTCATAGAGCCTGTGAACTGCTAAAGTGTTCATGGAAAATTGTCTAAACTAGGATCATTTACAACAAATGGACTAACATCGAAGACCGTCAGGTTGTTTTCAGGTTAGAATAATCAAGGATTGAAGTTTAGCTTGGAAAATCCAGAGATTAAACCTTTTTTAAGGCATTTTGAAGGAGACCTGACTGGTATCAAAAGCAAATATAGTCTGTCTCCTAGATTTTGTTTCGAGCAATTAAGGGAGTCAGTTACCACAGTAGGAAAGTTTGTTTGTGCAACTTTTAGGACTAGGATTGGTTGATGTGAAATCTGCAGCTTTACCAAAGATGAAAAGTTTTAACTTCTGAGTTTTGTGAATACTTATGTGAGGAGACACCAGAATTCATAAACAGGGAAGAGTCAGTTCAGCCAACATAAAGGTTTGTTATAGCGGCTTAATTATGTGGATTTGAATCACAGTGAAATGAAGACTTTGAGGAACAGTTTGTATCTTTGATTTGATTTGTTTTTTTATTTTCTAACTGTTCTATGTTTAGGTAGCTTTTTTAAATTTTCATCTTTTGTGTAATAAACTTATGTTCTTAAAAGATAAATAAATTTGATGTTTTAGAAACCGTTAACATTACAAAAGAGGAAGTTCGGGAGGTCTTAGAGAACTTAAAGGTGAATAAATCTCCAGGACCTGATCTAATGTATCCCAGAATATTGTGGGAAGTAAAGGAGGAAATTGCAAACCCCACACAGAAATATTTGCATCATCTATAACTATGGGTCTGGTGCCTGATGACTGGAAGATGGCTAATGTTGTACCTTTGTTTGAGAAAGGTTGTAAGGAGAAACTGGGGAACTATGGACCTGTGAGATATCACTTATGGGTAAATTGTTGGAGGTGATGATAAAAGATAGGATTTATGAACATTTGGAGAGGCAAACATTAGGGATTAGGGATAGTCAGCATGGTTTTGTACGAGGAAAATAGTGTCTGACAAACTTGGTTGAGTTTTTTGAGGAAGTTACTAAAAATATTGATGAGGGCAGAGCAGTAGACGCTGTTTACTTGGACTTCTGTAAAGCATTCGACAAGGTTCTGCATGGTAGATTAATAAAGTTAGGTTACCTGGGGATTCAGGGTGAGCTTGCCAATTAATACATAATTGGTTTAATGGCAGGAAACAGAGTGTGATAGTGAAGGATTACTTTTCGGACTGGAGGCCTGTCACCAGCAGTGTTCTCCAGGGATCGGTTCTGGATCCACTTTTGATTGTCATTTATACAAATGATTTGCATGAGACAATAGAAGGCATGGTTAGTAAGTTTGTGGATGACACCAAAATTGGTGACATAGTAGACAATGAAGAAGTTTTTCTAAGATTACAAGGGGATTTTGATCAAATGGGTCAATGGGCTGAAAAGTGGCAGATGGATAAATGTGAGGTATTACATTTTGGTACAACAAACAGGGATAGGGCTTATACAGTTAATGGTAGGGCCTTGGGTAGGATTGTAGAACAGTAGGACCTAGGGATGCAGGTACATAATTCTTTGAAGTTTGCATCACATGGAGAAAGGGTGGTTAAAAAGGCATTTGGCATGCTTGCCTTAATTATTCAGACGTTTACATATAAGAGTTGGAAAATTATGTTGACTTTGTACAGGACATTGTTGAGGCCTATTCTGGAATACTGTGCACAGTTCTGGTTGCCAGTTAAAGGAAGGATATTATTAAACTAGGGATTGTTCAGAAGGGATTTACCAGCACGTTGCTAGATGTGAAAGGTTTGAGTCATAAACGCTGGAGAGGCTGGGACTTTTCTTTCGCTAGAGCGTAGGAAGTTGAGAGGCGACCTCAGAGGATAATGAGCAAGATAGATGGAGTTAATCATAGTTGCCTTTTCCCTAGGATAGGGATTTCAAGACTAGGGGGCACATTTTTAAGGTAAGAGGAGAAAGATTTAAAACCAAGGGGGCAAATATTTTACACAGAGGGTGGTTCTCGTGTGGAATGAATGTCCTGAGGAAGTGGTACAATTAAAACATTTAGAAGATATTTGGTAAGTACATGAATGGGAAAGATTTGAAGAGATATGGGCTAGGAGCAGGCAGGTAGGACTTGTTTAGTTTGAGATTATATTCAACATGCACTGGTTGGACTGAAGGGTCTGTTTCCATGCTGTATGGTTCAATGACTCTATGAACCCATCAGCCTCATATGGCTGTTTTGGTGAATGACCACCATATCAACTAAAGTAATTAATGCAGATGATGTGGAGATGAAGTTCTGTCTTCACATGAGGGATATATTCGTGGCCAGAGACAAGAAGAGAAACCCCAAAAATAAATTCTGATCCCTGCTATATTTAAATTCTGTTTCTTTTACAAATGGGCAACCTGGCTGGACTCATAAAATAGCTGAGGATGATCATATGGTTATATTGCCAAAAGCTTCTGAGCCCCCTATATTGCACAGACATTCCAACTAAAGTTGACACAGAGGACTAGAGGCAAGCTGTCTGCTTCCAGCCAGCTCAGAAAAAGGAATATATCACAATCCACTATGCTAAAATGAACATTGAAGCACTTACAGTTACCTCATTAGCTTGAAATGGAAAATCTGAGGGGGAGATAAACTTACTCTCTGAGTTTGACAATCTTCCAATTAGCTTCTCAAGTTGGACCTTCAGCATCTGAAATGCCTGTCTTTTCACATAACTGAAATCTGACTAAGTTGAATTGCTTAAATATGCAGTTGAGATTTGTGTTAGTTGCTGTTTGACTCCCAAAGGGAAGACCAGACCCACGGTAGAACTGGCAACCTGTCTCAGATCTTTCAACTCTGTCTCAATGTTTCTGGTAAAACAAAGATTACACGTTGCCTGCAAGGAGAAGGATTGCTGGGTACTGCTGCCTCAGACATGATTATTGGTCACTTACCTCCAGGAAACTATCATTCATGTGAACTGATTCTCAATACCATTGGATTCACCAAAACTTATCATTTATAATCTGTCCCAGTCTTGTTGTGACTACTTTAATTTCTTAATACTTGCATTTGTGCATGGAGTAGCAAAGCAATTCCTTCACAATTTGAGTGTTCTGTTAATAAAAATCTATATTTGATTTCATCTTAAAGGATTTTGCTGTTTCAAAAATTGGAATCCAAAACTAGGGTTTGGGAACACACTTCAGCCTATCTCCATAAGGCATAATGCAGGAAAAGACTAATTTACTATACCTCATGTCATGGCTTAAAAGGGGGAAAAGCAAGCATAATTTAAATTCATCCCCAATCCTTGTTATCTGACTATACTCTTCATTGTGATGTGTGGCACTGTCACGATGCTGTGATATATTTCAAACAAACTTAGCAACTCAAAATTGTACATGCCATGTAGTACTGTGAGCCATCAGCAGCAGAATTATGTTCAAGAACAATTTGTAACCTCATGGCCCAACATTACCCATTTTACCATTACCATCAATGTGGAAATCAACCCTGGTTTAATGAGGAGTGCAGGAGAGCACCTTGTATACCTAACAATGAGGTACCAACCTGGTAAAGCTACAGCACATGGCTACTTTCATACCATGCAGCAGAGACAGCATATGATGGACAGAGCTGGGAAACCCCACAAGTAACAAATTCTATTTCATTCAGTTGTGAAAGGTAATGATCAACTAGGCAAAAGTGAGGACTACAGATGCTGAAAATCAGAGTCTAGATTAGAGTGGTGCTGGAAAAGCACAACAGGTCAGGCAGCATCTGAGGAGCAGGAAAATAAACGTATAATGGTCCTTCATCAGGAATAGAGGCAGGGTGCCTTGACAAGTAATAGTTGGACACAATCATATTCTCAGAATCATACGTTACAATGCCCTGGATACCACCAGATGTCCACTGGCTCTGGGCATCCCCTGTTCCACTAGCACAGACCAACCAAAGGTGGCAGCCTGGTGGTCTGCAATGGAGAGGGAGCATTGACACTAGGCTCCCTGCCTTCAGTCCTGATGAAGGGCCTTTGCCCCAAACATTGATTTTCCTGCTCCTCGGATGCTGCATAACCTGCTGTGCTTTGCCAGCACCACTCTAATCTAGACTGCGAAAGGTAATGGACAATTATTCAATTCCCCTAAATTGGAGACCCCAAACATATACTGGATTAGTGGTGCTGGAAGAGCACAGCAGTTCAGGCAGCATCCAACGAGCAGCGAAATCGACGTTTCGGGCAAAAGCCCTTCATCAGGAATAAAGGCAGTGAGCCTGAAGCATGGAGAGATAAGCTAGCTTCAGGCTCACTGCCTTTATTCCTGATGAAGGGCTTTTGCCCGAAACGTCGATTTCGCTGCTCGTTGGATGCTGCCTGAACTGCTGTGCTCTTCCAGCACCACTAATCCAGTATTTGGTTTTCAGCATCTGCAGTCATTGTTTTTACCCTGTTTTGACCCCAAACATATGCCCATTGCCAATAATGGGATGCCCAGCATATCAGTGTAAAAGACAAATCTGAAGCATTTGTTCTCATCCCTAGGCCAGGTCTATATGCAAATCCTGGAGAACAACGAACATCGACTCAGAGGTAACAATTGTGCCAAGGAACTGCCAAGAAATGACTATCTCCACATTCCCTTGGCATTCAACAGCATTGCCATCATTGAAATCCCCACTACGTATATCCTGGTGATTACCATTCACCAGAAATTTAATTAGATACACCATATAAATGCTTTGATCATATTGCACACAAATAATGACTAGAGAGATTAGGGAGTAAATCATCAGGATGGAAAATTAGATTTAAAATTATTTGGAAAGAAGAGGGTGGAATTTAGGGCAGCTTATTGAGTGTTTGAAGGTAAATAATGTGTATCCCATGGTGTTTATCCTCTGTCAACTATACAAAATCAGTGATTTAACATTTTCAGGTGATACCAAATTAGGTAATATAATTAAATATTTGGAAGAGGTAGTTAAGCTACGGTAGAATATGGGATCGTATAAAGATATTTTGGGAGCAAATCTTAGCAGGACTTATACACTTAATGGTAAGGTCCTAGGGAGTGTTGCCGAACAAAGTGACCTTGGAGTGCAGGTTCATAGTTTCTTGAAAGTAGAGTTGCAGGTAGATAGGATAGTGAAGAAGGCGTTTGGTATGCCACCCTTTATTGGTCAGAGTATTGAGTACAGGAATTGGGAGGTCATGTTGCGGCTGTACAGGACATTGGTTAGGCACTGTTGGAATCCTGCGTGCATTTCTGGTCTCCTTCGTATCGGAAAGATGTTGTGAAACTTGAAAGGGTTCAGAAAAGATTTACAAGGATGTTGCCGGGGTTGGAGGATTTAAGCTATAGGGAGAGGCTGAACAGTCTGGGGCTGTTTTCCCTGGAGCGTCGGAGGCTGAGTGGTGACCTTATAGAGGTTTACAAAATAATGAGGGATATGAATAGGGCAAATCGGCAAAGTCTTTTCCGTGGGGTGGGGGAGTCCAGGACTAGAGGGCATATAGGGTGAGAGGGGAAAGATATAAAAGAGACCTAAGGGGCAATTTTTTCATGCAGAGCGTGGTACGTGTATGGAATGAGCTGCCACAGGAAGTGGCGGAGGCTGGTACAA
Organism: Chiloscyllium punctatum; assembly: GCF_047496795.1. Lineage (NCBI taxonomy): Eukaryota > Metazoa > Chordata > Chondrichthyes > Orectolobiformes > Hemiscylliidae > Chiloscyllium > Chiloscyllium punctatum. The sequence goes on from NC_092739.1 coordinate 11,179,364, forward strand.
TTGCAACATTTAAGAGGCATTTGGATGGGGTATATGAATAGGAAGGGTTTGGAGGGATATGGGCTGGGTGCGGGCAGGTGGGACTAGATTGGGTTGGGATATGTGGTCGGCATGGACGGGTTGGTCCGAAGGGTCTGTTTCCATGCTGTACATCTCTATGACTCTATATAACTGGCATTCAGTTTAGTAACTGCAATGTGATTTGAGACATGACTTGGATGGAAAATGTCATTTCTGAGCTACATTTTCCAAAGCTCTGCATCACCAGGTGCCCGATTGTGATGCAATTGAGGCATTCTATGGTTCATGCTTCATATGTCCCTCTGGAGAGATAGACGATGAAGATTCATAGAGATGTACAGCATGGAAACTTGCCAACCAGAAATCCTAAATTAATCTAGTCCCATTTGGCTTATATCCCTCCAAACCCAGCCTGTTCACATACCCATCCAGATGCTTTTTAAGTATTGTCATTGTACTGGTCTCCTCCACCTCTTCTGGCAGCACATTCCATACACGCATCATCCTCTCTATGAAAGAGTTGCCCTTTAGGTCCCTTTTAAATCTTTCCCCTCTCACCTTAAACCTATGCCATCTAGTTTGGGATTCCCTTACCCTGGGGAAAAGACCATGGTTATTTATCCTCTCCGTGCCCCTCATGATTTTATAAACTCCGATAAGGTCACTCCTCAGCCTCTGATGCTCCAGGGAAGATAGCCCCAGCCTATACCTCTCCCTATAGCTCAACCCTTCCATCTCTGTGTTGGAGGATTAATTGGGCCAAATAACTGGATCCATATTGGGGGTAGTGTTTGTATAAGAAATGAGCCATTTCTTCTGATTCCAAATCTGTTCAATTTATATCTTCACATCTAGATTCACCTTTATCCTTTACTCAACCCCTATCAAACACCCCCTACCTCATCCACCAGAAGACTCGTTGTTTAATTGTTTCCCCTGTAGAATTGGATCCCAGATCAGGATGTTGTGAAACTTAAAAAAAGGTTCAGAAAAGATTTACAAGGATGTTGCCAGGGTTGGAGCTATAGGGAGAGGCTGAATAGGCTGGGGCTGTTTTTCCTGAAGGCTGAGAGGTAACCTTAAAAAGGTTTATAAAATGTTGAGGGGCACGGTAAATAGACAAGGTCTTTTGCCTGGGGTGGGGTGTCCAAAACTAGAGGGCATAGGTTTAGGGTGAGAGTGGAAAGATTTAAAAGGGACCTAAGGAGCAACTTTTTTACGCAGAGGGTGGTGCGTGCCTGGAATGAGCTACCAGAGGAAGTGGTGGATGCTGATACAATTACAACATTTAAAAGGCATCTGGATAGGTATATGAATAGGAAGGGTTTGGAGGGATATGGGCCGGGTGCTGGCAGGTGGGACTAGATTAATATAGGATATCTGGTCGACATGAACGAGTTGGACTGAAGGGTGTGTTTCTGAGTTGTACATCTTTATGACTCTATATTGATCAAGTTTGCATGTTGCATACACAATTTGTAACACAGGTATGGATGAATGACTATGTCACTTTATGAAGTTATTTCAAAACTTAATCTGTGACGGTTATTGTGAAAAACTGATCTGATAAGACACTTTCACATTCTTATGTGACACCTCACTGTCACGTCAATTATATTACAATCACTTCTTGTAATTAGTTGGGACAGATGTTACAATATTGGATCCGCCTTCATAGCAAACCATTTAAAAGAATGGAGGTTGCTTTAGTAAATGCAATAAAACCAAGCAAAATAAATTACAAATCTCAGTGCAGTTATTAGTATATCAAGAGATATTAACGATGGGCAACAGTAATAACTTCTTAACAATTATGCGTCAATGCATAACAATTTTACATTTCAGTGCAGCCACTGATGGGTCCATTAGATTTTTGTAATTGATATTAATGGATTATTGCTACAATTTTAAAATATTATGCATCATTGTCTAAGACTTGTCAATTTAAATTTCAAGCAAAATTCAACATTTTGTTGAAGTGGTGATAAATTGTAAGTTACAGAATTTCACAATGATTTTTTCAGACTCCTGAATTATTTGTGACCTTGCTCATTGATCAGGTCAATCTGTTGCATGAAATGAAGGACAACCATTTATTTAGTAAGAATGCTAAATCTTGTAATGTGCCCCTAATTTAGTTGCTATGTCTTTTGTGTAAAATTACATTGTAGGAATGTAGTAAAGCATAATTGATCCTTTCAATCTTGCCGTTCCACAAATTCCTTTTTACCTTTCTTATTCAATTTTGGGAGGATTTAAGCCATTTCAGGCCATTTAAGTTTCTGATTGGAATATCAAAGGGACTACTTTGAGGTCAGCTGGCAATTACTTGGTTTCCTCTTGTCTCATACTGGCAGCTCTCATCTCTGCAGTCCTCTTTTACAGTGATAACAGCTTCAGCTCAGTATACCTTACCTGATCATGTATGGCTTTGTTCGGAGAAACATCTTCCTCACTCTAATCCTCTCCAACACATAAATATATTTTCAAGATAGCATGCTTATGGTAGCACAGTGTTCCAACTGTGGCCTCATTAGGCACAAAGTCAGAATCTTGAAGGTTGTGGTGGGGCAGCACAGTAGTTAGCATTGTGGGTTCTGGGTTCAATTCCAGTCTTTGGTCACTGTGTGGAGTTTGCATATTCTCCTTCTATTGCCTGGGTTTCATTTGGGTACTCCAGTTTCTTCCCACAGTCCAAAGATATGTAGGTTAGGTAGATTGGCCATACTAAATTACCTATAGTGTCCAGGGATGTGCTTTTTCGATGGGAGACGGACTATGTGGAGTTATGAGATAACTTACTCAAGATATTAAATTTTGCAGTTGCCTGTGTTATAGTACAACCATGCAACAGATCATTGCATCGACACAGACATAGATGAAAATTGCTATCAGAGATTTCTAACCGCAGTATTCCTAGCCTCTGACCTGCCGTTGTAGTGGCTCCAGGAGTTGAATGATTTTTTTTCAAAAAAGGCATTATTAAATAGATACATATCTGCAAATAACTCTGGAGATCATATTGTCATGGATCAGAATCAGATATGGTGTTCTTTCCATGTGGTCACACTTTATTTAGACTCATACCTGGAATGTATTAACAGTAGCAATCAGTTTCAGTGACTGAGTAATTATGTATAGTATAAACTCTATGTAGTAGGCATTAGAAAAGAAGCAAGAAAATTATGGGAAAAATCGCTAGTCGCATAGAAACTGATGATTACTTTCGTGACCGCTAAGCATCCAAACAAAAAATGACCGTTTGGGTTGATTTTGAGTTGATTTCCTAATCAACCCATTTTTACAAAACTTAAATACCTAATTCCTCCTCACTGCTGGATTGCTATGTCCTACGTGCTGAAAAATATTGAATTTTGCAGTTGTAAAGATGGTGAAACTATCAGTATTGCCTGTCACCAGCAGTGGTCCCTTGCAGATGAGGATGACTCTGTTCCACTCTCAGGATGAGTCTGTAGGTTGACTGTACAGACTGATGTGACTGCCACAGGCTGTATTACACTTGGGGCAGAAGGTGGTTGAGGGAAGGTGTGAGTCAGGCGTTGGTGTGTGGCAGTGCGCTCCTTTCGCTGTTTTTGCCTGGCTTCAGCTTTTTCCTGACAGCAAGTCTCACGGTATTTGATGCCTTCCTGGATGCTCCTCCTCCACTTTGGACGGTCTTGGGCAAGTGATTCCTCGTTATCTGTGGGAATACTGTACTTCACCAGTGAGATGTTAAGGGTATCCTCTGTCCACCTGAGCCTCACCTGTCATTTTAAAGCTGGGAGTAGAGCAGCTGCATGGGGAGTCTTGTGTCGATCATGTGGATGACATGCCCAGTCCATCGTAACCAATGAATGGTCATTAGTGCCTCAATGCTGGTGTTGGTACATCTTTCTTCCCAGCGGATTCATAGGATCTTGCTCTGGCAGCATTGGTGGTACTGCTCCAGCACTTTGAGGTGTCTACTGTAGACAGTCAATGTCTTAGAGCCACATAAGAGGATAGGAGCCACTACAGCTCTGTAAACCATGATCCTGGTGTCGGATCTGATGTTGTTGTCCTCGAACACCCTTTTCTTCAAGTGGCCGAAGGATGTGCTAGCACTGGAGGTGGTGCAGGATCACTTCATCAATACCTGATTTGGCCAATAGGATACTCCAGACACATTGGAAGTGGTCACCGGGGGTTCACTTCACAGTGCCAGGCCAGGTTGGTGAAGGACCTTCATCTTGCAGGTGTTCAGTGTGAGACCCTTGCTCTCATATGCCTCTGTAACGGTGCTGACAAGTACACCCTCTGAGATTGCACATATGCAAGCCTGTATTACAGTATAAACCATTCAACAGGTCATGGCGTTGACACATGCACAGATGAGTGCACTAATCTGAAAGTTACTGTCAGAGATTCTCATTTTGCTCTGAACTTGGGCTAGTTGACCACTTGTTTTATTATTAAAGAACAGTAAATGTTTGCCATGTCTTTAGAGATGCAAGGTGCCTATCTTGCTGCTATTAAAAATTCCTGCACATTTAATAAAGACAGAATTAAATCTGGAGATTTTAATAAGGAAATTACACAAAACATTTATGCTATTCAGGTACTTAACTTTTTGAATTTATTTTTCTCCTAAATAGAAGCCTGTGAAGAATAAGTAAGGAAAAAAATATTTCCTACCTATGGTCCCAGTGTTGTACACCTCGGATGTAGTGGGAATCCTGGGCTGGGAGCAATGAGGAAGAGATAGGCGACATGCACAGGCCGATAAAGAACCTTTACTCGATTCAGAGTGTATAGGAAAAGGCTGTCTTTCAAGAGCATGTTGGATGAGCAGCTTATGTTTTAACAGAATCGGCAGGCTACTGTTTATACTAAAGGAAGCCCTTTAGCTGCACTCTAAATTTAATATTTTCTATCAGGATAACAGTACTCAGATCTTCCATAAGGATCATTTTAGCCAGGGCCTGTAAACATATGCAACATGGTCCACAGTTCAGTGGGGTCCTGTGTTCTATTATGGATGTCATATTCTGGGGAGAGGTTGATGAATCCTATATTCCACTCAAGGCACAAAATAACACATCTGTCACACACATCAACAAGATTCATTTGTTCACTACAGAATCATAGAAGGAGGTCTTTTGGCCCACCATGCCTACACCAATTCTTCAAATGATTATCATTTCCTACTTTATATCCCCATACTGTTGCATATTATTTCCATCAAATAATCATGCAAACCACTCATGATTGCATCAATTTGACCTTCCTCCACCACAATTTCAGACAGTGCATTTCATACCCTAACTACTTGCTGTATTAAAACGTTTTTTCCTTCCCCTTTTATTTGTTTCTTTCGCAAATCTCATTAAATGTGTATCCACTCATTCTTGATCCTTTCACAAATGGAACGGTTCCTGCCTGTTTACCCTATCCAGATTCCGCCCACCCCAATCAGATTTCTTTGAGGACCGACATGATCCAAAAAAAAACTCCCAAGAGAACTGTGGATGCTCTAAATCAGAAACAAAAACAGAAGTTGCTAGAAAAGTGCAGCAGGTCTGGCAGCATCTGTGCAGAGAAATCAAAGTGAACATTTCCGGTCCTGTGACACTTCCTCAGATCTACTTATTGCTTGCAGGAAACGTTACAATTGGACTAAGGGTCTAGATTAGAGTGGTGCTGGAAAAGCACAGCAGTTCAGGCAGCATCCGAGGAGCAGTAAAATCGACGTTTCGGGCAAAAGCCCATGGACTAAGTCAAATGAAGATATTTATCAGGTTGCCCAAAAAAAGGTAATAAGCCTGAAAATTGAGTTTTTTTGAAGAAATCGGTAAAGGAGGACAAAGAAACTTGTAAGTGAGAATAGAATATGGAAGAAAATAACAAGAAATGTAGAAATAGGCTGTAAAAGCATTTATGGGCTAAATACCGTCAGAGACGAGAATTTGTAAAGGAGAGTGAGGAAATAGCAGAGAAGCTAAAACAGATTGGCAATAGCAGGCTGGGAAATGGGAAAGCAACTTAATTAGGCAAGGTGAAGGCATCATAAAATCCTGTTGCCTTTCTACCTCCACCCAAATTACATTTGGGGGAAGAAGGCCCAAGCTCCAATCTCCCACTTCAGTGCTAACTGCGGCACCTCCAGTGGTCAATTAATGACCAGTTAAGGACGTATTCCCATCTGGGCTGCAATTATCTCAGTTTCACACAGAATGAAAAAGACTTGGCCCAGCGGACTAGTAAATCAGATTGGACAGGCTATCAATGAGAGGAAGATGTGCATGATCAGCGAATGGACACAGGGCAGTAGATTGCCTGCTGAGGGTCTAACCCCTCCCCTTCCTTCTGAGTGCTTGGTCCTTGCAATAGTAACTGTCCATCAAGCTACAACAACAGCCTTCCTTTGGCATTGGTAAGTGCAAAAGCTGCTGTCAGGTCTCACCGACCAATGCTTCATTTCAGTGAAAAGCCCACTGTTGTCCTCAAAGTTGCCGGATTGGAGGAGACTACTTGGTCCTTGGTCTGACAAATCAACTCTGGTCTTCTGCCATCCTTTTAGCAATTGAGCAGGATACCCAATGAAAACAGAAGATTCCACCAATAGTATCTGTTTTCACAGCAGAAGATGCAAAATACCTCCCACGGAGAGCCGGTTCAGAACTGAGGGAAATTTGTAGTGAAATTAGTGGGACTAAAAGTTAACGAAACCAAAAGAGAAAATGCTGGAAAATCTCAGCAGGTCTGGCAGCATCTGTAAGGAGAGAAAAGACCTGACGTTTCAAGTCTAACTGACCCTTTGTCAAAGCTGAGACAAAATGGAAAACAGGGGAGAAGGGTAGCAAAGGGGGAAGAGGAGAGGAAAAAGGTGATAAGAGAGTGGGGAGCGAGAGAAAGAGAGACAATCAAGAAATATGAGGTACAGAACAGTGAAAAAAAATTTAAAAAGGTAAATAAAATAAATGAAATAAAATTACGGAGCAGAATGAAAACAGAGGGGTCAAGATGGGATAATCATCTGAACTTGTTGAATTCAATGTTGAGACCGGCAGGCTGTAATGTGCCTAGTTAGAAGATGAGATGCTGTTCCTCCAGTTTGCGTTGAGCTTCACTGGAACATTGCAGCAGGCCAAGGACAGACATGTGGGCATGGGAGCAGGATTGGGTGTTGAAGTGGCAAGCCACGGGAAGGTCCGGGACCTGATTGCGTACAGACCAAAGGTGCTCAGCAAAGCGATCACCCAGTCAGTGTTTTGTCTCTCCAATATAGAGGAAACCACATTGGGAGCAACAAATGCAATAGACCAAATTGAAAGAGGTACAAGTGAAATGCTGCTTAATCTGAAACGAGTGTTTGGGGCCTTGGAATGTGAGCATGGAAGAGGTAAAGGGGCAGGTGTTGCACCTTCTGCGATTGCATGGGAGGGTGCCATGTGTGATGGGAGAGGTGTTAGGTGTAATGGGAAGGTGCCGTGTGTGATGGGAGAGGTGTTAGGTGTAATGGGAAGGTGCCGTGTGTGATGGGAGAGGTGTTAGGTGTAATGGGAAGGTGCCGTGTGTGATGGGAGAGGTGTTAGGTGTAATGGGAAGGTGCCGTGTGTGATGGGAGAGGTGTTAGGTGTAATGGGAAGGTGCCGTGTGTGATGGGAGAGGTGTTAGGTGTGATGGAGGAGGGGACTAGGTTGTCCTGGAGGGAACGATCTCTGCGGAATGCAGACAGGCGGAGGGAAGGGAAGATGTGTTTAGTGGTGGTGTCGTGTTGGTGAGTTGGCGTAAATGGTGGAGGATTATTCTTTGCATGTGAATGCTGGTGGGGTGAAAGGTGAGAACAAGAGGGACTCTATCCTTGTTCTGGGAGGGGAGGGAGGGGGTGAGGGTCGCGGCATGGGAGATGGACCGTACGCTGTCGAGAACCCTGTCAACAACTGTAGGTGGGAAGCCATGGTTGGAGAAAAAGGAGCACATATTAAGGGCACCACTTTGGAAAGTGGCCTCATCAGAACAAATACAGCGGAGGCGAAGGAGCTGAGAGAAACGGATAGAGTCCTTACAGGATGTAGGGTGAGAAGAGCTGTGGGAGTCAGTGAGCTTGTAATGGATATTAGTGGGCAGACTATTGCTGGAAATGGAGACAGAAAGGTCAGGAAAGGAAGGCAAATGTCAGAGATGGACCAGGTGAAGGTGATGGAGGGATGGAAACTCGAAGTGAAGTTTATGAATTTTTGCAGGTCAGGACGAGAGCATGAAGCCGCACCGAAATAGTCATCGATGTACTGATAAAGCAGTTGTGGGAGGGGACCTGAGTAGGCCTAGAACAAGAAATGTTCCACATACCCCATGAAAAGGCAGGCGTAGCTAGGACCCATGTGGGTACCCATTGCTACACCTTTGATTTGGAGAAAATGGGATGAGTTGAAGGAGAAGTTGTTGAGAGAGAGAACAAGTTCAGCCAGGCTTTGACAAAGGGTCATGTAGACTCGAAATGTCAGCTCTGTTCTCTCCTTACAGATGCTGCCAGACCTGCTGAGATTTTCCAGCATTTTCTCTTTTGGTTTCAGATTCAAGCATCCGCAGTAATTTGCTTTTATTTAAAAGTTAATGAATCCTGGACCTGATGAGCAAAATCCCGGAGTGTATAAACAGATCGGCATAGAGGTAGTAGTTGCTTTGGCAACCACCTTACAAAAATCTATGGATTTTGGCATGGTTCCTGCAGATTGAGGTAACCCTATTTAAGTGGAACTACAGACTTACTAGTTGGATATCAGTTGTCAGAAGAATGCTGGAAGCTACTATAATGGTTGTGATAATTGGTTGCTGAGTAAAATAATGGGGAAGATGGGCAGGGTCAGCATGCATTTATGAAAGAAAAGACCTTTTCTGAGGGTGTAACTAGCAGAATAGGGAGGGGGTAACAATTAGATGTAATGAATCTGGAATTGCATGAGGCTTTTATTAAGATCCCTCAAAAAAGTTTAGTAAGCAAAGTTAGGGCACTTGGGATTGGGGATAGTAAACTGGCAATGTTTAAAAAAATAAATGTTTCCTTCTTAGATCGGTAGGCTGTGCCTTATGGATCAGTGCTTGGGCGCCAGCTCTTCACAATCTGTATCAATGATTGACAATGAGGTCCAAACTTAATATTTCCAAGTTTGCTGATGACACAAAACTAGGTGAGAGTATGGGTTGTGAGAGAATGCCAAGAGGCTGTGAGGGGACTTTAGACAGGCAAAGTGAATGAGCAAGAATATAAGTTGGAAAATGTTAAGTTATCTACTTTGGTAGGAGAAACAAAATTTTTGAGTATTTTTGAAATGGCGTAAGATTGGGAAGTTTCCTGGCAGTCACTGAAACCTAATATGATGGTGCAGCAAGCAATTAGGAAGCAATTTTTTTTATCTTTATTGCAAGAGAATTTGAGTACAGGAGTAAAGAAGACTTTCTATAGTTACAGGAGAATCCATAGAATAGAATCATTGAATTCCTACAGTGTGGAAACAGGCCATTCGGCCCTACAAGTCCACACTGACTCTCCAAAGAGTAACCCATCCAGACCCATTCCCCTATCCTATTGCTCTACATTTACCCCTAACTAATGCACCTAACCTACACATGCCTGAACACTATGGGCAATTTAACCTGGCCAATTCACCTAACCTGCAGATCTTTGGATTAGAGCATAGAACAGTACAGCACAGCACAGAACAGGCCCTTCAGCCCACGATGTTGTGCCGACCATTGATCCTCATGTATGCACCCTCAAATTTCTGTGACCATATGCATGTCCAGCAGTCTCTTAAATGTCCCCAATGACCTTGCTTCCACAACTGCTGCTGGCAACGTATTCAATGCTCTCACAACTCTCTGTGTAATGAACCCACCTCTGACATTCCCTCTATGCTTTCCTCCAACCAGCTTAAAACTATGACCCTTCGTGTTAGCCATTTCTGCCCTGGAAAATAGTCTCTGGCTATCGACTCTATCTATGCCTCTCATTATCTTGTATACCTCAATTAGGTCTGCTTTCCTCCTCCTTTTCTCCAATGAAAAAAGTCCGAGCTCAGTCAACCTCTCTTCATAAGATAAGCCCTCCAGCCCAGGCAGCATCCTGGTAAATCTCCTCTGAACCCTCTCCAAAGCATCCACATCTTTCCTATAATAGGGCAACCAGAACTGGACGCGGTATTCCAAGTCTGGTCTAACCAAAGTCTTATAGAGCTGCAACAAGATCTCACAACTCTTAAACTCAATCCCCCTGTTAATGAAAGCCAAAACACCATATGCTTTCTTAACAACCCTGTCCACTTGGGTGGCCATTTTAAGGGATCTATGTACCTGCACACCAAGATCCCTCTGTTCCTCCACACTGCCAAGAATCCTATCCTTAACCCTGTACTCAGCTTTCAAATTCGACCTTCCAAAATGCATCACCTTGCATTTATCCAGGTTGAACTCCATCTGCCACCTCTCAGCCCATTTCTGATTCCTGTCAATGTCCCGCTGCGGCATACAACTGCCCTCTATACTGTCAATGACACCTCCAACCTTTGTGTCTGCAAACTTGCTGACCCATCCTTCAATCCCCTCATCCAAGTCATTAATAAAAATTACAAACAGTCGAGGCCCAAGGACAGAGCCCTGTGGAACACCACTCACCACTGACTTCCAGGCAGAATATTTTCCTTCTACTACCACTCACTGTCTTCTGTTGGCCAGCCAATTCTGTATTCAGACAGTTAAGCTCCCCTGTATCCCATTCCTCCTGACCTTTGGCTACCATGCGGCTGAATGCGCCTACCATGGGGAACCTTATCAAATGCCTTGCTGAAGTCCATATACACCACATCCACAGCTCGACCCTCATCAACTTTTCTAGTCACATCCTCAAAGAACTCGATAAGGTTTGTGAGGCATGACCTGCCCCTCACAAAGCCGTGTTGACTGCATTTAATCAAGCCATGCTCTTCCAGATGGTCATAAATCCTATCCCTTAGAATCCTTTCTAACACCTTGCAGACGACAGACGTGAGACTTACTGGTCTGTAATTGTCGGGGAGTTCCCTATTTTCGTTCTTGAAGAGAGGAATTACATTTGCCTCTCTCCAGTCCTCAGGTACGACTCCAGTGGAGAGCGAGGATGCAAAGATCTTCGCAAGTGGCGAAGCAATTGCATTTCTCATTTCCCAAAGCAGCCAAGGACAAATTTTCAGCACATCAGCTTCCTCTACCTCTATCCATTCCAGCATGCACACCTGCTCTTCAAAGGTTTCATTCACTACAAGGTCCTTTTCTTCAGTAAAGACAGAAGCAAAAAACTCATTTAGGGCTTCTCCTATCTCCTCAGACTCCACACACAAGTTCCCTATGCTATCCCTGATCGGCCTTACTCTTTCTTTGACCATTCTCTTTATTCCTCACATAAGTGTAAAATGCCTTTGTGTTCTCCCTAATCTGTCCTGCCAAGCCTTTCTCGTGCCCCCTCCTAGCTCTCCTCAGACCATTTTTGAGTTCCTTCCTTGCCTGCCTGTAATCCTCTAGAGCTGAGCTTGACCCTAGCTTCCTCCACCTTATGTAAGCTACCTTCTTCCTTTTGACAAGAAGCTCCACCGCTCTCATCATCCAAGGTTCCTTTATCTTACCACTTCTTGCCTGGCTCAGAGGGACATATTTATTCATCACTCGCAACAATTGTTCCTTAAACAGTCTCCACATGTCTATAGTGGGAGGAAACTGGAGCACCTGGAGGAAAACTACACAAACACTAGGAGAATGTGCAAACTCCACACAGATAGTTACCCAAGGCTGGAATTAAACTCTGGTCCCTAGTGCTATGAGGCAGCACTGCTAACCACTGAACCACCGTGAGTCCCTGGGTGGGCTATAGAGGCATGAAAGGAGGGAGACAGTGGAGAGGCAGGAGGAGGGACATGGACAGGGAGGTGGAGAGAAGGTGAGGGTCAGGGAAGGAGCAGAGAAGGGGATACGACAGGGGAGATACTGTGGGGAGGGTAAGAGGCAGTGGAGAGAGCAGCAATGAGGGGATTGAGCATGCAGAAATTATGCTGATAACTGTGCCCACTGAGAGGGCAAGCAGTCAGTTGTGAGGGGCAAGAGGATCTGCCCAGGGTAGTTATATAGAATCTTTGTATTGGGTAACTTGATAGTTTTCTCTCCTTGTCTAAGAAAGGATGTACTTGCAATCAAAGTAGTGCAACAGAATATTTGTGATGGTGGATGAGAAGCGATTGAGAAAAGTGAGCATGCATTCTCTAGAGTTTAAATGACAAGTTATCTACAGGGTAGCTGCAGGAAGGATGTTTCCTTGGCTGGAGTCTAAAATGAGGGGAAACTATCTCAGAATAATAGGATGGCCATTTAGAACAGAAAGTGGTAAACCTTTGGCATCCCATCCCATGGATGTCTGTGGAGGTTTGCTTGTAATCTAGACCCCTGAGAGGGGCCTCTCGGTTCCACGATTGGTCAAATAAACACTAGCAGCTCTATCTCTTTTCACAAGTTTTAACAATTTATTACGGTGCTGGGCATAGGTTATCCAGCAACGCAGGGGTTAAGCATCTCTGTGTACTCTGGAAAAGCTGTGCATAATCTTAAAACACAGCCAACTTTTATAGGTCTTTTAACAAACAGAGCAACCTTAATTGCAAAATTAATCCAATAAAATGAAATGATATGACAAATAGGCATAAAATTAAGCCAATGATATTTCCTGGGAACTGACTTGTTTTTGCGCTTCTTTATCTCTGGGGACACCTGGTTTCCAAGGTCAATATAGGATACTTTAATGTCATATCTTACTTAGTTAATTCATACTGTGAACAGGGCGTTGTTTGCTAATCTCTTTCAATTAGTTCAGGAATGCAGTTTTCAGCAGAGTTAGATGCCATTGCTCCTAGAAGCTATTTTGTTATGTTATTTTATATTACTTGCATTACAAAGCCATTTTTTAGTTAGTATAGGCATGCATTAAATAGTTGCTCCTGACAACAGCCTAAATCCAAATTTTAGATCCTCACAGTCATTGAGTATATTCAAGACAAAATTTATACTATTCCTTTTGATGATAAATGATACAACAATAATTACTCAAATCTTACTTTGGAATAAAATGTCTCAAATGTGGAAAACTGATATAACGATGACTAAACGACAGTAGAATCTATTGTAAACAGAATGTACAAGTAGAAAAGTCAGTTTAAATCGCATTCTGTAGCCAGCAAGCAAGCTGATAATTAATCACTGTCCAAAGCATGAACTGAATTAATCTAGGATAAAAAAAAAGAACAGGCTGAACGTTGTGGTTGTTGTGATGGTGAAACTGTCAGCAATAGATTTCTAGATATTAAGGGAAGATGGTGGTAATATAGGAAATTGGTCTTGTGGTAGAAGATCAGCTATCATCTGATTAAATAGTCAAGCAGAGTCAAGAATCAAATGGCCTACTCTTCCTAATACCAATGCTGCAATACTTGTACTATCATTGCTAACTCTTACACTGTTACCAATTTGCCTGTCTCTTCTCAAAGTTAAACATCATGAGGTATTTAGTTCCTAACTTTGGTCACTTTACCATTATGGAGATATTGATTAAGTGAAACCTGTTTATTCCTGTCAGCTATTAATTCCTTTAATTTGTTCCAAACAGATAGAGTGTCTTCAGCTTTGACATTACTAACTAGTTCCTGATGTCACCCTACCACTTTTGGTACTCTCACTGTTCCTTCTTGACTCATTCTGCTTATTTTTTACCCAAAATGCTGTTCTGCTCCAGAGCCATGCTATTTCCCTGTTTTCCTTTTAATTTATCCTTTCCAGACTCCTCCCATCATTCTTGATCAGTAAGCAGTAATTACATAAATATAAATCTCAAGAAACAATAAACAATCAACCTTTCAAGAATAGCAAACATTAAAAAAAACACACAGCCCCTTGCACTGTTGCAGTAAACCTCAAGCACAAGTGAAATGAAGTGGACTTTGCAAGACATAATATCCTGCTGTCTCTTGGCTATGCCCTTCCCCATGACCTGTCAGGTTTAACTGTTCACTATTAAATTTAAAAGCAGGAATGTACTTCTGAGACTCTGTAAGAATGGTTCCAGAAATGAAAAGTTCAACATATGAGGAATGTTCAAGGACTCTGGGACTATACTCGATGGAGTTTAGAAGGATGAGGAGGGGATGTAATTGAAACATAAAGAATACTGAATGGCCTGGACAGAGTAGATGTTGGGAAGATGTTTCCATTGGTGGAAGAGACTAGGACCTGAGGTCACAGCTTTCGAGTAAAGGGAAGACCTTTCAGAGCGGAGGTAAGGAGAAGCTTCTTCATCCAGAGACTGGTGAACCTGTAGAATTCACTGCCACAGAAGGCTGTGGAGGCCAGGTCATTGAGTATATTTAAGACAGAGATAAATAGGTTCTTGAGTATCAAGGGGATCAAGTGTTACGGGGAGAAGGTGGGAGAATGGGGTTGAGAAACTTATCAGCCATGATTAAATGGCAGAGCAGACTAGATGGACTGAATGGTCTAATTCCTGCTCCTGTGTCTTATGCTCTTATCTGTAGAAATCTTGGGAGTGGGCTGCTCCTGTCTACTCAAAGACTGACTTTTAAAAGTTGCATATATTGGATGCACAGCTAGCGCATGGGCTTTCGCTGTATGTGCACAACGAACCTACAAAGGGAGAAAAACTATGGGCGTGATCTCAATTATAGCTGTATTAGATGTATTGATCTCAAATGTTTCTACAAAAATTTAGTTAAGAATACTTAAAGCAATTTGTCTATATTGAGAACAAATTAAAATAGTCTGTATACAGTATAGGTCAAATTTTGAAGATGGTTCTTTAATCTGAAATTAGGGGGTCGACTTATACACGAGGTATTGTTTTCGAGGGGATGAATATTTATGTACAAAATAGATAAAATGGGAAATTTACCTTCCCGGCAGCCCCCTAGTCCCAGGTGTGGAACGTTCCCTGTATACGTTCGGGCTGTAGTAAACTGCAGGTAACTCCGTAGTTATGGCAGTTGCCCTGTACTGTTGTACTGTGCGGCACGGTGGCACAGTGGTTAGCACTGCTGCCTCACAGCGCCAGAGACCTGGGTTCAATTCCCGCCTCAGGTGACTGACTGTGTGGAGTTTGCACATTCTCCCCGTGTCTGCGTGGGTTTCCTCCGGGTGCTCCGGTTTCCTCCCACAGTCCAAAGATGTGCCGGTCAGGTGAATTGGCCATCCTAAATTGCCCGTAGTGTAGGTAAGGGGTAGATGTAGGGGTATGGGTGGGTTGCGCTTCGGCGGGGCGGTGTGGACTTGTTGGGCCGAAGGGCCTGTTTCCACACTGTAAGTAATCTAATCTAATCTAATCTAATCTAATCTAAATATGAAAACCTGGAGCTGAGCATGACAACTGACGGACTGGAAGACCAGGAACAGAGCGGTATGGCCAGCAGACTAGAAACCAGGAGCAGAGCATAGCGACTCATCAATGTTGATCTGTAATGGTGAAGAACTAGGGTCGACTTATACACATGATATATGGAAAATACAAGATTGTTTGGCCAAAATAAGGGGTTGACTTATACATGAGGTTGAACTATACATGAGTATACTTGGTAATCAAGACTTGCATTCAACCAATAGCAAAGATTCTCACCAAAGTCCTTCAGTTCCTGTTCATGGAGCAGCAAATCACCCATCTGATTGCAAGTATAGGGCAATGTAATATCTAGCATCTGTAGTGCCATCAAACAGGAAAAACCCTAAATCATGTTACAGAATTCTCACACAGACCAGCCAGGAAATAGTAAAAAAAGTTAATTATCATTCAGTCATTTTACAGGGAGCAACTAAAAGATTGAGCGGCACATGATGTTAAAGGTAGCAGCTGAAATCTTTAAAATTAATTTTAATCTGTGGAATTTCATTTCTCATGATAGCGAAACTTAACATTCCACAACTAAAGAATTTGTTTTTCAAACCTGGAAAGTGATTCAATAGTAATTGATTAAAGCTCTCAGCAATTCAAACGATTCCAAGATTTCTGAGGACTTTAACACTGAACTCAGCAGAGAAGCTGTGAATCACTAACATCAACTCCGGGATTTCTATGCATGTGTAGGCGCTGACTGTTTCAGTCAGTTTCAAAGTGTAATAAAGGCAGATGCTGACAGTTTCACCATCCCAACAACCACAGAGTTCAGGCCACTTTTTTTTATCTGGATTAACTCAATAAATGCTCTGGATAGTAGTTAATCAGTTTGTATGCTGGTTACAGTATGCTATTTAAACTGACCTTTCTACTTATGCATTCTGTTTTCAGTAATTTCTACAGGTCTAGAGTCATATTTAAATCAGTTTCCCATATTTGAGATGTTTTACTCGAAAGTAAGATTCTAGTAATTATTGCTGCATCATTTATAGTAAAGAGGAATAGTATAAATTAGTAGATTTGCAGTTCTAGTATGGTGGATAAAATTTTTTAACTTCAAGAAGTAGAAAAACAAATCTCCATTGCATTTATTTTGTTTTCCCACAGAATGTTACATTAGGCAAAAGATTGCGAGTGGATGTCCTTTGAAAGTGCTCCTTATGGAATATCCTGCATTGTCAGCTTCTGTTTGGTGACTTTTAGAAGAGTGAACCATGCATGACATAGAAATATTACTTGCTGTGCATTAGTGATTTCCCAAGTGCTTGTATTGGGTAGTAATGTGCTGAGAAAGTGCTCTATATCAGTCCACACTCAGTACATGTCCACTGGTAAAAATGCTCTTGCTAGAAATTACATTAGTAATGAAAAATCCATTTAAAGTACATATCTTCCACCTACTTTACAGTGTATTGGAGTTCTGAAACATTTGATTAATCTTTCATAAACATTTGAAGTGTGACAGCTCTGTGGCCTTGTAAATGCATATATAGTGCACTATCCTACTTGGCCATGTGTCATCATGAAAGCCCACTGAGACTCTGTCAGAGAAAGTGCCATAGTAGCAGAGTTATGACATGTTAAAATATACTCATTATTGTTGAAATAGAACACTATAGTGTCTAACATGTATATTATCTTAAATTTCACTTAAGCATACGCTTTACAATTTTCATTGATTGAAGCATGGTACTAGCATGATTTTGTGATTACTGTGTTACACTTTGATATGATTTGTTTACCTGCACAATTGCAATCTCACTTATGTTACTTGATGCCCATGGTCTTGAATCTTCATGTGCCATTTATTCAGTGGATTCATGATGAGGGATAAAAGTTAAATCCAGGGATAATCTACAAGCAAGAAATATGCACATGCTGTATTTGAAAGTAGTTGACTTTAAAAGTTGAAAATTAAAGCTAAATCAAATTCTGTTTTACCCTTTAAATATTTTTGTAAGTTGTCGCAGTAAATCAATGGGATTGCATACACTCTCACCGTTACGAAAACAATTGCCTTGTGTCAAAGACCATTGTGTTACTTGCATTTTTCTCTGAATAAGTCATAGTCTTAGAAAGGTCACCTATAAAGTCCTGAAGATGTTTGTAGTAGCTGTGAAATTGTTAACTAAAACTTTGCAATAAATTTTCAACTGGCCACTAGGCAGAGGAAGTCCAATTGAAACTGTCTGAGGCTAGCATCATTTCTATAGTATAAGCATTCCATCATTAGCTTCCTGACCTTTTTTAGAACAGCTCATCAATTGGCAGGGCAGGATATCTAATGGCTTCAGCACAAATCCTAGCTGGATCAAAGAAGTTTAAGAGAAAGCAAATATTCCCACGTGTGAGGCTGGAGATTCAGGTGTGTGAGGAGAGAGGGCAGTTTTTCCATGACTTGGAAAGGCTTTAATGCTGCTCTGGACTGAAAAGAATTGTTGACAAACCTTTTTTAAAAAAATATCTTTTGAATAATCTTCAACTGCTGACTGAAGGACTAGTATTTGTACAGCATCTCTGTCTGTCTTGGCAGATAGTGCGATTGCTCCCAGGATGAATGCCTAGTTTAGACTGTTCAATGCCAAATAGCGATGGATTGAGCTTGTACAAGATACGCTGACAAATTTGTAATTTATTATTGCATCAAGATCCTGTTGTCATCATACAGCCTTATTTAATAAGGGATAGTGAGGCTCCTGAAGCATGGTACTTGCATGGTTTTGTGATTATTGTGTTATGCTTTGATGTGATTTGCTTACCTGGACAATTGCAATCTCACTGATGCCTAATGCCTTGAATCTTCACCTGCCATTCATTCAATGGATTCAAAATGAGGGATAAAAGTTAAATTTGTCTTTTTCTGGCCATTAGTTTCAAGGCTGCTGTCAAATGGCAGAGGTGGACCTAGTGAGAAAGTGTAGTAGGAGCTGTGCTACTGTTTTGGTTTGTATTGCTCTCTAAAGTAGGCCAATGAAAATTGCTTCCCTCATTTTCATGTACAGTCAATTTCTCTTTGGCTGGAACAAACGCAATGGCCTTTAATATTTTCTCTTGAGTTAATAGCCAAAAATTCAAACTATTTCAGAAACAATTGTAAAAAAGTTGTAATTTGAACTAATATTTTGTATCTGTTTTCTATTGACAGGAATCCCATTGCTGAAGATAGTGTTTTCAGGGTATGAACATTTATCCCTCATCTCTGTTCCATTACTCATCTATCATCCCACTCAGATCCTGCTAGGTGGCCTATTAGTTGGAACAATGAAAAGCTGGATGATCACTCGTCAAAAAGTAAGGGCTGCCAAGCAATATAATTAACCTGAAAAAAATTAGAGCGAGGTTATTAGAAGTGTATATTTTGGGGGAAGAAAACTGCTATATATTTACCATCTTTCATTTTGTTTTACTTTATCGTGATTTAGATGGCCTGAATACTCTTCCACTTTGTTTTTTATAGCATACTCCAACTCTGATTTCTGTCTTAGTGAAATTTTGAAACTTTTCTGTTGCTTTCAAAGTTTTCACAGATTTCACACACCATTGTCCTCAGTTGTGTTTGATTTGGGAACTCTGCAAGGTGTCTTAATTTTAGTGCAAATGGCAGAACAGCAGCATGTAACGTGGCATATTTATAGCTTAGAAGCAGCAGGAGGAAGACTTGTCGAGGCCGATAGACCATAACCAAAAAGATTTTTAAACAAAGCCAAAGTAGTTGCAACTTTGTAGTCTAGTGATAGTATTAATCATTGATGAGCTATTACTGACAGTAGACTTGGACTAGGTGCCACTTCTGCTTTTGGCCACGTGATTAAAATTATAATTTAAAATGCCAGAGGCATGCACAAGAGACACATGTGATCATGAGGCAAGGGTACCTATCAACTGGGGTATCCCACCATCAACTCGGCAAGTAAGGAGCAATAAAAGGGCCTCTTGAATCATTAGATAGACTCTGCGTGCTGAGAAAGTGTTCTTTCACACCTCCTTCCTTTCAAAACTTCCTCCTATTTCTTGCTGCAACCCTTAATCATCATCCCACCCTCTTCCATAGTTTCCCTAACCCCATTATTCTTTTTGTCCTGTCCTGTACCCAATATATTGGAGGCTTTTATCTACAGACTAGATTATCTTCATGGGCACCTACCCTCATATTCTCCTCCAGGCCATCAGGGAACAGTGGAAGATGTTTTTATCCCTCTGATGGCAACATAAGATCATCCTGCCTGGCCTGGGTGGAGATTTCAGCAGAGGTAAGCAACAGTGAGGTCTATCAAAGACAAGAGTGTGGTGCTGGAAAAGCACAGCAGGGCAGGTAGCAGCCGAGGAGCAGGAGAATCAACATTTCAGGCATAAGCCCTTCATCGGGAACAAGACTTGTGGGCTGGGGGCTGAGAGATAAACGGGACGTTGGGGGGGGGGGGGGGGCGCGCGGTGTGGGGAAGGTAGCTGGGAATGAGATAGGTAGATGAAGGGTGGGGCAGGATGACCGGTTGGAGAGGAGGGTAGAACAGATAGGTGGGAAGGAAGATGGGCAGGTCAAGACGGCAGTACTGAGTTGGAGGCTTGGGACTGGGATAAGGTGGGGAGAGAATAGGGAAATCTACATTGATCCTGTGTGGTTGCGGGGTCCCAAGGTGGACGGTGAGGCGCTCTTCCTCCAGGCGTCGGGTGGTTAGGGTTTGGTGATGGAGGAGGCCCAGGACCTGCATATCCGTGGTGGAATGGGAGGGAGAGTCAAAGTGTTCGGCCACAGGATGGTGGGGTTAGTTGGTGTGGGTGTCATGGAGATGTTCTCTGAAATGATCCACATCTTGGCATCCTGTCTCCCCAATGTAGAGGAGACCACATTGGGTGCAATGGATACAGTAGGTGATGTGTGTGGAAGCGCAGGTAAATTTCTGTCGGATGTGAAAGGAACCTTTGGGGCCTTGGACAGAGGTGAAGGGGGAGGTATGGGCACAGGTTTTGCACTTCTTGCGTTGGCAGGGGAAGGTACCGGGAGTGGGGTGTGGGCTGGTGGGGAGCGTGGATCTGGCAAGGGAGTCATGGAGGGAATTGTCTCTCTGAAACACAGATAGGGGTGGGGAGGGAAATATATCCCTAGTGGTGGGGTCTGATTGCAGGTGGCGGAAGTGGCAGACGATGATGCAATGTTTCTGGAGGTTGGTGTGGTGGAAGGTGAGAACCAGGGGAATTCTGTCCCTGTTGTGATTGGAGGGGTGGTGTTCAAGGGCAGAGGTCAGGGAAGTGGAGGAGATGCACTGGAGGGCATCGTCAACCACGTGGGAGGAGAAATCACCAGTCTTTGAAGTAGGAGGCCATCTGGTGTGTTCTCTGGTGGAACTGGTCCTCCTGGGAGCAGATGCAGCGGAGACAGAGGAATTGGGAATAAGGGATGGCATTTTTATGGGAGGCAAAGAACCTAGGATGAACATTTATTCCTCAAAGAAAGTTAATGAATGACCTGTCTCAATCTGCCATGATAAGTGGCACCAAATGGTCTTGTAAGGTGATCAGTTAATGTACCTTTGTGAGTGAACAACTAGACTAAGTAAATGGCTTCCTCTTTGGAGATGCTGAGAACTGAATAGACAGTCAAATTCAACAAGCAATCAATATGCATACTGACATTCTACTGCTCTTGCCATGGGCTGAATGCAGCAGTGGCGAGACAAGAAGGGCAAAGTACCTGTATCTTCCGCAATGTGCCCCTCTCCTTCAGAGAGACCGGGAAGTGCCCTCACACAAAGGGAAGAGGAAAATATGCCTGCCATCCTTAGATCTTCCTCATCCCATCTGCCATTAACCTCGTTTCCACCAAGAAATGAGGCTGAGGAGGATGCCTTTACACCAGTGCAGCAGAGCCCCAATAGGGGTTACCTATCATGGTCTTCAAAGGAAACATGGCAGTGCAGTGAGCAGGCTGCCTCCCACTCAGCTGCTGATGCGAGGATTTCACCAAGGTGTAGAGAGCATCAGAGAAAACTTCAGACTTTATAAGAATATAAAAATATTAGGGCTTCAATTTGTCACATCTAAATATTGCACATTATATTAATCACATTTTACATATGTGCGTCCTCATTATTTCTTGGGGTTAGCT
The DNA here is from genome assembly GCF_047496795.1 of Chiloscyllium punctatum. Lineage (NCBI taxonomy): Eukaryota > Metazoa > Chordata > Chondrichthyes > Orectolobiformes > Hemiscylliidae > Chiloscyllium > Chiloscyllium punctatum. The sequence continues at coordinate 11,200,936 of NC_092739.1, forward strand.
TTGTTATAGAGAGTTGAATGTGCTGGCAGGGATCATGTTTGACATGCATTGACGGCCACGGAGAATTAATGACATTTCCTTATTGGGGAGGAAGTAATGTGAATTTATGTTCCATTTTTAATGAGCGTTCATATTAATATCCAGCTTGTACTCATCAGTCTGTGGGATCTTACTGCATATGCAGACTCAATTGACCTTCCCTGATATGTATCATCAGGGAGAATATCCAAGATTACAGTCAATTTCAAGGGTCTAAATGACCCAATCCTAATTCATAGTTTTATATGTTCCTCAGATCGCAGAATTATGAAGTTAGTTGTGTTGAAAGAGGAAAATGCTGAAGTTATGAAATTAATGGCTATGTGATTGTGCTCACCCAAAAAGAGCTGTCCACCCTAATTCCACTTTCCAGCTCTTTGTCCAGTTTCTCTGGCTCCAATTAGATCCTACCGCCGAGAACATCTTCCCATCTGCACCCATCTCTGCCTTCTGAATGAACCGTTCCCTTCACCAATCCTTGGTTCACACCACGTTCCTCACTAGCCCCACCCACCACCAGGGACCATCCCCTGTAACCGAAAAACATGCATCACCTGCCATCTCCCTCACCTCCATCCAGGGCCCCAAACAGTTCTTCTAGGTGAGACAGAAGTCCACCTGCATCTCTTCCAACCTAGTCTACTGCATCCAGTGCTCCCAATGTGGTCTACTCTACATTAGTGAGACGAAATGTAAACTAGGTGATTGTTTTGCTGAGCATCTTCACCAGGCCTGAAATGGCCAGCCTGATCTCTGTCACTGCCCAGTTCAATTCCCCCTCCCACTCTCCCTCCAACATGTCCATCCTCAGCCTCCTCCTTTTGCTGCAGTAAATCAGACCATAGTTTGGAGGAACAACACTTTTATCATCCACCTGGGCAGCCTACAGCCCAAAGGACTTAACATTGAATTCTCCAATTTCAAATAACCTTCCCACTCATTCCTGGACTTCCTTTCCACCACCACCTTCCCCCCCAACCCCACCCTGTCCCCATTCCACCTACTGATTTTTCCTTCCAACTACCAACCTCCTATTGACCAACCCGGTCATACCCACTATCTCACCATTCTGCTACTCTCCCCACCACAATTTCTCTCCCCCTTTTATCTGTAGTTCCCAAAAACCCCACATCTGGTCCTGAAGAAGGGTTAGCAACCGAAATGTTGACTTCTCCATCTCCTGATGCTGCCTGCCTTGCTGTATTCTTCCAGCCTCCTGTTTGTCTACTTTGGATTCCAGCATCTGCAGTTTTTTTTGTCTCTAACCAGACTTCAATTAACTTCTGGGAGAAAATGATCTATTCTCCACATCCCTCTGATTCTTCTCTCCATTAAATCTTACCTCACCCTTCACAGCTCGAAAAAGAACAACCCATTGCCTTATAAATAAAATATTTCAGTCTTGTATATTTCCTCATCCCTCTCTTACTATGATCACAATCTTTCTGTACTCTGGTCTACCTGCTATTCTCTACAGTGTTTTATAGTTTCCCTGCTCTTATTCTATGCTTTGGCTAATAAAGTATATCCTGTATGCCCTATAAGCCATCTATTCTCCTTAAGGGAACTGTGGAAATGTATTCCACAATTTCTCTGTTGCTTTATGTTTCTCAGTATCCTACCACTTTGTGTAATTCCTTTACCTTTCCTGCCCTCCCCAGATCGATATTTCACACTTTTATGGATTTAAGTTTACTTGCCATTAATTTTTCTATTCACCTAAGTAGTTCACTGACATCTTCCTGACGTCCAGTTTACCCTCTTTATCAACCACATGTTGAATTTTTGTATCATCTGGAAGCTTCTTAATCATGCTCCGAACATTTGAGTCTAAATCATTGACATAGAAGACAGACAGCAAGGGACTTAATACTGGTCCACCTGGATCCCCACTGGAAATGGTCCTTCAGTCACAAAAGTACACATCATTTATCATTGGGCTAATTACCATTGGGCCAAGTTTGGAGCCAAATTTTCATGTTTCCTTCTTTTTGTATAAAATGATTTTTACAGTACTTTTCTAGTCAATTTGTATATGGCATCTTGTCAAAAGCCTTCTTAGAATCCATGTAACCTATATCGCACAACTTCTCATCTACCCTTCCTCTGACTTCCTCAAATAATTGAGTTGGTAACCAGATACAACAATCCCTTAACAGATCGCTGCTGAGTGTCTTTGATTAATTCATGCTTTTTTAAACAGTGATTGATACTACCTCAATCACTGGAAAAGCACAGTCAGTCAGGCAAGCAGCATCTGAGGAACAGGAGAGTCAACGTTTCGAGAATAAGCTCTTCATCAGGAATGAAGAACTTATACTCGAAACATCGACTCCTCTGCTGCTTGAATGCTGCCTGACCGGCTGTGCTTTTCCAGCACCACACTTTTTGACTCTGATCTCCAGCATCTGCAGTCCTCACTTTCTCCTAGATGTAGGCCATTATCTTTTTCCCTCATCACAAATGTAATTACCATGTCTTACTCCATTCCACCTCCCTGACGATTGTCTGAGACTGAATCAAACTGTTGGCCAACTTAGCATTGAATTTGACCTCAAAATAAGCATCTTACCTCACATCTGCACTATCACTGATAGCCACCTATTATCACCTCTGTAACATCATCTGACTTGCCTTAGTCCTTGCCTTTGTCTACCTACTGCTGCAACCTTGGGTGTACCTTAGTTGCCTTTAGACCTGGTTATTCCAATGCATGTCTGGCTGGCATGACATGTTCTACCATTCATTCAAAGCCCTGCTGTCTCTATCCTAACTCAAACCAAGACCTACCTGTTTATTCCATTCCCCATCCCCACCTCGTGCTCATTGATCTACATACACTCCTTGAGCAATACCTTGACATTTAAGTTCTCCATCTTTGTCACCAAATCCCTCCATAACCTATCCTCTGATAATCGCCAGCGCTACAGCCTGACTTTCCAATTTCATCAATTGTAGTTTTTTGAGCATTTTCATCACTCTACCATTGGCAGACATGTCTTCAGCTCCCTAGGCCCTAAACTCTGATATTCCTTTTCTGAATGTCTCTCCCTGTCATCCCTCCTTCAACTTCATATTCCTTGGTAGACTTAAATCTTGATTTAGCTCTTTTTCAAATATGGCTTTGAGCTAAGTAATATAAAAATGTATCAGTGATAACTTCAAGGTCTCTCCTTTTGTAGTGACAGCTGTGTCACAATAATGATTTTTGTGATACATTGAAGTCTGCTGACTTTTAAAAAATTTCTATGATCTTGGTGTTTTCATCTTTTATAAAAATTTGCACTCAATAAAATAATCAAATATATGGTTCTGGAAAATCTTGAGTTTTGTCAATAATCCTATTAAAGCAGCTTGGGACATTTTACTGTATTAAAGGGTGTCCTGTAGCATTGGACTCTCCCAGGTTAGTAATGGCAAGTATGATTTCCTGTGCTGCAGCTCAAACCTCATTACACTACACTAGCGCGACAGTTTTTAATTTATCTGAGTCTGGAATGTGATTCAGAAGATTTGGCCTGTGTGCACACAGAATCCTTTATAGGCAAAAGGGAGAAAATACTTCCATCTATATCATAAGCCTCTGACAACTTGAGCATCATATTGATACACATCTCTTTTTCTTAATTTAAGATTCATGTGTGCACATGCAAAATGACTCATTAACATTCTAAGTTTATCGAATGAAGAACTGCAAGTTATTGAAGTAGCAATAGTTTTGTTTAACTTGATTATTCAAGCTATGATTAAGTTAAATATTATCAATCTGGTTTTTCTTACCTCTTTACCCTTTTTAAAATGTCATCATTTGCTCATGTAAATACTTCTAATACTTCATTATCTGAGCATGAGTTGCTGGATAGCTCCTCCTTGCATCTAATCTGTATAGACCTGTTAGAATTTTATATGTTTCAATCAGATCTCCTCTCATCCTTCTAAATGTTAGAGAACACAGGCCCAGTCATCGAATCCCATCTCATATGATGATATTGCCATACCAGGTATCATCCTAGTGAATCTTAGCTGCATTCCATGTATGAATGCATTGAGTATAGGAGTTGGGAGGTCATGTTGCAGCTGTACAGGACATTGGTTAGGCCACTCTTGGAATACTGCATGCAGTTCTGGTCTTCCACCTACTGAAAAGATGTTGTGAAACTTGAAAGGGTTCAGAAAAGATTTACAAGGATGTTGCCAGGGTTGGAGAATTTGAGCTACAGGGAGAGCCTGAATAGGCTGGGGCTTTTTTCCCTGGAGCATCAAAGGCTCAGGGGTGACGTTACTGAGGTTTATAAAATCCTAAAGAGCATGCATAGGGTAAATGGACCAGGTATTTTCCCTGGGGTGGGGAGTCTAAAACTAGAGGGCATAAGGTGAGAGGGGAAAGATTTAAAAGGGACCTAAGGGGCAACATGCAAAGAGTGATGGGTGTTTGGAATGAGCTGCCAGAGGAAGTGGTGGAGGCTGGTACAATTACAATATTTAAGAGGCATCTGAATGGGTATACGAAAAGAAAGGGCTTTGGGGGATATGGGCCAAATGCTGGAAAATGGGACTAGATTAATTAAGGATAACTGGTCGGCATGGAGGAATTGGACCAAAGGAGCTGTTTCCATGTTGTACATCTCTATGACTCTTAAGACCTACCTCAAATCCCACTTCCCCAACCAACCTTTTGTCATCGGGCTGAAAGTCTCCTTACATGGCTCACTGTCTAACCTTTTGAAGTGTCTTGGGATGCTAAGCTAAAGGCAAGTTGCTGTTACTTAATGCACAGTGAAAGAAATTTCTGGCATTTTCAATACCAACTTCCAAAAGGGAAAATCACCACAGTGGCTGAGTGTACTGTAAATAATGTGAACAAACATTGTTTGTGAAATATATACTGGGCTGAGTTGTAATTTGGTTCCAAATTATTTTCTTTTTAATTTACAGGCTCTAAAACTCTCAAGACAGACAAAGATTCCTGTATAATGTAAATGAATTATATATTTTGTATGAATGTACATATACCATGCAATGAAACGTATATACAGAACCTCCAACAAACCATTCAAATGAAGATTTATGTTTAAGAATTTTGTGTTTGTATCTATTTTATTTTGTACAGGTTCATGATTAAGTGCCTTAAATGTACAACTGAAGCTATGAGGTTATTTTTGCCTTATGCAAGAACTATTCCTTGAATAATACCAGAAGACTGCAGAGTATTTGAGGTGTATGTCTGATTTTTCTTTTAGTAACAAAAATTACTTTGTAAATCAATTCATAGGGTACTTAAAAAATTGTGGTATCTAGACTTGTGAAATGATGTGCAACTATCAAAAAAACAAAGGAATTATTTTCATGTTTCCATCCTATTTTTCTTTAAAGCAAATATTGCTATTTTTCTCCCCTTAGGCTTTATGTTTAATGTTATAACATTAGCTGGCCTCATTTTGTGTTAAATTCACAAAGCTTTTCCCTTTTGTCCCACGAGGATTGCCCACAGTGTGGCTAAGTGCTGTTGTGGTGGGTAAGGGGCAGAAATTAACTCTGTTGGTGTCTGCTCCCATTAAAACCATATTGCTTGACACTAATCGAATTGAGGAATACTGGGTAAGTTTTAAGTAATTTGCTACTGGATTGAAGATAAGCAAAACAGTTTGATAGGAGGCTTCCAATTAAATTGTATCGGTATCCTTCAGCTAGTCAAAATATTATATTTAAAAAGGAAAGAGTAAATTCCAATAAATATTATTGTTGAACAGTTTTGGAATGTGGCAAACACTATATTTTTCATTCAGTGGTGTAACTCTCAGGAAAATAGTTGCTGGAAGCTGTTCTTTGAATGTATTCTATGGAGGCATTAACTGAATCACAAATTCAGCAAATCAAAATTGTGTTTTGATGAGTTACAGTAATTTGTAGCTACAACCTGCCCAATATCAATTCATTTGTTATCAGTCATCAGAAATTACCCAAAATTCTGTTCCACATTACCAAACTAAATTAGATGATACAGGTCCTCATTGGATACTAATATTACAAACATTTATTTTGACACTGTTGTGCCATCAGTAGTGCTGGTGAAGGCCAATAAAATGTTTATTTTTATATATGTATATGTGTACACACATGAATATATAGTGTCTCAGACTAAATTTAGGTGACCTTGACTGATACAATGTGTGATTAAAATAAACCTTTCAGTTAGATTACTACATTATATCTTTAATAGATTCAGTCATAATTCCTTTGAATAGTGTTGAGTACATTTATTAAATGCAGTATAAGGAGTTTGTTTTATCATTCAACTATAAATTCTGGAGCATGATCCTTGAAATAATGGGGCCATTAGTAAAATACATTTATTAATACAGAATTGTAGATAAAATGCTTACTTGCATCAGGCTTTGCTCATTTAAGTCACAAGTTACTATATGTACATTGAATGTACTTATCAGTTTTCATTTTAATTAATCATTTCCTAGATTTTGGTTTTTATTTGTTTCTGGACAAAATAACAACTGGTGAGCCTTTCAAAGTTTGTGCATGTTTTGTATGTTATCGGTTATGGGCCATTATAAGGAATGTGTTTTAATCTGAACAAATGTTTAAATGTAAAACAAATAACTGCCCATGCTGAAGATCTGAAAGAAAAGCAGAAGTTGCTGGAGAAACTTAGCAGATATGGCAGCATCTGTGGAGAGAAAGCAGAGTTAACATTATGAGTCCAGTGACCCTAATACTGCCAGACCTGCTGACATTTATTTTCTCGAGAAACTTTGGCTCTTGTTTCAAATGTATAAATGTAAATTATTGTTAGAAGCAATTTATTTGTTCATTTTACAAGCATGTGGCAGATTTATTTTTGCAAGAATCATCAATAAAGAACATAGAGCACACACAAGCAAGTTGATATTCTTTGTTTTTTTTATTGTTGATATTGACTAATTGATTAATTGGAGTTCCAAAGCCTGTTGAAAAATCAAACATTGGAACCAAATGGGTGTTCCCAAGCTACCAATTGCCAGGTGACAGACTAACCGAATTTTTCCCCAGGCCACTTCTGTATACACCTTCCCATTGATGATGGATGGCAGGCAATCTCTGAGTCAGAGTCAGCAGCTCTAGAGCTTGAGCAGCCCCAACTGGACAGGTAGGAGAGCCAGCAGAGTCTTTAAGGTCTAAAACCTCAGAATGGAGGTGTCCTCAGAGGAATGAAAAGGCAGTTTCGGAGTGGGAAGACCACAGGTACTCTGGATCAAAGGGCATCTCCCACCAGTTGAACGGATGAGGCTGTACGGGTTATCCTTTCCCTTGTGGTTTCATCTTTAAAGGGTGATGCCTCCAATTCCTGTAGCCCATTTCACTCCTGCAAGGAAGCTGCATCGATATAGTTGGGGTCTGAGACAGCCAAGGGAATCTAATTTTGAGATTATCTCTCTGTCTCCCAGAAGAGCAGCAGGAATGCCATTATTTGACCCCCTATTTTTCTGGCTCCACCATGACCACAGGGCAAGGAATATTCCTCATTATTTCACTTTTAATGTTTTAGGTAGAATTTGTGCTTTTTAAAATCTTACTCCGTAATCTTAAGCTGATAGTTAATTCATTAACCTCTATTTTCTATTTCATATCAAAATAGATGATATGAAATGAGCTAATGAATGAATGAAAATATATATATTAAGAATGGTGGATATACTTAGCAGGTTTGGCAGCATATGTGGAGAGAGAAACAGAGTTGACAGTTCTGGTCTGTGAATTCCATCAAGCTGAGAAAATGGAGAGATTAAATGACAAAAGATAATATGGTAAAGCACCAAAAGGAGCAATAATGGGATAAGTAATGAAACAAGGAATGTGTGTGAGAATGAAATGTGAGTCGCAGTACAACAGACATCCAAACTCAAAAAGATTAAGAAAGAATCTAGAAAACAATATCTAGAAAAAAACACAAAACAAAATGGGGAAGAGGTTATGATCTAAAGTTGTTGAACTTGAATATTGAGTTCTGGGACAGTGAAGTGACCACTTGCAAGCAGTTCTTTCTGCTTGGATTGAGCTATGTTGGAACATTTAACAGGTCAAGGAAAATGTCAGAGTAGGAGGAAAGTGGACAATTGAAACAGTAGGTTACAGGAAGCTCATGTTAGGAGACAGAGGAAAGGTGTTCAGCAAAACAGTTACCTATCCTCCACTTGATTTTCTCAGTGTTCACATCATGAACAGTCGACCGCATTAAAAGAAGTGCAGCCAAACTGTTGCTTCACTTGGAAGGACTGTTTGGGACCTTGATCAGTGAGAAGGGAGGTGATGCAGTACTGTGCTTGCATGTGAAAAGGTGCCACTGTAAAGGGAAGAGAATGTGGTGGGTTACTGAGGACTGGACCAGAGTTAACAGGAAGAATGGTCTTTTCAGAATACTGCAAGAAGAATGCAAGGGAAACCCTAAATTAGTTTAGAATGTACAAGGCAGATTAAAAAGGAAAGCTAAACGGGGATATGAATACTCTGGCAGGTAAAATAAATGTAAACCCTAAATTGTTTTACAGATTACATTAAGAGTAAAAGGATAATGAGGGAAACATTAGGGCCCATTAAGGACCACAGTGGTAATTAATGTGTGAAGCCAAAGGATGTTGATAGGGATTTAAATTAATACTTTGGATCAACATTCATTAGTCAGAAGGATGATATTAGTATAGACATCAGGGAGAAGGTTATGATATAATTAAATAAATTAGCACACACAGATTGGAGGTCCTATGTCGCCTGCCAGGTTTAGAAGTAGATAGATCTCCAAGACTAGGTGAAAGGTACTCCCAAGTTGTTGAGTAAGGCAAGGAAGATCTAGCAGGGGCACTTACAAAAATGTTCAATTCCTGTCTGGCTACAGAAAAACTCCCAGAGGACTGCAGAACATGCAACCTAGTGCAATTATTCAAGAAGGGAGGAAAGGATAAACCTGGAAACCACAGGTCGGTCACTCTCACCTCGGTGGTGGATAAACTATTGGAAACAATTCTGAGGATCAGAATTACCTGCATTTAAAGAGGTAGGGATTAATCAAGAACAGTCAGTGTGGTTTTGTTAATAATTCAACACAAAGACTTTGAAGATTGTGCCATAATTTTGTAATACCGTGAATCGTCCAGCTGATTTGCACATTAATAGCAACATTTACTACTATACTAATGCATTTATTTTCCCAGAAAGATCTGGCACAATGTGTTTACTTTGCAGTTTGCATGTAGTGTTCATATCCAGGAACACAATTGTCTCACTTGAAAGTATTCCATGTCAATTAAAATAAAACAAAGAACTGCAAATGCTGGAAATCAGAAGCAAAAACAAAGTGCTGGAGAAACTCAACAGGTCAGGCACCATCTGTGGAGAGAAAGCAGGGTTAATGTTTTGGGTCCAGTGACCCACCTTAATAGCCTTGAGTAGCTAAGGAGATAATAACTCATGCTAATTTAATTTAATTATCATCTGTGTTCTACACCCAGACAGCCAAATTCTGTTCTGATTGTTTTGTGAATTGCCAGAGAAAGTTATGTAAATATTTGTTTATCTTGATACCTGCTATTTTGGTTACTGGAGTCTTTTAAAACTTATTCTGTGGCTTCAGTAGACTGTATAAAAATGACTGATTATTGAAAGTGAAGTTTGATATCAATAGCTATCAAACCAAACTTATTAACTGGCACCAGATAATCAAGAAGTCCACATAATCAATATAAAACACACCTGAAGTAACAAACATAATACATCACTGTTACATGTTATTTATGGCACAATCAGTTAAATAATAATGTAGTGCCTTAAATAAAACTCACTGACACCCTCAACTGATTACTCAGACATCGCAGTAGATCATGCTTTTTTAAAAGATATTCATTCACAGGTCGAAGGTGTTGCTGGGCAGGCCAACATTTATTTGCAGAGAAATTGACTTGAAATGGGAACTGTTGATATTTTGTGTGGCCATTCGATTGAACAAATATATTTACATCGATGTAAATAAATTTTAAAAATATTACAGTAAACTTTGTGGTATTTGAAGTGTCTAAATTTGGCCAATATATCGAGCGTACCAGTTCATGAGTTGCCAGTTAAAACAAAGTTTGCTGTATATAACTATGACGTGGATGTGCTGGTGTTGGACTGGGCTGAACAAACTTAAAAATTACACAATACCAGGTTATAGTCCAACAGGTTTATTAGAAAATACAAGCTAGGTAGATAGTCGGGGCTACCTGACAAAGAAGCAGTGCTCCAAAAGCTTGTACTTTCTTCCCTTCCTAGAAGTCACAGTAGAAGGAAAAGCCAATAGAGAGCTGTGTTTACAGGAAAGCCACACAACTGACCAGATACTCAACTACAGGAACAATCATCCCAACACCCAGAAATGGAGCTGTATCAGAACATTATTTAAATGAGCCACAATACACTGCAGCAGCCAGGAACTTGTACATATTTGGGAACAATGGGTACCCATTAAGCACAGTGCCACGAACGTGGTGCTGTAAAAGCACAGCAGATCAGGCAGCATCCGAGGAGCAGTTTGATTTCAACCCAATAAGTGCAGGCAGCTGATTCCTACACAACAGACCTAAACAAGAAGACAATGCACCCAGAAATTCTAACCATCCTGCCAGACATTAATAACATCTCAAAGATGACGACCAGACTACTCCAGCCCCTAGGCATCATGGTAGCCCACAAACCTACCACCACACTGAAACAGTTCCTGATTAATTTAAAGCATCCTGTACCAATGATCAACAGAATGAATGTCATAAACAAAATACCCTGCAAAACTGCAACAAACATTGGACAGACGGGCAAGAAACAAGCCACCAGGATACATGAGCACCAACTAGCCACCAAAAGACATGACCACCTATCACTTAGTATCCATACACACAGACAGAGAGGGACACCAGTTTGACTGGGACAATACATCCATCCTGGGACGGCTAAACAAAGAGATGCATGGGAATTCCTAGAGGCCTGGCATTCAAACTGGAAATCCTTTAACAAACGCTTTAATTTGGACCCCATTTATTAACCTCTCAAAAAAAGAACTGGAAGTGGTATCACCCCACAACAGACCAAGACACACAAGTAGCAAGCGGGACAGAACACCAGTGCTTCACCAGAGGCTTACTGATGATGTTACCTAGCATGTTGACGAAACATCTAAGAACAAACCTTCCAGCTCAGAGAGAAAACTTACAACCTGTTCTACAGCATTATTTGCGCTGCTTGACTATTTGGTTATTCTTATTTCTAAGGAATATTTTATATGATTTTAATCATCGCAAGATATTACATTTCAAATGTTTTGATTAAATCAGTTGTGATCAAATGTTTGGCTTTAAGTTGCTTATAAGATTGTAGGAAAATGTGTGTCCAATAATAAAGTACCCACACATATGTGGTTCAACCATTTTGACAGAATAAGTCACTGTACATAATTGAGAATCTCAACAAATTTAAACTCTGACACTCCAGTGATTAAACATGAGATTTACTAAGCCATAGAGGTGAAGGACAGATCAGGTTCAGTCCACAACTATGCTGAGCTAACTGCTTCCAACTAAGGTCAGTCATAAAGATGTAATGGAAATGATCACTAAAAATATGTTTAACTGCAAATACACTTTTTAATAGAAAGATGGGAGTTAATTACTGATTCTTAATTCTTATGTTACTTAAACAGAACAAACTTTTCACACAGATGGTGGTAAAGATTGCAAGCTTCCTTGAAAGACTTGTTTGAAAAAGAACATACTTCTACAGAAAAAATCTTAATGCTGTAATTACAGAAGATATGAATTTATACAAAGTGAGATTTGTTTTTAGAACTCAAGGTGCTTTGTGTGCTCAGAATTACATTCCACTCTCATGATAATGCAAACCTTTGGGGAGACAAACATCTTCCGTATTCTATTGTTAAACAATCAATTGCAATCAACTGTGGTCTTGTAACATTATGAATGCAAATTTTCATTAACAATGCAAAGCAAAAACCACCAAAATAATCAGGAGTGAACAGGTCAAAATCATATTCAAATTGATATAATTTTCTGCCTAGGCCTGAAGTAAACACTGAACAATTACATGAAAACAATTTAAATCATAAACTAATACAT